>NC_034414.1:42191948-42834959 GCF_002078875.1 Numida meleagris
TGGGAGACATGGTTTAGTGGGGTTGTTGGTGGTAGGTGGATGGTTGGACTAGGTGATCTTGTAGGTCTTTTCCAACCTAGCTGATTGTATGATTCTAAATTTCTGAAAATAAGTGTCATATTGCTATATTCTCCTGAAGCAATCACTCTGCACTATCACACCATGGTTACATGGTTGTGTGATGAGGAACAGTTCAATGATCAGAAGACAAGGGCTGTTCAAAGATTATTCTCGTAGACCCTAAAGTGCTTATGGGCTGGAGAGGTGTAAGGATTTATGTATCTCTGGTCATTGCCATCTATACTTCTGAATTTGAACAGAGGATTACAAATATCTAAAATCTGCATTGTGTAAATAATCTCTTCTCGTCTTGTTGTCTGCAAATATTTGAGATATTTGGATAAATGTGGCTCATATTTGGTTGAAATAGGTCAGTGTGTCCATTATTTGTAGTAATCTAGTCTATGTATTGATTTGAATGGAAAACCTGCAGCATGATTATTTTAGTGATTCACTGGTATTAACTTAAGGAAGAATGTGCTCTTGTATGCTTTGCTGAATCAGGGCCAGTAAAAATGTTGCTAAAGACTAAGCAGCAATTGAAGAAAAAATAATTCTGCTGTTAATTTGGATCTTCTCATATATGCTTATTACACTTGTATAAGTTATATTTAAATGGTAACACAGTAGTGAAAGTCTGAGAAATCAAGTGATTAATTTCACAGATGGAATCAAGGAAATTTATTAAGGTTACTGTGAAGTGTCTGGAGAATTATACACTTGTTCTTAATCTGATCAAAATTTGATCTGCAGAGTGCTGAATCCTAAATGGATAGTGAAACATGTTAGACTATTGAATAGCTTCCCAAAGAGATAGGAAGACGATTTGTCCACTGGGATACTTGAAACTGTGTTGTGGAACTGCTGAGAAATTAAGTTTCTAAAACGTAGATTCTTCTGTAATGCAGACACAAGGAAGTGATTCTGCACCTGGCATCAGGTGTTCCAGAAGAACAGGGGGTAAAATCCTGGTTTTCTTTGATTGAAGACATATTGTTTTTGCTGGTGTAATCCAAGAAGCCTTCTCTGGACAAAGATGTAAGGTTATTCTGCAGTGGATTTCTGGATAGCTCACAAGATACACCATTAGGATGTGCATGCTGACAAGCCATGCTTGCACAGATGCATTCATCCTGATGTATTCATCTTAAGGTGCTTGGAGTAATGCCATACAGGGTAGAGTTTCTGTCTTCGAAGACTGACTGTATTTGCTTTCTGATCCCTTAGTTCAAAAAAGCAAAGCAGCATAACTGCTTTTGGAAGGGTTGTCACTTCATGTGACAGCTGGTAGTCTACCTCCTTGCAGTATCTGCTAGGTGCAGACTTAGTTCTGAAGAGTAGTGAAGTCTCTTATTTTCCACTTCCTGGATGTGAAAAGCTGCACAAGTTCCCTTGAGTTGCTTGGTGGTATTTCAGTTAAGGTAAATAACTTTATCAGACATTCTTTATCAACCAGATACACAGAATTGCCTAGTAAAACAAAACTAACTAGCCTACAGAAAAGACTTTTTATGACAGAATGTATTGAAGACATCTGCTAAGCGGGACACTGCCAGCCCCCAGGCCATATGCTTCATGTCCCTGGCATATGCACAACTAAGCGCAAACAGCACTGAGCATACTGGGAGAAGTGTGGATGCCTCTCCACCATTTCCTCCCACTCCTCAAGGGAACAATGTGGAAAAAGCTACTCTTGCTTTAGGCAGTAGAAATTCACCAACCCTTAGGCAAGATTGTAATCAAGAGAGAATGGGGGCAGCTCTATGTCTGTCCATCTCTGCCTAACATTGACGTCCTTTTTAATGAGCTATAGCTCAGAGTATGCCTTTCATTTCATTTAGTGTTGGAAAAGGTCTTTTAACTCCCTGTATACCCTGTATGTTTTAAAACCAGGAAATGGAGAGTGCATCAGGGAGGTTGTTATCTAAGATGAACTATTTTTTTTGCTTCTCTTAAATGTGTCTTTGGCTGTTTCTCGTAGGCATCAGTTCTATTTTTACGTTTTAAAACAAATGATCTGCTTCTAAGTCTATGTATTTGCCTGTATCTTTTATATATATATATATATAATTATATGCAATTTTTTATATATATATATATATATAATAGCAGCATTCAAATGGTGAGTCAAGTGAAAAATATTGAAGAAACTGTTCCCTAAGTTTGTTTGCGGTTTCACTTGATTCTTTT
The DNA here is from genome assembly GCF_002078875.1 of Numida meleagris. NCBI lineage: Eukaryota > Metazoa > Chordata > Aves > Galliformes > Numididae > Numida > Numida meleagris. Next base: position 42,194,199 of record NC_034414.1, read on the forward strand.
TCAAGCAAGCTCAGTTTCTTCCATGCACATAGTTGCTTAGGCAATTTACTGTATTTTTTGTGTGTTTTCAGGATAAAGCTCACATGAGTACATTTCTGTGTCTAACTTAATTTAGACTTTGTCCCTGTATTAAAGCAAGATACAGGAAAGAATGTGAATGGCAAAAGCTATTAGGCATTGTGAGGTTAGGAACAATGCCTCCTCACCCCGAGCTGATTTTAAATTGGATCACAACAGGTTCATCTATTGCTGAGCTGATACTGAAATTATAGTGATGCAGAAGAGAGAGGCATGTTTAGCAGCTGTTTCTGCTCTGTTTTTTAACCGTCCTATGGTATTATGGATAGATTAAATTTATTAAATAACATGCAAGTTCTCTGAGCCACTAACTCAATATTAAAGAGCTTTGCAGAATGGGAAAGCTCTATAACAGCGCAGGATAGCTGTCATAATCCCACTGTTTAAAAGTATGGTAAGAGACTATCCCAAGCACAAGAGAATAGCTACTGTCACATGAGTCTTGGCAGCAGAACAGAACAGTTTGGATGTCATCAATGAAAGGTTAGAGACAAAGAGCCTATTATTGTCAGTCAAGATGGTTTTATGAAAATGTGTCCTGTCAAACAAAACTGTCATCTCTTGACAAGATAACATCTCTGGCTAATAAAGACAGCAGAATAATTATAGTGTACTTGAATTTTTCAAAGGCATTTGTCTTAGCACACTAACATCTTGACTGGGGGGAAAAAAAAACAGAAAACTTGGAACTAAGAGGTTATGTGCTAAATGGTTTAAAATCTGTTGTCTTGGCAGCTCTAAAAGGATTCTTGGGAAGAAAGCAGAGTGTCTTTCTGAAAAGATCTCAGGAATCTTTTTGCTTCTATAGTCAGCATTTTATCAGTGTTCTGAAATTAAAATTATTTAATAGCAAACAATATGATTAGTCTACTTAATAATGAAGAAGCTAGAATTCTACTGCATTATTACAGAATAATTTGAATTAACTAAATATTACAGTTGAAAATTGTGTAAAGGCAAATACAGCACAGTACGTGTAGGAGTAGAACATGCTGGCTATACCTAAGCAAACTTTCCAAGAAAGTCGTGAAAAAGAATAAAGTAACAGAGAATTTAAAGTCACTAACCATCTCAATGTCAGTCTTTGTTAAAGTGATGTGTGAAAACTGCCTGATAGGAAGAAACACTGAATCTTTGAACGTAACAGGTATACACACTGAAATAATCTTTCTTCAGTGAACAGCCTGATCTTTAGCTGGGAATAGTCTCAAGTGCTTTGGTGTATTTCACTTTTTCTGAAGGGAAGTCTAAAAGTTGACTTGAGATATATAGGTAACTCAATTTGAAAAAAAAAAAAAAAGTCCTAGTATGGGAATCTAAGAAAATAATGAAATAAGCAAGTTTAATCTAAAAAATGCAATATTTGAGTGAGAAGATACTTTCAGATAGTTGATTAGCAAATGTGCTGGAGTTGGCATCACAAATTTTTAATATTGTAATTTCATCTTTTTAAAGAGCATGCTTAAGTACAATTCCTGGAAAGCTGTGTTATATCTGAAAGAAATCAAGCTGGATGGACCCTCCACACTGGAAAAAGAGTGAAGACCTGTGGAAGCATGCTGTCTTAGTATTTTTTTTTTCTGCTGTTGAAATGAGAGTAATATAATATGTAGAGAGTTGAATGGAAGTTTTGGAGTCCAGAGCATTCCCAGGATAGTACACATAGCTCATTTTTAAGATTCTTTTTATACCATGGCTCTGGCTGGCCATGATTTAAAAACAAAACAAAAATCAAACAAGGAAACTAGAAGAGAACCACCCACTCCCTTCATTTCTTGGGAGTCTTACCAGCTAATTTAAACTATGCTTAGTCAGCAGAGCAAATTGCACAGTGACTACAAGAGAATTTGATGAAAGTGTGTTTACGTAGCATACCTGACATATGCTATATGTATTTGTAACCAACTGGAAGCTGGTGCTAGCTGTTCTGGAAGAAATTGAAGCGTGCTAGACTTTCCCTCTAATCTGAATGTTTGAAATACTTTCATATATTAGTAAAGGTGTATGACAAGTAGAATCTCAGTTCTTCACCTAAAATATTTTCTGATAGGTGAAGGACAAAACTATAATCATCTTCTGGAAAAAGAGCAGCTGTTGATGAAAGTATCTGCCTAGGGTCTTGTTGGATCTTTATATGAGATGCCTAAGGCTTTATTGTGATATAAGGACAGTTGTAACAATTTCTAATTGCAGTTAGGTCTTGGCTTGGGTTGTATCCATGCAGCAAGTCACAAAATCCTAGGAAAGTTGACTGGAAGGAACGTTTTATGGCAATTATATCCAGCCTCCCACTGAGATTAGGACTGTTTTTAGTGTTAGACCAGGTCATCTGTGGTTTGGTCTAGATACAACTCAGAGTCCATCATTTTTATGGATTACCTCTCTTATTCTGCACTGTTCTGGTGAAGAAGCTGTTCCTAACATTCACTGAACTTCTCAAGCTACAAGTTGTGGCTGTTTTTCCTTATTAAGTTTCTGAACTTGTGTTACTTTCTATCTTATCTGCAGCAGGGGAGCAAAAATCTCTTTTCACTGCTTCTCCAGGCAGTGCCTTCTCCAGATGATTATTTATGAGCTTTAACGGGTTGTTAGTTCTCCATGGTCCATTCATTTTGCAGTCACCTCTTCTGGGAATGACAACAATGCGGCCAATTTTCAGTGTTAAGCAATTATATAATATCTATAGGCATCACTTTGACAGGAGATTACTATTAAGAGAAATGGCTGTAATATTCTTTCCATAATAGAGCCATTGTGCCTCCACTGTTAATTTAGCTCATTTTGTGTTAGACATTCACTAAACTGGCTATAAGATAACTTCAGACACTTGATCACTGTAGTGTTATTAAATAGTTGCATGCTAATGTGTTCAGATGACTTGCAAACCTCATGTGATCAGAGGCTGTCTGAGCCATCAGAGAAGGTTAAAAGGAAAATACAGTTTTGTCTTGCTTGCTTTAGCTATTTTTATTAAAATAAATGAAGCATTTTTTAATCATGTTTGGGGGGTACTAGCTTGTCAGCTCTGGTATTGATGTCCTTTGCTTCTGGCCACAGTGTAAATTGAATCCAAATACATATTCTTCACAAAGGGTGTCTGTGAGTGTGTGGGTGTTTTTTTTTTTTGTGGGGGATGGGGCTGAGGTGGACGTAGAGAGAGTGACAGGAGTTGCAAAGAGACAACATGCAGTATTTCTAAGCTTAGATGTTAGGCTCAAAGAACATAAGGCTGGTTAAAATGCAACACAGGATTTAAAATTTTTTTTCTTCTGTTTACTTCCAGTTTCAGTTTTTACTTTTTTTGGTATTTCCTGAGCATAAGTATGTGATCTCTACTTCTTTTTAATCAGTCCATGCTTTGCATAAATGTGATGCAAAATAACACTAAAGGGCTGAGCAATCCACCACCTGATAAATCTGCTTCCAGTGCAAGTTGTTACCATACCTTTTGCATACCTTCTAGGTGGCTGCTATTCCCATACGGTACATGAGCATTTTCCTGTAGTCGCTGATTAACTGCCTCCCTAGTTTGTTTTAATGTGAATGGTAAGCGGAGGTGGCTGTAAGTGCCTTCTTTTTCTATTTTACAAGCAAGAAATCCTGACCATTTCAAATTGTTAAATATTCCATGACACTTCTCCATGGAGAGTTTTTTATGGCCATGCGTTCTCTCCAAATGTTTTGCCAAACTTCCCTTGTGATTTTAAATTAATATAACATTTTTTGTCATATTAAAATGTAATCTAGTGTAGCACAACTGCAAAAGACAGTATCTCAAAGATGGCTGAATTTCAATATTAAGTGAACCTTACACTAGTGCTTATGTAATTTACAAAGCATGCTGAGTTCTCTAGGGAGGGAGAATCATTAAATAGGTACTATTGCTGTTATAGCTGTTACTAAAAGTAATGATTACCTCTTTCTGGGAATTCTGTATGGCATTTTTTCCTGTGGGAGCTGTCTCTGTCCTGTGGTTTTTCCAGTGGCCTTTAAACTTTCATCTAGGGCCTTAGAAAACCTTTTAGGTACAGACTGAGACAGATTTTGTTACTAAAGTGAGCTCTCCTGCTGATAGAGCTGTGTGTTTAATTCTTGGCAGAGCTGGAAGACTTGGCTTGGTTTTATTTCTGTTCATCTTTTTCATGTAGTCTTATGGGAGATGTTGATAAGTCTCAACTGCAGCTTGAAGGAAAGAGAAACACTGTGTTTTAAAAATACTGCAAGAAAAAATCTCTATTTGATTAAAAAAAAAAAACCGAACACCATCAACTTTGTTTGATGTACTTTTAAAACATGTAAACATGGTGTAGTTCCTTTTAGGAGGAGGATAGAAAGATAATGAAGTCAGTCTTCCAGTAAGGTTGGTGAGATATGTGTCTGCACACAGTTAAAAATGCATTTTATAAAAATCCTATCACTGTTAACATTTGGTTGTGAAGAGAGGGTGTCAAAGTGAAGGAAGTGCTATATCAGCAGCTGTAACACCAACTTATCTTTAGTTGTTTTGTTACATTTGAGTGTTAATCCCTAATTACTATTTGAATGGGCCCTTACTGGGAGTCTGCCTGTTGCAGGAAGTGAAGGAGGCATCAAACTAGCTCTGCTGTAGTTCTTTCACAGGTTGAAACCAGCAAAGCTCCCCTGATATCGGTGGATTTGAGTTAACTTACACCTGCCAGAGACTTGCACACTTTCAGTGTGTCCTCCTGTGCCCTCTGCATTACTGTCTTGCAAATGTTTATTTAAATCATTGCAATGTGTGTCAAATACTGGACTCTAAATGTGAATGTTTGTCTTAGACTAGTTTCCCCAGACTTCCTAGAACCTGGGCTCTTTCAAGAGACAGCAAGAGCAATGCCATTTAACTTACAGCTGAAAATTGTCTCACCAATGCTTATGTTCATATCTCTGTACAGTGAGGTGATTAACCTTTTAACTTAGGTTTTTAATATCAGATGATATGAAACCTGTATCATAACATATGTCTGTCACTTCTGTGGCTGATTTCTGAAGCGGAGGACACTGTGCAGGAAACCTGATTTTGGCATCTCTTTCTGTACCCTTCAGTATCTTAATATGTTGTGGATGTTAGTGCTCCCATGTGCTGCAGCCTCGTGATGATATGCTGTTATGGCACAGATGTGCTACTACCAAGTCACGATAATTGAGCAATGTCTCTGTAGGATGTCACAGTGGTGTATCGCATCGTCATTGGTTGTGGTCATCTGGCACAGTTGCTTGTTGGGATCTTGAGGTGACATGATGAACGTTGCTATCAGATGCTCTCTTTAATCTCATAATAATGGATCTCTTCAGCAGTTAGTAATGAGGAAATATGACGCCAACTGATGAGGTGTTATATTGTGGGGCTTGCTCATCCTGCTCCACCATATTGTTGAAGCAATATTTAATCATCTTGTGTGCTTTGTGCAAATAGACCATGGTTGCAAATGAAGTTTATGTGCAACAGGAAGTAAGAAAGGGATAACTGTACCCATGATTTATGTCGTTTTTTCATTTGAAGCCCTGTAATTTCTGTAGAGAAATATTTAATACTCTTAAAATAGCTCTGGATTTGTGAGGCAGCACAAGAATAAAAATCCAGCTACAGCAGCCTCCCTGCAAATTATTTTTTTTCCATTTTAGAAGCATTGTTGTTACTCAGGTGAATGGAGAGAGAACTTGGTGTGTAGAAATGTGCTAGATTCATGACTGGGAACAGATTATAATGGGAAGTCCAAAGGGTTGCGTGCTGTATGAAGTAATAGGAAGAAAAGTGCTTTCTGCCTGTGCATGCATTATTAAGAGTAATAACCATCTAGTGGGTGGAGAACTGGAAGAAACTTTACTTAGTGACTCTGTGCCTGTAGTACGTCAAATATTTCAACAGTAAGATTTGTTATGAAGTTAAATGAGTAGCATAAAATAGCTGGAAATCACTTCAGTCTGATTGTAAGCACCTAGTTAATTTCACAGTGGAATTATGGATGGTTTGTCAGTGCTTTTTATTACTAGTATACGTTCTTGTACTAAAAATGAGCATCAGGGAACTTTTATCTTGCATTACCTTTGATCTCTAGCTGAAGGATTTTGGAGTGAAGTCTGCCTAAAGGGCTAGTGTGGGATGCTCTACTCAAAGAGTGACAGATGTCAGAGACTTCAGGTGGCTTAGGGGCAGAGGGCACTTAATGCCAAAGAAACTTAAGGTTAATCCATCCTTCTGTTGATTGGGCTTTGCAGACAGGAGGAGGTTTCACTGCAGAAATCCGTTGGTAAGTGGATCTGCTCAGCTGGAAATTCTTAGAAGAAAAGCTGAAGTTTCCAGGAGTATTTGTTCATGCATTAAATATAGATCTGGATTTTTGATTGTCTACTCCGTAACTACAAGGTTTAAGGTTACTTGAATTTAAACTGAAATTCAGAAGCAGGCTGATCTGCTGGCTGGTACCAGGCCAGTTTGTTTCCTAGGCTGTGAGGATCCCAGACAATAGACAGCTGCTGCTGCTTTTAGAGGACAGATGGTGCTTGTAGCATTGTCACTGTTTCTACTCCTGAGTGTTGACATCTTCCCTTCTCAAATTTCCCAAGCATTTGCTGTTAGATGCAGATTCACTAGAGCGTGAATTCTTGCCTATCAGCCACCTCTCCTATTAACAAAAAAGGTACTACTGTGGACAAGTTTTTGGCTATTGCAAAAAAGAAATAGTCTCTGAAGTACCTAGGAGCAAACTCATAAGTGGGTTATAAACTGATATAATATATGGGACAAATAATGATTGTGATAAGTCCCAACTATGCAAATCTCTGGCCAGTTTAATAGCATATTAGCTAAGTTGAGTGAGCCCTACTGTTTGAAATTCTTGCTAGACTGTCAAGGGAAGGATGTCATGCAAAATCTGTGGGATGGATATCTCTGGACTTCTGTAAAGTTTTCTGTCATTGTAAATCATTAGAAAAAGATCAATAGATGATCACAGAAGTTTTGAAATTATTTACCTCTGAAACGCTATTCTGCCTTTCTAGGATGTACTTACAAAGGATGAACTTTGGTCTTCTAAAACAGACCATAAGAGACAGTGTTTGCTAGCCAGACAGTTAGTGACCATTGCAGAGAATGCAACACACAACAGCATTTCTCCTGTTGTGTGGCTTCACACAGTCTGCAACCAGCTGCCAAAACGTGACCATGTTCCTTTGAGCCTGAGTTGACAGGAAGCATGCTCAATAACATACAATGCACATTTGGACTCATAAAACATGGATAATACCATTTGATGGTGATGTGCTTTTTAAAAGGATAGATCAGTCTAATTTCTGTGCCGTTTATCTAAGGCCCATGCCTGAAATTCATTGACTAAAGGCAGCTGGGGGAATAAATATTATGTTATTAATCTCTCAAAACCTCATAACTTTCCTATCATCCATGAAGGCTTGACAGTGTGAATACTGTGAGCGCTTTGTCTACCCAGGAATTTCCCTTCTGCTGCCTGTTCAGTGCCAGCTGTGCAGTATTTGCACTGTCTTGAGGTAGAACTTTGCCCAGGGCCGCAGCTGGCCAAGGATTCAGCAGCATTTCATCTTGCGGTACCTGCAGTTCTCTTAGAAAATCTTTGGGCTTCAGAGTGGGAAGATAGAGTAAATAACACCCTTTTTACAGATTCTAAGTTGGACTGGGCACTGCGCTCTCAGTTTACTTAATACTACTGACATAAATGAGTCAGCAATTTTAATTTACTTGACGGCCAAATTCTTGCCCTTCAGCTAAGTGCATGTGGCTAGAACTATACTAACTTGAAAGAAGGCAAGGATACATCTGCAGTTGTGTGCCTTCTGAGCACTATATGCTTAGGGGTACTTTTTCAGAATCTTTTGCCGTTGGTAGTTTACTTGCTGAAGTTAACCTCGTTCTTCCTCTGGAAATAAAATCTGTGTATATGGGCCTTCAGATAACTCAGATTAATATGTCTGTATCTATTTGCATGGCTTAATTTGCAGTCTAGTCACAAACTTTTTGTGCCTGTCACATATTGCTCACTAGTACTCAGTCTGGTGTTTGTTTATGGGTAGAAATGATATTCCAGTTACATGGATTTCTGCATGTTACTTTGGAATTGGCTCCTGAAATGTGGCTGTTGTAATTGGAAATTCAGAACTCTTACTTTTGCTTGTTTTAGCCTTTTTTGCTTCTTTTAGTCTGTTTGAACATCTTCATGACCATCTTTATTCTTCTTCCTTTGCATGTTCCCCACTTGATGGCAGTACAGCAACACATATGGAAATAGGGAATACAGAAAGGCTTGGTTTTAAGGCTTACTCCTCAGCAGTAGTGAAAAAGTATCCTTTATGGCAACTGCTTACTTAAACTATGTACATTGTTTGAGCTGGCTACATCCATGCAAATTCTGCCTACAAGGCCCCTACTGTGAGAATTCAATAATGTACTTGTGCTAATTAACTTGGTCTTCCAGAAACTAACCTTTTAGCTGCTTGTCTATTTTTGTAGAAATGCTACCTCTGTACAGCAAGCTAGACTCTTTAATAAATAAGATGTTCCAGTGTCCACTAATTTGTGGAAGAAATGCATTTAAAACAGCACTTACATTTCAGAAATAGCTAGAAAAACTAATCTCAAGAGCTAAATCAGAGAAAATGCAGTCTAAAGCCATATCAGTGACCACAGTGGTTCAGTTTTGGCTTTGTATGGCAAAGCTCAATGGCACATACCCAGTTGTCAACTCAGTGTAACGATATCTGATGCACCTTAAAAACAGTCTCGTTCTGTTTCTTCAGCTGCTTTGATCTGTTGTGCTTAATTTGTGCTGACAAATGCTGGAGTGCGTATGTGAGAGGGCAATGACTTTGTCTTCCCATTTAATTGTCTCAATTAAAAAACTGGCCCTATATATGCTGTAAATAATAAAGCTATTTACATACTGCTCTCTGATCCAGTGGATCACTAGGTAATTTTCAACTTCATACACATGATGTTAATAAAAATAAAGCTATTTTTGGCATGGGTATTAGGACTACATTGACTGAAACTATAAACACAAATCTGGGCTCTATGAAAAGTCCTAGGAGATGTTTCATGTGTAAGAAAGAAGCTGATACCTTTCTTCTGAAGCTTTTTTTCAGAAATGATTCTGGCTGTAGAGCATATTCAATAGTACTGTCTACAGCTGCCTTAGAAGAATGAAAGGTGGTCTCGGCCCTGTGAGCACTTGACAATGAGTTAAGGAGTCTAATTATGTTAAGCCTGATCATGAAACTCTTAAATCATTCCTTTTGGACTTTTAAAGCAATTGGGCTTAAAACTGGCAGCGAACCACTGATGGAGGGCATTTGCTGCTGAGGCTGAAAATGTAAGAGAAAAAGAAGTGTAGAGCATAGGAGAAACAACTTTAACTTCATTGGGCTCTTGTTATAGTAAGGAGGTAGACTGAGTGAGAAGTAACATTAGGGTGAGGATTCTCAAGGAATGGAAGCATTAGTCTAGCAAGAATGAAAGGTTTTCCCACCTTCACTTTCATTTTACGAAACCATCCTATCCATGCTCTGCTATACTTACTCTGCAGATAAGTGTTTGAAAGTAAAGGTATGTCTCTAAGCATATTTCTCCTTAGGTGTCCTACAACACTGGAAGAGTACAGTTAGATCCCTGTGGTTCCATTCTAAAAGCAAAGAACAGTAACTCCTTCTGGGGGGAAGTACTCCAGACTGCATTTAAAACTTCCCTGATGTATATTTGTACTTCATTTACCTGGGATGAAGTTACAAAGTTAATTTTCTGTGCAGCACAAATATAATATGGTGCTGTCCTTTGTGTTTGGGGTTAAGACTGTTGATAACAGAGCTGTGAGTGCTGCAGAGCAGTGCTTGCACAGTATCAAGGCTTCCTTCCCCCAGTCTCACTATGCTATGTGGGTTGGCTGGGGCTGGGGAAGAGGTTAAGAGAGGACACAACTATAACAGCTGACCTAAATTGACCAAAGGGATGTTCCATACCATATGAAATTGTACTTGGCAATAAAAGCTCAGGAAAAGGAGGATGAAGGGTTATGACTTTTTTTTTTTTAAGAAACTATTATATATGCTGAAGTCTTGCTTCCTTGCTTTGCTTGTATGCATAGCTTGTGGACAGGGTGGTATGAAGGAGAAGGTTCAACTGTTTGGAGGGAGGAAGTGTGATGACACTCTCTAATGGAGTGTCTCCTGAGGATGTGTTCATAAACAGGTGGGTTTTGTAAACCACATGGCTTAAAAAATGTCAAGATGGAGAGCTGTTTAGTAGGTAGCTCTTATTTCTGTAGCAGGCTGCACTGGAAAATCTGGGTATAATCATTAAAATAAACAACACCTCTGTTTGCGGAAAAAAGGGGTTCTAAATCCAAACTTCACAGCTGATACCTTTTCCACTTTCCCAAAGCTGAATTTGGATTAAAACATGCAAGTTGACATTAAAGTATGTTACAAAGGTTTGTTTATAGTTTCCATTATCATGTTAAACTTGATGGAATTTACTTTGTTTTTGGACTGAGTCAAACGCAAAGCTGTTACTAGCAGCTTCAGAAATTTAAAATCAGTAAAAGAAATCAATAACAAGACAAAAAAATGACAAATTGCAGTTTTTGATTTGTCTTCTTGTTTCCAAACTTCTAAGGTGATCACTACAAAGCTTTCTCCCTTACTACCAGGACTAGAAATCTACCTTTAGAAATATGAAATTTGAGATGTCTTTCCACAGGAATCCATAAATTCCAGTTTAAAAAAAAAAATAAAAAGGAAATTAATAAAGGAAAGTGGGTATTTAAAGTTAGGCATGGTATCTTGTAAATTTTCAGTAAAGAACTGTAAAAGAAGAGGGTGAAAGTCAATGTGAAGATGTTAGGATCTTCATAGGCTTGTACGCACTGGAATGGCTGACCTCTGCCCAGCTGCAGACTGAATGTTTCAAGGTTAATAGGAACATAAACACTGGGAGATTTATTCTGGGGGACCTATGCTGGTTTCTGTTGTGCAGACTGACCCAGAGTAGATATATCAGTGATTGAATTTCTAGTGCTGTTTTATGTGATGTTTAATCTTAGCAGAGTAAAGAAGCTGTCAAAGCAGAAATAATGAATAAATTTTCTATTTATGATTATTTTTCTTCTCACTGTGTTGAGATTAATAATATACTTGCTTGTGACTCATACATCATTTTTGGCTACAAAGAAATGCAATATCACGTACTGCAATTCTTTCTTTCTGCTCTTTTGTTCTCTAACAGGGACCATTTTAAATGTGTTAATTTCTTGATGTATCTTAAGATCACAAAGGAGATAGAATTCTGAAGTTTATGCTGATGTTTTTGAAAATGTAATTTAAGTATGTATAATTATTAAAGTGTCTGCCTGATTTATAGATCAAACCTGGAGAGTTTGAAACACATGCTCTTTGCAGCATCTTGTTCTTTTTCCTTTTTTAAAAAATTTCTTAATCTCTACTTTTGTCTCTTTTTTTTATCTTTTTTTCCCTCTAGGACCCTTTTAATAAAATAGGTACATTTATTCTGCTACTAAGTCACGTCTTCATTTAGCTGTGGTTATCTCCATTACTAATAAGGAGCAGATTTTTGGATTAATTAAGCTTAACTGCTAAGGTTATTGCCAGAAGCAAACTTTAAAATTTCTTCTACTTCGAAGCAGTTTACTAATTTTAATGAGTTCAGCAAGCTTGTTAATGAATGAGTATTCTATTAGTTCTATTTGGAGAATACTCCAGCACCTTTCAAAGGTCACAAATGAATTATTGACAGCCCTGAGAATAAAACCTAGTTCTCGTGGCCTCAGCTTTGGGCTTAATATCTGTTCTTCCCTATATATATGCAGTCTTCTGCCTGCTCAAAATATTACTGACCTCTAGCAGAATAGAACAGAGGTTGTATAGGAACACTATTTCTCATTCCTTATAGCTGCTTTTGTTATAAGGAATTTCCTTTGATAGGACTTGAGAAGCTCAGTTCTTCCTCAAATCTCAACTAAGTGTCTGTTAGTTCCTGTGGATGTTGTTAGTTTCAGGATTAAAATTCTCAGAATACCAGGCCTGTGGTCCTCTTGATGAATGTGATCAGAGTCATTAGTTTGAATAACAAACTTAAGTAATCAGTAAATTCTGTACAGTTTAGGGTTTTGGAACGTACTATATACACCATCCAGCAGGCATAACAGATAATTGCTTCCAAGGAGCTCACTGATGTAGATCTGCCAGTGGCTATAAATTATAAATGGTATTTCCCAGTCAACTGTGAATAGAGCTTGAGGTAAAATAAATCTTGGATGTTATGTCTGGAAACTGGTTGTTCCACAAAGCTAATCAGGATTTGGTAATATTAAAACTTGGGATTAAGTAAAGAAGCAGGTGATTTAGTGAAAATCCATTGTCTGTAGAACATCACAAAAATCATCTACCTCAGACAACATGCTGAATTCTTAAAATGTGATACGAGTTGTGTAAGATGTAAGGATAATGAGAGATTTATACAAGTGTTTTCCCACTGGCTAGGTTAGTTTTAATTGCCATATGGATAAGCCAATTTGTGTTAAGGGGAAAAAAGCAGCATGAGTGACATTCAGAGGTGACATGAATAGCATATAATTTACACATGGCTACATCAGTGTATGTGCATCAGTCTTACACAAACCATGTGCTTGCAGGCAGTCTGCAGACTACAGATTGTACTGATACCTGCTGCAGATCCACCCTGTCTTGATTGGAGTTTGGTATCATCCAGTCCATAGCAATGCCAACAGAGTGGTGCATTTCCACTGGCAATTTGACTTCAACTCTGCATTCACATTCGACATCCTTTCAGCTAAACTTTTTGTCACTGGTGTAGTGTAGCCTAAGGGTTGGAGAATCAAGATTTGAGAGAAATTGATCATCAGTATTAGCTAGTAACCACTTAAAAAACAACCTGCATGGAAACACACACCGTGTCAAATACAGGTTGCCAAAAATATCCAAGGTCTGATATATGACTTCCAATCTTGAGCTCTGGCTGCTGTTGAAAAGGTGTCATAAAAGTTACAAGGTTTTATTCAAGTAGTGAGACTAATTATACTGTGGTGTCCAGTTTTGTACCACCACTTACATATGTTGACAATTATTGTAGCATACCATCAAAACATAATGCTTCACTCATACCTTTTATAGCTTTTGACCTTTATTTTTCCTGATTTAAATCTTGACCTGCAGTGTAAAACAAAGTAGAACTAGATCTCAACAGCACCTATCTAAAAATACTAGGATATCATCTCTTTCTTGCAATGAAACAATGAAATAATAGTTTGGTGAATGCTCCTTTAGTCCTGTAGACCTAATATAGCCACAGGACAGTCAACTGCTGTGTCATGTGTATGATAAGCTGAGTTAGCTGGAAAAGTCTTTGCTACTCGTGAGATGAGATAAGAACAGCAGCTTGTATGGTCAGAGCTGAGATAGCAGAAGTTGCCATGTGACTTCTAATATAACCACTTTTAAATTGGACTTGGTGAGTATTTGGAAGCCTTGAAGTATCTTCACTGCATGTGGGCCTTGAATATTCTAGGTGCTGGCAGCTGAGAGTTGAGGAGATTAATGGAGGGAGGTTTCACTGATGATGAATTTCCTAAATGAATTAATAATGGCTCATTATTTACTCCATAGAGAGGAGAGGGAAGTGTGTGTCTATGTGTGTGTTCTAGAACTCAAGAATGGGAATCTTCCAGTTAACACTGGTGTTTATTGATGATCTCTTTGCTTTCTTTTTCCTCACACAAGGCTGTCTAGGCGGAAGATTGCCTGTAATGCAGCAGCTTGTTCCTTGCTGCAGATGATACTGAGTGAAAACTGGTAACTGGCAAACCACTTTAAAAGTCAGCTTTACTGTGTCCTCCTGTGGCACCTGATTTAAATTGTTGGCTATGGAGCTCTCCCTGTATAACTTAACATCTGGTTGTAAGCAGTGCCAAAGAAGATTAGTATGTTCTTAAGGAAAAATGAAACGAGGAGTTCACTGTGCATCAGCAAGAGTTAGTGTTATTGTAGTCAGATTTTGTGAAAGCTACTGCGATTTGATTGAGGGTGGACAGGAGGAGGAGAATGAAACTTGAGGAGGGGGACACTTCCAACAAGCTCTAAGCATGCATTTGCTCCAGAAAGATGAGAATGCTGAGAAGCTCAAATGTGTGCTGGCTGCTCGTGCCAAAAATTAGAAAACATATCAAAAAGAAAATGATTCCACTTGTTGAAGAGAAAAAGAAATTGTTTTCTCCTTCCCTTACTACTTATTGAATAGGTTGGAAGGGAGACGAAAGCTATTTCACAATTTAAAATAAACGAAGTAAAACATCTGAATTATGCATCCTTTGAAAACCCTAATTTACCATCAGTAGGAAAATTCTCATTTTTGGTTCTAAAGAAAGAAAGTCTTTAAAGGAAATAGGCAAATGAAGGCACTTTCTTCTGTATTTTATGTTCATCAATGTGCTTTGAGAAAAGAAATTTAAACTGTTTAATCAATGTTTTTGTTTAAGTTTAATCGAAAAGGCAATAATACTTGTTAAATACACTCTTCGATAAGGAAGCCAAGGGATGTATCACTGCCTGCAAAGGAGGAAACCTAACCAAAATGTTTGTGTTTCCCTGAAATCTTGCTTGGCTCATCCGTCAATTTCTGGCAAGCAAAAGTGACCTCACAGAATGGTTGAGGCTGGCAGGGACCACTGGGTCCGTCTGATCAAACCCTTGCTTCAGCAAGGACATCCACAGCAGACTTCCCAGGACCATGTCCAGGGAGCTTCTGAAGGTCTCCAAGGAGGAGACTTCACAGCCTCTCTGGGCAACCTGTGCCAGTGCTCTGTCACCTGCACAGCACAGACGTGGACTGGACGCAGAGCTCCAGGTATGGCCTCACCAGTGCTGAATAAAAGGGAAGGAACCCTCCCTTGACCTACTGGTGGCTCTCCTCCTATTGCAGCCCAGAATACCATTAACCTTCCTTGCTGCAAGGGCATGTTTCTGTCTCATGTTCAACTTGGTGTCTGCTGGGACACCTAGGTCCTTTCCTACAGAGCTGCTTCCCACCTGGCTGTCCCTCCAGTCTGGGATTGTTGCCAGACGCAGGACTTTGTGTTTGTTGAATTTTTGAGATTCCTGTAAACCCATCCTTGATCAACCCATCAGCCTGTCGATCTGTAGCTTGTCTCAGCTAGTGGAATGGCTATTTGTATGTTGTCAGCAGTGTAACGAGGAAACAGTGTTCAAATCTCGCTTTATAAAATCTTATTATTAAACTTACATATCTTCCTCCAGCATGTACTAAAATAATATTAACTGCTAGATACAGTGGGAGAGATTTGTGATTAGGGCAGCGGTTAAACAGAATATAAGGTTGGTTTTTTTTGTTTTTTGTTTTTTCTTTTTTTAGGTGGAGATGGGTCTAGATGATCTCTAGAGGTCAGTTTCAACCCTGTCTGAGATATGGTCATTTCCAGAAGTATTTCTTAACTGCTGGAGCAATAAACAAGTCCAGTAATATTATGCAGAAAAACTCAAGCCAATTTCTTGACTTTGCATGTAATTTTCAAGACCTTGCTGTCTGAATTCCATTCAGCACCTGAGCAGGCATCACTGATTCACCTGATACCTGGAAATCTCCCTGTTGTGGAAGTGGTGCTGGAGCTGTTGTCAGTGAGGCCAGTGACACCAATATATTGTTGCACCTTTTATTCATATCAGAGCTGCATTTTCACCTTCATTATTTTTTACTTTGCATTTCAGCAATAATTTTAATTAGAGTTTGTGCATTTCTTGCTTTGAACCTGACTCCAACTCTGGTCATATGAATGAGTTAATTTTTCTCACATCAGCAGTAGAGGAAGGAATGAAAATAAAACTGATGCATTTTAACCTGAGCATGATCACATGGTATATGCAATACTGCACTTGCATAATAGAAAGCAAATGAAAAAGTGTTAAAGGAGTTTTGTCACAAAAGAGATAGATGGTGGGAAGAACACGCTCTTTGTAACTTTTTGTCATAACAGCAATTCTGGAGTACAAAAAGTAATTTGGGTAGGCATAAAGCTTTTCTTTTTGTATGGAATTGTCTGAACTTTCAGAGTAATGCCCACTCAGTCCTGAATGATTATTTTGAATCTCGGGATTCATTCTTGTTCACCGTGCTGGTGCGTGCATCATAGGCTTATGAATGTCTTGGGAGATGAAAAAGCAGAAAGCTTTAGGAAAAGCTACAGTTGAGTTCCACATTGAATAAACATCTTTGAGCATTTGCAGTGTTAGGATGTGACTTACTTTGCTGCTTGTGAAAGTGATCTGATGTGAATTGATTAACATGTTTGTACTGCTAAATATCTACAGAATGAAAATACATATTTGAATAGTCCATTTTTCTTTAATAAGAACTTGACAAAGAAATATAAAGTATTTTATTTTAACCTTTGACTAACAGCTGCTGCTTAAAAGGAAGAGACATAATTTTCTGAATAGGAGTACTTTTCTCTTTTGATTTCTAGCTCTTTCCAAGGAACAGATCAGTATAATACTGAATGGCTTTGCCTGAATTTTATAATGCTTTTCTGTCACCAGATGAGTCAATTTCTAGATGTTAAGTGAGATTTGTTACTAGTTTTTTGAAGGCCTAGTAACCTTGAAGTAAAGTCTTTCTATGCCTAATGAGTAGATCTGTCTTGTCTCAAAAAAGGAAAACAAACAAACACACAAAAAAAAACCCTAAAAAAAAATGCCCAAATCGCCAACCACCCAGGAAGAGCTACAGCCCATTTCCCTACTCTTTATGTCTCCTCTCTCCTGGGTCTCCAAGGACTGCAGATAATCTTGCTTATGATTCAGAGATGTTTATCATAAGGTGTGGGGGGGTTTCTCAATAACCTCTATGAAAAGTATTAATTACTGCCTGATGCTTGTACTTTTCTAGGATGAAGTCCACCCACAGCAGGTTTTTTTTTCCCTCTAATGAATTCCTTTGTGTGTTTGCATCATGTTCTGTATTAGACAGTACAATTTGAAAGGGATAAGTAAAATTAGTAGTTGCTGGGAATTTTATTTTCTTCATTGCCAGTATTAGTGTCCCGTGGAGATCAGAAACTCATATTTTATCCTTAGATTGGTGTTTGTTACTTGCCAGAAGCACTAGATATTCTAGTTTTGTGTTGGGGGCCTTGAGTTCTCTGCTTTGCCTTGAGGGGATTCTTGTGTTAATGTGCCGTTACAAAAGTATAAGGAAGGACTGAAGCAAATTAAGTTACTCCTGTGGGAACAATAGGATTGAAATGTCTCTGGACTTAGTGGCAGCTCAAGCACAGTATCAAATATGTTACGGAATCTCTGTGTATGAGATAAAGCCCTGGCTGCTCTTTCCAACTTGGAGACATGCTACCTAATTTGTTTCTATTTATAGCTTATGTCATTATCTCAGAAGACTAGCAATACACTAGAGAACGTGCAAAAACACATTTGTTTATAGGAGAGACATTGTAATGAATCACAAAATGACTTGGGTTGGAAGGGACCTAGAAGATCATCTAGTTCCAGCCCTCCCTGCAGGGTTGGAAACCACTAGATCAAGCACAAGATCAGGTTGCCCAGGGCCTCATCTAACATGGCCTTGAACACCTCTGGGGACGGGGCATCCACAACCTCTATGGGCAGTTTGTTCCAACACCTCTTCACCTTCTCTGTGAAAAGCTTCCCCCTGACATCTCATCTAAATCTCCCCTGCTTTAGTTGGAAACCATTTCCCCTGGTCCTATTACTACCTGTGTAAAAAAAGTTGATTTCCCTCCTGTTCACAGTCTTCCTTTAATTATTGGAAAGCTGCTGTCAGGTCTCCCCAGAGCCTTCTTTTCTCCAGACTGAACAAGCCAAGCTCCCTCAGCATGCCTTCGTAAGAGAGGTGCTCCAGCCCTTTGATAATCTTTGTGGCCCTCCTCTGGACCCTTTCCAAAAGCTCCGCATCTTTCCTGTGTTGGTGGCCCCCAGATCTGGTTGCAGTATTCCAGATGAGACCTTAAGAGGGGAGAGTAGAGAGGATCTGCTGGCCACCTCTCTTTTAATGCAACCCAAAATACCATTGGCCTTCTGTGCTGGAAATGCACACTGCTGGCTCACAAGTCATTCATTTACCAGGACCCCTAAGTCCTTCTCAAAAAGGCTGCTCTCAAGGAGTTCTTCTCCCAGTCTGTACACATATCTGGGGTTGCCTCAATCCAAGTGCATAACTTTGAAGTTGGCTTTGTTGAACCTCCTTAGGTTTACATGGACCCATCTTTTGAGTTTGTCGAGGTCCCTTTGGATTTTATCCCTTGCTTCTGCTGTCTCAACTGTACCACTCAGCTTGGTGTTGTCTGCAAACTTGCTGAGGGTGCACTCAATCCCACCATCTATGTAATTGATAAAGATGTTAAAGCGGACTGGTCCCAAGAGGGCCTCCTGTGGGACACCACCCATGACTGGCCTCCACTTGGATATAGAGCCATTTACCACAACCATCTGGCTGCAACCATTCAACCAATTCCTTATCTGCTGAATAGTCCACCCTTTTAACCCTTATCTCTCCAATTTAGAGATAAAGATGTGGTGTGGGACCGCGTCAACAGCCTTGCAGAAGTCTAGGTAGCCTTCCTTTGGTCCACAGATGCTGTCACTCCTTTGTAGAAGGCCACCATGTTGGTCAGGCATGATCTGCCCTTGGTGAAACTCTTCTGGCTGTCTCAGATTACCTGTTCATCCCTCATGTACTTTAACATCTCTCCCAGGAGGATCTGATCTGTTTCATGATCTTCCCTGGCACAGAGATGAGGCTCATTGGCCTGTAGTTCCCTGGGTCTTTCTTTCTCCCTTTCTTGAAAATGGGAGTGATGTTTCCCTTTTTCCAGTCACCAGTTACTTTGTCTGATAGCCATGACTTTTCAAATATGATGGAATTGGCTTGGTAACCACATCAGCCTGCTCCCTCGGAACCGTGGGGTGCATGTCGTCTGGCCCAATAAACTTATACACGTTCAGTCTTATGAGGTGGTCTTGGACTTTCTCTGTTCTTACAGAGAGGGGATTTTGCTCCCCCAGTTCCCATGAAGAGTTTCAGGGATGTGAGAGACATTAGAGTCCTGGCTGCTGGTGAAGATTAAGGCAAAGAACTCATTAAGTACCTCAGCCTTTTCCTTGTCTCCTGTAGCCAGTTCTCCTTTCTCATTTATCAGAGGGGGAAATGGCTGACTTCTGTTTCCTTGACTTGGAGTGAATAGATAGAGAAAGCAATTAGATTTACAGTCAAGCATGTAGTAAGGTATTCCTCAGGTTGTTGGACTCTTCAATTCTTGTATTGAGTCTTTTGTCTCTTAAAAGGAAAAAAACATTTTACTCAAAGGGGGGGGATCGCTCTCCTTCATCTCCTGCTTCAACAACCTATATGTTGTTGCTGTATGCTGCTTAGCAGCTAATGTATTCTTTACGTATGTGACAACTAAGTGTGTAGTGAAGAAAATTCTTGTTGTGGAAGAATATAATAACATTCATGAAAATGCATTTGAGAAACTGGAAAAAAAGTGAATATTTACTGAAAGTATAGTTATTTCAACTTAGATTCAGGACAAAAATGGCACTTCTTGGTCTTCTCTTCAGCGCTGTTCTATTTAGCAAATGGCTGCAATAGACTTAATGGGAGGAAATCATAGCACAGCCCTTGAACTCATGTGCCAGGATGTCTTATCTCCGTGTATGCTCTGTTAAAGTCACATAAAGAAACTAGAGTTATATTTAGTTGAATCACATTTCTGATGAGGTATTTTTAGCAAGTCTTTTTCATTCACAAAACAGCTGGGAGCCTGAGATGCTGTTCAATGTCTTTTCATTAAAGCTTCTTTTATCTGCCAGATCATGGCACTAATAACTGTGACCAAAGCAAATCTGCCCTCAGGCAAGGAATGTTGGACAGGCAGCCATTCATTCTCACTTTTTGTGGGAAAGTTGAGACTTAACTAACTTGCAGCTGGAAAAGGATAAATTTAGCGAGGCTGTGAAGCAGTAATTGGTGACTTTTGGCTGTACCTTGTTGTTAGTGTTTGGGCCAGATTCTAGGTTTAGGTCAGCACCACACTGCAATGTCTAAGTGAGCATTAAAAATATGGACACAGAGAGACGAAAGTCTGCTGTGATCATCACAGTGCAATTTAGAGTGGGGAAGCCACAAGAGCAGAACTGCAGCGCTCCAGTGACATAAATTCTGGAATTTATTTACTAAGCAGGTGGGTAGTAGGTGGATAGCATTTCTGTTCATGCACATTAGCTTGCTCATTCCCTTTTTACAGAGTACGCACCAGTCAGTCGCTAGTTCTCCTGCAACTTAGTGTGGTCCTAAGCAATTCAATTCTCTGTTCTATGCCTCAGTTTTCCTCATTTGTGTTTTTCACATCTGCTTCTTTACCATTGCAAGGGCCTGAAGAGTTTTACTTGGACAATATTCTATGGTTCACAAGAAATTATTGTGACTTTCAGAGTACTATTGAGACTATATTTTTTTCATTCACAATTTTTGTAGAGTGGTAACTACCAAAATTTGTCATTGGTGATTCAGTCTGCCGTCTTTTAATTCTCTGACATAATGTCTTTGTGTGCTTCAGTTCAAAAATATTGTCATGAAGAAAGCAGTAATTAGTAAGGTTTATGCCATCATTGTGTGGCAGAGCTTGGAGTATCTCCTGTGCAACCACTTTTAGCTAATGCTTTCTGAATTGTATGATAAACTAATGGGCAGGAGCAAATTTTGGATTCAAATGCTGCTTTATTTGGGTAAACTTTGGATTTGAGTATGAATCTTGATCTGACAATATTACTGACTAAATTCATTTTCAGAGCAACCAAAGCATCTTCTGTGAAGCCTGATGCATCTGGTTGTGATAATCTCAGACCTTGTGCAAAGGCTGCTCTGAAAATAATGTCTCCTACTGTATTATGTTGGTCCACAACGTCAGAGGTGGATGTTGGTGATATGGCAGTAGAGGTTGAACCTTCCCACCAGTACTCCTTTACATTTTGTTGCTGTGTGACACATGGCAGCAGCATGGCAGTCTGACAGAATGGTGTCTGACATGGAAGTGCATATGAAGCAAAGGTGTGTCACTGAATTCCTCCATGCAGGAAAAAATGGCACCCATTGGCATTCATTGACACTTGCTGAATATTTATGGAGAAAAAGTGTATCTGAGCACCGTGAGGTGGTATGTGGTACATTGCAACCGTGATGACAGCGACAGTGGGTTACACTGCTGGTTCAGATTTTTATGAGCACAGCACGCAGGCTCTTGTTCATCATTGACGAAAATGTATAGCTAATTGTGGTGACTGTGTTGAAAAATAGTGTTTTGTAGCTGAGAATTTCCTCTATCGAATAGTGTTCTTGTGCTCTTTTAACTGCTATAGTTTCCATGGAAATAAATAAGAGGCATTACTTTTGGTGTGACCTATGTGTAATAATTTGTAGTAGGGAAAGAATCTCGTGTTATGATTGAGTATGCTCTTTAAAATGTTGGTGCTGGCTGTAATTTTTTTCAGCAAGCACTGAAGTGATTCTTCCTGAGACATAATTTGTAATATAGTTGAGGATTTGGAGGGGAAAGAAGAATGCAAATCATGTCAGTCGAAGTATTTTCCAGATTTCTTATGTTTGTGGGGAAAGGCTGATTTACATAGCTATTCCTACAGCTGAACAGATTTCCTATTGTTTCAGTACATAGGTCACAAACAGTCCTTTTCATCTCTCTGTATTGTAAACATTATATAAAAATACTAGATTAAGTGTTTTATTATGGATTTAATTAGCTTTGAAACTGGACTTACCTTGACTCTACTGTAACTCAGTGGGAGTGTAACTCACTTATGCCTGTGATGAAGTTAGTCCATTAATCAACTGAGTGTTATAACATTAGTCTTCTAAGGTGAATAGTATAATTCACATTTTATGGATAAGACCCTGACAATGCAGATGTGACATCACTTTTGTTATACTTGTAGATATTTTTACTGCTTTTCATTATTCAGTGTTGGATGGTCAGGATATCAAAGAAAACAGAAGTCCGGGTAGAATGAGAGTGGAAGAAAGGTCTTTATGGTATCATATCAGGTGAAGGCAAGGAAACATAGTTGCCTTCTGGCTAACTACCTAGGAAAGCATTGGGTCATCTGTAAATTGTTCTTCCTAAAGCTAATACAGTGCCAGATCAAGCTAGAAGGTTTTGTTAGTCCTGACTCAGCTGTGCCATTACTGGAGACAGGATGATACAAAACAGAGTCTGGCTGGACCTGAATTGCCTTTTGAATGTCTATGGCATAGACATTCAGTAACCCAGATAATACAAAGAAAAGGTTAAACAGAATGTCACTTGGCAGGTGAGTTAGAAAGCCCTGTTGTCACTTCTAGTCTACTTTCTTTAACAACAAGGCATCTCTGCCAACCAGTGGGAAGTTGAAGGGTTTTGAAGTGAGGGTATTTTGAGAGTGTTAAGGCTCCTCCCACTCAAAAGGTGGCCCAGCTCAGGTGCATTTACACTAATGCAGGCACCCTGGGTAACAAACAGGAGGAGCTGGAAGCTATTGTGCGGTTGGAAAACCATGACATAGACGCCATCACGGAAACATGGTGGGATGACTCACACGGCTGGAGTGCTGTGGTTGAAGGCTTCCAACCTTTCAAGAAAGATAGGAAAGGCAGTGGTGTAGCCCTCTATGTTAAGAAAGAATGTGAATGTATGGAAATTAATGGTAGTGATGATAGGGTTGAGAACTTATGGGTCAGAATAAAAGCGAAGGCCAGTAAGACTGACATTATTGTGGGAGTCTGCTGCAGACCACCCAACCAGGATGAAGAGGTGGGTAAGATACTTTATAGACAGTTGGGTGAGGTCTTGAGGTCTCTACCCCTTGTTCTTGTGGGGGACTTCAACTTCCCAGACATCTACTGAAATTATAGTATAGCAGAAAGGGAACAGTCCTGGAGGTTCCTGAAGTGTGTGGGAGATAACTTCCTGACACAGTTGGTAAAGGAGCCAACAAGGGGAAGCAAAATCCTGGACCTGCTGTTTGTTAACAGGGAAGGTCTTGTGGGGGGTGTAAAGGCTGGAGGCCAGCTGGGGCAAAGTGATCACGAAATGATAGATTTCTCGATCCTTGTTGAAGCATGGAGAGGAGTCAGCAGAACTGCCACCTTGGACTTCTGGAGGGCAGACTTTGGTCTCCTTTGGACCATGGTTGAGAGAGTCCCTTGGGAGGTAGTTCTGGAGGGCATGGGAGCCCAGGAAGGCTGGGAATGCTTTAAGGAATTTATTTTAAAAGTGCAGGAGCTGACCATCCCCAAGTCACGGAAGACGAGCCGACAAGGTAGGAGACCAGTCTGGCTGAACAGAGACCTTTCACTGGAACTCAGGAGCAAAAGGAAAGCTTATGGTCTTTGGAGAAGAGGAGGCAAGGAACTTATGAGGATTACAAATACGTAGTGAAGCTGTGCAGGGAGAAAATTAGAAAGGCCAAAGCCCAGCTAGAACTGATCTTGGCCACTAAGGTGAAAGACAACAATAATTTCTATAAATACATCAACAGTAAGAAGGTGGGCTAGGGAGAATCTCCATCCCTTGTTGGATGCTGGGGGCAACATGGTGACCACAGATCAGGATAAGGCTGAGGTACTTAATGGCTTCTTTGCCTCAGTCATTAATAGTAAGACTAGTTGCTCTGGAGGCACGCAGTCCCTTGTGCTGGTAGATAGGGATAGGGAACAGAACAGGCCCTTCATAATCCATGATGAGATGGTTTTGGACCTGCTCCGAAAGCTGGACACTCGCAAGTCCATGGGGCCAGATGGATTGCACCCTAGAGTCCTGAGGGAGTTGGCAGATGTAGTTATCAAGCCACTCTTCATCATCCTTCAACAGTCCTGGCTAGCTGGGGTTGTCCTGGTGGACTAGAAACTGGCAGATGTGACATCCATCTTCTTAAAGGACCGGAAAGATGATCCTGGTAGCTATAGACCTATCAGTCTTACCTCAGTGCCAGGGAAGGTTATGGAATGGATAATCTTGGGAGCCATCATGGATCAATTAAGGTCAACCAAGGGATCAGACCCAGTCAGCATGAGTTCATTTATGGTAGATCCTGCTTGATAAACCTGATTTTGTTCTGTGTCATGGTGAGCTGCTTAGTGGATGAAGGTAAGGCTGTTGATGTGGTCTACCTGGACTTCAGTAAGGCCTTTGATGCTGTCCCCCACAACATCCTCAGGGAGCAGCTGGGTGCCCATGCTTTGGATGGGCATACGCTCTGCTGGATGAAACGCTGCCTGGATGGCCAGGCCCAAATAGTTATGGTCAATGGAGTTAAATCCAGTTGGCGTCCAGTCACAAGTGTTGTCCTCCAGGGCTCGGTACTGTGGCTGCTCCTGAGGAGATTGAGTACACCCTCATTAAATTTGCAGACGACACCAAGTTGGGAGGGAGTATTGGTCTGCTGGAGGGTAGGAAGGCACTAACAGAGGGACCTGGATAGACTGGAGTGATGGGTCAAGGTAAGCCGTATGAGTTTCAGTCGGGCCAAGTGTTGGGTCCTGCATTTTGGTCACAACAACTCCAGGCAACCCTACAGGCTTGGGGAGGAGTGGCTGGAAAGCTGCCTGACGGAAAGGGACCTTGGTGTGCTGATGGACTGTCGGCTGAATATGAGCCAGCAGTGTGCCCAGGTGGCCAAGAAGGCCAGTGGCATCCTGGCTTGTATCAGAAATGGTGTGGTAAGCTGGACTAGGGAAGTAATCCTGCCTCTGTACTCGGCACTGGTGAGGCCTCACCTCGAGTACTGTGTTCAGTTTTGGGCGCCTCAATACAGAAAGGACATTGAGGTGCTGGAGCAGGTCCAAAGAAGGGCAACAAGGTTGGTGAAGGGCTTGGAGAATATGCCCTATGAGGAGCAACTAAAGGAACTGGAGCTGTTTAGTCTGGGGAAGAGGAGGCTGAGGGGAGACCTTATGGCTCTCTTCAAATACCTGAAAGGTGACTGCAGTGAGAGTGGGGTTGGTCTCTTCTCACTGGTGACAGGTGACAGAACAAGGGGAAATGCCCTCAAGTTGTGCCAGGAGAGGTTTAGGTTGGATATCAGGAAAAACTTCTTTCCAGAAAGGGTTGTTAAGCACTGGAACAGGCTCCCCAGGAAGGTGGTTGAGTCACCGTCCCTGAATGTGTTTAAAAACCATTTGGATGTGGTGCTCGCGGACATGATTTAGTGGTGGGTTGTTAGAGTTAGGATAGTATGGTTAGGTTGCGGTTGGACTTGGTGATCTTGAAGGTCTTTTCCAACCTGAGCAATTCTATGGTTCTGTGATTCTAAGTGTTTCACTATTGCCTCACAAACGTTCATAATGGCTCAGTTTGAGTACTTTTCCAGTGAGTACTCTGCATTTTTGAAAGGCAAGGTTGTGGCAGATGTTCTTTGACTTAGAAAAGTAGATCACTTAGCTTGTTTCTACTGTTGGGTTCTCCTGAGGGCATGGGAATCACCAGATCAGATCAGGGAGTAGGTCTGTTTAATCTCTGACCTATCTCAGAGTCCCCAGATGGCTAGGGGGACTCTATCTATTCCAAGCGAACAAGAAGTAATGCATTTTTTCTATCCCTTCCCTTCAGACTGAATCTGATTGTTAGCTGCTAGCTTTGTAGTCATCCTCATCAAATAAATACTTAAACCATCCCTGCTCTATGTAAATCAGAATCCTATTGAAATAATACCAAAATCCTTTGGGTGCCAAGCCTCTGATATGCTTAGCACAATGTCATCTACCTGCCACACAAGAGGTAAAATCGCCTGAGTGATGTACAGAGTAACCTGTGAAGAGAAGAAAAAAAAAAGTAAACAGGGAGAAAAAATGCAATCTGCAGCTTAGAGAAATCTAATTCTCTCAAGGTGTATTGAAGTCTGCAGAGCGGTTATCTCTGAATGGCTCGTAGCAACCAGCAGTGTATTCCTTAATAGCCTTGGTGAGATTAAGTTTTGGTGATTATGGTCACGTTGTTGGCCCTCATTCTCCTAGGGCCTCTCAGCAGTGCCCCACACCAGGGCTGTTCTTCAGTTAGATGGAGGAATGAGTGGCCTGACAGCTTTGAAAGAAGTGCTTAACAAAAATTGATGAATACAGCCAAAGAACGCCCCCTTCCATTATTCTTGCAGGGAGTGAAGTTATTAAGCTTTGATGGAGTCATGCTCTTTGCTGATGTATTTTGTGCCTGTGATACTGGAGTTTACTGGATTTGAAGGGTGATGGAGGGAAAGGAAATAGAGGAAGGTGGTTTCTGAAGGGAATTTGGTAGCAAAATTTAAACTGTAATTGATGGGAGGTCAAGAAACACTAGGAAAGAGAATGCTAGCAAACTTTCATGTAGGGATCTCTCCTTTCTCCCTATGACTGTCTGCCCTATCAGTTAGCTATCTACTTTTGAGGAAGATGTTGCCTGCATTGTCTATGTAGTGAAAGCTGAAAATGGTTCACTGAGTGAGAGGAAAATTGCTCAGCCAAGAGATTATTTGTACTGCTTAATACCAGTGTCTGCTCTCATATTGTAGGTTACACCATTTGGTTGGTGGCAAGGCTGCAAGGTGCAGCACAGGCACAAGGGAACCTTTCTGTGCAGGCTTAAGTAGCTCAGGGGAACGTAGCTGGGAGGTAGATCTGAGATGGGCAGAACACTCAGCTGGGGCGGTCCGACTCTCCAAGAAGACTTCCTCCCCTTGTATGTGTATCCTGCTCCAAAGCAGTGCATGAACCTCAGTGGTTTCAGAATATAGGATTATGTATTGAAAGGAATAAAGAACTAAGTTATTTTCTAAGTTTTAAATTCTTGGCATCCTCTGCCTCCTGTGGAAGTGAATTCTGCCATCTGTATGCATATTGTATGAAAAATGATTTTAGTTTGCTAGTTTTTCAATTTCCACCTTTCACAGTTTCACTGCACATCTCCCTGTTATGTTGATTATGCAACAAAGAAGCTCCCTGTTTCCTTTCTTGTACTTTTATCATATTCCATTCTTTGTAGCCCCTTCTTAAGGCCATTAATTGAAGCCATCTCCATGTCTCTGTACATGAGCATTTCATAGCTCTTAACCATTCTTATCACCTTTCCATGAACCTCTATTTCTGTTACATCATTCTCTGAGGTGTAAATACCGGAGGGCATACACAGTAACTGCATCACCTTGCAGGTCATAGTGACCTTTGCACTCACCTATTGGTTTCAGGTAAATACTGACAACATCCTGGAATCATGTTTGGATCTTCAGTCATCATGTCTCAGTATCTCATAATTATGCTGAGATTAAATGGACACAGGTATTTCTTCCTTCTTTTTGGGCCAGAATCACAGGTGGTTTTAAATAAGTTAAATCTTGAAGCTGATCTTTGCTCAGATTTGCTTTTAAAATCCATGGGACTTCCACTGCCCTTTCAGAAAGGCGCGTTTCCCATTAGGTATTGGCTTGCAGTTCTGATGCTGATTTTTGCTTTTTTCAGCTTGTCTTACATTTTCCCAGATCACCATGTGGTCCAGAAATCAGAATGACTACTGCATTTGGGCAATTAGAGCAGCAGCAAGCTAGAAGATTCTCTACATATCTTTAAAAGCTTTCTGCCTACTTTTTTTTTTTTTAATGCAATGGAATTTATGAAGTAAAGTAGAGATCTCATGCTGAAGTGTCAGAAGTTGCCAGGTTGGTAACAGACTGAATGTTAGAAAGCTCTGATGATAGCAACATGTTTAAGAAAACATTTACAGCATGATAACCGTGAGCCAAATATTTCAGATTAGTACAGCTGTATACTTAAGTTCTCGGCAGAGGCAAATGTTATCAATAAAACAAGAACTGCTTACTAAATGTCATGAGTAGTGAGAGCATGAGGAAATTTCTCTTAGGCTCAGATTGTTAACTGATACTTTTTGAAGCAGGCAGAATTGGACTTCTGCCCCTTCTGTCATCGGGTGTAAAGAAAGATAGCAATAAACTTGTGTTGTCAGTATTTTTATTTCTTCCTCCCTCCCTTTTTAATTAAATGGGAACAAACTCTTTCAAAAAAGTTTCCATTACTCTTCATTTACAGAAGAAGATATGTCTCATATTAAAAGAAGAAAAGGATATGTCTCTTATATTAAATGCCCTGCAGTGAGAGTTCTGCTTGTAACAAATAAAAGCAAATATTTTTGCTTTTTTTTTTCCTTTGCAATTTTCATGATCTAGTAAAGAAGAATTTGTAAAGTGTTTTCCATCTTTTAAAGAAACAGGTCTTGAAGAGTATCTGGAACTGTTTTTTAATGTTGCATTCTGAAAGAAGCATAAAACTGCATGTCTTTAGGTCTGTGGTGTAAATTTACTTGTCTTATTGCATTTGTTTCTTGTGAAAAATTGGGCATGTATATGATCCCATGGTCTGATTTGGGAATCCTTTAAACAGATTTTTGAAGTCTACAGAGGAATCAGGCATGCGAGGAAGTTTTTGGCTGTTTAGATGAGAGAAGAACAAGAGATTATTATCTTCAGCTCTCAGTGAGACCATTTACTTGTTAGCAGCAGTGCATTTGTTTAAATAAATGAAAAGGAAATGATACTGCTTGATATTGCTTTACATGTAAATTACTGATGTGAGCCATCTCAAAGAACTGCCTCTCAGATGAAGAGAGGCTTGGGCATTTGTCCGTATGTCATCTTAAATGCCCTTGGTGCTGCTGGTTCTGATACTTTCGGCATTGCAAGAGTTGCCTGTTTGATTGGATTGTGTTAGTTAATGTGGAGCTGAATTGTGGCTGTGGTTGAACTTGGATATTCCCAGACTGGACATGTGATTATTATTTGGGAAGAGAGAAGGGTTGGTACGTGACTGAACTTAAAAATGGTCTTTCAAGGCTCCTTGTCCCCTTATTGATTCAAGTGACAGTATTCTAGCTTGCAAGGTTACTAATCCAACAACAACAACAAAAAAAAAACAGCTGATCTTGAGCCACTACTTAAGTCCTGTAAAGCAGTCACACTTAAAATAGCCAAAATAGTGGACATTAGGAACCAGTGTGTACATTAGCTTGAAATGCTGAAAATCTTTGCAGAATATTTCAGGACATCCTCACTTAGGCAGTATTCTCAGTGACTTCTGTTATACTTGTGCTGTATAAGAATGATAGGATTGGGTTTCAAGTGTGCTTTGAAGTAGTTTACTGAGGGGTTTGATGTGGCTCTGCTGGCGTGGATCTTTTCTCTGTGGAAACCACAGTTTGGGTCCCACTATGTGTCAGTGGCAAAGAATGTGGCATGATTCATGCTGTATTGAACAGATATTCAGTACTGCAGCAACATCAACACCTTGGTGCAAACATGAGATCGGGAAGAACGTGGAATATAGCCTGAGTGTGGCAGGTCAGAGGCAGGCATGGTGGAAAAATGATGTGAGAAAAGTTTGGATTATGTTTGCTTGAATTAATCTTGGATCTACAGGCAGTCACTTAGTTTCTAAAGAGCTACGTTATTTTACACAGGAGAGTGGTCACTGCTTGTGGTACAGCAGCTACTTTAGTTGAAGTGCATTCCTTCAGTATTTAAGCATGTTTAAACTCCCTTTGCCTTTTACACTGAAAGATGGCTTTTTGATGGTATAGGAAAGCAGGTAGAAGATGTACACTGGAATTTATTCTCCTGGGATTGGTGGTGGATGTCTCCTCTGTGAGTCAGTGCTAGTGGGTGTTTCCTTCCTTGTGGTCCTTTGCCTGACGCTCTGCTGCTTTTGACATTTTCTTCTGATGAAGTATGGGAGTATGTGGCCAACACCATTGGTGGTACTTCTCAATGCAGGTTTGTATGTGCACATCTAGGAAACAGATCTAGGAGCTTTATCTGCAGTAGTGTGGGGATACGCTGAACATCAACAAGGGAGACAGGGAAATCCACTGTTTTATGAATTTACTTTCAAATTTTAAAATTAAAACACTTTTTTTTAATAGTGCTGCATTTACAGTTTCTGGAAGATCGCTTAAAGCTATTTATGTGACAGAAATATAAATCTTTTTGTATAACCCCCTTTAGCTCTTTACTAGGGCTTCTACAGCATATCTGGGAAAGAGCAATTGCTTCATAGTTTTTGAATCCTAGAATAAATGTAGTTAGTCATGTCTTGTGAGAGTTGCTTTTATTACTGTTTATGTTCAGTGCTTAGCATTCAGTGCAAGTGCAGGTGTTAGCATAGGGTTGATAGAAGCACACAAGAAACATTAAAAGACCTACCTGCACCTGACTAAAGGATTGGTAATGGATTATGTACATTCTTTCTCCTGAAGAAAAAAATACTTTTCCTTTCAAAAGGACTTGGAGAAGATCAGATGTCCATTGTAGAGTTTAGAACTGTTCCCATAACTTCTCCTTTATCTCCTATGTTAGTTTTTAGAAAAGGGAACAAGCCTCAGTGCTGTAACTTTGCTTATCAGTTTCTAAGTAAAGGGGAAACTGGTGGCATTAAGGAGAGGATTAAAATTCTGAAGCAAGCAGTAGCTGTTTCATCTGCAGTATCTTCTGAACACTAGGAGAAACTTTAGGCAGTACTGTTTTAAAAATAAATCTGAAATTAAAGATGCAACCTAATGATGGTTTATGCAAGCATGGCATGCGGGCTTTTGTTGATCGCTGGCAAAAATGCATAACTGATGAGATGAAAAAATTCTCAGTTTTGCAGCTGAGAATTTGTTCTATCAAATAATGTTCTTGTGCTCTCTGTAGCTATTGTAGTTTCCATGGAAACAAATAGAAGGCATTACTTTCAGAGCAATATACATAAATATATTTTTGATGAAGGAAATACTGTACTTTTTTTTTTTTTTCCAAGTGATTAAACTTAATATACCAAGTGATTAGTCTTGGGTTAAGGTGCTATCTTCAGAACTTTTTTTCCCCCAATAAATCTTATATTTATTCAGTTACTTTCTGCCAAGGAGTTAGCACCTCATTAAAATTTGGGTTAGATTAACACACGTTATAACGGATTATCAACTGTTAGTATCTTTGTCATTGCTGCCAAATTGGCTAACCAAAATCCACGATCTGTAGCTGAAGTCTGGCGTTGCTCGGTAGCTTCATTTAGCAATATTTCTGACTTCAGTGTTCTCATTTTTCTGTGTGTTACCTTGCAAGGAAGTACAGAGGAGGATGCAATTATCAATTTATGTTAAGGTGACTGAGAAATGAGGGAGTGAGTTATAAGTTGTGAAAAAATACAATTGGGCGCAGTCAATAAAGCAGCAAGGAAATTTACCAAATGGAAATTCAAGAGCTGACTAGGTCTTACCTGTATCCATGCAATACTGCAAGTCTGTAATGTCATTTTTCAGAGAGAGTTCTGGAATATAATCCATCATCATTCAAAACAGACCAGCCTTTTTCTGAAAGCTATTTAGGTCATAAGATGTCACCACACCTGACCATAAAATCCATCATGCTGGGGAAACCAACGGCCAGCACCTGGCATTATGAAACACTGTGAGTTAGAAGCTGTATTTATCTTTGTTAGAATTGACAGGTCTCCCTCGTGGCTTCGGGTGAGCCCACACTGACATATCAGCTCAACCTATTACAATCCATCAGGATGATCTGCTTTGGAAAAAAACAGCTGCTACTGTAGCTTGAGGATTTCTGGTTTTGTTGATAGATTTGAAAGGCTGTGAACATGTATAAGAAAGGCTCCGTTTGAAATGCTAAACAGCTCTATTCTTTATTCCTAGCAATTATCTTCACTTCTGGATTGCTCCCTCCTCCATCCCTCATACTTTTTTTTTTCCTCTCAAGTCTGCAAGGGAATTTTGTGTTGGTGAAAGTCTTCAGCCTGACAGCCTTGCTTCCCTATGTGCAGCAAAGCAGTACAGCTTTGCAATCTACCTCACATCTTCAGGGTCTTCTGAAGTCTGAATAGTAACTTCACTCTCTGTAACTTATTTGTTCCTTAGAGTCTTTTGAGCTCACCAAATTTCAAACAAATACACTGTCTCTATTGAGAGGAGGCTTGTCCATCAGCATTGCAGAAATTTTACATCTGCTACAGTACACATCAGATGAGAAATCTTTGCTGTGCAGATGAAGTAATTAAATGTTTCTTTCCTACACTGAGATTTGGCTCTTACTGATAGTAATTTCTGAGGCAAAAAATGGCGCTTTCTTTCCTTTGATCTGTTTCTTTCTTTTTCTTTTTTTCCCCCTTCCTGTTCTATTACATAATTACAAAATACTAGCCAGTAGTATCGATAGTGAATGCCAAAGGACTCTGTGAGCAGGTAAAACCTAGTGTATACTCCCAAGTATGGATGAAACTGCAGTCAGCCTGAGGCAGATACCTGTTATGTAAAATGGATACCTGTTATGAAAAACTTCATTTCAAACAGTTTTGTTTGACAAAGTTTTTATATTGAAATATGAATTTTACAGGAATTATTAGACAACCTTGCTGCTGCTAGCAATTATCAGCTCTACTTTAAATTTCAGTCTGATCCAAAAATATAAGTTGAGAATTTTTTCAGTCTGCCACACCCTATTCTTTTAGATTGTATTCTTGTGACAAGGTGATGTTACTGTGATAAGTAGCAGAACCTTAAGAGACCTTAAAAGATGATCAGTAAATAATTACAAGCTTGTCACTGGCAGTGTTGCTAGGAGAAAGTACTCCGCTAAAATGAAATAACCCAGTATGCTTCAAAAGTCGTACCATGATATAACCAGTTGCTTGCTATCCACTTAAGTACTGACACTAATGTTGCTACTGTTTGAAGTATGTGGTACCACTGATGGGGAGGAAAAGCTCTGGAAGACCTCAGGGAAGATTCTGAAACCTTCCCTTGAGGTGATTTGGTACATGTGCTTGTGGAAAAACACTCTAAGAAGTGAATGAGTTTTGCTTTTCATCATGGTGCTTTTTATTATATCTAAGTGTTATGGTTTTGCAATTTTTGTTGTCAGTATTCCACATCATTACATCATGTAATGTACGGGCAGTTAAAGAGTTAATTCCCTGGTTACTGCAAACTGTCTTTTTTGGTATGGCCCTCCGAGGGGGAAGGGAGGAGGTGCACTCCCCAGGGGTCTTTGCGTTGGAGGGGGTGGTGAAGCCGCGTGGGAGACGCGGGGTCTGTTCCTTCCTGCCCGGCGGAGAAAGCACGTGGTTCTCCTGCAGTTTACTGCATAAGATTTTCAGCCTGTAAACTCTCTGTTATAATTCTGCTAGTCCCATTTTTGATATATTTAGTAAAATTAGTTGTTCCTCCTCAGATTGGTGCCGCTGTTTTTGTGTTAGATCCGCCTACGAGTCCCCTGCCTTTCCCCTCTTCCCTTTGTTTCCTCAGGGTGTGGGTCCGCGGCTTCTCTGCCGCTTTAGCTGCCGGACCGCCCGGGGCTGGCCCCTACCCGCCGACAATTTTTTTTTCTTCCTTTCTTCTCGTTTTTTTTCTTCCGGGCCTGTCCCCCTTGTCACGGACGGACGCAGACCCTTAGATAATACCGTGACACTAAGATACAAGAGGCACTAAATAAGCATGACAGAAGTAGTGCAACTCCAGTGCCTAGTCCAGTGCACCCAGCTGTGACCTAATGGTTTAGCAGCAGACCAGGTTCCACATTCTAAGGTATGCCACCAGCGTGCCGTGTAAATGTTATTTTGGCTTCAGTTTAGTGAAATATTGCATATTGATAGTTATGATCTTTGATAAATTAAATTTTGCCTTGTAAAATGAACTCATCTTTTCTTGGTAGGTGGCTTCAGGTATGATTGAGCAGAAGTTTTAAGGAGAACATGTAAAAGTTTTCATCAGAGTTGAAGTTCTTTAAATTTTGATTAATTTGACCTCTCGGTAAGTAAATACAAAGAAATACTACTCTGTTACAGTGAACTGAATACACAGTGAAAGTTTAATAGGGATGGAATCATCAAAAGGATGGTGGAGAGAGTTCTTTTTTCAGCAGTGTTTATTCTATTTCTCTTCCTTTACTTATTTGTCAGCTGATAGTTCATAAAAGTTTGTAAGATAATTCCTGGTATGCTTACTGAATTTTCTTTCATAAAGGTGGAGCTACAGTGTTACTGGTAGATGTACATAATTTTTCTTGCAAATAGAGAAAAGCAGAAATGCTCATCAGAAACTTTGAAACTTTTTAAAATCAATGATGAGAAGTGATAGTTTCTTAATACCTGGCAACAGATCTGAATTTGGATCAGTTAGATAACATCTGCAAGTAAAAGCCTTGAATGTGCTTCTAATGGTATATGTGAAAGGAGCCATTGGATTTATTCTTTTAATAGCATATGAGTACGTTAGAAATACTACCTGTAACAGTAAATGAGCAGTGTAGTTGCTTTTGTTTCATGTTTAACAAAGATCAAAAGCACTAGTATAACTGGTGTTCCAAACGACTCACTTGAGCAAATACAAGTGATAATAGCAAGTACATAACTGTTCCAGTAGGCTTTGAGAATTTCCCCCACTTGGTTGTACTACTACTGAAAATGTAGCCCCAGTGGGACCTGCACACTTGTAGTAGGTAGTGTTGTTTTAACGTGCTGACCAACTAATGTTCTTAGCTGGGGAACTGGGCAGGATGACCTGTGGAAATTAAACCTTTCCCACAGAGCTGGATTTTCAGCTGGGAAGAACAGAAAGGATTCTGCCTCTTGATTTTTGCAAATGCCTCTCATTTTCCCCAGTTTGCAGGACTAAACTTATACCAATACTTAACATTTAGTTCATTTAGATTTTCATATCTTTCATACATTTGCAGCATAAAGCCTTTTACTTGTGCTGCTTTGACTTGAAGTCCGTTATTGTGGAGTCTGTGCATTTCATTCAGGCCTAAGGCAGCCTGTAGAAAGGCTCCCTGTCAATTTAACAGGATCGAAATGGAAAAGGATATATAATAATTCATGAAGAATATTAGATGTACCAGTAAATCCCTGAAACTAAACACTGCTTTATGTTAATAATGAATGTTGCTGGTATATTTCATTAAGGCTGTGACCTGTGCATTGTTCTTGGAGCCTTTAGCTCAGGTAGAACAATGGAAAGAAATTAAAAGGGTGTTCTTGTACTGGTTTGGGATTGACTTAAGCATTTTCCAAGTGATTAATTACACTGTTCCTTCTTTTACAATTTGGTCAGTATGTTACTTCAAAAATGGTTCAGCAGAAGGCAAGGTATCTTAAGATACCTTCAGTATATGATACCCAGTAGTTAATGACAATACATCTCTATGATGCGGTGAAGTTCTGTCTCCCTCTGGCTTCTTAATGCTGCCTGATCACTTTGTCTCAGTTAATTACCAGGATAAATTTAGTCCTTCCAGCTACCACTCCTCATTATGACATCTTTAAGCTTATTTATCTCAGCTCTGCTTTGCTTATTTTGCAAGTTACAGCGAGCGATTTAATAATTGCATCACTGTTGTGGAAACCTGATACCATGAATCTTTATTATTGGTGAAAACGTTTGATTTATATCATTAAAACATCACAATGGGACAGTGGCTTAGTGATCTCTGGAATGTTTACTGCTTGCTAGAAAATAGTAATTTTTACTGCAAGATATGGAAAAATTTGGCTTGCAAACCCATCAGTGATACCCTCATGTATGGTAACGCCAGCTGAACATAATGCATTTGAATCAGCTTTTGCATATGAGACTCATCAGCTGTTATTTAACGATTTGAAAATACAGTGCAGGCAGAAGGATATAATTCAGAAAGAAGATTAAGAACAAGGCATATGGTAGATATCCAAAGTGCCTAAATATTGATATACTAGATTCATTCCTTTTTCCTAGAAAGGAGCTAGAAATCAGTTAAATTTGAAAGAAAATAAGTGAAATGCAACAATTTTTGTAATAATCTGTAATAGGGATTCTTGCATCTTCCTACAATGCATCTGTAGATGTCCATGGACATTTTTAGCATTAGCAGATGTTAATGTACAAGTATCTTAGCAAGCATGTGATTAAGTTGAAGTGTTCAAAGGAGATTAAATGCACCAAAATCTTCAAGGCTCTCCATGAGTATTTTTGGAGGAGGGCTAGTTTAGATGGTGAGGATGTCTTTCTGTAAGTCTGACTGAAGATTTAAACTGTAGTCTCTAATGAAAAACTTCATCTATGAAGAAAAATTACTTGAGTCTTAATCATTTTCCTTAATGTTATTTTTTATTTTATATGCTTTGTCAGTGTCATCATCATTCTTTTCTGTCTGCAGTAGTATTCTGAAGGAGTTGAGTAACCCTTTATCTAAACATTGTTATTGTAATCTTGAAGAAATAGCTTTGGAATATTACCCCTAGTATAAATGTAATCTATTATACTTGTAACTAATGTCAGTGTGAATCAAGGAAGTGATGTTCCGATCTCATGAAATATTGCTTAGTTTATTGAGTATGTCAAATATCAACAAAATTGCTCTGTAAGAAACTTAGCCTTCGCTGATGTGGAGAAACATGAAAGAGCTAACAGAGAATGGATGTATTGTACAGACAGTGTGTAAGAACAGCCTTCCTAGGTCAAATCAAAGAATCATCTTTCTCAAGCCTGCTTAAACAGCGTCTGTCAAGACATGTCCAGAAAAGAGGCATAAGGCAAGCATGTTCAACCCACAATTTGTGAGTCACATGCAGCCCAGCACAGCTTACAATGCAGCCCACTCTCTGCCCCACACTATTATGGCAGCTCCTCTGCCCCACCAAGTGCAGCCTGGCCCCTCAGCACCAACAGAACATCAGTGCACTATTAACCCTGTGTTAAAATCAGGGTACGGGGTGCAGTGAAGTGCTATCTCAAGTTATGGCAAGTAAGTTAATGGATTTTGACACATTGGCTAAACACAGTCCTGTAAACAGCAAAAAATACACAACCATGCTTTCCATTTTGACAAAGGAATTTGGGAGTAGGTTTCAAGATTGCTGAAAAAATAATCAATTTTTTTATTTGCAACTCCATTTTCAGTCAGCATAAATACATTACTTGTGAATTTTCAAATGGAATATATTGAATTACAATTAAAAATTTGCTTGTGCCTCTTTACAGGGCTTTTATAAGACCTGTCTTACCAGAGGGAAATATCCCTCACTTCACAGTCATGCCTTGTTTGTGTCATTGCTTTTTGGTAGTATGTGCATTTGTGAATGACTATTTTGAAGGATGAAGTACAGGAAGAGTAAAATGTCATCAAAAACCTTTACTGAATACCTTGAGAACTCATTAAGAATTGCAAACACTGCCATCAAACCAGACAAAAACAAGGTCACGTATTGCACTAGTTCTATAATTTTGTTGCTCTCATTTTTGTTTTAATAAAAACAATTAAAATAAGTTTTGTTACTTTGTCTACATTAGCCTTATTATATGTTTTTATATTTTGGGGTTTGAAATTTGAGACAGGCTGTTTAGGGAAACTCATGTTCCCAGTATGCTGTCTATTCTGCTAGGATTCAGGGACAATGCACTAATGGGGCTGCTGAAAACCCTGGTAAGATGTGAGGAGAGTGGTTTCAATGTTTGAAATAACAGAGGAAGGGGTTCTGTCAGAATTTTTTCAAAAACTGAACTCTTTGTTTCATGTCTTCAGAGGACACATAACAGATTGACAGATGACAACTGAAAAATGAAACAAAAAAGCCTCACAACTAAACAGTGTGGGTAATTTTTCTGGATCTACAGTTATCATCTTTAAATGCCCAAAAATGCACTTGTAAAATCTAGTACTTCTGTTTCAGCGGTGCTAGTGCTTTAGAGTTTGCCAACTCTGTCTTTCCAAACTCATTGTTATTTTTAGTAATCAGCAAATTCAGCATGCCATCTCTTTGGGTCAGAGATTTTGCTTTCCATATCATAATGATTATTGTGAGGTTCTTCATGTCCTCACTCAGTGCATCCCAAACATCAGCAGACAAATTCACTGTCAAGAAAGCTGCATATTGACTTCAGTGGAGTAGAATGCATTCCAGAAATGAAGATCTGTTTTCATACAAACATCCTTGATTTAGGAAGGGGAAGAAATGTAGGAGAAATGTTTTTCTGAGACCTTGTGGCACTACTAGCTCTTCAAATTAGTAGGCCTTTTTATTTTCAGAAGCAGAAGAAAAGAGCTGTGCAGGTCATCTTTTCCTTCTATTACTCATTTTATTTTTAAACAAAGGAATTTAAAGAGATGAAGATGGCTCTTTTCTGCTCAGGTCACAACAGAAATTGAGGGTAAAGAGAAAAAAGAAACGAAATTTTTAATAGTGCTGAATGGACTATTTTTGTTCATTTTACAGTATCTTGCTTCTCTGACATGTTTACTTTATAAATGCTTCAGCTTGTGACCATGACTTATTTTGAATGGTAAAGTGTATAATTAATGTCAAGGTGAAAGGCGATTATGCTTGTGAACACTTCTCAATGCCCTCCAGAAACCACTTAGAAAGCCAATTTAGGTCACACATGGTTCAGTCTCTCAGAAATCTTTCTTAATAAAGCCCCGAGGCACTCTCTTTTACTGAGCAATTAACAGAAAGCCAGCTCCTCATGTTATTGTAGGGAAATGAAAATTTGTGGAGAAGGAGAAAGGACCGTATAAGACACAACAATGTTTCTTCATACAGCTCTGTTGAAAACTGAAAATGCAGTTTAAAAGAGAAGTTAAGGTAAGGAATAATGAAGGTCCAAAATAAAAGTGCTTATATGTTAAACACAGTGGTTTGAAATTTTCCATCACCTTCTGTTAAATTTTTCCTGATTATTTGAACAGATGTTTCCCAAGAAATCTCCTGAGCAAGTCATGCTGAGGAGGAATATTTCCTGGGTTTTGGTGTATCTGGATGTACTGTTGCACCCTGAAACTCCCTGCAGCTCCTTGCCTGTGGAGGCATGTGATGGCAGTTTGAGAATAGCAGAATGACAGTAAGTGTTACTCTGTTTTGCAGTTGATGTTTTCAAAAACCTGGCCCTAGAAAACCAATTTGATTCACTCTAGTAATATGGTAGTTTTTTATTAAAGCTTAGTTCTTGCCCATATAGAAAGAAAGAAACTATAGATAAGACTGTACAATAGCTGTACGTAGTAACCACATGTTATCTTGTGGAACTGGGGGATTTGTTTTCAGATTGATACATTTGGATTTCAGCTTTTGTTTCTCAAGCTGTCCAGAATAGACTTTATATAAAACATCTGTATGATGTTTCTGCCAAAATGTAGATTTATCAGTTATTAGTTGCTGAATTATCTGGACCAAGAACAGCCCAACTACAGTATGCTTATTAGATGTAGTTATACTGGTCTCATAGTCAGGCACAACTGAATAAGTATCCCACTTTTTACACTCTTTATGATGCAGAGAAGTGCAAGTACTGAGCTAAGACCTGATATAGTGGCAGTTCAGATTTAGTAGAGTTACTATTGTAGTCAACACTTACGAGAAGCAAAGATTTACTGTAGTTGTATCATTAATTTTATTTCTGCCATTTATTTTGACATCTATTTTTATGACAGTTTCATTTGTATATATATTTATAAACATGGTAAACTTTCACATAAATGACCAAAGCTTGCAGTTGAATTTGGAATCTGAAGGTCTGCAATTACTCTTGTGTTATATGCAGTTCAATTCACTGAAGCTTTTGGGTACAAGGCAAAACTGTTGCAGCAGTGCTGAATGTCAGAAGGAATCACAATTCACTGTATGATAGTGATCAGAAGGGCTGCAAAATAATCTTTAATTTATTTTCCATTATTGAAAATCTGAATCTGTTGTAGAGCAAAGGAGAGAGTTAGACACCCTTTGCTAGAAGGCAAAATCATAAAATCATAGAATGGTTTGGGTTCAAAGGGATCTTCAAGATTGGCTAGTTCCAACCCCTCTGCTATAGGCAAGGATACCTCCCACTAGACCAAGTTTTTCAAAGCCCCCTCCAGCCTGGCCTTGAACTCCTCAAGGGAGGGAGCATCCACAGCCTTTCTTGGCAACCTATTCCAGTGTCTCACCACCCTCAAAGTAAAGAATTTCTTCCTAATACCTGGTCTAAATCTACCCTCTTCTGGTTTAAAGCCATTTTCCCTCATCCCTGCTGTTGTTACATGCCCTTATAAAAAGTCCCTTCCCAGCATTCCTGTAGGCCCCCTTCAGGTACTGGGAACCCCAGCTCTCTCAGCCTGTCCTTATAGGGGAGATGCTTCAGGCTTCTGATCATCTTTGTGGCCCTCCTCTGGGCCCTCTCTGACAGCAAAATGTCCATCTTGTGATGGTGGGCCTCAGAACTGGACGTAGTACTCCAGATGGGGTCTGATGAGAGCAGAGTAGAGGGGCAGAATCACCTCCCTCAACCTGCTAGTCATGCTTCTCTTGATGCAACCCAGGATACGATTGGCAATACACAGGTTAGTCACTGTGAGAGGTTCCCTTTTGATCTATCAGTTACCTGTTCTCACTCCTGAACTTTCCTCTGAGCACTCAGCAGCAGTGAACATTAGCATGGGGTTTAACAGGAGCCTTCATCCTGTCATCACGTGGAGAAGCAGAAATGGCAAGCTCTGATGTGCTCTTGCCCTGACACTCCTAGCCAACTCTGGTGCCAGCTGTTTGCCCTCTCTAAAATGAGAAGGTGCAGCACCGGCATGCTTCCCAGCAGGGTCAGCGGACTGAGATGTACAGTACGTGCCATTACCAGCTGCAGATGGGCAGGAGATGGGGCTTTAGACTGTCATAACTGCTCTCTCCTTGAAGTAGCTGCTTTGATGTTTGGATGGTCAGTCTTACAGCCTGTAGCAAAAGAAAGGCAGGAAAATAAGGGCTGACTCCTTAGATCCCAAGCAGGTAGTTTTCAGTGCTATTTCCTATCAGAAATGTTGCCTGTAAGGCTTTCTTCCATTGATCAGGCAGAGGAGATACCTAGATGCAATAATATTGGGTTGGAGGATATTCATTAGTGTAGCCTGTCAGTTGAGAATTGGCTTGTTAGGGATCTTTTCACAATCAGAAGACATGGGATGTGAAATTCTTCTTTCTGTGGAAAGAGGAATTTCCTCTTTCCTCTTTAATTTTAATTTACTTAAACAGCTGCCTACACTCTAACAGCTTCCATACCACGTTGCCCCAGGTACAGTTTACTTCTCTGGTGTCTGATCTCATACCTCGGCACTCACTGGCTCTCTGATCCATTCTCTCCGCAGTCATCTTTATGCTGTCTAATGTGCTCTCCCTTTGACATGTAACACCCTCCCCCTTTCCCTTCAGAGCTCTTTCCGTATGCAAAACCCTTCTGTGAACTATTTTTGTGGTGCTGACAGGAAACGAATGAGCAGTAATGAAGCAGTTAGATAGAGCTGACAGTTCAATTATTTATTTTTAAAGAATGCATATATTAAAGTATTAAAACTGGCTGGGCCATATCCTCATCTGCTACTGCTCTTTTGTGTTAAGATACTCCGTCTGAATTGTGCCAGAGGAGTCTCTCTCTTAATATGTGCTTTTTAAAATAATAGTTGATATTTCTAGGACTTCTTGCTTCTGATGTTAAAATATATTCTAGGTGCTGTTTCAACCTGAGCGAAAGAAATCCAGTTGTCATTGACTCTAACTGTTGCTTATGTAGGTGAAATGCCTAGTACCTGGAATGCCTTGCTGCACAATGGAGTTGCCTCCAGCAGTGCCTGCTGTGCCCAGCAGCAGTGTTGCCTGGTGCACTGGGACACTGTGCAGCACTGCAAGTGTATTTAACCTTGCTGTTCCTGTAACTGTAGCAAGTACAGCCAATACTAAGGGTTTGTGCAGTTTTTAGCTAGCAATGAAAAGTCATCAGTCTACTTGGTGTCCAAATAGAGTGTCCTGGACATGTTGTTTTGCCACTCAAAACACTTAGCAAATTCGCTGTTCTCCTCTGCAGTGTATTCTCCGTTAAACAGAGTCTTCTCTGCACTGAAGCTCATACCAGTAATTTATCATTCAAAAGTTTTAATAGCAACAGAGTGCTATTTGTCTCTGTTCAAAATAGCACGTACTTCTTATTTAGCCAGGCTCAGAACAAATTGTCCATAAAAGCACATATTTTATTAAACGTTTGATCTCGTTTCAGCAGTATTCTAAACAATCATAAGATAAAACTGCATGTATCTTTGGCATCTTCTAGTACTGAAATACCGTGTTTTCTGTACTCTGGATAGATCTTATGTTAAGCCTGTCCTGAGCTTGGATGAGGACACTGGTTGTCGTACCACCAGCTTTCAAAATGAAAGCTATTCTTTAGTTATCCATTTGACTTTGTCATTTTGTTTTCAGGCATTGGCTATGAACTACGGGATGGTGAATGAAGAAATGAAATAACTTTTTGAGGATACTGAAACTGGTCAGCACCTTTCTGAGCTGAAATCCCCTCTCATCTAATTTGAAGGCATCTGGGGAGCCAAGGTAATTTCTCTCATAAAGCTGCTTGACAAGAGGAGTTCTAGGTGATTAAATATGTCTGTAATCTGCCTGTTCTTGTTTGTTTTCCTTTTTCTTTGTAAGGAACAAGGTGTTTGTTCGTAGGAGGTAACTGCTGCACATTGTTAATGTTGTAGTTCTGCACTTTTATCCATCCAGTATGCTTTGAAGCTGTGTGTCTGCATCTTTTAAAGTTCCTGTTTATGTCTTTACTGTGTGTATGTGAGGAAAAATTGGGATACTGTACAACTCAGGTAAACTTTCGAGGTTCTATATAAGAAAGATTGTTTGTGGTGCTGGTGTGTGCAGCTGAGACTGTGCAGAACAGGACTCTCATTCAAATAGAGTCTGAGTTACTAGTACTAGTTGTTCAGTTCTTTTTAAGTTATTGGAAAGCAGGGGTACGTATCAGTGCTGGTCCCCTGGCTGACACCTGACAGGTCACCTGAGAGACAAGATGAAAGAAACCAAAGTGTATGAGCTTTTCTATCACTATCAGAGTTGGTTCCATCTGTTGGAACAGACAGACGTTCACATTTGCATTACACCTGGCTATACTTTACTTAGCCTGTGGATGGAAGTGTTTAGTTCCCAGCTGGAACTATCAACCAAGCATGAAAATGACTTTTAAAAAATCTAAGACAATTTATAGCTGGCTGAGGTGTTAATTTTATTTGAAGACAATAATCAGTAGAAAGGTCAACTGCATGCTTGGCTGACAGCAAGTCCAGGCTGCGTGTACAATATAGCTGAGTCTCTAGTATCAGCACTTCTGTGAACTTGAATATACGCCATGTCAAGTATTTATTCTGGGAATGTAAAACTCTTCTCAAAGCCCGTTGAATGCACAAGGCAAAGCAGATGCTAACCGAAGGACACAAGTGTATAGGGCATAGCTGGTCATCTATTTTGTTTCAGCTGCATGTGTAATCAACTGTACTAGGCTGAGCAATTATTACTTTTCCACTTACGGAACCTACTTCCACTACTGTGGTTGCTCCTCATATTTAGGGTATGCCATAAAGTGAGAAGTTCTGAGACGGAATAATAGCAAAAGCTATCAGTTTTTGCTGTCTAGAAGGCTTATGCCCTGTCTGCTCTTGAAAGGGTTGCTGCTAAGGTGCACTTTCAGGGAGTCTCAGTGAGTACTTCTGTTTTGTTTGAGAGGGTAAAGGACCAGAACCCCAGCAATGCTGGTAAGATCTGATGATAACACCTTAGCCTGACTTGTAACCCTGTGAATAGCCCCAGGCAAGGCCGTGTGAGAAGCTGCAGAATGCTTTGACATTAGGCTGACCATTACTGCCATAGATCGGTGAAGTGCTGTCATTTGAATAGGCTGTAATTCACTTTTGTCGAGGTATTGCACTCAGTTGCTATGTACTAATATATACCGCTGCAATAGCTGGCTAAAGACAACCATTTGTTTTGATCATTGATCTGTTTGTATAATGCTGTTAAGAACATTACCACATGTAAGTGAAGTAAATAATGTAAGAGTAATTTAACCTGATATCCACATAAACACTTACAGGCTTTGGACTCTACTAGCTTTCTGATCTACCACACTTTAAGTGCAACCACTGATAATCAGACAACCACAAACATGGGGAGGGAAGACAGAGTAGTAGTTTATTTGTTAAATTTAGTTTATTTTGTTAAATTATCTAGTATAGCCTATTGTTAAATTACCTTTTATAATTGTCCTAAATTGTACTTTCATCTCCCACACTCCTTAGTCTGAAGGAGAG
Source organism: Numida meleagris (assembly GCF_002078875.1). Classification (NCBI taxonomy): domain Eukaryota; kingdom Metazoa; phylum Chordata; class Aves; order Galliformes; family Numididae; genus Numida; species Numida meleagris. The sequence continues at coordinate 42,238,554 of NC_034414.1, forward strand.
ATGTTACATCACACAGCTCTTTCATGGAATATTTTGAAAGGAACTAGTTCCTGCATCATTCTGCTAAATCAAGCATGGTGAGCTGCTTAGAAAGCATTGACTTGTGAATCTCTTATGTGAGGTAGGGAACCTGACTAAGCTGAAGGTTTGCAGTGTACTTGTTGACCTGACTATGTTAGAGTAAGTAGAGAAATCCGAGAAGCATCATCTTCAGGCCATTAGGGCATACTGGGATTACTTGCACTCCCTATACTCAGCCATCCTTTTTTTTTCTTTCCACGCCTCTTCACAATTCACATTTGTAAGAATACTTGATTCACAAACATTTTCTGTATGTTCTGTACAGAAGCTATATATAAAAGAATACTTAAAAGAAAATAACCCTTACTGTTCTCTAGAACTGAAGGCAAACTGAGATTATCAGAAAATCCTATTCTAAAGCAGTACCTTGAGTGAGAAGATACCAAACATCTTAGGGGAGTTCCTATTAGGATAAACATCCAAAGTTCAAGTTATTTGCTTTCTTGGTTTTAACTATGTTTCCTGTAAATTTTTACATTAGAATAAATCTCTCTTCTTCAAATTTCAGTTGAAAATTGTGAGATGCCATGTCAGAAAAAATACAATACAGTAGACAGAACAGACCCCAAAAATATAATGTATATTCTTTCTCTTTGTGTAGTTTTTTTCTATTTAAAATAAGATTGATTAGGACTGTGAGGATTGTTGTCTTCTTTATACAGACCATCTTAGGTACTAATTATTATTACATCAGTATGCATGTAATGCTTTATAGACAAGTATTCAGTATCAGTGAGTATTTAGTTCAGACAGAGAAGTGAGTCAATAAGGCCTTACAAGAGATACAGACATCTGAAAGATGTTGGAGTGGGTTGTATATCAGAAATACATAGGCAGTGGCTTCTGTGTGTTTATATTTTTTCTTTGTTGTTTGTTTTTTTTTTTACCATTGGGAAGCTGATATTTCTGCTTTTTTCCCTATTTTTCAAGCTTTTTTGTATGCTCAAAAGATGTTACTTTCCATATTAACATAAATGGAACTTGCAAAGAAAAGGTGCTAATACTATATTGAGTCAAATGAGAAATATATATATATATTTTGATAAACAAAGTTAGTATACGAAAGCAAGGAAATTAAGTGGAGAGAGATAGAGAAGTTCACTTGCCATTGACTTTACTGTCACTTACCCTTCCATGCAGATCCTGCCAGCCTCTGCCTTCGTGCCTTTCCTACGTGAGGCTGCATGGGCCTTCACTTCCCAGAGGGAATTTAGGTAAAGTCAGAACATGGCAACTGCTACAGCTTCCCAGAGATCTTCTGTCCCCCTCAACCTGAAGTCAATGCCTTGTGCATTTCTTTTGATTGCTTCTCTTCCCAACAGACTGTCTCTGCATAGTGTTGATTTGTTTATGATGTGAAATTATGGCAAGAAAAAACAATTAGCAATTATTTTGAAAAGATGAATATTTTATATTTAGTTGCAGCATTGTAAAAGTTGCTTGGTGTTCTGCTGTCCAAAATAACCCTTTGTGGGTCTTTTTGCCATCACACTCAGAGTCCTTCTGTCAACTCTAGACTGTCAGAAGCTGACAGAGACTGGGCTGAGTTGGTCATGAGAGGCTGTGGAAGTGAATTCTGTGAGCTTAACAGCCCTGCAGACACACGAATATTATTTGGTTGCATCTCTTTGATTTTCTCACTTTTTGTGAGCTTATGGTTCCAGTGCCATTTATGGATATATCAGGAACACAGAACTAAAGTGAGGGGAAAAAAACAGCCAAGGTGACTTTTAGGTCACCGGTTTTACTATGTCAGAACTGAAAATAGAACTGGAAACATTGTTTTCAATTTTAACATGAAAAATTAAAATTCACTTGACTGAATCTATGGTATGAAGCTTTTCTGCATGTGCTGTTTGTATGTCATGAAATATTTACTTCTCAGAAAGACCTAAATTCATTTTTTTTCAACCTGAAAAAAGACTGCAAGTGTGTTACAGAATGTGCTGCTTCCCTGTTGGGCATGAAAAATTTACACTATATCACCTCAAGAGATAAAAGGGGGTCAGGTAAGGTAACTTTTAACCAGTATGTTGCTATTTTTTTCTTATCTATTTGAACTATTCAGAGGAAATTTAGAAGAGAAACAAATTGGAGCCGGAGTCTTCACAAGGCACCAGCAGGCCTGCAAAGTTTCAGTCACATTGCCCAGCTCAGCTGTCCTGATCAGTGACTAAAGCTCCCTTGAGATTTGCTGTACCAAATGATTTGCTTCAAGCTTTCAGCTTTAAGTACCAATATGACTATATAGGACACTTCCTGGAGTTTTTACAGATTTGGGATAGACAGTAATAAAGAAATGTATAGGGAACAATGTGTGTATGTGTGAGAAAAATAAAATTAGAATAAGGTTGTGCTTACTTATTGTCAGAAGTTTCCAAAAAAGTTTTTGCCCTCTTTGCACAACTTGCTTGTAAATAGGCCTACTCAAAGCTTAATGCACTTGCTAAGCCAGTTTAGTCTGCTCTAGACTCTTTATCAACACCAAGAAAAATAATTTCTGTCCTATCCTTTTTTTCCTAAAATGGAAAAATAGCAAGTCATCTTGCACTTAGAAGCCCTTCTATAACCACAGATTATTATTATTAGTTTTTTTTTCAGTTGAGGACTCCTGCATAACTAGATGTTAGCAAGACAGTGTGTAGCATCCAGTAAGTGGGAGTAAGGAGGGCAAAGCTGACATTCTCAGATGGGGCAGGTCAGTGTCATGCCCACTAACAGTACAAGTCTTGAAACAACTAATGATAACAGCATCTCCATTTCAGGTTGCATAATAATAAAAGTAGTAAAAAGAAATCATGAAAATTAGTTCAGCAACTATATGAAATGAAGGTAAAATAACTTTTTTTCACCATATTTTTAAAGAAAATGCATTTATACTACTATAAATGCCTTTCCTATTAAGTGATGAGGTTAGCTCAGTAGCTGTTAAGTTCAATTGATCTGTCCCATTTTGAGACACAACGATATTCCCAGGTTCAATAGGCTGCAACTTGACAACCATGGAAAGGCAGATCAGTAAAACTGGGTGCAGGTTATACATCTTATTTTTCATTATTTATGCTATTTTATGTGTGTTTCTGTGTGACTCTGTTTGCCTCTAAGGAAGTAAAATGAGAGTTGTCAACTTAACGGCTGGTATTTGATTTGCTTAAGATTTGTCTTGTACGTGATATCAGGCTGTGGAGAAATGTTTCCAGGCGGATAAGTTGATACCCTTCAGGGAAGGCTTTAGTGATTCTTAACAGTGAGCCATTTCTATTACTTGCGGATCACAGGTGCAGTTCAAGGTTTACAGAACTCCATTTTGATTTTGTGAAGCTTAAACTTTTTAGAAGCGTCCCTTTCTATTTTCCTTCGAAGACATTGAGTGCTTGCTGCTACACTGCCTACCCTGTAGTGCCGTAGAGAGCTTTGGAGTGTAAATGCCTTCTTCCCTCTGTGTCTTAATCTGGCTGGATGAATTTGCTGTGCCTCCAGTGCATCAGAAACGTTCCCCATAGGCTTCGAGAGAAGAGGGACTTGGTTGTCTTTGTTATGTAAATGATGGGAAAATAATTGTTTTGTATAGCCGAAACCTAGCACACTAGAGAGACTTGCATTGTTTTCATTCAGGTATATTTTGATGACTCCAGTCCCCAAATACCTCTCCTAAAAAATGTGAAGTCAACATAAATATTACTGAGATAAGGAAAAACTCTTAGCACTGGAGACTCAGAAGGCCAGACTTCCTGCACTGGTGTGATCACTGTTATCAGTCTGTAGCTGTAGAGACTTGCTTTAACTATGATTCTGTTGGTTCATGTCAACATGATTTTTGCAAAGCCCTTTTTGTTACAGTCCTGAGACTGTTGTAGCTGTGCCCTGGAAAAACTCTACCTGCAGCCTGACAACATTCTCTTGACTAATCTACAGGCTCTTGGCTCTACACCCGTCATAGACAATGTTTTTGGAAATTAACCTATGTTTATGGAGGAGGTTATTGACCTCAGCTATGCTCCTACACTCCCAGGACTTCTGCTGGTATTTCTAAGATCAAGAAACACTCTAAAGAAACCACTCTATGACTTTCATAGCCTTAGTGAAAGAAGAGCACAACAGAAGATGGAAACAGCATACAGTACAGAGGCACGCAGCATCACATGGAAACTCCTCTCCAAATGCTCTCAGCCTGAAGAGATTATGTCCATTTTGGAGCATAATCTTGCTCTGTCAGCCTCCTCTAGGATAGTTTCTGAAAGTACTCTCTAATTTGCTAATTCAGGTAAAATCATCTGGATTAACTCAAACCATGGATTGTAGCAACATAAAGGATTTTGTCTGAACAAATCAGGAAGCGTTGAGGGGCTCAGCTGGCAGGTCTGTAGATGTTTTTGCCTTCAGCAAACAATAGAGCAGAACACAATAACAATCCTCTTCTACTGTGGCATAGCTGGATTCAGCAGAAAGCTGCTATAACCTTCAGTTCCTCTTTTTTCAGAGAATAAATCTCATTTTCACAACTGGGTCACTTGGACTCAAACAGCATTGTTCTAGAATTCAATTAAATTATTAATTTACAGTAATCAGGTAATTATAAATCTAAGTTATTGAACAATGCTGGGGAAAGACTCACTTTGCTGTGTTCCTTTCATTTGAAGTGGGGTACAGACTCTGCAGTATTTGTGAGGACATTTTGATTCTGGCCTCTTCTCACTATTCCTGAGGCTTAACAGAGAGATTCTAGTTGTTAATTCTGCTTTGAAGCACAAACAGGTAGGCTGCAATGTCAGATTTCATTTTACCCTCTGAGTCTGTCACTGAACAACTCAGCATCCCTGAATTATTCACAACCCAGAGTACCAGCAAGTGTCAAGATCAGTAATCATCAGGCAAGCAAGAAAGAAATCTGACCTGCTGTTGGCAGTTTTATACTGATGAGAGCCTGAGTTTGAAAAATAAGACGTTCTTGCTATTTAATGATCAGAACAATTCAACAAAAACTTGAAACAGTGGCTTGACCATCTAGACATTTCCAGATTCCCCCATTTATCACATTAAAAAAACAAAAAACAAAGCTTTGGCTTTGGTCTCAATCATACAGTTGTAACTGCAAAATAATTTTACTGATGATATCAGAGTACTTCCAGCTTTTATTAATTTCAACAGAAATTCTGATTCCAGCATCCTCTGGATGGAGGATTCTTCAAAAATTCTTCAAAAACCTAAAGCCTAAAGGCCACAGCTTGGGTGATCTTCAAGATACATTGCGCTGCTTCTATTGCAGGCCCCAGCAAGACAGTCTAAATGAATTCCACTGTAGATTTTAGTTCTCTGGTAGTCTTTTGTGGTTCATTGGGAAACAATGTAATGACAGGTAATCTAGGTGAGTGATGTTCTTGAAAAAACATTTGCCCTGTGTCTTAAAATTGACATGGTGGAAAAAAGTTTGAAATCGGGAAATATTAGTTAAACTGAGAAGACAGAAAATATAAGGCCTGCCAAGACAATGTCTGATCATGGACAACAGCCAGTCTTTGGGTTTATAGTCTGTGAACAATGTTTCCACTTAGGAGAGAGCTGAGTCAATATTTGTAAACTGTATGTCCTTTACATGAGCCATGAGGAGGCTGGGAACTGTAGTGGAAGCTGTAGTTAGGTAATGAAGTTGGTTGTACATGGCGATTTCATTTGTTGTGTTGTGAAGGAGATGTTTGGGTTTATTTCATTCCCAGAAGATCCTCGTTCCCTTAACCTGGATAATGTGGCTCCTACTGTCCAAGTAAGTTTTGTCTGAGGTGGCCGCTTGTACTATTTCTGCAAAGAGCATATGAACTTTATGTGTGTGCCCTTTCTCCACTAGGTTAAGGAAACCACAGTGAGTGTTCTTTACCACAGTGGTTGACCTTGTAAAGACCAGGAATGTCGGTATTTCTTTTTCTGGTTTCAGTGCAGGTCTCTCTGGAATAGTGAGGAATGAATGAGAAGTCTGAGAAATAACAAAGCCCAAACCAACCAAAGAAATACTTCCTATGTCATATTTCTCCTAGAAGGACAGGAAAAAGAGAGAAATCAACAGCTGTAATTTTTTAAAAATTGAGTGATTCTTCGACTTTGACAGGGTCATAGAAGTAGATAGATAGCAGTGGAGAAAAATAAACGGGGAACTTTCATATCCCTTCAACAGGCTGGTGAGAAGAGCTACTACATAAGAGAATTCTCTTCTACTGTTTGTTGGCCACATGTTATTTCCCCCTGCATACTTACTGCCTCTCTTTTCTTGAACACTTTTCCAGCTATCTAAATAGATATAATAATAAGGAAAATTTTCCTTTCTCAACTAATCAAGTTTTGCTGTTTGTGAACTGTGATGTTAAATTCCTTTTGATATTTTTCAGGTTTGAATTGCTCTTCTTTCAGTCCCAAGTCAGTGCTCCTCTTCATCTTCCTTCTCCCCTGCACTTATGCACAGTACTTAAGGACTTCTTTATCTAATGTGAACTGGGATGGGGGTTAGAACTTTAGAAGCCCATTTTTTCTCATTTCAGGTCATGCTTAGGTAGGAAAAGAAACCTTCAACATATGCAAAGCATTGTTGATGTTGCCAGTACACATCACATTTTCATTACCTGTCCTCCAAGCATACCAAAGCAGTGAATATGATGTGCCATAAAAGAAGAGATGGTTTAGAAGACCTGCTGATAGGAAAGGAACAAAGCATGTAAAAACTGAGGCTAAAACATATCAGAAGCAAGTAGTAGGGGAGGTGCTTTGAGTGAGGAGAGCAGAATTCAATTGCATAACACGACGTTAGGAAATACTACTTTTCTGAAAGAGTGGTCAGGCGCTGGAACGGGCTGCCCAGGGAGGTGGTGGTGTCACCGTCCCTGGAGGTGTTCAAGAAAAGTTTAGATATAGCATTGAGAGACATGGTTTAGTGGGGTTATTGGTGGTAGGTGGATGGTTGGACTAGGTGATCTTGTAGGTCTTGTCCAACCTAGCTGATTCTATGATTCTATGACAGCGGTGAGGAACTCTACAGTTTATGGCTTACTCTGCCTGAACTCGAAGGACTTGGTCTATTTTATGAGTTAATGACTGAGGAAGTCTAGACCTTACTGGACAGCTGAAACTATGGTAGTTACTGCTACTGATAATGAAATAAACTTTTATTAGCACCTCAGAGCTCTGTTTTACTGAAGCTTTGTTATGCTCTTCACCGTTGTTCATGTATCATCTGGAAATGGCCTTTGGGGACACCTCGGGTATTAAGGCAGCATGGATAGTGCGCAAGTGTAGAGGAGGAATGTTTGAGGCAAGGGATGCACGGTTAGACTCAGTGCAGTACAGCCACTCTTTCCTAACATGTCTGTCACAACTGTGACAGTCTGAGTAAGAATATGTGTGAATAGGGTGGCCCAAACTCTTAAAGCATCCCATAGCCACGTCATGAGGGGCAGAGGGGATGCTCACTGGAGCCTCTGGATTAGTCACAGTGACTGACAGACAGTTGCAGTCAGGACACAGTCCTGTCTTCTAGTTGCTCTAGCTTGCACAGTAGATATTTGTTTTCTTTCTCTATTTGTTTCTGTAATTCTCAGGGTTTGGTTTGGTTTGGTTTTGGTTTGTTTTTTTGTTTTTAAAGAAAGAAAAAGATAACTTGCTCGGATCACTTTTTATCTCTCATGACCTTGGTATGTTAGAGGCTGGGCTTTGTCACCTGTAATCAAGCTAATGATCACTTTGCAAATAATTTCTCTGACATTGATTAGAAGTAATCACGAAGTAAAATGCTTCACAATGCAAGTAGAAGGGACAGGGGGACAGGAATCAACCCTTCAGGATATTGTCAGAAAATAGAACAAGACTAGAAAATAAGACATTGTACATGCATTCTAAAGCATCATTTTCTGCAGAGTGGAGGGAGGTAATTTTCATGCTTCTCTTTATCTTCCAATTTTTTTTCTTGCCAGTGAATGCAGTAAAGTGTATCAAAGTCCAAGTTTGTTCATTTTTTTGTTTTCATTTTGCTTTCAGTGTTTACCTTTTCTCAAAATCTTCAGTTTTGGAACAGCTATCTAGTGGCAATAGGAATCGTAAACCTCCTGAAGTTTGATCTTTTTCATTTCCTTAAATGCAAAAAATTTCTTGAAAAATCTCATTTTGGGATAGAAATATATCTTTTATACAGAAAACAAAAACTTCATTTGAAGGCTTTACAGATCCCGTTAATCCACTCAAAGTATATGAACGTGACAAAGGATTGGGGAGTTGGGGGGAGGCAAAACATTCCCCGTTAAATCAGTGACTGTTCTGCAATGACAGTTCATAACAGTGCAAGTGTCTAATGCGTCCTCCTTGCCATAAGCAGAATTACTATAACAAAAAGTTACTGAATTCTTGCTAAGTGACTCTTAAGTTTAGTGATACAACTGTTCAGAGTAATGGGAAGTTAAAGGGCTTTCTATCTTGGGGCTGTTAATGAAGGATGCTATCTTTCATCTGTAGTAGATATAATACTCTGTGCAAAGGATTAAAGTAGTGAGCTATAGTGCTGAGTATGTTTGTGCTGTTAGAAACGATTGCCTCATGAATCCAGTCACTCATGGCTCCTGCAGTCTGTGCCTGTACTAATGCTAGTACTCCTGAGCTGTGTGCATTATGAGTTCAATAGTTTTTGTTGTCTGTCGGTTTCTAATGTGTGGATTAAGGCATTTTACCTACAGGAACATTTTTTGAGAAAACACAATCATAGGATTAGCAAGGTTGGAAAAGGCCTACAAGATCATCCAGTCCAGCCATCCACCTACTACCAATATAACCCCACTAAACCATGTCTCTCAACACAATGTGTAAACTTTTCTTGAACACCTCCAGGGACGGTGACTCCACCACCTCCCTGGGCAGCCCATTCCAGTGCCTGACCACCCTTTCAGAAAAGTATTATTTCCTAACATCCAGCCTGAATCTCCCCTGGTGCAACTTGAGGCCATTCCCCCTCATCCTGTCACTAGTTACAAGAGAGAAGAGGCCAACCCCCAGCTCACTGCAACCTTTCTTTAGGTGGTTATAGAGAGCGATAAGGTCTCTCCTGAGCCTCCTCCAGACTGAACAATCCCAGCTCCCTCAGCTGCTCCCCATAAGGCCTGTGCTCCAGAGCCCTCACCAGCTTCGTTGCCCTCCTCTGAACACGCTCCAGGGCCTCACTGTCTTTTTTGCAGTGAGGGGCCCAAAACTGGACACAGTACTCGAGCTGCGGCCTCACCGGTGCTGAGTATAGAGGGACAATGACTTCCCTACTCCTACTGGCAACACAAGGTGTTCAAAGAAATCTTAAAAAAAAAAAAAAAAAAAAAAAAGGAAAATGCACCAAAGATGACCAAAGACTATGAGTCTTACTGCATTAATTCCTAGTTTTTCAGTGTCAGTCCAAGATTGTACAAAGGGGCCAGGGTCTTTATATGATTGTTCAGGAAGTATGTAAATTATGCTGGGAATCTTAAACAGATCTGGGAGATGAAAAATATTCAAGGCAGCAGTATGTCTAATAAGGGTAAACTAATTTGTTATTCTGCTCAGAAACTCTTTGTTCTAGAATCAAAATAACAGATCAAAAAATTTAGTTGTTTACTAATGGGCTTAGAAGGGCTTTATTCTTTAACAGAATGGGAACTATTGGCTGTGGGTGAGTCGGGGAATGTATTCACATGTATTCCTGAGGTGGTACATTTTTTATAATGAGTGATCTTAAAAAAATCTTTTGAATGTCATGTTTATAAGTCTGCTCTTACCACAAATAAACTAGTATGTGGCTTAGTGGTTTCAGTTATATTCTGTTGATTTTAAACATGTGGTCTCTGCTCTGTTCTTAGGGACAAATGTGGTGGTGTTGATAGTGATGCCTGTCAGAAGTAGCAGTCTGCACTAAAGCAGCTTCGTAATGGGATGTAATGCTGTCCACAGTCCCTTTGATTATATGTCCTCTGGTTCTCCTGGATATATATGGCTCCAATTTGACTGTGTTAGACGAGTGGACAGATGCAGCTATACCATGTGATAGTGGAGGGCTTTACAGCACTAGCTCTCTATCTCCTGTAAATTTGTCTGTCTCCAAGTATCATTCAGTTCCTCTCTCTGTTCCACGCATCAGAGCCCCTGAAGGTTTTCAGTGGGGGTAGTATTATTTAAACACATCTGAAATGCATTGGATGAATTACAGGGCATATTATCTCCATTGATTATAGAGGGAGTTGAAACAATTAGCTTGGATGTAGGTGCTTTCAGGGTAGAGTCTATAAGGACTGGATAAATTAATACTACTACCCAAAGCATAAGGGGACCATCCATCTATTCATGCTTCATTTTGGCATTTATACCATGCTCAGCACCAAAGCCAATAGGCTACTTCCTAAGGTTTATGTGAGGAAATAGCATTTGCTTGACTACAGACCATTGCACATACAGGTTGTGTTTCATCAGCCTGGTGTAAAAAAGAATTTCAGTGAAATCACAACACAGTAGAACTAAGAGAGAGCTCAAGGTGATACATGGTTGATGCTCCTGCCCCATTACAAAGCTGACGTCATGGGTATATGGTGGGTATACGGGACAGGTTTATGTTTCTGTTGTTAATGTGTAGAGCAGGCAAGATGTCAGTTCTGCAAGAAGTTCCCTGGATTCACCACCACTTGGTAAGTCAGACTTCACAAACTCTAAATTACAAACCAGTTTCACAGAAATCAAGTAATAAATACTAAATTCATGTGAAGTATGAGTATCTAACTGTTACTAAAGTAAAAACTTTTAGCTCTTTGCTGTTTGCGTTGATGAGAAAGCAGGAGGGTAGAGGAGTAATGTTAGGAGCAGGAACACTTACTAAATAGTTTTTCAAAGGAAAAGGGCTCCTGTGATCTCACAGGGAGATAATTAGCTCAAGAATTTTACTACCTGTACTCTGTGGAAAATGGTCACCCAACATGGATGATCAAAGGATCTTCCGTTTTTTTGTTTTTTTTTTTTTTACTATATGCATGAAAGGTTGGCTTTTGAAGCTGTGAATCTCCCTCGTGAATCTCATGTGCTATGTCTCGTGTGCCCACAATCTGGAAAAATGACTGACAAAAACTTTGTTTTACTCCAGTTTTGAATCCTGGCATAGAATTTTTGGAGTTGGGTGCACAATTAGAAGGTAAATTAATTATATATACTTTATAACAATAAATCAGTGTGTTTTAATAGAAGAATTGGGTATCTGGGAGCATTCTGATTTACAGTGCCTAATAATTGACATTCATTTTATCAGACACAGTTTTCCACTCTTTCTAATGCACTGCTTATCCATTTCTACTTTTCTTAAGACATTGCTGAAGCAAGATTAAATTCTCCCTGTTCTTACACTGGTGGTAGTTTTCTTCTGCCTTGTTATGCAGGATAATGGAGTGAAAAAATGTTTGATTCCAGTCATTCCAGTAAGATCCTGCATTATGACAAGTTGCATTGCTTTTCAGTGCTTCAGTTTCTCTAGCTACAAAATGGCTCTAATTGTTTTTAGCAACCTGACATAATGGTATGTGTATGCCTCATAAAAGTAGTACGTGGAAGTTAAATGTACTTTATTAATAGAACTTCTGCTGATCAGTGGAGGGGAAATTATGAAGAACATGCTAGATAGGATGGTGGCATTAATGGGGCATCTTTTTAAGATTAATTTTTCGTTGTTTATATTGCTGGATTATACCTGAAGGAAGTCTATCTATTTGAATATTACATTTAATTATTATGTTTTTCCTTTTACAATAAATAGTTACTGACTTTTCCATGTGGGACAGTACTATGTCCCTGTCTGGTAGAAGCACCTGTAAGCAGTGCTGAGCTAACGAAGGTGGAGTGGAGAGAAGTGTGGTTCAGGAGAGCCCTGGCAGTTTCCAGAGAGGAGACTAGGCCTTTAATGTTTTGCTGTTGTGGTGTACTAGAAGCTCTTTTCTGGGACTTCGGACTTGGGTAATTTTCTAACTGCAGTGGCTGAGCCATTTCAAAGGCTGATGACAAGAATCACTGAAGAGAAGCAAATACTAACCTGATGGGTTGGAGCTCCATGGAAATGTGGGTTTTTTTTGTAAGAGCTTAACACATTGGCACAATGTATTAAGAGTATTAAGACTAGAATATTGTAGAAGTGAGAGTGTAAAACAGAGGGAATGAAAAGAACATTTTAAAGTATATTTGTCCAAGCAAAAAATGCTTATGGTGCAAAAAACTGAACTCATAACTATTTGTGGCATTACTTTTAATTGGTTTTATAAGTAGCATTTTTAACCTCCTGGCAAATATTTGAAAAGCTCAGTCTAGGGGGAAAAGAGATTTCTGTGTGGCTATTTTTATTTGTATTGCATAATGTACAAAACGTTTTTTTTTCCCTGAATAGAAAGAACTTTGTAATTAAAACAAATTAGAAAGTACCGGAGAGATTTTTATGGAGAGAAAGTGTATATACAGATTGGTTGGTTTTCTGAACATGAGGTGTTTTTTTCTTTTGGTATTTTTTTTTATAACAGCTGAATTTCCCTTTAGGGGTTTACAGTACAGTGTATATAACTATTAGTGAGATTTTGGGAATATGGTAAATAGAGGATTCTGAAATAAAAAAAGACACCCAAAGGAATCTCAAGATTTATATTACATCTGTCTGCCTTGCATTAACCCTGACCTTGATTATGAAACTCAAAATAATTAAAAATATGAAAGAAGCTATACTGGTGATATATAGATAAATTAGCATACATGTGTTTAATTTGATGTCCAACGTTTACATATCTTTTCTATTTTTTTCAAAGCTATCATCTGTGTAGTCATTGTAAATGTTTGATTTGTACTTCAGAAGCTCTGTGCTTGGAGACAGTGTAGGAACGTATCAGCGGGGTTCGTGAATACAGTCCTCTACAATTCTGATAGACTTTTAGTCCATAAAGGTCTAGGGAGCAAACCTGCCAGTACAATTCACAACAACCTACATAAACTCTAGATCCAGAGGGGACCAGAAGCCTTAACCCTGGTGGGCTCTCAGTATCTGAGTATTCTGCATTTTTAGAGAAATATGAGCAGTACCACCCATGATTGATTTCTTCCTCATAATTTACAAGAAAGCTGACCACAGTAGGTTTTTTTAATAAGAGCTATTAAAAATGTACACATTTCTTTCTAAACTCTCATTAACATCCTTTAAAAATATTTCTAATGAGATCTCTTTGCTCCCATGTCAATGTTCTTGGAGTGAGTTGTCTGTAACACTCTCCCTACACCCTTCCTGCCTCTTTATGAGCTGACCTTTTTCATACTTCTTAGATCTAGATCAGCCAGTGGGATGCTCTGTGTGCACTTTACATTTTGTTTGTTCTGAATATTCCTAGCTGTTGCATCCAAATCTCAAGTATTTGCTGCACAGCTCCTATGGCCTCTCTTTTTTCTTGTCTTTGATGCTATGTAATAGATAATTAGCCCTGTGCTATGCTGGCTAGATACATAAACACCTGTGGAGGAAGAAAGCTGTGATATTTCATTCCATCAGCTGTGGGTGAGAATTCCATCCTTGCAATTGCTACACTGTGCTGCTGTTTAAGGCTCTGTCCTCTGCACCCTCACCTGACTCCACACACAGATCACAGGTGTATTCCAGATGCTTGGGGAAAGTCTTACACGCCAGGAGCAGCGCAAATCTGAAGAGCCCCATGAAGCAGCTTATTTGAGGTGACTATGATGTTGGATCTTTACCCTCCAGCTACTGAGGGAGGTTTCTTATGTACCTGCAAAGGTTTGTCTTTGCTATGAAGGCATAAAAAACTGTGTCACAGGACTGCTTTTTGCAAACAGTTTTTTACTCTAATAATTGCTTTTTCTTTTACTGTAATCTTGGGTTAATTCTTCTTTATTGATGAGACTACCTGGTGTTCAGAGACAATGGTGATTTTTAAAAGTTGACTGTTTCAGTGAACTTGCAAGCATGTGAATGTGGTACATTCATGTATTCTTGCTGTGCTAAACCAGTGGACATGGTATTGGAAGGGGGCAGAAACATTTTTTTTTTTTTTGGAAGACAAAACGTGATAGAAAGGTCAGCACTGGGAAAATACATTCTCTTCATTGAACTTTCACCATATTATCTGCATGGTCACTTCTGGAGTCGGTATTAATTGGTAGATATTGTTCTGTGTGTTTTAGTATCAAAGTGAATGTTTTGCTGTGTGGAACTTTTAGAAATCATAAAGCCTAATGATGCTAAAAAAGCACCCAAAAACCTAAATTTCAGCAGCCTCATTATACACCAAGCCAACTGAATGAACAAACATATGCATAGAATAAAGAGGCTGGATTAATGCCTAGAAATGCATTGGCATTCACAACAAAGCAAAATACAATTCAAACACAGAATATTACTGAAGTTCTTGGAACTTACTTCAAAAATGCAAAGCTGAGAAAATCTATAGTTAAAAGTTAGAAAGCAAACTAAAACCACCAGATATTTCTGAAAAGCAGGACTCCATTCCTATGCTAAAGTTAAACACTAAGTTTTGTTAACATGAGAATTTGAATGTTCTTTAAGTGCTTAGAGCTTGTAACATATGGGAGGCAATGTTTCCTCCTAAAGTCTTTCACCTATTGAGTGTGCAATTGAATTAATTTCTTGAAATATGTGGTTTTCCACTACCTATTCCATAATATGCAGAGGCCTGTGCACTTCCACCGACTGATTAGAAGAGATCTATCTAGCACCAGAATTTTAACCTGAGTAATAACATGAGAAGAACTTAAAGCCTAGAGTTAAATGACAGAAGTACATGAGATGGTTGGAATTTGTAATGAGTCAGTACGGAACTCTAGGCTCTTTGATCTTCAGGATCATCTCTCCACTCATCTTGGATATCTGGTTAGCTGCAGAGGCTGAGCAGGAACAATATATC
This sequence comes from Numida meleagris, assembly GCF_002078875.1. Lineage (NCBI taxonomy): Eukaryota > Metazoa > Chordata > Aves > Galliformes > Numididae > Numida > Numida meleagris. The sequence goes on from NC_034414.1 coordinate 42,253,568, forward strand.
ATGCTGCTTTGAAGCACAGAAGGAAGAGTGTTCTTGTGATCACCTTCAGTGTCCAGATCACAAGAATTCATGGGCTGCTGCAGCCTGTAGGTGACTGCTAGCCCCAAGGCCCCTAAGCCTTATTTGTATTAGAAAATAACACTCCTTTTTTTGCGACTAGTTATTTGTGGTCACTTCTATACATGTAAATAGAACGTATTCTTTTGGCCTGGTTTCTGTCCTGTACATTGCTGGGTCTCACTGAGAGATGTTTCTCTTCTCATTCTGATACAAAGTTGGTCTTTAGCAATGTTGTCAGTGTCCTTGGCCTACATTCACTGGTGCTGTATTGTGTTATGATGAGAAATTAAGCTAAAGACATACACAGACTTTCTAAGGTGGTTCTGCTACAAATAAAAAGAAAGGCAACATATTTTAAAAAAATTCTTTCTGCAGTCTTTGTTTCAAGCATAATCTGTTTTACCATCTTCCACTGTTTGAATATACAACATCTCTTATGGGGATGCCTAATCACGGTATATGTGAGTATTTTGGCCCTTATAAAATCTTGCTGGTACACCGTAATAAACGTGGAAGCTGCGCTATTCCCAGATATTTCTCAGATGCCTTAAGAAACTGGTCTTGTTACACCAGGATTTATTTACTGCCACCTCTGCCACTTTTCTTGTGAGCTGGGATGATTTGTCCAGCCTTTTCAAACTTCACTTTCTGTTTGTAAAGTTCGAATGACTAAGCAAATATCAGAGGCTATGTTGGGAATCTTATAGCATTAAGGGAACTCCAAAATATGATGATAAACGATTTTTCTTCACTTTTGGCCTACCTTGTATTTTTAAACTACGAGATCTTCCAGGATTCTCTTACTATATAAATACTTATTACAGTGGTTGTAGAAAGACATTAATGTATTGCAGGGAAAGCAGAGGAAGATCCTAAGGTCTTTTCCTCCTCACATTTGTTTATAATGTTACCAGTCTGTTGAAGTTTCCCATGCACACACCAAAAATCTGACAAACAGTCCTAAAACTTTGCTCTCCGAGTTCTGCTGCTTTCAATATTGCACTGACTATTGGCACTGCAGGAGCAAGGGCCTGGTGAGGAGCTGTGGAACCAGGCTCCGTCCTGTGTAAGGAAGGAGTCTGTTCCCATGTGCTCTTGGGGTCAGCTACTCTCTCTGGTGATCCTCTCTCATTCCCCCCTGTCTTTTGTCTCATTTCAGCCCCAGGAGAGAGATTATTTCTCAAGCCACTTATTCACAGAAGCCACCTCAGCTGCCAGCCCTTAACACTTCTCACCAAGAAGAGATTTATTGGTGTGAAATACATGCAAAATGCAGCACATTGTAAAATATTGAACAAATCTGCATGAGAGACAGGCATAGAGAATTTCTTTTATTTCTCAATCCCTCCGTTCTCTCTCCTTGCTTCTGGTTCTTACTTATTTTATTGCATTATTTATATTTTCAGATCTTTGGAGGAATTACCGTTGATGCCCAGATTTAATTAGCACAGGACTTGATAACACCTTAATAAAAACTAAATTACAGACCATTAGTTTTTTCATGAGAAATATTAAGATTTATTAGCAATGTCTCCAAAATTAATTAGTTTATAACTGATACTTTTCAGAACTCAATTGGGAATCTTTGCTTTGTTTATTTTTAGGGTTTAATTATGCTGAGTAGGTTTTGTACATGAATTTGACTGTCTCACTCAGAAACGTATTTCCATTACCATACCATTATATGTTTATTGATAAGCATACTCTAAAAGAAATATCATATTCTTTCTTGGAATCAAATGTATGTCTATGAAAGACAAATTATGTTTCCAGACTTTGCAAACAAGAAGGTAAAAGTTAGCTCAAATTGATTATTATAATCAAATTTCATTAAAAATATGGAATGATAATTCATTCTGTATCATAGAGAAATTAATTCCTACTGTAACAATGGGAATCACACTAGACTTGTTTTCTTGATATCAAAAAGGATGGTTATGCTCTTATGTAGATATGGTAGCATTTTTAAATTATGAAGGTCTTTGCCTACATTTGCTACTGTCAGTGCTATCCGATTATACCTTTTTTGAATCCTGCCTTGTTTTCAACAGTAGCCAGCACCCCTACTATCTCTGTAATATCAACTGTTGAAAGTAGTCTTCCATGTGTATTTGCAGAATTTTCCTCATTTATCTTCCTTCTCCCATCCATGCCTTTCATTTAGTTTTTAAAACTACAGATGTTGAATTAGTGACATTCAAATATTTCGTCTTCCTCTCTCTTGTCACTTTCTCCTGCTTCTTGCTAGCAGAAGGAAACAACAGAATGGTTTCCTTTTTGTTTATTCCTTCTTTTTTCCTTCTCAGTGGCATTTCAAGACCTCAACCTCTGAAAAGCTGCACTGTCATAAAGGAGTATAGAGAAGTGATAAGAAAGCAACAAAAGAAAATTTGAACGTTATTTCATGAACCAAATTCAATTTCAAATAGGAGTACAACAAAAATGTGGGAAAGGAATGGAAGCTCAACACCATGAAGTTCTGTTGGAGCACATTTTGTTACTTTTTGGTGGCAAGCTGGGCAGGGAATTCTATCTTTTAAGCATATGAGAATGATCGGGGAATTCTTCACACAAATACTTGTGTGTTATCCCCCCCTATAGTTTAGGAGTTCATATTATGTTTCAACCTTTGTGGACATTCAGTGGAACAGAACTGAGCCCCAGAGGCCTTGTTTCTGCTTTGCATTAGTATGTACGAACTGCTGATCTGTGTGAAAATGCTAGCTCTTCTATCAAGCTAACAAATCTCCTGGGCAGTGGAGATCAATATATTGAACTTTAACCCCTGGGTAATAAGGAGTTAGGCTGTTATAGAGAGAACATCTGTTTTACTTTGAGATACTATTTGTGTTTAGCTTATCATAGAGTCCTTCTCTATTGTTACATGGGGTAAAAGACTCTAACAGTGATTCACCATTAGAAGCAACCACTTACCACTTATCTACTACCACAGACTGCAAAAATGTGAATAGCAATGCCATTGGATTTCTGGGCATACTGCCTTCCTGACATTATTCACTGCATACAGCATATTTTCTGAGAATTGGTCAATTATTTCTGTCAACAAATTGTTTATTAAACCATTAATCTGCATTAATAGAGAGTCTCATCTGTTAACTACCGGACATAACCTATTTCTTAATCTTTATAGTGATTTCAGTAATCAATCTATACAATGACATGTACAGTTTTTTTGGACTAAAAGAATGGAGATGATTTTCAGTCCTGATTGTAAGAAGTATTTTGCAATACTTGCTCTGTAGGAGCCCATATGCAAAAACAGGTGGAAGTTCTTGTTGAAGGTGAGGAGTGAAAAGTGAAGTCCATGCTTTCCATTGTCCTAACCATCACTCAGGAATAAATACTCCTACTAGGAAAAGTCAAGCCCAACATTTCCTGATGCAATGAGAAGAGAGACTATGAATGTGACACAGGATATGAAAATTTAAACTCAAAGCTAGCTAAAGTAATGTAGTTGCTTTTGTGGAGATGCTGAGAAATGTGAATGTAACCTATTTCTCAGCGCTCCAGAAATTTCAAATCTATTCTCACCTAGTTAGGGAAGTGAGTAACAGCAATAGGCGGAGATGATCCATAGGGTTCATTTTAATAATGTTTCCTTTCTCTCCAAAGGATTTTTTGAGTCTGTCAAAGAATCGAGAGATTGAGCAGATAGTTTAGAAATTACTGTTCTTATGAGTATGAAGTCACTGCATGGATGAAGATGCTGAACAGTGGTGGTAAGTCTGTGATTCTCTATCAAGAATTGCTCAAGTGCTGTGGCAAGGTTTTGGTCTACTGGCTGCATTGGGTGAAGGAAAAAACTCCCTGTGTTTCACTTCTAGAGTACTCATTTACATGCGCCTGGAAGATAATAGATTTTAGGCTAGGAATTAAGAGTGTGCAAGTGACTTTAGATTATGAGCTCAAAATTTAGCCTATTGAATCAGTCATGTCTTTAAAACTCTCAGGGGTATCCCTGTGTTGCAAGTTTCCATAGGTAATGGTGTTGTCTTTAATATTTCCTCAGTGAACTATTTGGCAGCTGTCTCTTTATGTTGGCATGGATAGTGCTTAACAGCTAAGCTAACTATGGTACTTAACAACTAACTCTTTCTCCTTTGCCTAGCCTTGTTCGACTTAGTGAAATAAAAATGCCACCTCAATAATACTAAGTGTGACCTTCCTGCAAATTACCATGCTTAGCAAAGGGCTAAATGTCGTGCTATTTCACATTCAGCGCTGCCTGTAGTTTTTCTTCTTGGACTCATTAGCATTAACTGGCTTTGAAAATGCCTTTCAATTAATATGATTTTCACATATTTCTTCACCTTCCATTTATGTTGGGAAGAATTTGATCAGGAAAAATTGTTGTGCGATGGGAATTGTGGAATCAGGAACCACCACGTAACAGCACAGCTTACTTCCCAGCTAAGAGATTTTGTATTAACTTTCAATCTAATTAAATTAATTGTTCAACTAAGTAAGAATTTTACTGTATTTAATGAAGTTAAGTGGTGTTTCTGCTATACTTAGTACAAATGTAATACAAAAACACATGGGCGGTCTTAGGGAAGTCACAACTGCAACTGATGGTGGATGAAATTGCTTAGTTGAGATGATAATGGGACACAGTTTTCTAAAGTATTTGCAAGGACTTCAAGACCTTAATTTTTTTTGGACCTGGATGTTATGCCATCTGCATGCATTTTGAACTGCCCTCTGCACAAGGAAGCTGTGGGTGGTATTCTATTATAGTGAATTTCATAGAGTCTATCTGTTGAACCTGTGGTCTTTTTGCTAAGCAAAGTACAGAGTCGGTTTTCTTCCAGCTGTTTTACCAGTCAATTTTGTCAGGACACATATAACTTTAGATATACTTAAATTCTCTTGAGGGAAATACTGCTTTTTTTGAACTCTGGAACAACGTACCTTTCTAAATTTGGATTTCTAGCAATTTCTAGATATGATTGCAAGGCATCTTATGTGTCATGGAAAAACAAGTGAAGACAAATGTGTGTATAGATTATAGTTATTATATATATATTATATATATTTATATATATAAATTATATAAATTAAATAAATATATATATTCTATTATATATTATTATCTATACTATATAGATATAGTGAATGATTTTTTTTCTATTTTGTCAAACTTTTGACTCTAAACCAGAACTGAGAATCCTTTCTAGCGTCATATCCTCATCAGAGAAAACGTTGATTCACAGTGCTGCTTGATCACTTCTGAATGAGACTCAGTAACTTGATGCATGCATTCTCTAAACTTGATCTCATATTGTAAATGAGATTAATGCACTGAACAGGGAGGAAATAAAGAGTTGAAGCTGTTGGCCAAGGTACCAGGAATCAAAAACTGGGATGCAGCTTCTAGAAAAGTACTTTGACATCTTACATATGAGTGTAACACTGGTGCACAACACAGTGGTAAAGTAGCTTACACATGTTAGTGCCATATTTAGATTTACAAACGACAAGTGTGGAAAGAAATTAAGCCTGACTAAGGAAACTCTTGGAGGCTCCTTGTGATACTGCCTGGGCTTTCATGCTGTCTACATTTAATTGGTTTATTTTTCTTTGAGGGTTTGCAGTCTCTGTTTCTTCCCTGCAAATTACATCACCTCCTGAACACGGAGGGTTGCTGCAAACCTCAGTGCTGAGACCTATGTGCTTGCTGCCACTTACTAAAAAAAGAGCTCCCACACTGTTGCCTGAAGATACCTATTGTTTGCCTGGGATGTGGGACAGGGCTCATTATGCCACATTTCTCTTAATGCTAAGGAGCTTTTTCTCCAAAGAGATTTTTTTAAAAAGAACTTCTCAGGGAGCTACAGCATTTCACCTGTCACAGACAACGAGTCATGCAGAGATGCTTTAACAGGAAAGGATTTATAGTAGTCTAGAAGTAGTGGTTTTCTTTCACAAGAAATAATGAGGAAGAATTCAGTGCAGCTGTTTGTAATGGTGATCAGATGGACTTCTCTGGCCATTATGGAAATCCAGTTAATGTGCCAGAAAACAAATAATAAAGATTTCAAGAGTGCAGTCAACAAATCATTGGAGTTAAATGGCCATCAGTCTCAATTTCATTGTACTACTAGTGTTATAGTGTTGTCTCTTTTTTTTCTTTTGTGGGAGGGACCCAAGCTGCTCAGTTCCTTGTCATAGACCCCCAGCTGTAGAAATATCCTTTCGCTTATAAATCAGAGCCTGTTCTTCCAGAACAGATGAATTTGTTCTGCCTAACATTCAAGTTTCATGTTTCTTTGGTGGCTGATGGAGGCATTTGTCCTACCTGGGGTTCTACTGACTCTAATGAAGAATACAGAAAACATAGCATTGATTCCAGTTAGTCCTTCTCCTACTTACACTCAAGTATCTTTCAGTAAGAGAAACAAAATCTTTAAAATATGTATAAATATATTTTTCTTTATAAAATGATTTAAATACAGCATCTATTTATTAACTCATTACATCTATGTATTTATATATTTTTAAATTACTTTTCAATGCATTAGAAGTTATTTACCTGATGAGAAAATCTGATAACAGAACCAAGATTAACAGTAACTGTTTTGGGCACAGACCAGATGTGAGAGCACCTACATGGAGTATGGTATGTAAATTAATAAACTGTGGAGAAGTTAGCATGGAGTAATGAGAGAGAGATGTGGCACACCCAAGCCATGGCAAAGACCAAATACTCGAGTCTTTGAAGTCCTATCAGAAAATGTTTGTTATATATTAACTCCATATTAAATCTACACAATTTTTCTGGCATTCCTACCAATTTCTGATTGTTCTAGAACCTCACTACTTTAAGGATTAGAATTTCTTTTTTTTTTTACTTCTGTACCATCTGTATTTTATGCTGGTTTGAACAGATAGTCTGTTAGGGCTTTTTTTAGCCTAAATGATTAATTTTCCTTCACTTTACCCTTACAGATGCTCAAACTTTTTTGTTTATCCATTTCCATTTCTTAAAACAACTTCTCCTTTCCATGCAGGAATGCTCTGTTTCTGTTATAATTTAAATTATTATTTTTTTTCTTGAATAGGTGTGAATAGAACTGAATCACATTATTGTGCTATGGCCTTGTACAATGGGATTACAATACCATTCCGTTTCACTGGAAATAATGTGCTTCGTACATATCCTGGAATTGAGTTTGTCATGCTCAGTGTCATACTTCTTGATAAGTAGTAAGATGATACTCCCACACTGTTGTTCTTTTTTTCTTTGCTTAGTTGTTTTTAAATGATAATTGTCCCATTTAATCACAGAATTCCACTTCTGCTTACAAGCCTAGTAGCACAGCTTTTTATTACAAAACATCATTTTTTCAATGCTTTTGAAACTTAACATCAGCAAAGTCTTGCAAAAGCAAGCAAGTAAACAAATAAAACCCCAAAATAAAACAACCTTTCTCCTCCAAAAACCTCCCCCAAACAAACAAACTTTTAATTTATCTTGACAGTTGTTCTCCATATTTTTGCCACCAGAAAATATGATTAGCTTTTTCTCCTTGTGTCTGTTAATTACAGTTTTACTTAAGACACCCATGGAACTGTAATCATCAGTTCTCTTGTTTGTTACTCATCTTTGTATTCAGAAGTACACTGTACTTTCTTCATGCTAGATAACAGTTTTTCATCTCAAACCACACTGAATGCTTTCCCTAAATCCAATGGATTAGATCTTCCATAATTTCCCTAGAAAACCATGTGCCCTAATAAGTAATTTCACATCCTTCACTATGCTTTATGTTTATCAGAGCTCATTCCTTTGTATTTTATCTCATTGAGATCAGGCCTTGCAGTTGTCACTTTTTCCGTTTTTCAAATAATGGCAAATTTCTTCTTCCTGACTTGCTTGTTTCTGCCACTCATTTGACATAACTGAATTTGTTTATCAATATTGTTTTCTCTTACTTTAGTGCCATCTCTTATCTTTTCCAAACAGCCCATCCCATTCAGTGCAATGTCCAGTACTGTTTACTATGCCTTTGTTTTCCTTACCATTCTCAGTAATCAGCTTAATGCCCTGAATCAGGACTTGCCATTTTTCCTTCCATTTGTTGCTTTTCTTTCCAATAAATGCAGCAGCTGTTTGAATGTTCTTTGTTTATCATATACTGATTGTCTCACCGACCTTACTCCTGCTTCCATCTAGTATCCTTCTGGCCCTTACTCATCTCTCTGAAAGAATCCTTTGAGCCAGTTAAAGACCTCAAGCTTCAACTGATCTTCTGCAAAGTTTTTCTTTTCTGCATGGTGAGTTAAAATGAATATAGTAGGCAGGGAATCTATCACTCTTTATGTTTAAAAGTTTCTGAAGTAGATTGGTTTTTCTGATTCCTTCATGGCTCATTTCTGTGAGTAATTCTTGTTTTGAAGCTCATTCACAGTCAGCTGGTTCATATGTGTTGTGTTTAGAACCCCAGCTGGTTCATCTGAGATGTGAGTGACTGTTTTATCCCTTATATTGGTTGAAACTGAGTTACAGTGCAAATACTGGTGATGGCAAATCGTAATTTTAATTCAAGGAAGTCTATGATATTGTCTAGAAATAGCCGTTTTCATGACTAAATCTGACAGGAAGCATATTCATGGCAATATCTCAGTATGATAGGCACAGGGGAAAGGAATTGATGTAAAAATCTAAACAGTATATCTGGATTATCTTTGTTGTTGTTGTCGTTATTGTTTGTTTTTGCCTGATTCTAATTTATGAAGATAAGGAATCAGTGTTTGAGAAGCCACTAAAATCTGTTCTTGTCTAATGAGTTTCAGAAATTTCTGGCATGGAACTTGATGGAAAGGAGGGAGGAAAAGAAAACTACCATTTCTTTGAAGCTCCATACAATGATCTTTGGCCAAACAAATCTAAACAAGTGCTACCAATCCCCGTCTGCTCCAGAAATACAAGACTTCTGACAAAACACAGTGTCTTTGGCTTAGAAAACACAGCCTGCTGCTCAGTAAGACAAAGCTGGTGATAATAGAAAGAGCTGTTGTAGAGGTGAAAGGGAGTTTGTGTACATAGCAAGGATGTTGGAAGTACAAAGAAGAGACAAACGGTACTGAGTGTTTCGTTTTTTATGCTTGATGTAACATTGTGTTTCTTTGCAGAAAGCCCTTGGGCTTTGCAAACAATGAAGCAAGTTCTGCCCTTATTTGTATCTCTCCTTTCGTTTCAGTGAGAGAGCGGTGATGGAATGAAGTCTTAAAAGCACTTCATGGGAAGTGTAGCCCGGCAGCAGACAGTACCAAACCTCTGCTCAGTACATACTGGGCAGTGCTGCATACATCCCAGTCTGCTCTTAAACCACCTGTTTCATTACCCTTATAAATGTCTTCCCAGCTCTCAGCATTGTTGCATTTTAATCTGATTTAAGGAATTCTAAGGATCAGAATTAAAATGATTTGAACTGTTACCTACCTAAAAGACTAGGAAGGTTGACAGTACAGTATAGTGACTGAAACTTTTAAGAAAATGCAACAAAGGAAAGAACCCTTCTCTTTCGGTGACTAAGTAACCATACTTGTCTCCATGAGAAGTGCTGAGCTGTCCCTATAGTTTAGGGATGCTGCTGTATGTTTCTCTGCTGCTTTTGGCTATTCCCTAGTGTTACACAGAACAGAAAAGAGGCAATGCAGAAATTCCTTCAGTCTTAGTGACCTTTGTTCATTAGCCAAATTTGTGTTTGAGTGTTTTTAACCCTGCAAGACTGAAATTGTGCCCAGTTCCCTTCAAACTTTCTGTCCATCTCTAGCTGCCAACCTGCATTAGTTCCCTACATCATCATCCATAACCACTAGAGTTCCCCATGGTTTTTTTTCAGTTTGAGTTTATGGGTCAGAATAAGAGCAGGCTCTTGAGCTGTGTGTAAGACTCATGTCTGTATGATATTATGGGGACTTTAAATTGATTAGCAGATTGAATTCATGCTGGAGCTTATTTCTTTTCTGAGAGGGGAAAAGTGGGTTCAGGCAGTGTATTCTTGTTTGTGAATCTCATTCACAAATGTTTCCAGTCTTAGAGAGAGATTAAAATGGTGACATATGAAGATGACAGCAAAGTATATGATTCCCTAGTGCCCAGAAAACATCTATGCTTAAAAGCTGTCAGCCAGCAAATCGTCTTTGCTTTCTGCAAAACTGTTGTGAATTTCCATCAATTTTCTCTGCATCCAGAATACTCAAATGAAGGTCATTCTGTCGTTTTGTTGACATCTCAATTTTGCATCATCAAATGAAAGTCAGCATTGATGTAGATGTGCCCAGATAAAGAGATTGCAGATTCATTCATTACACATGCAAGGTGTATCTTTTGCTTTGGTGGAAATGCATTGAAATAACACTTGAGTTATGATATTGGGCATCCTGAAAAATTTACTGTGCTCCAATTAATGATCTCGAATTTCTTTTGAGTCAGTTTGAGTTGAATTTGATAAAGCTATTAGTTTTGGTGCTTTACCACTTCTAGCACAGAAAGACATTCCAGGTCATGACTTGGACCCTTGGGAATGAGGATTGCCCAGCAATTCATTCCTGATCAGAGAAACCCTGAATGGTTCAAGTGTTCATCCAGGTGCATCTGAAGATCTTCGGAGGAGAATTCTCATTTGAACAGACTTTCCTTTGAGCTTTTTTTGCATCTCTGAATGGCTTTGATACAGAAGAGCAATGGTCTCATTTATGGTTTTCTTTTTCAGCATGTTTTTTGTTTTTCCAGTATTTCATTTGTGACTTTGAGTGAAACAGAGCAGCAAAATAATACAAAACTTCAAGAGAAAAAAAATGTAATTTTTAGGAGGCAGTCCAACAGTATACATAGCCCAAGAACAGCCGAAATTTAATGTTAGGGCTTAATTGTTGTCTAGCTTGGCCCATCCTCTTTTGTGTCCTGTTGTCACAGTGTTCCTAAGTGATAATTAGCCAGCAGATAACTTGTTTCAGTAACAAGCATAGCAATGTTCAGTTTAGAAATGAATTCTAAATGTGTTTGTAATAAAAAGATTTATTATTCTGTTTTTACTCTTTAGCTATTAGAGTTTCATTGATTAGCATAAATAAGCCAGATAATGCTTTTTCAGTTCCTTCAGAATTTTGAGTATTGTTCACATGAGTAAATGTAAAATTTGCTCTCTGAATACCAGCACACAGCTTTGAAATCTACTTTGCATAGTAAATGTGGTTATGTGGATATTTGTGGAAGCAAAACACAAAGTCCAAGGAGAAAAAGCAAATGCATTACAGGATTAATTCAGTCTTTCTCACAAGTTAACAAGTTTTTCTTGCTTACACATCCATCCTATTTTTATTTCACACTAAAAGTAAAGACTTTGAATAGTTATGTTGCTAAAAAATAAATGAAAGAGATCATAGCTATTAATTTGGATGCCTGTTTTTTCAACTTGCTCTTTTGAGCCCTGTATTTATTCGTAAGAATAATTACACTACTTCGCATCTCTCCAGAACTTCCATTAGGCCATAAACCTCATCAAAGAACAACAACACGAAACCCAAACCTACGAAATAACAACAACCAAAAATTTTGCAAAATCATTTATTGTTATGTTTGGATATCAAAATAAATTTTTGCACAAGTTAATCATCTTAAAATATAAATCAGTATTTTTACGTGTAGTTCACAAGTCGCAGCACATAGGCGTTTTTTTCTAAGTTCACAATATTCTCTGTTTCTCTGGGAAAATAGCGATCATTCTAGAAATGGTTCGAGGAGAGATCTTGGTAATCCACTGCTCAACTTTTGAGACTAGCTCCTTGAAATCTCACATCTGACAACACTCATTCTGTATGGTAAGGACAGAATCAAAGCTGAGGTCCAAAGTGCTGCTATATAAATGATTGTTAATGAGAGCTCCAGCAAACAGAGCCATCTCTTCCTTTAGCTTTCTCATGTAGGAGCTGATATAATTAATCCTCCTTCTCATCTGCTGCCCCTCATTATCTGCGTGGCCTGATGTGCCGCATTTCACCCTTAGTAAATCTGTTCCTTCTCAAAAGTACACTGCCCAGGTCAGAGCTCTTTCTTTTGATTTACTTTCTGACTTCCTGACATTTGCAGAGGTACACCATTGCATCTGAGACAAAAAACAAGAAGGTGGAAAATGCACGAAGTTCCTTTTGCCTTTCATCTCTTCAGCTTTTATAGTCAGACAAGATTTCCATTACATTCGCCTTTCTTTTCTTTACTTTTTTTTTTTTTAACTTTCATTTGCCATTAAAGTTACTCAGCTCTTTCTTGTGTCCTGCCAGCAGAGTTCTTAGCAAGTCTCTTCATGCTGTGACTCTTATGTAAAACATTCTTTAGCACTTCATTGCTCGAGTTCCTCTGAACTGTATTCCTGTTACATCAAGATGCACTTGATTGAAGCTGTGAATGCAATTTTAAAACACCACTGAAAAGAATTATTTTTTTCAATCCCAGGTGTATCTTGGGAGGGTGTTGTGATTTCCTTGCTCTATCTTAGTGTTATTCTTTGTCAATCTATGATACAGAGATTATTTTGTCCTGTGTACTGTTGTGAGGAACTATCAGGGAAATTATGGACTCCTGCCTTTTCTGCTTTAGACTGAGAAACTGTCTAAATAAGTCTTGAGGTTACCCTGTGTTTGTGGCATGAGCCACTCTACCAAACATATATGTATATATGAGGCATTTGTGTTTATAGAAAGTTCTGACTTCCTATACTTCATCTATCTGGCTTAATCTGTGATGTGGATAAATGTAGGTGTAGTCATGCATACGTTCAGTTTGTACTCACAGTATTCATTTCCAGGAGGACTAGAGACTCTAAATGGAGAAATTTCATTGAGACAGTTATCACAGCAGCACTGAGAGATGTGCTTATGCTATCTGCAAAGATTCAGGCCTCACAGGACAGGAAGTGTATGAGCCCACTGTATCAGATGCCGTTCTTCCCAGCACTCCAGGTGAAACCCCTGGAACAGTTCCAGTTCTGAAATCTCCTTTTGCCCACTATAATTAAAGTCAGCAGACTTTTATTCTGACTTCTCTTTGCTCTGCAATTACTGAAACCACAAATGTAATACACTGAGAGTTTAAAGCTTGCTGTACAAGCTGCTGTGAATAAATGTCATTTGTTGATGGAGTATTAAAATTTTGTTGTCAATTGCATTTTTTTCAGGGCTGTGAAATGTGTAATTGATGTGGAACTTATAGAAGGGTCCCAAACGTTGTTTACTGCTGTTTGGATTTTATATCCCTCAGCAACTCTTTTTTTCAAATTTCAGTACTTTGTTTTCTATCTTGACTTTGTTACATCTCCATTGGGAAGTGAAGGAACTTTTTGTTCAGTATGCTTCAGTAAAAATGTAGTCACAAGCAGTTGTGTTTGTCCAGCTGCTCTGAAAGCCATGTGATTTGCTTTAAGGTTGTTACTGGTCTGTTACATTTCAGTTGGGGAACCAAACTGTTGTGTTATCAGCTGGGTTCCAGCTTGGAGAACGAAGAGCGTGACAAGCCCAGCCACCATTGAACTGGCCTGCTGGGTGATGTACTCTGTCCAAATGGATGCAGGATTTAACCCATCAGCTACTTTGGGCTGATCATTGTTTTTATACGTGAGCAAGGCAATTATCTCTTCCTTCCTCCTTTGTTCTGGCATCCACTAGTATTTTTTTGTTCTCTGTTCTGGCTCTCTTCCTTCTCTTTTGGACACTGACTCTTGACTGACTTTCCCATTCTTCTGCAAAACAGCCTTCATGACCATATCTGACACCACATTTTTCGACCTTTGACAGTGTTTTTAATGTGACTTTCAGCTTGATATCCACCTTAGCTTCTTAGTTTTCAACCTTGTATTTTTACACTGTTGACATTGGCCTGTCTCCTGGCCTGGTGACTACAGCCTGATCCAAAGCACTGGGTCCCATTCTGCAGGGTCCTTCGGTAGTTTCCATAACTGTAGCAAAAACAAACAAACAAAAAATGGACTGTTAGTACTGTGCAGTCATTTTTACTACAGCTCCCTTAGGTATGGTTCTCTGATTCTGTCTTCATAGAATCATAGAATGACTTAGGTTGGAGGGGACCTTAAAGATCATCTAGTGCCAACTCCCCTGCCATGGGCAGGGTTGCCAACCACTAGATCAAGCTGCACGTGATCCCATCCTACATGGCCTTGAACACTTCCAGAGATGAGTCATCCAAACCTCTCTGGGCAGCCTATTCCAGTGCCTCACTACCCTCTGACTAAAAAATTTCTTCCTAACATCTAACCTAAATCTCCCCTCTTTTACTTTAAAGCCATTCTCCCCTGTCCTGTCTTAGAACAGGCAAATTGAAAGCATTGTTTCCTTGGGGTGAATGGCTCTTAAGGCTCAGCTAAGGGCTTGAGTTTCCGTCTGCTTAAAAATAAAAACAATTAAAAAAAAAAAAAGAATATTTTTCTCTGTGGAACTGAAACAATATAAAGGCAGGAAAATAGGATAGTCTTCTAGCAAAACGTTGCTCAGTAGTGATGAAGACAGAAACTCTACTGTTGACCAGAGTGGGGGGACAGGGAAAGTGGGAGGAGGAAGCAAAAATTCAGAGTACAGGTAAAGACAGTAGAATAGAGGCACTCCAAGAGCAGAATGTACAGCTTTCACAATAATGAGAAGTAATTATAAGTGTCTGGCTAACTTTTCTGGGAGATCATTTTGATGATACTGTAGGGAAGATGAGATGACATTAGAAGTTGTTTTCTTGTCATGAATAAATGTTTGTCTTCTCCAAGCCAACAATACCACACTGAAGTACTCAGGTGCAAATAGGTCTTTTATAAATTGTGGATAGCTGCATCATCTTGCTGCTTTATTCTTTATTGTTGGAAGTAATTTTTGGAGGAGAAGATTTACTGAGAGAGTCTCAGGAAAGTCTCTCCTGGTTTTGTGTCCACTTGTTCACTGCCTGCATTCCTCAACGTGGCACAAGACATTTGAACAATAGAAGGTGCCAGGCCTTGAGATTGGGTGTTGCCCATAAAGTAAACTAGTGTTGTTAAGAAATTCTTGGTGTTCAGTCCTTAGAAGAGGAGACATGTTGCTTGTGTTACTTATGGAGAAAAATGGCAGTTTAACCTGGAAACTGTTGGAACTTGAAAGAAGTCTTCCAGAATGTCATGGAACAGCTGAAATGTCTTTAAATGACCATTTAAGTCTTGCAGGTGTTGAGATGGACAGATGGAGGATGTCTCAGATGTAAACTGTTTGCAGTGGTGGTAAGATGAGAAGGCATTATATGAAAAATAGATTTATGGTGTATGATACTATGTTACCCTTTGCCAGTGAAAGGCAGAGAGAATAAAGGTATACAGTGTATCAGTGTATTTGTTTCCCACTGACACAGTGAAGAATGAAGACATCAAAGGTATATTCTGTGAAGAAAGAATACAAAATAGGTACATGAACTGCAAGAATAATACTGTGAAAAGAAAAGAATAAATAAAACTAGGAGGCTGATACTGAGGGTACTTCCATTTAATTATTGAAGGCAGAAAAAATAATCTGAAGATAATGTGCACTAACTTTGTTCATTTGGCAGTCTCTTCTGGAAGCATTGAAGAAAAAATCACATGCCCAAATTTGACATGAGAGACAACCTGCGATGTAAGAGTTCTGGAATCGGCTACCTATCAACTACCTAACTCTTAAACGAGCACGGCTCTGTATTTCATACTAGAGGCTTATGATTTATAGAAAGGAGACAGTAGGGTAAAAAATATCACTGAAAAATAAGTGTATTCTACACCAATTTTTTTTTTAATAATTCCCATATTAGAAAAAGGATGTGGCTATGTTCAAAATAATGTATATTTCATATAGATTTTTAGAAAGTCTATAACAGTACTTCTTGTAATACAGCCCTATGCTGTCATGAAGAGAAATTTGATGTTGTTATTATGTTATTAAGATAGTTCGGCTTTATTCATGCTTTGAGTTGTACAGAATAATGTTTCAATAGATATGGCATTGAGGGAGGATAAAAGAGATCTAGTGTCTGGGACTAGGATCTTAGAAACTTCTGCCAGTGTTGTGCCTCACCTGTATTTCTCCTCAGTAGAAACATTTTGTAAAAATATATATAGTACAGAATTATTTAAGTAAATGTTTGTTTTCTTCAAACGTAGAAGTTGCTTGCCATTGAAGAGAAATCTGTAGTTCTATTAGAGTTATGGAAATGCATTGAGTTGTCCCACCATGGTAATCCAGGTAGGTTGATCTTTTAAGTTGCAGTCTAGAGATGGTTAACAATACCTTTGTTGGTATAGTTGACTGTTCAGCTTGTGGCCTCTTAGAATTAAGCAATGTGCAAAACATCAGCTGGCTGAACAGAAAATAGAGAAGGGGAACAAGTTTAAGATCAAGTTTTGGCAATTCTTTCAGCTTCTTTTGTGCTGCTCATCTATTCTGTGTATGGTACTGTTGCATTAAGTAATGGAAGTGCTCCTGCTTATAGGATTACTACATTGTCTCAGATGTAGAATTTCTCTAACTTAGCACAGCTTCACTGACAGATCCAGATGTCCTGTAGTAGCCAGATCACAGTATACTACTTTTTTATGCCTTTGATCCAGAAGAGACACAGTTTTGTAATCACAGCCAATTTTTCAGATTGATGCTAAACACAGACCCAACTTGAATAGCATCACAATTTTTCTCTCCATTCCTCCACCTGGAAATCATGTGTGCCTGCATTTTAATGCAGATAGAACAAGCATGCAAACCAGCCCCTACTCTAGGCCTTGGATATGCAGCTGCTGAGAACCAAGCTGAAGTGTGTTGGAGATAGTATAAAGTGTTATTCATGAAAAGTAACCTCTTAATAGCATTGCTAGCTTGAAATGATAATGTTAGAAACAACCATTAAACTGGAAAATCTGGATTTCTTATCCTGTCTCTGTTCCCTCTTCACTTTCCTCTGAAGCTAATAAATAGGCCTACCATATTAGAAAATGATTTTTAAAAAGTTTTTTATAGGCCATTTATTTTGATGATTTTTTTTGCAAAGGTCCGTTTTTAAAGCTTTTAGTGCAATCTAATGCTGTTCTCTTTGAATTTAGGAAAGCCATTTTAATATATGCATTTCTAGAGGAAGACTCTACCTTGGGTATCCAGTCCTTCATTGAATATTAAAGGCACCTTGGAAAGTGAAAGGCCAGTTTTCATGGGTGTGGTACTCACTGTCATGCTTACATTTTAAAAGAAGCTTTGCTTATTAATTAGATGACAAACGAGCAATAAAAATTCAAAGAAAATGACACTTCTAGTTACTTCAAACACCTTAGAAAAAGAAGGGTGCAAGCAGGAAGCTGCAGTTGTTGAGAATGCAGAATGAAATTCTTAGCCTGGGATAGCTGTGGTCTACCTTTATTCAAGGTAGATTGCAGTATTGTGTTCTATTCTTTAATATTTATGGAACATTTTGTAGAATAGCATAGTACATAGCATTCTATTGCTACAGAGATTGAAACTACTATTGTGAAATATTCATAGTATTTTTTTATAAGGGTAATAACTGGAAAATTAGCCAGTAGGGATGTAGCCAAGCCTGCAAATGAGTAAAGTGAATGCTGCTCTTTAAAAAAAAAAAAAAATCCTCCAAGACAAATAATCACTGCCAAACCCTTATTCTATTAAATTAGCTTCATTTCGTTAGTACTTTGTGTTTGTCTTGAAATGCCACTAGTGTATCTTATATCTTCAAGAGTTTCCATTTGTTCCTTCCCTAAAGCTTGACTGAGCCATTGTCTGAGGTGGTAAAAGTATAACAAGCATTTTATTTTAAGTTAGAGTGCATCATTGCCTTTGCCTCAATGTGCTGCTGTCAATACAGTTTATAAATATATAAATGCTGGTAAAATTTTCATGCCAGATTCTGTGCCTGTAGCCCTTATAATAGAGACAGTTGCTTTACCCTCATTACTGGTGAGTCTGCAGCTCCTCACAAGGAAGGAAAAGTGGGTCTACATTCTTGTGTTTTATCTGTTTATCAGGAAGGGGTGGTTGTTTTTGTTTTTTGTTTTTTGTGAGAAAAGTGCAAAGATTACTGATACAGTGGGCAAAAAAATAGATGCCTTGGAAAGAGAATATTGAATCAGATTTCTTGCTTGCCGTACTTCAATCAGAGATAAGATGAAAAGTCGCATTGTCAGATTTCCCCTTAGGTTTCATATAATCTTAGAGGTAAAACCATATGTAAGAGTTGGAGACAACGGCTTATGATGTAACTCCTGAATTACTGAAATCTTACAAGAGCCCTTATATGATCTCTTCCATCTGCAGCAGCAGCTTTCCATATGGTATTCTGGTGCTATATACACGGATTAATAATTCTCCACAGTCTGATAGAAAATGCAAATGTTCTGGTTCTAACTGGGCTCTTATCTCCTGTGAAGACTTTTTATCTGTGTTCTAGCAGCTTCCTGTGGTCATGAATACTTGGTCAGTCCTGCCTTCTAACAGGCGGAGCACATTGAATAGATTGAGTGTGAATACCATGGAATTTTTAACTGTTGTGGAAAGTATTTTTTAAATTATTATTGCTTCTGAGGAGCAGTGTGTTTTCAGAGGCAATATTATGTTTTCTTTGATACTTTCACTTGATTCTCTTTCATATGACTTCAGAGAAACTTTCTGAGGAAGAGCTGTTGCCCAGAAACAGCCTCTTATCCCTGTTAGCAGAAGCTCATCTTGTTCTTATGAAACCTGCAAAATGGTAATGGCACAATTTAGTACAATTACAGAAAATCACCTCTTAGGGATTGCAAGTTAAATCATGAATTAGCTGTTTTGCAGTGATCCTCTTTCAAATGAGATTATAGATTTTCAGGCTTGTAGCTTTTGTATCTTAATCATGCAGAACGTAATTTCTAACTTAGAACTAGCACAACATAGATTCCATGCATTTGCGCAGCTGATAATTAAGAAGTGGTTAGGCCTGGTTTTCTTTTGAGCCTTTGCACTAACATAGGCAAGTCCTCTGACTCCTCTGAACGTTTTACGTTTTCCATCTGTAAACTAAAGACAGAGATGCTTTTCTCCCTCACTGGTTATTAGGGGGCTTACCAACTTCTCTGGAGAGCTTCGAGGTCTTTATAAGTAAAGTTATAAAAAGGACATGAATGTTAAAAGTGAATAATGGAATTTGGAGAAGCATAGGAAGTGTGATTCAGAGATAACTGAAAGCACCAGTATAACTAAATGTGATTGTCTGTAACTGCTTGGTCAAAAGATGAGGTCTGTGACTTGAAGAGACTTTCAACCCAGATAATTTTCTATCAGTAAGTTTGGCAGTAAGTAATTTAGTCCTAAAGGGTTGTAGTAACTATGAAGGGTCTCCACATGATGCAAAGTGAGCACATGAGTGAGAAGGTTTGGAGGAGATGGTGAAGAAAATGGAATGGAAGGATGTAAGACAAGGCCAAGTCCTCCAATCCACAGTACCAGACTGATGTCTATGACAGAGGAACTAGTGGAGTGAGTTTCGTCTCATTCCCTTGACTACTGAAGTGTTGTCTTCCAAATAATCAGCAAGGAGATCTGAAACTGCCATTAGAGATGGTGTATCAGGCTGGATTCTTGCACTGGGGCTGAGGCAGATCTTAGCTGAGGTCTGCAATCAGAAAGGTTCTATCAAATGCTTGAGAATAGGCCTAGTCTTTGTACTTTGGTATGTGAGAAGAAAGCAGCATTATTGTCCCTGTGAACATAAGCACAGACCTTTATTAATGAGAAGTATTTTTACCCTGCATTCTACTGGTGGAAAAAGATATTAGAATACAGCATTGTTTCAAAGCTGATATAGGGGCTGAATGGGAAGTATACATCAGAAGAGTGGATTTCTGAGGTGGGAGTGCCTAGAGCTTGTAGCGAGCCCCACTGTCCACTTCAGACAGATATTTATGTAGCATAGTTGAGAACATCTGCTGTCCAAGGTCCATTATTTTGAAAGGCTATCCTAAGGCCAAGAGAGTGAAAGGCAACATAGGCTAACACAGATAAATACAGTAAAAAGGCCTCATTTAATGGCAGTGACTTTATGTAAAAGTTTCTCACACAATAAAGCCATATGGTACATTCCTGACAAATACAAAAGAAGACGCACTGACAAATGAGCAGATTTCTTAATTTTGGTCTGAAGTGCCTCTTTTTAATACATTAAGCTGTATGAGTTAGTCATTAATTCACTGGTATGGATCAAAGTTCACATATAAAATGATGAGGCTTCATAGAAAACTGTTGACACACGAGAAGCTGACACACCAGTGTTTTTAAGCAAGAATAAGTCATTAGCAAAGTTTCTACAAAGCAATATTTTCAGCTAATTAGATCTCTTCTAGTTACATTTGTTTGACAAGAGGAAGGAGAATGAGTAGAATAAAATAAACACCAGTGAAAAGAGGAAACTAGAAGAGCAATTGTTTAATTGGCTGGCGAGGTGAGGTGGTAGAGTTGCCCTTTATGTGAGAGAGCAACAAGAAAGTACTGAGCTCCACTTAGAAGGGAACGATGAACAAGTGGAGAGCTTGAAGGTAAGAATTAAGGGACAGGCTAACATAGGTGACACTGTTGTGGGTGTGTACTACAGGCCACTTGATCAGGAGGAGGAAGTGGATGAGGCCTTCTAAAACAGCTGGAAGTAGCCTCATGATCCCCGACAGTGGTTCTCATGGGGGACATCTACCATCCTGATATTTGTTGGATAAGCAACGCAGCCAGGCACATGAGGTCCAGGTGGTTCCTGCCATGTGCTGATGATAACTTTCTGACTCAGGTGGTATGGAGGAGCTGATGAGGAGAGGTGTGCTGCTTGACCTTGTTTTTAGGAGCAAGGAAGTGCTTGTTAGGGATGTGGTAGTTTTGGGAAACTTGGGCTGCAGTGATCATGAGATGGTGAAGTTCAAGATCTTGTGTGGAAGAAGCAAAGCAATAAGTAGAATTGTTACCCTGAATTTCAGGGTACACAACTCCGAGTTGTGTTTCTTGACTTCAGCAAGGCATTTGACACTGTGTCCCACAACATTCTTGTTATTAAACTTAGAAAGTGTGGGGTAGATGACTGGACAGTGAGTTGGATTGAGACTGGCTGACTGGCAAAACTCAGAGAGTTGTCATCAGCAGTGCAGAGTCTGATTGGAGGCCTGTAACTAGTCGTGTTCCCCAGAGGTCACTGCTGGGTCCAGTCTTCTTCAACATCTTCATGAACATCCTGGATGAAGGGATAGAGTCCACCCTCAGCAAGTTTTCTGTTGATACAAAGCTGGGAGGAGTGGCTGACACACCTGAAAGCTGTGCTACCATTCAGCAAGATCTGGACAGACTGGGGAGTTGGGCAGGCAGGAACCTGATGAGGTTTAACAAGAGCAACTGTAGAATCTTGCACTTGAGGAGGAATAACCGCAAGCATCAGTACAGGTTAGGAGATTATCTGCTGGGGAAGAGCTCAGGACAGCGGAGAAGGACCTGGGGGTCCTGGTGGACAATTGGTTGGCCGTGAGCCAGCAGTGTGCCCTTGTGGCCAAGAAGGCCAGTGGTATCCTGGGATGCATTAAAAAGAGCGTGGGCAGCAGGTCAAGGGAGGTGATCCTCCCCCTTCTATTCCACCCTGGTGAGGCCGCATTTGGACTGCTGTGTGCAATTCTGGGCTCCTCGGTTCAAAAAAGACAGGGATCTCCTAGAAGGAGTCCAGCGGAGGGCCACAAAAATGATTAAGGACCTGAAGCATCTCCCATATGAGGAAAGGCTGAGAAAGCTGGGTCTATTCAGCCTGGGGAAAAGAAGACTGAGAGGGCATCTGATAAATGGTTATAACTATCTAAAGGGAGGTGGGAGCCAAATGGATGAGGCCAGGCTCTTCTCAGTGGTGTGTAGCAATAGGACAAGGAGTAATGGCCTAAAACTTGAACAAAGGAAGTTCTGTACTAACGTGGAAGAACTTCTTTATGGTAAGGGTGACAGAGCCCTGGAACAGGTTGCCCATAGAGGTTGTGGAGTCTCCTTCTAGGGAGATATTCAAGATCCGTCTGGACACCTACCTGTGCAACATGTTTTGGCAGGTGGTTTGAATTTGATGCTCTCTTAAGGTCTCTTCCAACCCCTGAAATTCTGGGATTCTGTGAAATGTTGTTAATTGAATGATTAAATACTTCATTATAAAAGGAGCAATGTGATAATAGTCTGCCCTGTGCTAACTATGTATGTTGAAGCAGCACTAAATTGCTTGGACGCTGTCATGAATTTTGGGGATGCTGGAAGGGGAACATTCATGGAGGTGTGAAACCAAGTTAGCATGTAGAAGAGTAAATTCCCTGGCTTCAATTTAACGTGAATCTGTAGCTTGATTTCCTTTCTCTTTTTATCAGCATATATATCAGTGTCAAAGGTGTGTCTGTCTGTCTGTCTGACTGTTGTTCTGACCAGATCCAGAATTGCCCCACACCTTCTTTCATGCCTTTCCCGAAGTAGCCCACGCAGTGTACATTCGCAAGTAACATCCGTGGGGGTGAATTCAAGTTGTGTTCCCATGTTGCACCTGATAGCCCTTCTCAGTCAGCACATCATCAGTGTACTGCAATGGTCTAACCCTTCATAATTGTCAAGTGGTGAAAGATCTGTGGTTGAAAAATGACAGTTCTTTATTTGTGTTATGAGAGAGCACCTTCTCATTTTAGGCCTTTGATGAAGTGCATAAAGGCCAATCAAGGATAGGAGGTAATGCCTTCTATAGCTGACCTCTGAAATACACTATTTATCTGTGTTTCTGCTGCAGTTCACAAGCAAGCCTTTCCTTGAGCACTTCACATATTTTGCTGATACTGCACAGTGGTCTCATGCTGGGGCAGGTACAGAAATCGGCTTAGCTTAAATTATGTTTTGCCTTTACTTTTGGAAAACACCTGTTAAGGGCTAATTGTTAGTGCTAGTATGGAAGCAGGTTAATGAATTCCTTTGCTGAGTAGCAATTCTAGGTCTCAGGTATAAAATACAGCCATTCACATAAAATGGCTGGATTTTTTTCTACTGAACAAACTGTAAAGGTACAAATGCTTCATATTTAAATAGGTGCAGACAGTATTTATGTGAGGAAAGCAAAATAACTCACATCTGCAGTTCTAGTCCCTTCATTTGTGACTGTGGTACGTTAATAAATGACTGCAGGGCCAAGCCTCATTGTGCCACTGATACTCCCTGCTCTGTGCACTTTTCCCTAACACAGAAGATTTCTGCTAGGCTATGCTAAGAGTGGTTTTAACTTGCTCTTTGACATGGATAGTAGAACCTGCTACACCTCACCAGCCTGCTCTGTTGACCTGCTCAGCTTTATCTGTTTATCTTTAAAAGATTCCATGACTGGGAACAGATCTGAGCCAGGTGTGCATTGCCCTGAAGGGCAGTGGTGTAGGCAGCTCTAACAGAGAAGGCTAAGCAGGACAGAAAGTTTGAAAAAGAATAGTGGAGGCCTCATAGGGGAAAAGGTGGAACTTTGTTCTTTAAGCATTCTTTAATCTAGTTTTCCATCTGAGGAAGCAGGACTTACCACAGGATTTCTTAGAGTAAATTAATTTAGCATTATGGCCCTGCGTTCTCTAGCCACAGAATTTACTTTGTTTGTGTCACCCATCTATACTTTTAGTATCACATTTCCTTAATCCAATTATCTTTCCATTACTTATTAATTACACATCTACAAGTGAGTGAAGTGGAAATAAATTTTGTCCTGGATGATTCTGACACAAGCATGAAACAGAAGTTAGAGAAATGAAAACTGACACATTTCTCTTGGTAGAGAAAACTATCATCTCTGAAATTGCTTTGCTATCATGATATGACATCTTGCCAAGCATTTCCGAACTCAATGCCTTTGCAGTGCACATTGCTATTATCCGTTGCTTTAATTTCTTAGTGCTCTGTCTGTGGCTGAATTCTGACCTCACACTTTCTTCCAAAAGAAGCTGAGAGCTGTAGAGTGCTACATCAACCTACAGCCTGCTCGGAAGGGGCAAAGAAGATTTGTGAAGCCAAAGAGCAGTAGAGAAACGGAAGTTCTCTTAGAGATCAGTAGTAGTGTCATGCCCCAGATCCTGGACTCAATGCTGAAGATAGGCGTCTACAAACCGTGTTTGAGTAAGTATGTTAGTCTGGCCACTGTAAATGGAAGTGAATGTCTTTTCTGGAAGAGATAAGGATATGACTGAAACACAGAATAAAATAATTTGACAGTGATATTTAAATATGTCAGTAAAAACAATTTTGTCTCCCACTGTGTTAACAAAAATGCCCCATGAACTGAAAGTACAATTCACTGGTATTCTGTAGTGTTATATCTGATGGCAGCAGAAGGACATGAAGTCTTCAGTGCTGACTGAACAAAAATACATGCAAACATATATTTATATATATATATATATTTCCATTTTATATTAAAACAAACAAAAACCCAAAAAACGCAAAATGCAAATCGATTACTACAACCTCTTTCCTTCCTCTGGACTCACTAAATACAGTGATGTTCCAACAGATTTGTCCTGGCTATTAATTTTCTTATTTTTTATTTTTTTCCTAGTAAGTCAGTATCAACTAGGAGAGAATTAAAGCAAAAAGGTAGCCTAAGTTGTGGGGCTTCATGCTGTGCTCACCTTGACCCCTTCTTTTATATGCAGTCAGTGTTGTCACTTCTCTTTTTAGTGAACCACTCAGTCTTAGCAAATGATCTTCCCCTTTGCAGTTAGCTTTCTTTGTGTGTGTGCATGCGTGTTGTACTTTGCTAATGCTAAGAGTACTGAAGAAGGCCAGTGAGTGGCTGCATATATCTAGGATTAAAAATGAAAGCTATCTGAAGCTGTCAGTGCCAACCTCCCTGCTCCAAAAAGGCCTGCATTCCCCACTGAAGAGAGTAAGTGTTCAGAAGAACATGCATGCAATTAAATATTCTACTCTTGGGATGGTTGGGAGTAATACTTCAAGGTCCTGTTGATTATTTGCATATTTTATTTCCTACATATATCTTTGTGTTATATTAGCCTGTTTGTTATCATCTTGTTCTCTAGCAAGATGCTGAAGTCTGAATTCTTCATTCCCCTAAAACCAAAGGCTTCCTTTGAGGTATCAGGTTGATGTGATGACTCTGATTTGCGCTGTATAAGCATTTGCAGATCACTGCTAGTAGAGATATCATCCTGTGGCACTGGCACACAGACATATTAGATCTCACGATTCAGAATGAGATCTTTTAGGTTGATCATTTAAATTTTCTGCTCATGCTCCCTTGATACATTTTTTTTCTACGCACTCCAAGAACCCACTGACAAAATAACAAGATATGGTTGGCCAGCGTGGTCTGGAAACTGCTCATTAGCTGAAACTCAAGTATTGGGCCCCAGGGTTTGGGAAGGGTACTGTGTTGCAGCTGGGGATTGTGCTGCTCAGGTTACTGTGGGAATCATCCCATGCATGAGCTTGCATGGTGTGTGAGTAGATGGAGTTTCACAGTGCAGGTATTTCTGGGCTATCCCTGTTTCTGGTGGGTTTATTGAAAGATAATATCATGTCTTGCTTTCTGTTTTGCAGGGATGTTATAGAATAATAAGTGGTTAGAAAATACTGATGGAAAATGTCTGATTGCTTCACTTATATTACCTTTTTTCCCCTGTAACTGCTTGCATTGCATTTTGGTAGGTTACTTGGCCAGAACTTTTTGCACTTAGTGTGGGAAAATGCCTGAAGAAAAACGTGCTCAAAGGCATATACAAAAGCAACATTCAGTTTAATTTCATAGGGACGTAACATTTTATAAAGCATCATTTTCTTAAAGACTTGACACAACAATAAACTGTGTATGAAAATATATTTGTCTATAGAACTGACTCCTTGCCTGTCTTTTTAATTTGTGTGAAGTTTTTTCTCCACTCTTCAAAAATGGTAACAGCAAAATTTCACAAGCCCCTTAAGCAACTTTAATGTCTATTGTTCTCAGTAATAACATTATCTTGGCAGTAGACTACATGGAGTAAAGCTGAGTGATTCTGAATGCAAGAAATCTACAGATCCATTCAGTCTTTGTTCCTAGACAAAGAAATGCTAAGCTTGGACAGTCTTTTTTTTTTCCTTACCAACAAAAATATTTTTGTTCCTCCTCCACGGAACAGTGGAATTGTTAGTACATACTTGACTCTTGTTTTAAAATTCATATTCTAGGTATGCAAATGAATTTGTTGAAATATTAGGGGTCTGTCAGAATTTGGAGAGACTTAAGTTTCATGTGAGAACACAGGTACATAGTATCATATCACATGGGTTCTTGGCACAAAGCTCTGGTAATTTATTTTATTCCTATCCGATAGTAATTTCCTTTTTTTTTTTTTTTTCTGTTTGTTTTCCCTTTTAGTGTCTAGCCAAGTTTTTATGCAGTGTCTGTCCCTTTGGTACTTGGATAAGGACATAAAATGTCTGTATTGGCCAGCTCCTGGTGCCGTGACTGTAAGAACTGAGTTAAGCCTGGAGTAACAACTTTCTGGAATACCGTTACAATATCCAGTAATATGTAGCTCAAGGACTTCATGAGCTGAAGGTAGTATCTTTGTACTTATTTAATTATAACAAATATTTATTCTAGGAATTAGTCCAATTGCTCTTTGAGTCCTTGTAAATATGTAGCGGCTGCATGTCTTATCTATGTGAGGAATAATATCCTACTGTTTCTTCTGTACCTGTGGCTGGCTATTTTCCTTTAATTTGCTCTTTGTTCTTGTATAAGAAAGGAGAGTGAACAATGAATCCATGTACATCACTTCCAGGCCCATCATCCTATTGTTGTCAGTACAACTTCTTTCTCACCTGTAATTCCCTAGGTATGTGAGCTCCATATGCTGTCTGTGCCAGGTTCTCATCTTTAGTGGCTGCAGCACCAATAGAGCTGTGTCTATATGTAAAAGAAGAGTACACACTACAATGGAGCATTTTCCATGTAAGGATTCTCAATCCTGGTTAGAAATGTGTCCCTAATGTATGAGAACCAGACTTCTCAAGAGAGTGTAAATCGTGCCAAATTGTGGAACAGTGTTTTAATCTGTGTTTGGAAAAGATATGCTAGACCACTTCGCTTGTGACTTACAGCTAAATCACTTAAATTGTGAGCTTAAGCTTGAGGTATTTTTATTGCATGTTATTGTTTAAATAATGAAACTTGCTTAATGGAGGATGCTGTAATAAATGGAATTTCAAATGAGGGTTGAAATCCTGTAGATTGGGTTTTATCTCAGTTAATGGCAATACTAGTTCAGTTTTTTAGCTTCATCATAATACAGGAATGAGATTTCTATTTGATATTGCAGTGGATATTGCCAAGTGATTGATGACACTAATTTTCTGGCACTTCAACTGCATGCCAACAATATTAATTGCTTAATTGTTTTAAGATACACTACTATCTACTTGAAGTTGGGGCAGAGTGAGAGTTGTCCTAAAATGGCAGGTAGTGGGTGCTTTGAAGGCAAGTGTGGCAAGTCTTTAATTTACTCATTGCAACACGTACTCTGATATTGCTTTCTAAACTACATCTTTTTTCACTCAACATCCAGCTATTCCTGTTGCCTGACCCAGAAAGCTTATTAATCCCGTTGCCTTCCAATTTGCTAGACAATAAATAAAGGGCTTAAGAAGGGAAGATTGATGGAACAAGTCTTGTTTATTCAACTCAGATGCCACTGACAGTGCACTTCACTGCACTTAAACTTTCTCTGCTTTCCACAGCTAGGTTGGCAGAGGTTCACATCACTATTCTTGCCACTATGGTCAGAGCGCCCAGGCTCCTTAATACACTATTACTCAGGCTCCTTCAAGAGACATTCAGGCTGGCCCTTACGCAGTTGACTAGCAAAGACAGATTACTCTCTAGATGACAGGGCTTTGCTTGTTTGCTACCTTTCCTGTAGTTGCTTAAACTTGTGAAATTGGCCATAAAATCCCACCAAATTAGAAAATTAAAGCTTAATTCTCTGTTACATGATTACTGGCAATAATAATGCAAAAATCACATCATTTCCAGTCTGGTGTAAGTTGTCTTTTTATGCTCTTTTTGTGTTTGTATAATTGACAGTGGCAGAACACTAGAGTTGGGTCATGGATAATTCTGACAAGGTTAACTCAGTGTCCATTTCTGAAGTATGCTTCATAAACAGAAATTCTTGAGCTCTGTGTGAGGGTGGTGGATTCTGCGCCTGTCCTGCCACAGAAGCCGGTAACCCAAGAGCTCAACTCTATGCACATTAAGAGAGCGTATAAATAAGAACAAAGGAGTCTTTATATGAAGTAACCTGTCAGACGTTTCTATTTGATTTGCTGTTACAAAGAGATATCTTTCTGTTAATCAAAGTATAGAAAGGAAAATTTTGCATTTGCCAGTCCTCATTCTAATTTGAATGATAAAGCATATTGAAAGATTAAAGCAAAAAATTGTTTATTAATCTTGTTTACCAGTGCCAAAGTCTTACATTTCTGTTTGAACAAACATTCTTCTTGGTTTTTTTTTTTTTTCTGACTGGATAATAATAAAAATAAAATGAATGTGAAATCAACAGAAACCCTATGTGCTACTCAGTGTATCCCCTGAATGGCTGAGTATCTATTTAAAAACCCTGTCTTGAATGTAGGTACTGTATCAGTACTGTATCAGTACTGAGATGATCGTGAGTGTGGCTTCTTCCACAAATGCAAGGGAATGCATGGGACTCCCAACACATCATTCTCTGGAAAGTCATCAAATATATATTTTTCAGAATCTGTATCCATTGGTCAGCACCATCTGTATTTCCACTGAAGAAGGCAGTGTGTTTAGAAGCTCTGATATGTGCACTCAGTTTCACATGCTTCAGACATACTGGAGTAACTGCACACTGTCAGACAGGCCATGTATCTCCTGTATAGACTGGCTCTTCATTACAAGAACAGTAAATCCAGAGTCTAGTGTAGACACTGTGGCCATTTCTCAGGAAAGCCAACGAACTGCTGCAGAAATAGGTAAAAAGTGAGTTACCACTAAAAGCAGTGGTCTGAAGTCCAAAGTAGTAACACTGACAGAAGTGTTTGCCTACTGCTGCTCCCAGATATGTGAATGAAAGCAAAATCAAATACTGCATTTTCTTGTGTACTTGTATGTATCATTTGCTTTTCTCTACACACCAAAATTAGAGAAAATTGTTTTGTACATCATCAAAGAAGTTGAAAATCTGGATGCAGAAATTAAAAGTAAATGTGTAATTTCAGAACTGACATCTACTTTCTTAATTTCATGGAGAGACTGCAAAGTTCCTTTGTCTTCTTCATATGTTTAGGGTTTCTCTTGCACTTCTCCATGCAAGGTAGAGCCTCTGAAACTGGACTGCCATGCCACCACTGTGCTGATGGCACTTGGCCTGACATTTTTTACCCTCACCCTGTTTGAAGAAGAGTCCCAGGGTCTGGGATGAGAGCAGCTGTCTAAGCCTCCAGAAGTAATGGGGTATATGCAAGATGCAATGTTCAAAAAAATGTTCCCAAGTGTTATCTGCCTTCTCTTGCATTAGACATTTGGCTGTTGGTATCTGCTGAGAATCTGGAGACTGGGGAGGGAATATGTGTCAGATGCAATGGCAAATGTGTGGAGCTGACATCAAGAAGTCAATTTAAGCACGTAAGACTAGAAATTTTACTCTAGTTTTTGTTTGTCTAAATGTAGACCTTTTAATAAGGAACCATTTGATTTGATAATTATTTATCAGATTCTTTCCTATTCTGCAGTAATTAGAACAGTCTTTGTTTTTGGTGATGAGATTTCATGCTGAAAATGTAGGTTAAAACAATCTTTTTTTTTTTGCCAGGAAGTGTGATGTTGCTTCTGCTTATTGAACAGCCAGATCGCTGCTTGCTTCCCTCAACTTTAGGTCCTCAACACACTGAACTTCTCAGTTATTATCATCCAAATCTTTGGTAGGAATAATCTGTGACAAGCCCCACCCTGAGGCTTAAGGAGAGTAGCTCACTTGATCAGTGTTTTTTGCTGATTCCATAAATCAATCGCTTGGCAGTATGGAAAGCCTCTTGCATTGTCCTTCTGTCAGGATCTAAGAAAAGGTACTATTATGAGGGTGAGGTCTAAAATATCTACCAAAAAAAATACATCTTTTTGTCTTGTAAAAATTGATATATTCATCAAACATTGCCAAGCACTCCAGCTGTATGCCTGAAGTTAGAGTCAGTTTTCTCCTTGAGACATTGTATTATATTAGGGAGGGAAGATGGCTTCTCAGCTGCCTTAGTACTGGGTATCTACCTGGATCTGGGTGGCATTCTGATGCCGAATATAAGAGACTCCATACTCTGGTGAGGAAACATATATTTGTGACAATTAATGCCTGTTTAACTTAGTGGAGCCATAACTGTCACCCCTGCAGTGGAAGATGTATTAAGTACGTTAGGACATTTAAGTTATCCCAGTCTTACTACTATTAGTCTTACTAGTGATACTAATTGAGGACCAAAGAGTTATCTGTAGCTTATCTCTCAGTTTACCAGAGTTGTAATAGAGGACAGGACAGACCATACTGGACAGCAAACACATCCTTTTTCTGTTACAGGTAACACAGTTAATGAACTTTGGGCTCCTACACCTGAACAGCTACTCCTGTCTTGTCTTGACATTTTTCTTCACACCTAGAACACTCTTTGCCACAAAATTTCATTCAATCTTTTTCCAGGCTTAGGAGCACAGTTGAATCAGCATGTTTGCTCTCTGGCTGGCAGAAGGAACCTGCTATTGCTCTCCAGTGACCAACTATGGGAGTTACAGCAAAGTCCAGCTGGTTTCCCATAGTGAGGTTTTAAACATGCTGGTGTTTTTTTATGACTGTAGGTCACTATTATTTTATCCTAGATGTGAGTCAGTGACACAGGGAAGATTAGCTTAATATCTCTTTACCATGGCCCTGAGCTGTCCATGTTTTCTTTTCAAGCTATGTAAGGAAATTTTTTGTATTGTGTAGCAGAAATGCTAAGCGATGGCCTGAAACTGATTGAACACCTGGTGGGAAGGCAGGGCCAACCCAGGGGAGCTCAGGTGCATGCAATGCACCTGAGTGACTGGAGGGGGTGGAACCAGGATCCACCCCTTCCTAGACCTCATTTAAGGGTTGGCAGTGGAGGTGAGGGTATCTCATTGGAGATCCTTGTTTACCTGAGACCTTCCAAGGGGAAGCAGCTTTTTTCCTTGGTTTCTGTGTCCGTGGCTGCTACATTTGGGCTTGTCCTCATTTGCTCCAGCCTAGGGCTTTGCCTGTTTATTTCCATGGAAAATAGAGCAAGTACAAAGAGCACCACAGTTCTATTTGATAGAGCACATTCTCAGCTACAAAACTCTGTTTTTCAATTTAATCCCACTGTTAGCTGTGCATTTTCTTCAGCAAACAAGAGCCTGCATTCTGCACCCACAAAAATCTGCACCAGCAGAGGTGACCCACTGTCTCTGTTGCCACTGCTGACACATCACCTGCTGCCTCGCTGTGCTCACATCTGCTGTTTTATCTCTATAAACATTTCAGCAAACATTGAAGAATGTTAGTGGGTGCACTTTTTTCTGCGTGGAAGAATTCAGTGACACGTCTTTGCTTCACGCATACTTCCATGTCAGATGCTGTTCTGTCAGATGGCAACAATGTATGATGGAATACTGGCAGAAAGTTTCAACTTCTGCTGCCGTACCACCAGCGTCCGCCTCTGATGTCACAGGCCAACATCATAAATCATAGAGTCATAGAATGGCTCAGCTTTGAAGGGACTGCAAGGATCATCAAGCTCCAACCCCCCTGCCACAGGCAGGGCCGCCAACCTCCATATCTAGTACTAGTCCAGGCTGCCTAGGGCCCCATCCAGCCTGGCTTTGAACACCTCCAGGAACTGGGCATCCATATGAAATAGGAGGCATTACTTTCACAGCAGTCTTCGTATTTTAGTGGAGCTAATGAGATGCAATGATTCTCATTTTTTGCTCTCTGTTTTCAGTAGTGCAGTTTTGTTGGTTGCCCTTTTTCATGGAAGGCTAATGATTAATGGGCAGATAGAAAGAGGGTGGCTAAAACTTGCCTCCGTGGGAAGGCTAGAAGATCTATTCAGCCAACCATAAGAAGCTCATTACTACAGCAATAAAAGGATTGATCCCTTCATAAAGCTCCCTCAGAACTTAACAATTCAGCCACCTGCAATTACATACTGACAGTATAAAGATGCCACTGATAAATCACATTTTTTATTTCTAAAGGCAAAGGGGAAGAGAGATATTAATACACTGCGTCGTATGGAATTAATATAAATTAGGAACTAGTAGAACAAGCTGCTAGAAGTAATGCTGCCATTGTGAAATTTTGAATAACTTGACAGTAGCAGTCCGTTCATTCCATCTGGACAGGGACCAGGTTCTTCCTGTATCAGGGGATTTGTCTTAGAGGAAATACGCATCTTAAGTGGACTATTGAGGGTAACAGAACTGGCTGGCAAAAATGAATTTACTGCAGCTTGAAGCAGTGGCCAGAGAAACAAATATACTACTATAAGGTACAGAGTACTTGTTATTGCATTATGTAAGATCTCATTTTAAAAAAAAGCAAAATAGCAAAAGAGGCAAGATGTAAGAAAGAAGGGGAAGACAGTACAGTGATAAGGCAATTCTCTAGGCTCCCTCTGTCTATCTTTGCATGTAACTGAGGGCAAGTCTTCATCAAAGCAGAAGATTATCAATGCAGATAAGGAGACTAGATCTGTCCAGTTGAGTACCATTAATTGCCAGAATCTGCTCTTCTGGCCTTGGTCTTAGGAAGCCTTGTTAAAATATGAGTCTGTGGACAGAGTTGTTTGTTCCTCCCCAGGTAGTCTTACAAGATAAACATGGCTTATGTGTAGGAAATAAACTGTTATAGTGGATTGATATACATAGACAATTTCCATGAAAGGTCTTCAGTGGCCTCGCTCTGCTTCACACAAGAATGAGCTGATACCTGTGCTTTTCCTTATTCTTCCTTTGTGTTCTCTTTCAGACAGAGCAATTGCCTTTTCTGAAGCTCTCCTCAGTGCATTTCATAGGGCCACACGGGGCTTGTCATAAGGCTGTTTAGAAATCAGCCCAGGAAATTCACTTGTAGTTCTTCAGTTCCCAAGATTCTCAAACATTCTACCTTGCACATTAATTTCACTTTCAGTTATGTGTGCCATAGGGTGCCATGTGGATTAGCACTACATTTCAGCAGATTATGTATTGGTCTTCCCTGTGAGTCAGTATTGCAGCAGTGCTTAGGCACAGTGCTGCAGAGGTGATGGTTTCCTAAATGCCTTCTTAAGTGATTTTAGAAGTACTGTCATCTTTATGATGATAGATCAATAGTAATATCACTTGATACTGATTCACTTTACCACTAGAAAATCAGGATCAGAGGAGATTTGTGCAAACCACCTGTTTCATCTTCAAAACATCACTAGCTGGAGTCTTAATTCTTTAATAATACAGATGCCACTATATATGCCACTCTGCACTCTGGACATTTCTGTCCATGTAGGATAAATGAAATATAAATTTGAGTGAGTCAGCATAGCAAAATATGAGCTTGCCTTCCCCAAGTTTTTTTTTCTAGAACTGTTTTTGAACAGCAATGAAGAGCTGATTGAATAAACTCTGATTTCTTCTGCTTCCCCATTGACCTGCATTTATTTTCTTTTTTGCTCTTTACAAAATTTGATAAAATAAATGGGCACTGATCTGCAGGCTTATTTAATTGCATAAGCATGTGCATTCCTCTGCTTTCCTTATAGTAAGCTTCATGGAAACACAGTTACTGTCACTTGATTCTTGCAATTTATGAACATCGAAGGAAC
Source organism: Numida meleagris (assembly GCF_002078875.1). Lineage (NCBI taxonomy): Eukaryota > Metazoa > Chordata > Aves > Galliformes > Numididae > Numida > Numida meleagris. Next base: position 42,287,576 of record NC_034414.1, read on the forward strand.
TGATAATAAAGACCATCAAATCATCATTTTCTTTTCCCATTCCCCAAATATATATATTTTCACTAAAATTTTGAAAAAGAAGATAACTACTTGATTTGCATCATAAATGCAAACTGTTTTAATATAGTTTTCTGTTTGGGTGAGAGTCAAAAGTTTGATTACAAAATTGTAGCAGAAAAAAAGATGCAGTACTAAACGAAATGTTTTGAAGCAGCAGAAAAATGCTGTAGAAATTTTAGATTAATATGATACAGCAAAATTTTTGTGATAATTTCTATTCTGACTAACATCATGGATTGTAACCATTTTAAGAAGTTAACAGAATCTTAGTTCACAGTGCAGTGAAGATTAATACACTAAATACATGAATGCATTTTATTAAAAATAAAAAACTGTAGGTAAATATAGGCCATTTGAGAAGAAAACTGTTCTATGCCTCACTCTTGCTCAATCTATATAGGAAAAGTTTATGAAATTAGGTGAGCTCATAGGTCTAAAGTAGATAGGCAAGAACTACTGTTGGCTTATCTTAGGGTTAGCTTGAGAGCACATCCTCTCCTCCAACTGCAAAACAACTAGTCCCCTGTGCATAGATTCAGGATCTTCACTGATGTTGCTGTGGCAATGTGTGCATACACTCTTAGCAACTGCTTTCTTTTCATTTTCCTTTCATGACCTGAATTCCCCTTGAGGTTTGGATTGCATATTTTAAAGGCACAGTTTTAAAGCTACAAGTATCTGGAGCATGAGAGAATATTAAGGGAAATATTGCTATATGCTTGCCCTAGTTTTATACTTCTTCCTATGCATTTACTATATCCCGGGAGAGATAATACTGAATTAGGCTAACCTTTTGTCTGACCAGGATGGTTGTTATGTTTGTGTGTCTTCATTTAATGTATATCCAATTTTAGAAGTTAGCAATACTCCAGAGATTTCCACAAAGATTTTCTTTGTGGGGAATCTTCCTGAACATTCAGTGCTGCATGAGGAGTCTGATGTTACATTTGCTATCTGTGGCATAAAGGCAATGCTACATCTTTTTATCTTGCACTCAGACATACAAGGCGTGAGTTCTTTTGTTGCCCTTGGAGAACAACATGTGCAAGAAGAATTCTGGCATATGTTTGTCTTACATGCATGAAGGGCAGCTGAGACACAGAGTCATTCAGAGTTTGGATTTAGGTTGCAGGCATCACCTGACATTTTTAGGTGGCATTTCTAAAGAAAGTGATGATAGTAGTCTCCGGATGCTGTTGAGTATGTGTTGACAAGCCTAGTGATTCATAAACGTGGTACTCCAGAAAACGTTTTGTTTTAGCTCACATGTGGTGTGGTATTCCATAGCTGCTAACCTCATTGTAGTGTTTCATAAAGACACGATGTTGCTCCCTGCTCTAGAAAGTGGGAATAACATTTCTCAAAAGAGGCAAGTGAGAAGTACTAATGTAGTTTTATCATTGATTGGTTCCTCAAGAGAACCACTGTCATGGTTTTGCGATATTTTGTTGTCGGTATTCCACATCATAACATCATGTAAAGCACTGGCAGTTAAAGAGTTTAAAGAGTTTTTTTTTCTTTCTCTCTTTTCCGGGCCTGTGGGCCTGCTGTCCCCATCACGGACACAGATCCATAGATAACGCTGTGACAACCACTAAAGGAGGTTCAGAGAAGAGGAAAACTTCTAAAACCTTCACTGAGGATTGAAATTAATGAGAGATGAGCATCAAGTACTGCTGTTCCTATGATTATGCTACACCAGACCAGACAGTATTACCAGCTACACAGTGTGAGCTCACTGTATTCCAGCTGAGTGACTTATTATATCTTCTTTCTTGAGCATGTATGCTCTCTCCCCAGTACAGTTCTGTACAGAGAAGTACTTAGAAAGCATTAGTCCATTCTTCCACCTTCCATCATCAAAATGCTCTTTTCCATTAGAGGCTAGTCCACGGCCTCTGACAGGTCACGAAGGAGAGCAGAGCGTGGCCAGACTAATGTTGTGATAAACAGCAGATGGAAAATTACTCCCTACAGACTACAGCGAACTGACAAGTCAAAAACATCATAATGTATTGTACGTATAGTGCAGTCAAAGCATAAGTTTAGCAGCAAATTCAGTATTACAAAATACTGTACAGGCTCTGGAGAGCTGAGTTCTGTATTGTGGGACCTATAACTGTGACTTTTTGGGTTTTTCTTTACATTTTCATTCTTTTTCATGCATAGATTTTGGGAGAAGAGCTGTTTTGGAACCTGAGGCAAAACTTTTTGCAAGAAAAGCATACGTGTGAAAGGGAAATATAATCTGAGAAGCTACAGGGACAAGGGAGTTCTCAGATTAAAAAACAGGGAAGATTTTCTCCACATTTGAGTATGTGTCTCTGCAGTGGGCTGCTATTATGAGCCTCAAGACTACACAGTTGTCCAGGATAAAATATATATATATATATCAACAAACCAGGTTTCTACTTCAGTGCTATTGTTTTTATTAGCAATAGAGCAAGTTACTAAAAAAGCCATAGAAAGCAATTATTTTCCTCTTGTCTCTGTCATCAGGAATCTCAGTGCAGTTGCATGATTGCTTAAACCTTATCCTCCAGAGTAATCCCTGATAATGTGCAAACTCTCCAGTCTCCTGACAAGTGAATACTAGTGGTACACTTGACACAAAATACACCACTGCCACCAAAACATGAATCCCTTTCATCCTCTTTTCATGTAATGTTCATCAGTGTGAAAGCTTCTGTACTCTCTTCACAATTCATCAGAACCATGTCTCCTGATGCTTTCCTTTAGCTTGCTAAGCTAGTACTTCATACAGCATCTGCCAAACATCTTATTTTCACTATTTCCCTAGCAGCTTCTATAAGGTTACCCTACAGGTTTTCCCTTTGCTCCTGGCTGAAGAATGCTGTGTTAGGTCAGGGGAAATAGGTGGAAAGGCAGGATTTGTGAACCTGGGCATGCAGGCAGCAGTGAGCAGAGGCAGGCATGGTGGCTATGGCTGGGGTGGTGGGACGTGCCTTTTAGCCCATTGTCCAGTTATGCAGCAGTGACAAACACCTTTAGGGTATGTATCTGCAGTACATATCTGACTGGTCTGATAACTTATTTTCAGAATCAAAGCAGAGTTAGGCATTGTACTGGTGTCAGCATAATTTTAAAGAGCTTTGAGCAAAATATCCAACCAAAAATATGATGTGTGCTCCATTTTAAAATCAGCTGCAACCAGTAGTCCTCATTTTTCAACAGGATGGAAACGAACCCAGATTTTTAGGGCTGTTCTAATACAACTTTGAGTTTGCAACAGAACATTGTCATAAGATGAAACTGAGGCCATGGCTCTGTTATGGGTCAATGCTGTAGATGAAGGTCCTACCATATCCAAGTCAGAAACCTACTGGACATCAATTTGTTTTGTTCTTTTTCGCATTCCTCCATCACAGTATCTTTTTCTCCAGCATTGTTACCAATGCATTTACCCAAAGCATTTTGGTATTGTAACTTTTTTTCGTTGTTGCTTGTCGTGCCTGGCTGCGTAAGTAGTTATTTCCGGTGCTAATGCTCAGAAAAAGCTGTACTGGTCTGGCAAAATACGTGCTGGGTCTCTGCCTTTCCTTCCAGCTAGAGCTGGGGTCCCATTGGTATGCTAATTCAAGGCAGCAGAAAGCAGAACTCCCTACTTGCAGCTTTTAAAACTCAAACATTTTCTAATCAATTTCCTAATTGGGACCTAAGGGACCCCATTATGCTTTAATATTGCATTAGACAAAATCTATATCTTTTTATTTTAAAATCTTTAATTATGAGAGGAATTGTAGATGAATTTGATCAGGGTGAGTATTTACATCTTCCAAGCTTTTTTTTTTTTAGTTGACAGAAATACTCTGCTCTCAGACATAAAATACTCTATATGGGCAGTTTTTTTTAAGACAATGCCATTGTATTGATCCAGTACTAGACAATGATAACTTTATTTTTGTTTCAGTTATTTTTGTTGTCTTGACTTAATCAGTGACCACAATGATTGGCATGTGTTGTGTTCAGATTGATTTGTGTCCCATGCAGTTTAAAGGAGTATATAAGATTTTGTGTTGGAAGCTTGGAACTGACAGTATAGACAAACAATTTGTGTGGTGTATGTTCCAGAGACACTACATGAGAAAAATCACTTAATCACAACACTTCTGTAGGCAATTTCTTCCTAACCTCAGCTGGTGGTTGGCACATTGTAGTGCTTGTGATTGAAGAATGAGTTACTGCTATTTAAGATTCCCCTTACATAAAGATAAAAGCCCTTTTTTTGTCAGATAGGCAGACACAGTCAGTCATATGTATCCCATATAGTAGGAGGAAGCTCACATATCCACAAAACAAAAAGAGTCATTTCATCATAGAATCATAGAATGGCTTGGGTTGGAAGGGACATCAAAGATCATCAAGTTCCAACCCCCCTGCCACAGGCAGGGCCACCAACCTCCACATCTAATACCAGACCAGGCTGCTCAGGGCCCCATCCGGCCTGGCAGGGACCCCATCTAACTCTGCCAGGGACCAGGCATCCATGACCTCTCTGGGCAGCCTGTTCCAGCACCTCACCACTCTCTTGGTAAAGAACTTCTCCAATATCCAACCTAAATCTTCCCTCCTTCTACATAAAACCATTTCCCCTTGTCCTACCATTATCTGCCCTTTCGAAGAGTTGACTGGCCTCCTCTTTGTAGGCTCCCTTTCGGTACTGGAAGGCTACAGTGAGGTCACCCCTCAGCTTTCTCTTCTCCAGGCTGAACAGGCCCAGATCCCTCAGCCTGTCTTCGTAGGGGAGGTGCTCCAGCCCTCTGAGTATTTGTATACACTATATGCTGATATATTGATTGCCCAGTTTGTAAATCATCTTTTTGTTATTTCTCAGCTTACATAGATGACATCTGTAAAAGAAGAGAGTGCCTACAGGGGGATTTGCTCCCACTCAGTGTTCAGTCTGTGAATTTGTGTTTGTTGGCAGTTTTGTGAAGTTTTAGAGTTAGCAGTTGTCTGATTTGTAAGGTGGGTAATAAATACACTAAGTGAAGATTGGGAACCTGAGGTGGTTCCTTTAGAATGTAGGTGCATAGAGACGTAGGAAGAGTTTGCTTTGGAACTTTATATCAGGCCTGAATTTTGACCCTGGAGAAAGGATTTGCCAGTACAGATCCAATGTCAGTCACTATCTGATCTTAAGACCGGAGAGATGTCGTGGGAGTATAGTTATTTCTGCTTGGGTCTGCATTTTCTCTTAGTTTTAGGTTTCAACTGGTATGCTCAAATAGCATTGCTTTTGTCATATGTGTTGTTAGAAGAAATATATAAATACCTTCTGTAAATAATGCAGTTCTGAGGTGACTTGGCTTAGGTGAATCTCTTCACTCACCTTTGAAGTTTTGAGGAAGGTGTGCTGGCAGTAGCTTATGGAAGTGAAATATTATCAAATGGGAAAAGAAGGAAGGAGTGAGATCTAAAAAGACCAGGAAACAAGTAGGTGCAAGGGAGATGCATCACAATTCATCTCAATCTTTTATCACTCAGACAGGAGGAATCTCATCTTCTCAGTTGTCCCAGGATATGCAGTATAACTTGATATGGCTGGCTTGAGAACTTTATTTTCCTACTGCAAACACAGGCAAATCAAATATGTATGGCCCTGACACTGCTTGTTCTGCCATCACCTGAATTGAGAAAGCAGCATCTGCAAAAGAAGCAGTAGATGTCAAACTGCATGACACATCCTCTTGAAAGAGAAAAGCAAATCCCTCTGTGTGCATAATTGTGTAACAAATAAAAGCTCTTATTTCTCAAAACTGTTGACATTCTGGGTCAAGCTTCTCCCTGGTGTAATACGCCTGTCTTCAGTGAATTTACAGGAGGAGAGAAGTGGCCCTCCTTATTTAGACAGAGGAGATCCTGCCCATGCATTTGCCTCACATCTTGGAAAATTAGTTGTGACCTTGTGTGTTTGTGTCTGTGTATAATGCGTGTGCAAGTGGATGTATGTGTGCAATATGGAAATGAATTTCAGCTCTGTTATAGATTTTAATACTCCTATTTATAAGCTTGAATGCATTTGAATCATCTACCAGGCCTGTTACCTACTACAATTTTCCTGTTTACATTTGATTTAAACCTTACTGTCTTTTAACTTGCAGTGAAACAGGATTCTTATGGTAACTTTTAGCATTAAACATCAAAACATTATAGATAGAGCTTAAATATTAATAATCATAGAAGTGACTATAAAGCAACAACTTCTGCTACATCTTATCTGCTCTTTTAGTTTCTTCACGTCATAGCTGATTAAAATGAAGATATTTGCTTCTCTTTTCCTTGTAGCCTAAATATAACTGAAGCTGAAACCTTTCTGCCTCACAGAGATCTGTTCAAAGATCAAGCTCTGTTGCAGATGCTTTTTTTGGTGTTGAGATGAGAAGATACAAATACCAACTGGAGTGCTAAGTGCTGCAGTTGGCTATCAAGCATTAGCAATATAGGAAATAATTAATATGACCTCAAATAAAGCTAAACATTCAGCCATTAAAAGAGTAAAATAAAGTTACTTTCCTAGTCCTTTATTTCTGTGATGAGAGAGCACACATATTGGTCTCCTGCGCAATTTGGATTGCCTTTCTTTTCTCCAGAAAGAAGGGTGATGCCCATCTATATATAACTCCAAGAAGTAAAGCCCATTTTACTATTTGCACCAGTGGACAGAGTTTAAGACAGGTTAAGATGATAAAAGTAATAGATAAAGTAAGAGATGAGCAAGTGGAAAAATACAGGAATCTTTGTATCTCTTTGTAGAATTCAAGGCTGTTGAATGATCTCTCTGAGAAAAGCGTATGCCATATAGAAGCATTCCTCTTTAGTGCATGTTTTTTTCCTTGTTTCTTCATCATTTGTTTGCAATTTTGCTACTATTAGCATCTTTCTGTAGAAAAATGTATCTGAAAGTTTGCAAGGAAATATGCTGAGAAATTCAAAATTCAAAGCAGAGGTCATTGTTTTTCACACTAGTGATTAGAGTATGTAAATGGCTGTGGGAGGTGAAGGCAATAGTTTCTCAAATAAGAAAAGAATATTCATTTAAGTAACGAAACAAAATTTTCATATGTACCACCAGTCTCACTTATTCTAGGGGGGAAAGGTTCCTGAAACCTTTTCCTCAAGGCCTGAACAATTAAAGTTTGAAATGAAGGCTGAAGTGAGTAAAGAGGCATGTTAACCCACCCTGTCTTGCTGTGACATGCTATGCAGCCTTCTCAGAACCTGGAACAAATTGAGATTTCATCCTTTCACCACGATCTTTAGTTTTGAGACAATCATTTTGTGCAAGGCTTCATGTGGGGCATCTGGTGCCAGTCAGTGGCAGTGACAGGTCTCTCGAGTAGCTGGGTAAGGTTTTGATGATTTTCATGTTTCTCTGCTTTAAAGCTTTAAAATACTTCATCGTTATATTCTATAAATAAAGGTTTTATGTGTGTTTTTTCTTCTGTACCTCTTTGATGTCTTCCTGTGCCTGGCAGAGAGGATCTTGCTGTAAAGCCTTAAAATTCCCCATGATAAATGCTGATATTTTCATAATTATAATCTACTTTTTACACCTACATATAATCATGGCTATCTAATTAAAAGCTCCGTTGTAGCGAAGGGACAGTATTAAAAACATCATCTGTATTTTATGTACGGTAACATGGAAGGAAAGGTGCTGAACTGTAAATGAAATAAAAATGGCATTGTACTGTGCCACCTCAGAAGATCAGCTATTAGGTGTACTGCAGAAAGATGTCTGTCTTGCATATTCTTCAGAGTACCAGATTCCCCTCCAGCACCCAATGAGTACTGATAGTTAGATTGGTTAAGTGTGAAATGAAGGTTAAATTGTTCTATGCCACTCAAACCATAAACATAAGGCATTACATTCCTTTCTCATCTAAGTGCAAGTGGGTATTTTTGCCCCTAATTAAAGTAGTGGTAAATTCTATGTCTTAGGCAACATAGGGCTAGATGATGTAGTAGGGAACAATATACATTGAACAGAGGTTTCTAGCAGTCAGAATTAATGAGAGATGTTATGCTTTCAGGTGACTTTTCTATAAAGTAAATAAGGAAAGTTTAGAACTGATGCTACTAGACCACTACCCTGCTATCTCTCTTCCCATTTTGTACTGCACAGACTCACCCAGCTTGTGATTAATGATTGTGAATATTGTGCTCAATAGGCATTTTCTATGCTAGAAGCTATCATACTAGAAGCTAATTTAAAGCACTTCATTTGCGATGTGACTTTTTTCCCATTGATAAGAGGAAGGTCTGAGGAAGAGCACTGGCATGCTCCAGAAAATGGGAAAACCTTTTGAAAAGGTTTGTGATAAAACTAGTTTTAAATTTTTTAAGCTACTCTCTCATGAATATCGTATCCAACTAAATAGGCTATAAAGAAACACTGAGAAAGAAATGAGTGTTTACCTCATCAGTATAGCTGTTAAAACACTTCATTTAGGAAAAGGATGATCTCAGGACTTCTTGAAAGTCTTTGAAGTTGCAGAGATGGCTGCACAAAGATGTATGTATGGTTTAAACATACCTTACTTGGACTGTAGTAGCCTTGTTCATGACAAGGATGTTTGGATTTTATTTTGAGTTGACAGTAGCTGTCCACTCCTGCTTCCCAACCTGCTGTTCAGGTAGGCTGTATTGCATCACTGATATTTGAGTTATTTCATATGTTTGTGGTAACACCAGTGGTCAGAACTGAAGCCTTTATTGGTCTTATTTGGAAAAGAGCCTTTGAGGGCTACCCAGTAGGGCACACTGTGCAGTGAGGCAGCACTCTCTTCTTTCCACGTATTAATCTTAACAATATTTTCCCATCTTGACTGAAGTAAACATAGGTTTTGATACACACAGCAGATGATTGTAAGGTTTCAACATGACAATGCCACTGTTTAAAAAATAATTTAAGTATTTTTATTGATTTTCCAGCAGGAGGAAGTTGACAAGTGGAGATAGACTATTATTTATGTTGTGATATACCTTTTTCATCTGTTTGGTTACTTTTGGGAGGAATGATATGATGGAAAATGGAATACAGTATCTATCTTCATTTATCTTGGAATAAAAGTTGCATTTGCAGACTTTACAGCAAGACAATGTATTCTGCTCAACATCACTCTTTAGTAATTTTGGACTTACTGTAATGACTTCTAGAAGACTTCTTTAGATGAATAACAGAGTAAGAGAGCTTAACCTGTATAAATAAGATGACAGTGGGATTCAGCATTCCAAACTTCCTTTAAGACCCAGAATTGTGTACAATTAGCTCAGTATTTGGGAGTGGTTACATCAAATACATATTAAATTGGACGACTGTGTTACACTAATGTAGTCACATCAGAATTTGTATTGTCTATGGTGCTGGACAGGCATGTCCAACTTGCAGCCTATGGATCACATGCATCCCAGCACAGCTCACAATGCAGCCCACCCTCTGCACCCCGCTATCATAGTGGTGGCTTTTCCCCACCAAGCAGCACAGCCTGGCCCCTCAGCACCAGTGGAACATCAGTGCACTGTTAACCCTATGTGGGCTAAAACAAGAACACAGGGCACAGTGGTGTCTCAAGTTGTGGCAAATAAGTTTATGGATTTTGACACATTGGCTAAACACAGTCCTGTAAACAGCAAAAAATACACAACTATGCTTCCCATTTTGACAAAGGAATTTGGGAGTAGGTTTCAAGATTGCTGAAAAAATCATCAGTTTTTTTATTTGCAACTCCATTTTCAGTCAGCATAAATACATTACTTGTGAATTTTCAAATGGAATATATTGAGTTACAGTTAAAAACTTGATAATGCCTCTATACCAGACTTTTATAAGACCTGTCTTACCATTACTTCAGTCATGCCTTGTTTGTGTCATTGCTTTTTGGTAGTATGTGCATTTGTGAATGACTATTTTGAAGGATGAAGTACAGGAAGAGTAAAGTTTCATCAAAAATCTCTACTGAATACCTTGAGAACTCACTAAGAATTGCAAACACTGCCATCAAACCAGACTGATGTGTTAGCTTCACAAAAACAAGGTCACATATCCCACTAGTTTTGACTTTCTTGCTCTTGTTTTTATGTTTTAATTAAAAAAAAACATAAAAATTAAAATAAGTTTTGATACTTTATATACATTAGCTATATTATATATATTTTAAGAGGGCCACTCCGAAAGTAATGCATCCTATTTTATGATGTTGGCCTCTGACGTCAGAAGCGAATGTTGATGGTATGGCAGTAGAGGTTGAACATTCCTGCCAGTATTGAATTACATGTTGTTGGTGTGATGGATGGCAGCAGAGGGGCAGTCTGACAAAATGGCATCTGATATGGAAGTGCATATGAAGCAAAGCTGTGTCATTGAATTCCTCCATGTGGAAAAAATTGCACTGTTTGACATTAGTCAACACATACTGAATGTTTTAGAGACCAACCAGTGGATGTGTGCGCAACAAGGTGGTGGGTGGTGCATTTTAGCAGTGACAATGGTGATGGTGCATCACCTCCCCTGGTACAGACCTACACAAGCGTGGCATGCAGGCTTTTGTTGATCTCTGGGAAAAATGCATAGCTAATGGTGGTGACTGTTGAAAAAGAGTGTGTTGTAGCTGAGAATTTGCTCAATCAAACAGTGTTATTGTGCTCCTTGTGTCTGCTGTAGTTTCCATGGAAATAATTACTTTTGGCGTGACCTATGAATATGCAGCCCAAGACAATTCTTCTTCACTCAACGCAGCCCAGGCAAGCCAAAAAGTTGGACACCCATGGTATTGGGCAAATAAGATAACCCCCAAATCTCTGCTGCACAGGGCCCGAATAAGATAGCACCGACAGTAACAAAAAAACACCTGGACAGACTTGTGTAAACAAAAGTGTTTACTTGGTTGCAGCCCACTCTTGGGAGCTATCTACAGATGAGGAAAAACTCTGCCAAAAACGAAGTCACTGACATTTTTCATGATTGTGTTTCAGATGTTGACAGTTTTATATATTTAACTTTAGAGCTATGACCTGCTTGTAACCTAACATGACAGGAGGTCTGAACAGTGTTAATTGCCAACAGAAAAGAGAGATGATCAATAAGGATCTGAGCCCATAAATTCCCAGTACTTGTGTTTGTCTCCATCATTAGAATAGTCCATTTAAAATCCATGAACCTCGAGCAGTTGTAACTACTATCTAACCAGATACATGCCTGAGAACCTGTGAGATTCCTCCTTCAGCTCATGGAATAGAGGTGTCTTCATTTAAAGCAGAGAATCTGTCCTAGACTTCTGCTTGTGAAAGGCTTGTTTGATGTTCATAGTGCAGGTGTTCATGATGCGTAACAGCTTGGATGGACTTTTTTTTTCAGTACATACATTCATACACGGATACAATTTGAGGAATAGGATTTGGTCAGTAGTGGAAGTGCGAATCTCTAAAAGAAGTCTGAGAACTCTCCAGGAAATCTTTCTCCCATTTGAAATGGGGTACTTTTCCCTCTGAGTCCATAATCAGGCTGGAAAGGAAGTATGATGTTGCTGGGCTGCTGTACATCTTTGCTTCAGGAGACAATACTTTTGTTCTAGAGTGCACCTCACTTACTGGGGAACAGATCCAGATCTGAGTGCATTGTGAAAAGTTGGCCCTTTAAAACATTTGTTCTTCTGTAGGATGCAGAATAGTTGGACTGCCTTTTGCATTGCATTTCTCTTCATTTTCTTTCCACTTCCTCCTCCCACTCTTTTACATTTGTTGCAGATTAGAGGAAACCTCTGACTGATAAAATATAAGTAAGTTTTCAAAATAGGAAGCTAATACCTCAGAACTGGAGAACTCTGGAATGATATTTAGAATGAAATAAAGTTCAGATAAGTACTAAGAAATAAATAGCCTATGTCCCCCTCCCAGAGCAAAATAATCACACAGCCAATGACCATCTTCAGCCCTGAGGAAGCAAGAATTTTGGGGGAAGGGAAAGCAGATTATTTCATTTTTGTTTCTACTTTTGGCATTCATTTGAACTTACTGTGCACCTTACATAGAAAGTGTTCAAAGTTTTGACAATCTTTATTGACACTGAAGGGCAAAAAACATAGATTTATTGTATGTGTTAAAAGATCATTTCAGTCATCAATGAATTGCATCCATTTCTGGAGAGAAACGCAGTAGGTGCTTCTCTGAACACAGCAATTCTAAGCAATAGTATGAGATAAGATGAAGAGCTTGTCATATCGTAAAGCAACAGAAAGACTGGCAGTAAGAAAGAATATATTGGAGATAGCCTTTTATTTCTAAGAAAAGCAGCATTGTGAAACACTAAGTGATCAGGGCACAGCAGCAGAGTGCACCTTATAATCCAACGGTTAGTAACTTGGAAGAATATGGCCTTTATCAAATGTATGAAATCATAAATTCATTTTTCCTGAAACCAATTCATATTAGAGATGGCTTTGAAAAAGCCAAAACTGAGTAACAGGGGAGAGGCAGAAATAGAGGAATAGATCCATGCTATGTGACATCAGCCTTCCTGTTTTTTTTTACCGCTGTTCTTTTCTAAACACACCCACTTTTATGTAAATGGAGTGGCAAAAAAAAAAAAAAAGAAAAGCAGACACACAAAAACATAAACCGGCAGCAGAGGCAGAACGAGCAAATCCTATCTGAACATTCTGAGTGCCCTCAGTATTTTGTTTATGGTTAAGCATAGTTACCTTTTCTTTCACCACAGCTTAAATTCAGTATCCAAGGGATTTTGACCACATTGACTTGTCCTGTGTGTCATAGTCCTAGAAACACCTGCAAGAAACCCTCTGCTGATTTTTTTTTTTTTGTTACATTTCAGTGTGTTCAATGCCCCTTGATTTTTTTTCATTTTTCACAGCAGAGATGATGGTCTAGTGGTTATGCATGGGGTAGTAATATACAGCATGTAAACAGTTTTTTTCCTGCAACTGTATCTGCCCGATTTTAAAAGTGGGAGGAGGGGAAGCTCATTTTCTTTCTCTGTTTTTCAGCGATGAGCACTTATTTCAGTTCTCAGATGCAAGCAAATACAAAAACTCAAACTGAGCAAAAAGTGAAATCTACATAGATACTTCTATGATGATGAAAAACATCTAGTGAAAAGGCTTTCTGTGACACATTGTACAGATATACACTCTGAATACTCATCAGTACAACTAGGGGCAATTTATAATAGATGGCTAGTTATATTGGCCATTTTATTTGTGTGGATGGTTCAATATTGTGTGCTGGCTCATTGCAATGTAGTGTTTTTGTTTGCTATTAAATATCTGCACTTGCTCTTTAGGATTGCATGTATTGTGATCTTGTCAGGCAGTGTAGGTGTTTTTAAGGAACGGCAGAGGACATAATTGTGTTTGTTTCTTACTCATAAAATGAGGCTTTGCCCATTTTTACAGTACTTTGCCCATCTGAAGTTAAATTTCACAATTTTGGGGATGCAGATCTCAGTCTGGCACTGGATTTATCCTGCCTGCTGCAAGGAAGCACTGGCTTGGGCTTCAGATTCTGAGTGGTTCACCACTGTAGCTGAGCTTGGCCCACTGTCATTCATTATCACATTTTTCTTAGTATTTGAAGCTTTATGTCCATGTGGTGTAGCATAGCTATCAAAGGTAGATGACATAAGGAACAAAAAAGTGACCTTAGCATTGTGCTTAGTTAAAACAACTTAAAATTATCCAACCATGTATTACTGAACAGGTAGTAGCAGCAGGCTACTAAACTAAGCTGGCTTAGACACTGAGAACAGTCTAATGAAGAGCTGTACAGAGGAGGGGAAAGGGTAATCTATAATTGCTTCCCAGCACTTTGCAACTGTTGTGTAGATTGGTATTGATAACGAAGACAGCTATCTGTTAATGTCAATTAACAGAGAAGAAATATGAGCTGAGATCAGGAAGATCTGGGTCTGACTTACTTTTGCTGCCTCCTGCGATGAGGAGTGTGAAATTCAGAGGTCATGAAATCCAGCACATCTCATGCTGGGTTGTAACAGACGTGCTATCATTCTACTGCCAATAGTTTTTTCTTTTCTTTCCGTAGTCTGTCTTTTAGTACACATTGTAAAAACATGTTTTCCTTCTGATTTTCTTTAGAAATATCTGCAGTAACTGAAGCCTCCTCTGTTTTCCAAGTATTTCTCTATGTGAATTTAAAACTGGGATCAGATGCAGGATTTCTATCAGCAGTTTCTGAAGCTCTCATTCCTGTATGAGCTGTAACAGAATTAGGCAGCTTGGATTTACCTAGGCTTCTTTTCATTTCTTACGTTTCCTGCTGTGCAGGTCATTTCATCGTCTAATGGGAGCTTACCATAGCTGTCAGTCATGTCACTTAAACTAGTAACCATAAAGGCCTTGGGAATAGGACACTGCATGACAGAGAGGTGTGTGTTACCCTTTGCTTTTGAAAGAAAAAAGCATTTTCATTTATGCCTCCATCCTCAGAGTGTGGCCTTTTTATATTATTATATTATTTATATATCCAATGGATAAAGCTGTTTGGGGGCTTTTAATCTTGACTGCGATACTTCCTCCCGTCCCTTTCTCTCCTTGGAGCAATCTTTCCTTCAATGTACAAAAAATATTTCACATCCTGACATCTCTTCCCACCTGCATCCCCTTGCCAGGATCGGGAAGAAGCTGGGCTCTCGGCAGGGCAGATAACAGTAGGTGGCAGCAGCAGTCCATGGTGGGAGCTGGAGCGAGGAAGCAGAGGCTCGCATGGGGTTGGCATGTTAAATATCATCTTTCTTCTTTCTGTCTTTCTTTTTTTCTGTCTTTCTTTCATAGAATCATAGAATCACCAAAGTTGGAAAAGATCTCTAAGATCATCCAGTCCAACCATTCACCTATTACCAATATTTCTCACTAAACCATGTCCCTCAGTACAACACCTAAATGTTTCCTGAACACCCCCAGGGACGGTGACTCCACCACCTCCCTGGGCAGCCCATTCCAACGCCTGACTGCTCTCTCGGAGATGAATTATTTCCCAACATCCAACTATCCTTCTTTCTTTCTTTCTTTTCCTAGTGCACCACTTGTTCTGATTTTTACCCCAGTTTGTCTACATGTTCTATAATAAATATCCAGAAAAGCTTTTCATTTTGTTTGCTGTTATGCTTCCATGCATGAGTGATTGATAGAAGCCTTGGCTGCTTACCCCTCAAAACATAAGCAGGAATAGAATCTGGGGGACCTAGATGATTTCTTTGAAAAATGCAGCACTCAGATTTATTCTTGGTTTCCCTAACACCTCACTCCCCACATACTCAGTTACAAACCAAGGTGTTTTTAAATGACTTACTCGGGTTTTTATGCCCCTAAAACTGCTGTTCTATATTAGAGCAGAGAAACCTGGAGAAGCTGCTTTTCTTCCTTATGAACATCCTCTTTAGTTTTAATTACTATCTCAGTAGTGTGTCTTATAATGAAGGGAAAAAGCAATTTTATTTGTTTATATCAGGATGTACAATCTCACAGGACAAAATTATGTCCTTTTAGTAATCTTTCAATCTAATAGAAGGTTTAGAAGTATGATGAGTTTGCTTTGTGAGTGAGTGATCACAGTGAGAAGGAATTCAGCCCTCAAACCTATGGAATGGTTGTTTCCTCTGGAAATTAGTTTGGGCCTTGCTCCAGGCTTCAGGCCAGCAGGGAGTTGTCTGAGGTACATGCCCCATGGGTCTGAAGCTCACAGTGTCCTTTTTTCCTGGTGAAGTGCTAATTTGTTTGCTCTCTTTTGTCACAACTAAAGTCTCCCGAAAAGCAACCTGTAGATAAACAGCTTCTCAAGTCAGGCATATGGAACAGCTACAGTGAGTCTGTGGGAGACACAGAATAGGGAGCAGAAGGCTAGAAAGTAACAGTGTGTAACTGTCAATGGTTTACGGGCGTTTGGCCCGGTTCTGTGACGAATGGGATGGGGGACCCATGGACCCACGCCCTGGGAAAAGGGAAAAGGGAAAAAAGGGTAAGGAGATGGGCCTGAGAGCAAAAGCAGCAGCTACAATCTGAGGAGAAACAAACTAATTTACTAAATAAGATATTGGAATGCAAAACAACACACTATAATACAATATAATTACAATTTAAGCTGATAAATCCAATACAGAGAGAGAGGATGTCCAAAATCAAGGTAGGCCTTACTCTACTAGCGACGATAAGACGGCTGGAGAGCGAGGTGCTGCCAAGATGAGAGACGGGCGGAAAGAGAGGGGCGAGGTCTCGTGATCTGCGAGTTTTTATCTTTACCCTCTGGCTGGAAAATGGTAACAGAGGAGCAAAGTACCGTGGGGAATGTAGTAGTCCTTCTCTTCTGAGAACCAGGTACATACACTACATGATGTTATGATGTGGAATACCAATAACCGAAAATCATAAAATCATGACTGTAACCAAACAAAACTGAAGAGAGAGACTTCAACAAAGTAACTGGAAGGCCCTCCACTCTTACCCTCCTAGTACTGTGTGAGTGGGAAGGTAGGGTTATCCCAATTCCCTTGCCCTTATCAATTGCAAAATGTTTAGATTGTGAAAACAACTCCTTAAGGCAGGATAGTTTCTGTTCTCCAGGCAGTGACTCCTGCATCACTTGTCTCATATAGTTACAGACCTTTGCAGCTGACTTTGTAGTAGAAAATGACCTCTCTCTGAAAAAACTTACTTTTTTGGAGTGTAATCCAGCTTGCTATTTAGAGCTTGTATGATTAAAAAGAGAGCTGCATAAATTAGTGACACTTTCTTGTTAAGCATTAGAAATGTTTGTTTCAGACAGAAGCAGTGAGATAGAGGACTACACTGCACGCAGAAAATGGAGTCTGCAGCTTTTCAAGGACAAAGACAGGGAGTTCATTATTTCACATAGTATTCATAGACTGCACAAACAGATTCCCTATTCTGGCCATAGGAAGTCTGTGTGTTGGTGTACTTCCATTCCCTGTGGCTCTACCTGCCATATCATTATCTTTCAAAGGCTGTTTTCTCCTGTTGTTTTCACCAGTTCATCTCAGGCTGCCTTAAATTTAGGGCAGGCAGCAAGGTTAGATGCAGACACAGAAAGAACAATTAAAATGATAATCAAATGATAATATCATATATTGTTGTCACTGGTATGTCCTTTTCTCCTATTAATGATTAGAAAGAATACTATTTTTGACACTGGAGGATAATTACATGCCAGCCTTGGGAGACATATTTGAATGCTGAGCTGTGACGTAGAAAAGAAGGAGCAAGCTGAGTGTGTTTTTTGCCATTTCTGTGGCTTACATTGTATGAGAGATAAGAAGTGTTGCCAAGAACTGGATGATAAGATTGGAGATTATAAGCAGTTGTTAGGTGACAAAAGGATTTGATGGCTTGAGTTTTTCTTGACTTACATAGTGAAGCAGAGCTAGAATAAACCATGCATAACTTATGATCTAAACTGTAGTTCAGACTATGGTTTATATGTAATCTACAATGACATTAATGATAAGATTTTTGCCACTTTGAGTGTTGGAAATCTGACTTCACGAACAAGTTACTTCCAAAAGACAGTAGTCACCTTTCACAGTTTGATTTAACTGAGATTCGGAAATGAGGAAATTAATGTCCATGCTTTGAATTGTTTGCCTTGAGGTCTTTTCTCTTTCCTTGAAACGAAATGTGTACCTGACACATGGGTGGTGATAAACAGAAATGATGACATTTGTTCTGGATTACATCTGATGGTTGCAGAGATTGACAGGAACCTGGAACTGTTCAGTCTCTGAACATTAGTACTGGTTTTGAACTCAGTAGATATTATGGTCCTCAGCTGCTACCATTAACTAAGAATGTACAGCTTGTCATTCACAAGCTTACTTGTAGCAAACAAAGATACATGGCTTGGTGTATGTTTCTAACACTGTTTGCATCAAGTCAGCAGTTGGAGACACTTATCTATCATAGAATCATAGAATCATAGAATTAGCTAGGTTGGAAAAGACCTACAAGATCACCTAGTCCAACCATCCACCTACCACCAATAACCCCACTAAACCATGTCTCTCAATGCTATATCTAAACGTATAGAATCATAGAATTAGCTAGGTTGGAAAAGACCTACAAGATCACCTAGTCCAACCATTCACCTACCACCAATAACCCCACTAAACCATGTCTCTCAATGCTATATCTAAACGTATAGAATCATAGAATTAGCTAGGTTGGAAAAGACCTACATCTGCAGGCTGAGTGGAGAATGGCTTGATAGCAGCCCTGAGGAGAAGAGTTTGGGGGTGTCAGTTGATGAAAGGCTCAACATGAGCTGGCATTGTGTGCTTGCAGCCCAGAAGGCCAGCTTTATCTTGGGTTGCATCAAGAGTAGCTTGGCCAGCAGATCGAGGGAGGTGATTCTGCCCTTCTCTTCTGTTCTCTTGAGACCCCCACCTGGAGCACTGCATCCAGTTCTGGGGCCTCCAACACAAGAAGGACACTGAGCTGTTTGAGTGGGTCCAGAGTAGGACCCCGAAGATGATCAAAGGGCTTGTGCACTTCCCCTACAGGGACAGACTGAGAGAGTCAGCACTCTTCAGCTTGGAGAAGAGAAGGAACTGGGGACACCTTATAGTGGCCTTCCAGTACCTGAAGAGGGCCTATAGGAAAGCTGGGGAGAGACTTTTTATAAGGACGTGTAGCAACAGGACGAGGGGAAATGGCTTTGAACTGGAGGAGGATAGATTTAGAGTAGATATTAGGAAGAAATTCTTTACTTTGAGGGTGGTGAGACACTGGAACAGGTTGCTTAGGGATGTTGTGGGTGCTCCCTCATGGCCAGGCTGGATGGGGCTTTGAGCAACCTGATCTAAAGGGAGGTGTCCCTGCCTGTAGCAGGGAGGTTGATTGTAAAGTTCCCTTCCAACCCAAACCATTCTATGATTCTACTGCCAAGTGGTAAAGCATTCTGGTTATAGTTAAAAGTTTCCAGAAGGATTATTAGAAACAACTTTGAAAGGGATTTGAAAGTAACATTAAAAATTAAAAGGAATCTAAAGTGTTCCTTAAGGCAGAACAATCATCAAATCCCACTTCACTGTTCTAAACACAATGGCTGGACAGCCATCATTAATAGCCACATATCTTCATTATCTTGACTATCTCTCACAGGTAAAAAGATCTATTAATACCCACTTTGAAGAAGTCTTTGAGAAGTAAAAGTAATATCTGCATAGATTTTACTGACCAGCTTGAATGTAAAGAATATAATTAACTCTCCAGCAATGGCTATTTCCGTTCTAAGACATTAGTCCAGATAATTCATCCACAGAATACCTCATTCACATAATTAAAATAATAGCAACTCCTAGTATTGAGTTTCCTTGCTGTGTGGAAATTTAAAGGGGAAAAAAAGGGTTAAGAAGTATTTTAAAATATGCAAAAATAGCCTAGAACTTTCCTTGTTCTATCTGAGATTGGTTTATAGATGTATAACACATACTTGACAGCAGTATATTGTGCTGTCCCAGGAAGGGCCTTTACAAAAGGATAAATACAAACAAGTATAAAAAAATGTGACAAAAAGATAGCTGAATCTGGAAAGAAGATGGAAGATGAAGTCTGCCTAGATAGCAAAAATTGTATCAAGAAAATCTCTCAGATCTGCGCAGCTACTTTCACTGCAGAAATAAAACGATAGCCTTCTTTTTGTAGATAATTTTGTCCTTTTCAAAAAAATAAGGATTTTGGTAGCTGGAGAATCTGGCTCTCTCAATAACAATAGCTGATCTATTTTTCAGAAAGGGAAAATAAGGTTTAGACATAGTTATTGGCCAAAATGTTGGTGAGTTGTGAGTATCTGGAGATTTTAGACATGAGCGTTCAATATTTTATGTCAAGCACCAGAGAGCAGATTAGGATGAGAAGAGATGGGGAGAATGTAGAAAAATGTATATCAGAGTTTCTGGAAATGAGTGAAAAAAAAACATCAGTCAGCAAAACAAGCTGGTAAGCTTAGGAAAAAAAGGAAATTGGAGAAGTCAAGCTGAGCTAGATATTACACGGGACAGCAATGGATTCTTCAAACGTTTAGAGAAACTGATAAGAGAAAAAACTCAAATCATTCTTCAATAAGGATGAGATTAGTTATTTAGATAAACCTCAATACAAAAATAATTATTTGCCTTGATTTTTTGATAATAATGATGGCTATGTTGAAATCAAGGGTACATGAGAAGATTTGTAGAGGCAAAGAGATGAAATGGTAAAAATTGTAGAGAGTTAATAACAAAACTCAAGAGTATGAAATGCTTTGGTTGAGGTACTGCAGGAAAATATGCTGAGGGCTTGTAGCCAGGAAATATAGGAAATAGTACAGTGAAAAAGAGGGTTAATCCAGTATGAACAATATATGTATGCTGCTAGTAAAAGTATTAACTAAAAGCATGACTAAATATGTGTAAGGGAATTAGAAATGGGATAAAACAATGTTTGAAGGAAAATGCAGTGGCTGGGGCTGCTAGGAGAAAATTCTTACAGAATACCTGTTCATCTGTAGTCAAGACATTTAAAAGCAGCATCAATTCTCTCTCTTTCAAGCTGGCAAGTAATCACTAATAGTGTAATAGGAAAAAAGGCTCTGTCGTGGAGACATTACAGAATAGTAGTAAGTTTGAGCATGTTTTGCAGAAGTAGGTGGCTCAAGGAGCTGAGATGCTGGTACCAGCCTCGTGATACTGATGGCTGGATGCATATGGCAATGTGCCTGTATGCAAGATAGGCCTGAACAGCCTAGAGAGGGGCTTGTTATGAACCATATTTGCTTAATAGTAGAAATAAAGATATCATTCTTGAAGCACTCATATTCAAGCAGCTACATTGATGTTCTGGGGATCTGTACCAAGAATGCTGGATGCCCCCCCCCCCCCAAAAAAAAAAAAAAATCCTGAAAAACCAAGCAAAACAAAATGGTGGATAATGCTTATAATTATCTGTTAAATTATCTGTTATATTGCGAGACTGGATTTCAAAGGAGGCACACCAGCTTATCTGGTTGGTCCCTCAAGCAACTCTGGCTGTTCAATTGAGTCCACTGTTTGAATCTGATATTTAGAAGTATCAAAGAAAACAACAGAAAAAAAAACAAAACAACAAACCACCAGCAGCATGGAATTGAAAGGTATAAAACAGACCCAACTTAGGTCTGTGTTAACATGTGCTGAACAGTTTCTAGAGATTGCAAGCTGATGCAGCAGTAGGAAGAATGAGAAGAGAATGCTGTGGCATTTAAACCAGAGAGACAAAGTTTAATTCACAAAGGAATCTTTTTCTCATGAAGGTAATTATATTTTGTGAAGTCTTCATTTTTTCTCAATGCCTCGCTTCCTTCAGATTATCTTAATTAGATACAAACTTGCAGAGTAATACAGTAGTAAAGTAAATTTTGGAGCAGACAGGAGTGGAGTTGGCAAGTACCTCTTCTGAGAATGCACCTGGTGTGCAATGTTCAGTCAGGTTGTACCTGAAAGATATTACAAAGCTTGAATACTCCTATTTCATGCTTTATGACACTTAACTGTATCCAGAAGGATCCCCATTAAGGAAGCTTGCAGGTATGTAGAAGGTGCAGATAGTGGTTCAAGTAGCAACAATTTAAGTGGAGAAGGCAGAAAAAAGGGTAGAGAGGTTAAAATAATTATTTTTTAAAAGTATAAATCTTTAAGATCATAGAGATAACCCAATTACAGGGCCAAAAATGGAACCCAGATTTAACAATTTCTTCTTAATCTTTAGAATAGCTTTTCTATTTTCTAGTTTCCAAGCTGTGGTATTCGTCACAGGTAGCAGCTTGCAGCCTCTTTGGACTGGAAATACCCCTGCTCCTGCCTGCACTGGCAGCTGGGGGAAGCCTGTGGCTACCTTGGAATGGTGCTCCTGTAAGGATCTTCCTGTTCAAGCCTTCCTTCTCTTTTGCTTGTTGTCTGCAATACCTGCAGACATACAGAAAGTGTGGGGTTTGTGGCTGGATGAGAGAAGTTACTTAAAGTGAAGTTAAGGTCTCTTCCACTTAGCCTTATTTATTCCAGTCCACTTAATATTTCCCACTAACTGCTGCACAAATATAATGACTCAAACATTAATGAAATTGTGTGAAGTGCTCATGGCTTAAGTGGGGACAGACTAAAATGCACAGCATAAAGAAGGGTTCTGCAGAAGATGGAGATGACTCATCTGGGTAACGTTTGTGGAGGAGAGCAGTAGATCAGGCAAACAGAAACCTCAGGATGCAGTGTTGTCTAAAAGCAGAGATGTAGCAGGCTGTTTCTCTTATAATGCTGAGCACTTTTCCAGTGATTGTGGAAGGATACTGTGCAGCGGCTGAGGATTGAAGTTAGAAATACTACAGGAAAATAAAAACTTCCCTTTCTTCTCTTTAAAGTGTAACCTTTGTAAATTAATATTAATTTTCCCACAAATTGATTTTTGTGTTTTTTATAAAGCATCTCTAACCCCCTCTTCCCTAATAAAAAGGAAAATATCCCAGCCATTAAATAGAGAGTGTATACGAAACTGATACTTGTGAGTATTCCCTTCAAAGCAAAACTCCAGGTCCTCAGAAAGTCAAATTTCCACCTATCTATATGCCAAACTGCCATAATACAGCTCTTGGGCTAGCAAGTGTTTCCTGGGTTTCCATTGTCTGTGATTATTTTGTTGCAGTAGAGGTGAAAGGCTCAGAATCACTTCAAATCTACACTGGATTTGGTCTTCTGCAGTCAGCTCCTAGCTCAGAAGTGAACACTGCCACCAGTTAAAATAAATAAAGGGGAAAGAATAATATTCCTCTTTTCACCTAGGTTTACATAATGAGTTGATGGCAGAATTAAGCAAATTCTCTTCAGATCTTACCTTTTTCTTTTCAGTATTTAAAGAGTTTAATTTAAAGGTGCTTTTCCTATTGAAAAAGATTAATATACAGGATGATAGAAGTCCGGTGCTCTCTATATTGTTCATTATTCCCATGTGTATGTACTGTGGATATCTTGACAGTTTGCCTAGATAAAGATATTTCTCTCTGGCTATGGCTGTTAATACATGCAGGGCTGTGGTTTCCTGTAGCAAATTGTCTGTGCTGGCCAGAGCAAGACAGCAGTACACCGCCTGCATGAGCAGCAGGTTAGCTACTGCAGTCACTCTGTGGTTAAAATCTGCTCTTAAGGTTGTTATGAGTAAAGGAGGCTCAGACCGTGACGCCAAAGCATTTAGCTACTGTTGAGCAAGGAAGGGAGTGTGGATTTCAGAGTTCACATTACTGATTATTGTAGATGATGACACTGCTTTCAACTAATTACTCTGGATTTATATTTGTCTAAAGTCTATCATGTGTACACTGTTATCCACATTCAGTTAATTATTCTGTCTGTCCTGAAGTCTTTTGCTGTGTGCGTGACAAAAGACCTGTCTGTTCAGGAGCCTTTGTCTGACTTGTTATGAAGGTCAGATGACAGAAATCTACCAAAATCTTACAAGACAGGTTAGATGATGGCATGCTCAGACTGAGAATGACCAGTCACGTACTCTTGGTAATGAAGCTATGTGTGCATATGGGCAGCTTTTTTCCCCAGCTGTGCTTACCATCTAGAAACACAGGGACTGCACTCAAAATACAGCATTGCTGCATGTGTTACAGGTACTATTAGCATGCCTGCTGTAGGTTAAAATACAGTTATGGTAAATGTATAATAGTAACATCATGTTTCTTGCTGCCCTTTAACTTAGCTACACTTAATATGTCATTAAATCATAAGCATAAGGTATCTATAACTCAAGCATGTTTTTCTGCAAAGCACCCTCTCTACTGTCCACTGTTGGGGCTGCTGGATTATTTGGGTGAAATCCGGAAAATCTGTCTAGTATGACACGTAGGTTCAAAATCCTGCTCTGTTGCGTGTTGTCTAGTGCATTAGGGAAGCACTGAAGTTTCCATAAAAGGAGATAAACAATCCCTCACTTCTGTCCCTCTTTAAATTCTTGGATCCCTGGGTTGCCTTTGTGTTGCACTGCCTCCTTGCCCGATACTGGCTTGTACTTGTAAGAAGCCAGAATACAGCAGAATCAGGGATGATACAGTCTTCATGATAGATCATTTCCCCTGAATTAAGTAACACCTGGCTAAACAGAGAGAGATCAGGACACTTATTAACCCTGACAGTTTTCAATTCAAAGTCAACAAAAGATACAGGGAATTTCTCTATGGTGAAGAGGCAATCTACTGAAAACTCTCTGCCTTTTCAGTTATGTTCCCTGGAAGGAGCAGCCTCCGCCAGGCTTCAGCCCTTCCTCAGCTCCTATCCTCTGGACTCCAGCCTTTATGCATTCTTTTCCTAATCTTTGATATGTTCTCTGAAAATATCAATACTCAGCAGTGATACTGTGTTTTAGCATATCATGAAGATTGACAAATGCCTTCTCAGCATGTGTGTGGTAAAGGGAAGCTTTGTAACTTGATCTCACAAGCAAGCAACTGAGTTTTCAAGAGGCTAACACTATGGCTTGACTAGGAATTGAACTACCATCCACTGAGTTTCAGATCCAGTGAATTAATTAAAAATTGATTCAGTCCCTGACAGTAATTTCTATGTTAACAGGAAGAAGAATAAACATAAGCCAAAAATAACAATCACAACCAAACTGCATCCAAAGTAGGGTGAGATCTTGCCTGACAGTGCTGGTTACGTTCTCTTCTGACCCTCCATGCAAAATCTGTAGTTAGGTACTGTGCATCATTCTAGATGCCTGTTGTTTGCCATTCTGTGGTCACAAAACCCAGTGGTGCCAGACCAATAATCTTACGTCCTTGAGGTATTTATATCTCATCTGATCTCCATGTAATGGATTCTTCACTGTACTTGCACTAGGGGTTTGAATTTCATTATTCTTATTAGGATGTCATTTCCCTAGCTACTTCATTCATTTTCATTTTGCAAAGTCCTGTACTGAAACTTTGGTGGCTTTGCTAACCAGTTACAATAATGTCTTTCAATTATGGTACAAGTGAGAGACTGGTAGCTAATATTTAGAATGTGAAATGTTCTTTTATTTGGCCTGACACTTGAGATACGTGAACATCCTCCAGTACTATTGTTACGCTGAAACATTTATAGAGTGGGATCAAATCACACACATTTTAGGCACATAGAAAGAGACATATTATCTGCCCCAAGGAGCAGGTAATTTTAAGATAAGGCAAGGCAAATATAAGGCAAGACACCTGACAACAGATTGTTAGAAAGACTCCAGGGTAGCAGGGAGAGAGGCAGGTTGGCAGATAAGCTCCAGAAAAGTATTTTATATGTATGACAGCATGTGAGAAGGCACAACACTCATGGTGGGAAGTGAAATCAGGTGCAGGAATTAGTACCTGTGACTGGAAGCAAGGGATAAAGGGAGAGCTGCACTTCGCAACAAACACATATGTAGCCATCCCTTTAAGTTGTGTTACATCAGAGTAGTTTCCTTGGGAATTGAAGAGCAGCTGCAACTTCAGATAGGCAGGATACCGGGAAGTCTTGTCAAGGAATTTAACCCAAACTTCTTATGCCATGTTTCATTTCATGCAAATTTTCCTCCTGTTGCTTCTGCGCTGTTTTTGTATCTCAGGAACAAGGCTGACTTGGAG
The DNA here is from genome assembly GCF_002078875.1 of Numida meleagris. Taxonomy (NCBI): domain Eukaryota; kingdom Metazoa; phylum Chordata; class Aves; order Galliformes; family Numididae; genus Numida; species Numida meleagris. The sequence continues at coordinate 42,313,310 of NC_034414.1, forward strand.
AGCTAGAGCTAGGAGACAGCACTGAGCTGACTTCTCTTTGCAGCTTATTACTTGATTATGATAACAGAGACCTGGAAAGCTGAAATCCCTGCAGCTCCTTTTTTTACTGGATAAAGAGAGGTAGAAGGCAGCAACCATGGACTTTGATTCGTTACCTGTCTTGTGGCAGTAGTATTGGTAGTTTGAAGAATGAAATGGAGAGACACAGTAAGCAGCATCAGATCCATGACCTATGTGAGTCATTAGGATGAATCTGTCTCTTTTTTATGCTGTTTTTCAATGAATAGCTCACCCACGTGAACTCTCTAAACATATTACTGTTTCAAGACTGCCATAGGTGTGACTGACAGTTAAAAGGCTCAAGATGAGAACTGTAATACTCATGAGCTCACAAGCTATTGTTTCAGTGATACTTTCTGCTCAGAAGTGACATGTCTCTAAGGTGAACTAACTGAATATATGTATATAATTCAGCACGAGAGGATGACCTTTGTCTCAGTTACATAGAATCAGGGGAAAGAGATGCTGCAGCAGGCTCAGCAGTGGTTGCAGTTGTAACAGCTCTCCCCTGCTTATCCCGTTAGCTGTCCTAAGGTCTGAGACCAGTACATGCCAGAGAAAGAAATGCAGTATTTGGACTTGAAGATCTCAGTGAACTTTATGAATGTTAGTAGTTCACTCTAAATGCCTTCTACCACCAAAACCTGCAACTAGGCTTATATTAAAGCATGTGGCTTGTACATAGTTCCCCGAGGACATCCAGATTATCAGACTGAGTAAAATTACTGATGTTTTTGTATGCCAGAGGTGATATTGGTTCCAGTGTGACAGTGAAGCTTTAAAATGTACCATAACAATGAGAAAGAAGTCAGATAAAGTCTATCACTTAGGAGATCTGGTTTCAAGTGTCTGCCTCACAGCTTTCTAGGACATGTTACTTTATCCCTTTGCACTTGACTCCTCTGTGAATGCATATAATATTTGTAGTGACAATCACTGTATTAGGTATTGAGCAGCTCTCAAATGCTATGCTTGTTAAAGGTTCATAAAATGAAGTCTGTTGGCCCAGGCCAGGAATGAGCACTCTGAGGGGGTTCTGGCTTTGCCAAAAGCAGATAAAAGAAAACCCAGATATGTAATTTGTCATGAGCAGGAAAAAAACAAGGCTCTGATGTGAGTTTAGAGTACATCATTGAGAATCATGAGATAACAGCTACCTCTGTCTAGGAATAGTAATTAATAGGGAGCTGTCAGGTATTCCTACTTCTGCCACAAATATGGTGAGATTTCAGATAGAGACAAAGGTGTTTTCTTCTGTTCTGGAAGCCTGTGGTTTTCTGAGCCTCTGTTCTCATTTAACAGCATTACATTTATAGTCCTTGTCTGGAAGAGAAAAGTATGGGTTATTTTTCTATGTAAGAGTAAGGCAGACACATCCTTTAATTATAGAAATGTATATTTTTTGAGAAATGTGTATGCTGTCACTAAGATGGAAAAAAAATGCAAGTTTCGTAGTAAACTCTGCTTACAGAGGGGATGAGGGATAATGGCCCTATCTACCTTTATTTCACAGAACATTCCTGGAACTTCTCACATTTTCAGACTGCAGTGTGACTTGTTTTACTTTAAAATAGGAAAACACCTTCTTTAAATTTGTCTACGTTTTTCTATTTGAAGATCTCCTCAAATGACTGCTGCAGTAAGAGAGTTATAACTACTTTTACAATTATGGTTACGTGGTTCAGATGGAAAAATGGTGTATGCTTTCTTTCGCTAATCATTTCTTATATCTTGCTTTAAGGCTTTTCTCTGTAGTGGCAGAATGAAGGAATCCTTAAGTAATTCATGAGGCAAGGTAAAGTTGCCCTCAGCGTTGCTACAATTAATATTTTGCAATACTTTTCTCTGGGAAAATACGCAGCTTAGAAGTATTGGTGTCATTTATTGTATTTCTCATATATGACTACATACTAGCATTTTATTTGCTTGTTAATCAAGAAACACAGACGTTTTTCCAGAGTGCCAGGGACCACCTGTGACTAAGACTGGAGTAGAAAATAAAATTGTTAAACACTTGCAGGAGAATCTTTGATGGAGGTTGTGAGTCTGTAGCCCACATGGTAACGCAGCATTTTTTGTTTGTATCCTCTATTTTATCTCACCTACTCTGAATATTATAAAAATCAATAAATATTCAAGACAAATGCTTACTATATTGTACATCTTATGGTATACAAGTCTATTTTAGTTCTGTAACAAAAGTGTGATAGGAACAGCTCTGGTAAGGCCAGAACCCCCTTAGTAAGTTCAGAAGACATAGAATGAGATATCACAAAGGGAGAAGTCTCAAGTTTTCTAGACAAACATTCAAAAGACCTGAAGTATACTTATTTTAGATGTGCTTGATTTCAAGCTTTCTTTTTTAAGATATCTCAGGACTTCATGATAAGTAGTAGATATTTCTGCATTTGTGTGTTAAGTTTTTCAGGTTTTCAAGTTTCTATGCATACATTTCAGGGCTGTGATTAAGATTCCCAGGGCTCCTAACTTAGCAAGTGCAGAAAAATAAGAGGTTATATACAGCATGACATTTGCCGTAATACTTGTTGAGACATACTCTGTTGAGAATCTGGGGAAAAAAAAAAAAATCAGGGTCATCAAATCTTATTAATAGTAGCAGCAAAGCCTCAGTGAGGCAGACTGTGCAGCTTGCACGTTGTGTAAAAGATATGCAAAGTATGGGTGAAGGACAAGAAATGAACACAGAAATGTTCGGCAGAATATTAACTTTGACTTGGAATAAACGAATGGGGTCACCCAACCTGTTCAACTCAAGCAAGTCTAGAACCTTCAGTTTGAAATTTGTTTCATCTTTTAAACAGACTAAATGCTGTTGATGGTGACCTCAGGAGGCAAACTCTTTTCTAGGAAGAATAAAGGAGTAGGAGCTTGACAGTAAGGGAGGGTAAAGCTAAGGGATATTTGCTGACTAACAAAAACATCACAATGAAACACTAGGAAAGTCTCTGAGGATGACATGTTAGGATAGTGTGTTCTGGGGGAAGCTGAGGGGGGGATGCCTCATCGTGTCTCCCTATTTGCTAATGAAGGCAGAGAACTGGATGAGGCGGGGAGACAAGGGGAGGTCTTTTGGCCAGAGAAGATCCAGCCCCTCACAGTAGTAGAAAAGCTTTGATGAGTGGCCATACCACAGGTACTGGTGGAGAATGAAAAACATGTAGGAAGTGAGCATAGTGGTTTGGGGCAAGAGGTGGGATATATTGTGATGTATATGACTTTGTTGGTGTGAGACGTATACTGAACCAACTCCCTTTTGAAATCCTAGACCAAATGATATGGCAGTTTGTTAGTGAAGTGTATGATTGCAAGGTTATTTTCTCCAGTCTTATTTACTGTTTGATACGTTGACTGATCTTTTCATTGGAAAGAAATGAAAGGGATTTTTTGACATTGATTTCTTCAACTGGATCAGTAAGCTGCTTTAGAAGAACAGAGGAATTCAACTCAGCCTAAAATTACATCTGTTTGTACTTGAGGCTGCAGAGTTGTAATCTTATTCCCTCTAGGACATTAATCCACAAAAGGAGGTAGCATATGGCAAATCTAAATAACATTTTTAGTGACCTGTGCCTTTTGTGCTATCCTGTCTCTTTCTGTTGGTGTCCCAATAGATGCAAAAATAGCAGCAAAACATCAGTAGCAAAAAAGACTGCAGAAGTAGTCAGGACACTGGAGCAGTCAGACTGAAAATGCAGTCAGCAACATAGCTGCATTTAGAAAATATTAACAGATCAAATGCTGTCAGGGTTCTGTAAAAGGGAGTTTTTTATAGCCCAAGACTTGTTTCAGCTAGATACATGATAATCATGATTATAGAGGTCTGGATGTGAGAAGAGTTGTTTGAAATAAAATGTAAGAGTCATGCCAAACACACACAACTGTGTAACCATAACTGCATGTGCAGGTTCCAGTGCCATCTGTTTGAGCATAGCACATGGAAGCACCATAGGTCTGTTTCACTGTGCCCTGTTGGTAACTAATCTAGGTTGTACACGTGAGTAGAAGTGTCTCATAAACAGGTTAGAAGTCCTGTCATTTTCCTTATGGAGCCATCACTGCAAGGGGAAATGTTACAATCAGTCATAACTCATGTGGGTGGATGATTTGATACAATTCAGTATAAAGGAATATTCTTGATGTCTCAATTGTGGGCAGAAGACAGGCAACATGTTTCGGCCTTTATGAAGACCCTTCTGAACCCAGAGCTCCAGAGATGCATGCTTTCATAGTGCATGCATTAAAACTCACCTACCTCCTTCACTGTTGGAAAGCTGCTGAAGGGTTTCACCTCTCAGAAGATCTGGCGTGCACAGAAGTAGAGCTTCTAAGTGCTTTGTTTAGAAACTCTGCATTCCACCTGTAAAACTTTGCAGGTTCCCTTATTGCTGGGATTTCAGAGATAAATGGGTTGATACTGTATATGTAAAATTAAATGAAGTCAGTGTTAGGTTTATCCTTTACCCAGTCCTAGGTATTGTGGAGCTGCTCTCAGTGCTTGGAAAGAGTCTGAGCTACTAATAAATTGGCATCAATGTTTTGGAGAGAAAAAGTGGAATTTTTTGAATGTGTTGGAATAAGACTTCCGACTTGCATAAAGAACTGGCTTTTTAGTATGCAAGTTCTTTATAAGAAGAAGGAGCTAAGAATTTGTACTGGTAAGATAATATAATAATTCTTTTGAGTGCATATCCCAGGCTTCTATCTTTATGGCTATTTGCAGCTTTATGTTCTTAGAACATCATAGGAACTCTTCCTCAAAGCAGAAATAGCAGATAGGTATTAATCGGCTTCTATTCATTGGCCATGGTGTGTTGAAGACAAAGAAAATACTAAAATACAGATTTTTGGGTGAGGAATTGTAAGAGTCCTTCTTTTTAGATGGTCCTGGTGTAAATGGAAAGGAAATTCACAACATTTCTTTTAACACTTTTTTTTTTCCCATGGCTATGTCTCCTCTTACTCTGAAACAAAGTGAAAACTTTTAGGGGATGTGAGGTAATACTTTTTTTTACAAGATACACAAAAAGTCAAATAATCTCAAAAGTTTAGAATGTGCCAGTAGAATGCATTGGAAGCACAAGTAGAAGAACAGCATGGCTGGAACTTGAATTGGAGACTGAGGATTTCTCTAAAGAATACATGGCTTTCACAACCCTTAGTGCCTCTTAGTATCATCTGGAAAAAATGAATAATTTTATCATTTTATGCTACAGATATTAACCTAGTGATGACTTCTATTCCTGTTGTTTTGATACACCATTCTTTTCTGTAAGTAAAATCAAGCAATATTATATTGGATATCTCAAAACCTTTTATGACATATTTTCTTCTATCAATTGTTTTGGGAATTGATGGGATTAAAATGTGAAGCATCTCTTTCCACTTGCATGATCAGAATGGTAGATGAATTTAATAAAAAAAATTTAATCAGTGAGCCCCAATAAATACCAGACTACTAAATTGTTCTAAAATTCTTCCTGTAGTAAATTTGGCTGAAGCATAAGCCTTTTCTTCTTTGGGACTGTCTTTGATCCTGGTAAATGCTTTTACTGTTCTCCCTCCCAGTAATTACCAGGGTCATTATGCAACTGTAGATACGATGAAATGGTTTGCCTGTCTTTGAAGCATGTCAAAGACAGTTACACATTAGTAATAAAAACATTTTCATAGCCCATTTCACCCCGGCTTACAATCACTTAGCACTTTTTTTATATAAAAACAAGATCATTGCCAATACCTTGACAGATGATTCAACATTCATGAATCACAAGGGAGTATGGAACCAGCTAGTGAGTGATTATTTAAGGGAACTCAGTGGATGAGAGTTTCTGGAATGAGATCCCAGAAAATCAACACGTCATACAGCATGTGTTAAGGACCAAAAATTATGGGTAAATGTCAGGAAGAAAGGCTTGTGTAAAAGGCAGAGAGGTTGCTCTGAATGGAGGAAGATGAATTTTAGTGGTTTTGGACTATCCAGTCTCAAATCGTGGTGCAACTGTTAAGGGCAACAACCTTAAGCTGGAGAGACACTGCAGGTGTCTGTTGTTAAGAAGAACACTCTGGGCAATAGAATGAAAAACAATATAAAACCTTAGCTCAGAAATCTTCATGAAAGAATTAAAACCAAAAAGATAAATCAGTGTGATGGCTTTTAGAAATCCATGTACATTGGAAATATTCCTCTTCTATAAATTTTCAGGCACCACCAACTTTGGTATAAGTTATTTTATAAAAAAGAAGTACTGTATAATGCCAAGTGAGCATTGCTGGGTCTGAGAATAGAATAGAATGCAATATTGTAACAGTTGGCAACCTCTGTATAAAAATTTTCTTTATGCCTTTATTAATACTGTAGTGAGTTTATCTTTTGTTCTCTTTAGTCAGTTATTCTCCAGTTGTGAAATAAATATGAGTTATTGCAGATGATTTTCTGTAGTCTATTTATGAAGGTAATGAAACTGAGAAAATCTTTATCAAGTAGGTACACCGCAGGAAACTGGATAGCAGGTGGGTAGTCCGGAACATTGTCCTCAGGAGAAAAAAAAAGACATAAAGAAGTTTTCAGCACTAACTTGAACACAAACTACATGTTTATTTTTAAAAATCTCCTGGGGTAAGGTGAAAATAACAACTACAAACAAACAAATGTGTACTGTTAGTATTTAGTTCTTCTAGGCGATTTAAAAAATGTTCTTCAAAACACTGTAGTAATTGCTGCTGGATCTAGACGTCCTTAATGCCAGAAGCTTGTAGACTGAGAGAAGAGCTCTTCCTTCACTGTGTCTGTGTATTCAAAAAAGCTACTGCTGAGTATAAAATGAATGTGTAGGAATAGAGACTTCTAAAGCTTGAGTGTACAGAAGGAAAACATGTCCAGCTGTGTAAAGAGGAATATACCGTTCTTAAAACAGCTCATCCAGGTTTTATTCCTAACAGAGGAAGCTACAATTTGCTCTCAGTTGACTGAATAGCAACCATTTCAGAAAGATCTTTGAATATCTTACCAGGAAACATTCTTTTGATGGGACTCAGAATTGGAGGTCCCTAAAAGGAAGTAAAAAATCCAAGAAAATTCTGAAGAATAGAAAGCTCTTTCAGGCAATGGCTGATGAAGCAGTTGAAGGGGGAATTTAAAACAGACTGTTGCTAAAATTTGCTGTATTTTCTGCTTATCTGTTTTAATTTGATACGGTAAAATGAATACAGAGAACTAAACAGACCTGGAGTCCTATTGCCAGAGAGATCAAGGAAGGGCTTTTCCTGCAAAGAGAGAAAACAGAACTGCAGCAGGTCAGGTCCAGACTGTGGAGGTAAAGGCTATTTTGTAAAAGATTTTAGGAAATATGATAAAACAGCTTGCTACTTCATGCTGCAGAGATGTCTGACATTTGAGTTAGAATTGTATAGATAAAAGAAAATTTGTTTCCTCTAAAACAGTTGGAAAATAGACATCCATACAACTTCAGTACCTACCTTGTAAGTCAGAAAGCCTTGTAAATAGGAAAATAAGTCTGTTCTGGAAGATGCACCAGCAGACGTGTTTTATCTCTAGATAATCCAGGATTCTCTTGTTAGTGGTTGTAATATGCGCAGTTTAGTTTGTTGTGCCCTCTAGACTTTAGTCAGTGCCATTAAAACCTAAGTAATGCTGAGGATGCTTTTATGAAACACAGAATCATAGAATGGCCTGGGTTGAAAAGGACCTCAAAGATCATCTAGTTTCAACTCCGCTGCCCTGGGCAGGGTCGCCAGCCACTGGAACACGGAGGTATTGGCATGAAAGGAGTGATCTTGCTGAAGAGCTCATCTTCTACTAGCAGCAGTGCTGAGAGCATTGTATTGGAACACCTGCAATGTCAACTGTATGCTAAAATTATTTAATATAACAATTTAAAAGAGGAAAACTAGTTAAAATAATTGTAGTTTGTTGTTCTTCATATTCTTATAACAATTTTCTTGTTTACATAAACATTTCTACGTACCCTGAATATGTTCTCTGTTGTTAACAGAGGATTTCTGTGAGCATTTAAAGATCAAACTATTTTTCCTTAAGCAGCGGTGATTCTTCACTAAAAAATGTGGTAATCATAACCTTGCAAAGGCATAACTTGATTTGTTGAAATAAATTTTGAAATGACCCAGACTGCCAAAAACCCTCTCTATAGTGTATTCATATATAGCATATGGAGCACGTACAGTTTATGTATTTACTGCAGATAGATTTTTTACCTCTCTAGTATTTTATATATACTGGGATATAGTGGCTGTAACAGAGCAGCAGCCTCATTAGGGGCTCTGTTGGTTTGCTGACAGTGTGGTGGAGCTTCTGCAATAGTAGCTGACATCCTGCTAAACAATTGGAAAAAAATTATTTAATTGAATGTCAGTTAAAAATAAATTGAGATGATGAGAAACACAGTCAAAACTCAAAACACTTTCCTTCATGATCCCTGTCTTCCTAGGCTCAAATAACTGCACTGCATTCCCAACTCTCCTATCTCCAGCCCAAGCAGCAACAGGATGGACGGTAGGAATTGTGGTCAGTCCATGGTGCTTCATCTTTGCTGATCCTTCCGCCTCATACTCTTCCTCCGCTCCTGTGTGAGGTTCCTTCTGTGGGATGCTGTCCTTCCTGATCTGCTCCTGCGTGGGTCCTTCCCATGGGAAGAACAAACCACTCCAGGATGGGTCCCTGATATTTCAGCATCAGTAGAAATGATAATCACTACCACAGGACAGCCTTTCAGACAAATTTTCTGTTTGACAAACTTGTTCACTTCGGGAAATGTAGAATGATTCATCTGTAATTGCTGAGGGGTTGAAAATAGCCTCATCACACAAATATATTCTCTTTCCTATTCAAAAAATAGCATTGAAAAGAAATTCATTTACTTATACCCTTCCATCTGTAGGTGTTGGGAATTTCCATCAGAATGTTCTCCAGGACTTTGGGCTGCCAAAGATTTAACTGTAGAGAGAAATCACGTCATAAATGTTTACATGTTACCATCCATTTTAGGATAGATGGTTGTACTGTGGGAAGCATAATGTGACACACCTTACCTCCAGTCTGGAAGCTTCTTCTAAATTCCTACAGAAGGTGCTGTTCAGGGAGAAGAGTCTCTACATCACCCTAACTTATACAGAAAGGGATAGCATCAGAGTAAGAAGCCCAGGACTGGGAGTTCTGTTAATGCTATTATACTCATGCAACTTCTATAAGACTGAATAAAAATGCTGATGTGGAATAGGTATATTAATTATTCCCTTCCAGTCAGCTGGAGAATTTAAAGTTGGAAGGTGAACACAGGTCGAGTAAATGCTTTTACTTAAGTATCAATGATTTAGAATATTTGGAAACAGGAGTAATGTTTTGCAGTTTAAAAATGTAACTCCTTCCTCTTTGTGGTATTGAAACCATGCAGTCTGGATATGAGACATTCAGAATTCAGAAGTAGATTGATTGTCAGTACCCTTTATAAACGAAGTGTGAAATAATATTTTTTTGTAATCTTAAGCATCTTAACTCATCAACACTAGTGAGCACAGAGCAAAGCTAAATTGAACTCTTAGTTTGTAATATCCATCTGTCATTGGAAAAGGTCTAAAAGTAAAGCTGGATGTGAGGCACTGCAATATAGAACAGTTGAATGCTGTTCTATAAGCTTCCATATAAGCTTCCCTAAGGAGCTTGTCTTCGTTATTTTGTTATGTTGTGTGTAAAGTTTAAGAATTAATGATTTAGAGGAAGAAAGCCACAAGAGTTTTCTCTTCATGTCCCCATGATCAAAAATCTTGACTGAATGGAAGTCAGATTCCTTTTAACTTCAGTGAGATGAGGACTTCCCTTATGATTGCCAAGTTTTATGTAATTTGTAGTTCTCAGATACAAAAACTAGAAATTTTATCTAATTGTGAGTGAGCACTAGAACAGCCACACTTAAAAGAATTAAAACTATCCCACTTACGTGACGAGATCAGCTCTCCTCCCTGATGAAAAGATATTTTTCCTGCCTGCCACTGATATCTGTTTAGTTTGAGAGACTACATCAAGTGAAAATACATTCATCTTTCCACACCATTTAGGCTATTGCCTACTTAATGGAACATATAATGGGTTGAAATTTCCACCTTGTGGTTGAGATGTGAGATGGATCCCAAGGGTATGATATAGGCTGCTTTTTAATATTCCAGTGGTATTGCTTATAGAGATTTACCTCTGAATTTAGTTAATATTATGGCTTACAGAAATCAGTGGCATTATTTTGCTTTGCATTTTCCCTAACTGTTGGCGTGAAAAGCCTGTTTCAAGTATGAATTAGACATACGGATGAGCTCAAGGCTATGGAGCTATGGATTGAAGTTTGGTTGAAGGAGCAGAGAACAGAAAGGGTAATAATGAAGAGTAAAGTGCTTGGTGCTGCACTAACTTGGTTCTACATGAGACATATGAGCTGAATGAATCACCTTTTTTTGAAATCTGTAAGTGCTGCCAATAACAGAATATTAAAATATACCCAGATATTGACAGAAAGCCCATCCCCCTGTATTTTTTGAGAGAATACTAAAGCAAAAAAGAAAAATCTCAAGTGTTAAAGGGAAAAAAGAGAAAGGGAACATATACATGTTCAGCTGTCTTTGTTGGACTACAAGAGGAAAATTTGCTAGACAGGTACAATGAATAGGCACAAAGTCATTTACTAGGAATGAAACAGCAGGTCCATTTAAAAGGAGCTTCCACAGAGGCCATCACTTTCACAGACACTTATCTTGCCAACACGTGAGTGGAAAAATGCAGTTACCTTGTAAAAAGAAAAAAAATTTGATGCACGTAGTAGGAAAGAATCAAACACATTCTTCTAGAGATGCAAATCCTTGGGAAAGTGAAATGCCAAAAAACATGGCTAGGAGTACGTTGCATCTCAAATTGCATCTGATTCTGATATTGCAGAATTTGGAAATGTACATACTGAAACATCTTGTCAGGGAACAGAGGAGATAGCAGCCCATAAACTTGTAACCTAGGCTTTGTTTAAGCACTTCTCCAAGGACTTCAGTTCTTTTCAGGTTGATGCAGTGGCTATTTGTATGAGGAGAGTTTGCTGTGGATTTGGCATAGATGTGATGCAATGAGGAATGATGTTTCCTTTTGGCTGTCAGGAAGATGTGACCCCTGGAAGGATGAGTGGTTGGGAGAAGGTTGTGGCTGAGCTACTCCTGTCATCAGGGAGAAAAGTAGGTGGGAGAAAAAACAAAACTGTTGTGCTGTGCTGGAAGGCAGCTGCAAAGGGTCAGGTTTGCTGCTCCTGTGAGTAATTGATGGTGGGGATCAATCCTCTATTGATTGCTGCTCCAGAAAACTGTTCCTATATCCTTAAGTTTTTGAAACTGGTGGTGGCTGCAACAACAGCAGCCTGTTTGGGCAAAGTAAGCAGAATGCATTTTTGATCCTTTGGCTGCTTGTTGACTTGTCATAGCAGTAGTTCACTTTGCCTAGTTCTTGCAGAAGACTGTAATTAAATTGTATGCACTAACTTTTCAAGAAGTATTAGAGTCTTGATATAAGGCCACGATAGAAACTGATTCAGTGTAATAAATGATAGCTCTTCTGGAGCTTTTTCTGTGCTAGCAACAGACAGGAAATATCCTCCCAGAACTTAAAAGCATTGTCACCACACCAGATTCCTTAACAGACTCTGTTCTTCAGTACAGCTGTAGAGTGCGTAATAAATTCAATCTCCAACCCTTCTATGTTATTACCATTCCTATTTCTTCTTGAAATTGCTGTGTTAGAGAGCGTCTTAAAGGTTACATTTGTGTAGTGTTTGTGATACAGGGACATTGTTTGATAATAGGTGATGGCAGTAAGAATCATTCCCATGGCAAGTCCCTAAAACAGCAAACACCAGAAAGGAATGTAAGAGAGGAATGGCTTTGAATGATCTAATGAAGTGGATCTTACATAGAATAGTGTGAATAAAACTCAGAAAAGATTAGATTGAATGGCACTGAGAGGAAAAAACCCGCAATTAGCAGCAGTGAAGTCTGCTAGGTTCTGTAATCATCTCCTGAGCAACTGCTTCGGTCATTTTGAAGTGGATTGAATACAGCCCTAAAAAATATTCTATTTTGTACTCATCTCCGGGGAAACGGCTAAGTGTAATCTAACAGGCTTTTTTTTTATCTCCTCCTTATGCGTCTCTAGGAGTTCTAACCATGTGTTTCATTACTTTGGTAGCTGTTCAGAGAGTGCTATCTGCAAACAACATTTCTTCTGCCAATCTGTGGATTTAAGCACAGTGTTCAGCACCATGCTCTCGCCTTTCTGAGGAAAAGAGTAAGGATGGAGGGAGGGATGGGACAGGAAAACTGCTGAGTTTAAGGCTCATGATTAGTATGCTGTGCAGACAGACAAATCAATTGCCCCTGTCTGGGTGTCTTAATCAGGAGCGTGTGGTTCACTGCAGCAGTTAAGTGCTACCGTGCTGCTGGTGGCATCTTCTTCAGACACACTATTGATTGCTCTTCTTTCTCTTCTGAGCAGAGATTCCAGCTGTGTAGACAGCACCAGCGAGAGGGCTGGTGGAGAAGTGGCCTCTTACAGCTCTACAGGATTAGGATTGACAATTTAATTTCCCAGGGGGCAGGCAAGCTGTCACTCTAACTCAGCCAGACTAGTGTGGGAAGGAGGAAGGAGATGAATGATTGAAAGGTCCATTGATTATCTGAACAAGCCTGGTGAAAGGCCAAAGATGATGCAGTACAAAAACCATGCAAGCTGAGGCAAGTAGACTTGTTTGGGAGATCTCTTTTGAGGGAAAACCACTTTCAGAATGAAATCCAAGAAAGCAGCATATTGCAAACGGAGCTTTTCTTTGAGTGGAAGAGAAAAGCAGAGCTGAGTAGTGTCGGGGAGAGGATGTTATAATCTTCTGGCAATGCTAAAGTAGTGTTAAAAAAAAACAAAACACAAACACATACAAAAAACAACAGCAGCAAAAACAACAACAACAACAACAACAAAAAAGCAAACAAAACCCAACACATGAAAGAGCATAGAAACAAACATGCGATGTTCAGTGCGGGATTATATTTTGGTGGCTGCATGTTTGTCTGTATGTGCAAACATTTGCTTATGTGTACTCCATTAGTAGTCTTGTGACTTTTAAAATGTGTGGCACAGTATTTTCAGAGAGCATTTTTAAGAAAGGAGATGCAATGTGACCAAACATGTCATTATATTTTTATGAATTTTTTTTAGTGATTAAGTAAAGCTAAAACTCTTGCCTTAAAAAAGAGAAAGAAAGAAGAAAAAGTCGATCTAGTTACCTTTCTAGTTTGGACTGTTTGCTGTGTCTTCTACAGTGGTATCTGGACTGCACATCTTCCAGGAAACAGTTATGTGTAGTCTCCTCTGCTATGATTACTTTGCTTCTTAGCTTCCAATATCAAGATAGTGAGGTCTGGGGAAGCTTTACAGTTTCTGTTTTTAAGAGGTTACCCACAAATACGCTAATTAATTGCCAGCTCTACACAGATTTAGACCTGAATTTTTGTTAGCATTCACATTGTTGCACTGAGGCTTGCCTCATTATAATGAAGAATCTTCTCTGTGATTTGTTTAGTTGTGAAATATTTGTTTTAATTTGGTAGCTATTGAAAGAATTAGTTAGCCAGCTACACTTTTTTTCCCAAGAATGGGGATTTTACTAAAGATAGATCCTGAAAAATGCAGCTGGTGCTTCTAACCACATGCTCCCCCACAAAAAACCAACTCGTTTTTACATAGTATAAAAACAAGAGATAAGGTTTTAGTTGTCAGATGGATGCGGTAAGTAATGTGAATAATTATCAAGATGCAAGAGAATCAGGAAGGCTAGCCAGCAAACACTCAAGTGAGCAGAACACCAGCAACCTCTTCACCAAGCAGATTTGGGTTGAGTTAAAGACATACCAGGAAATGTATGTTTTTCAAAACTATAGATAATTTTACAAAGCTAAATGTTATCCACATTCATGAAAACATTTCTGCAAAGGTACTGCTGATTTTCACTTATGTGAAAAGCAGCCATATGTTAACTGTGGATGTATATGTATACATAAGGGGAAGAGAGTGCTATCTTTTTTGTATTTATCACTTTCTTTGGTTTTGTTCCATCCTCCACACCAGTAAATCAACTGCCAACATTTATTTTCACTTTTGGATTCCCGTTTCCTCTGTAATGGCTGGCAAGCAGCAGATATAAGTCTGTGGGAGATTGAGGAGTACAATAAACAGGGCAGTGGTGAGACTGACCTGCCTAAGTAACTTTTTGGTGAAGTTCTTGCTGTCTTTATACAGGTACAGAACATAGAGGAAGCAGAAAAAGAGAACTCCCTGTTGAGAACAGATGCTTCCTTGTCTGAATACACTGGAGTCAGATAGACACGACTCCAAAGAGCAGATCTTAGGAATGCTGATACTAACAGTGACCCTGGTAGCAGAAAAATGTGGGGTAATGTGGAAGTAGGGGAAGAAGCCCTTGTCCCATCCTGTTGGTCTGAAGTTGCTGTGCATTGTGACATACAAGAAATTAAAATGGCTCATTAGTGGTTAAGTGTGGTGAAATCTTCATTCACACGAGAGTCTTACAGTGCCTCATGAGAGGAGACACGATTGACCATTTTTTATAAGCATCTTTTCTGTTTACCTAGGTGAAAAATAGCCTTGTAACAATTTGTTTCACTCTGCATCTTTATGGCATGCAACTCTTTTCGCTGAAGTGTTTTCCAAACTTATAACTCTGATTAACCTCAGCAATGTTTCCAGACCTCAATATAATCATGTTGCTCAGAATAAGGAGGCATGGTTAGCTGCACCAGGCAACAAAATAAAGTCAAGGCAGGGAACAGCATGTAGAGCAGGGAAAAACTTTTGAATTCTGTCCAGATATGCTATGCTGGTAGTAAAGCACATGTTAGTGAGTGCTGATAGGTGTAAAGTATGTAATTTTTTGTTTGTTTCTTTTTAGTTCTACACATTGCTGACAAGATTTGTTGGTCTGGACAAGACAGATACTCTCAGAAATTAGAGATGGGAAGGGCCATCATAACAGTTCTGTCTCAGCTGTGACCATTTTTACAGCCTGTATAATGCTTTTGGAATCCATTGTCATGCAGTAATGCAGGAAGGGAATTTTTCACATTAGCCTGGGGTCTGGCCCGGGACTCAAGAGTCAGTGATCTCTGCAGCAGATTGAGGCTTTAATAGAGTTTGTGACAATGCACTCCATTGTGAGAGATCCCACATGAAGTGGAGCTGCTGCTGAGTCAGCCAGTCAGTCTTAATTGTAATGGACTGGTAGAGTGTAAAGCACAGGACATATCTAAAGGCCTAAAAGGCCTAAGGTAGAGACTAGAGAAACTCCGCAGGTAAATTGCTAGCAGGATTGAATTAACCCAGCAAAGCTCACCCAGGTCATCCCAGTAGTTTGTGTTAGGTTAAGCATTTTGGCATTTAGAGGCCTGAACAATTGAAACACTTGACAAAGAAATCTACTATTGAAAGTTTCAATGGATGTACAGACTGTCAGGTATTAGAACGTGTCAGTCCATCCATATAAACATTTCAGCTTCAACTCAGGTTGCAGCCATTGAGCTTGCCAGCAATGCTTGGAGGCTGGACCTGAGCTTACGGTGAGGTACAAGACTTCCAGGTTACTGCACAAGTCTCTCCAGTGCTCTCACAGAGCAGCACTTATGTTCCTGGAGTGTCAGGCATTGCAGAGCAGAGATAGTCATGCCACTGTCATTGGGCTCTGTTGGGGTGAGTTGGATTGGGCTGGTGGGCTCAGAGAGGTGAAAATGCTCCAGACTCTTGAGTGTGAGACTCATGAATTTACTTGTTTCTTGCACAGAAGTGTTTGCTTTCTGGAGAATGTAGAGGTACAATCTGATGTTTTATTCATCCATATATCAAGAGAGGGAAAAAAGTGGGAAATGTTGAGCTATCCAAGTACTACAGAGTGATACCTCTGCCACTATCTAGCATAATCTGCAAGATAAGATAACATCATGAATCAGAATCATTTCAAAGCTATGAGGATGAAACAAGTGTGTTTGTTCAGTGCACTGAGAAACAAAAGCTAGATATTTATTATCTTATTGTTCTTACTCAGTGAAATGTGGGACAAAGCTATCCATCTCTGTACAACAATACTCTTCACTCAGTTCTGACCTTATTTTTTTTTTCTTTCGCTAAACCACAGGAGCTCAATTACACAGCAGGATTTGGCCCTTATTTGGCTGAAGCCAAGAGGAAAATGAACATCTGATGAAGACCAAATCAGTCTAAATGCACAGTAAAAAACATGTTATTTCTATAGATAAGGTGGAAAAAAGCACCAGCCCCCCTGTAGAACGTCCTTATAAGCCAAATAGTTTTCAGTACCTTGCAATGTGACCTCCTATCCCCCTCATTATCTTCCTCTTATTAACTCTGATCTAAATGTTATTGATAGCTCCATTATTCTGCTTGGGACAGCAGTGATGGTCTCACTGACCTTGCCCTGAGTGATCAGAAACTCATTTAATGCTCATCATACTCTTTGCAAAAGTATGCTGAGGGAAAACTACATTCACCATAAGAAGCAGACATGCTTTTGCAAGGATCTCTTCTGGCACTATTAATTATCTCAAGAGGTGGATTATACTCCGCTAAATATATCAAAAACTTGTCTAAAGGCCTGTTTCAGCTTAGAGATATAGGTAATAATAAGAAAAAGAGAAGAATAGTTAATCCTTGATGCTGCTGTTAATTGTGGAAAAATGGTTCTGGAAAGCAAGACTAAGGGAAAAATGGAGATTGTAAGATAATATTTGCTTGTGTGGTCCTCTCTTTCTAGCCTGTGTGCATTTTTGGCTCTGTCGTTGGCTGCTTTCTAAACACTCATTGTCACAGAGAATAAAATTTCACCTCACACTTACAAACTTTGTTTAGTTAGTGTGTTGGCAGACCGGCAGCACTTCTGTTTTATAGAGAGTTATATAATCCCAGAGATTGTACTGTATCAGATCCAGATCCTGAGCAGTTCCTGCACATGGAGAATATCTAATTCTCTTAGAGAAAATGAATGAGTGTTTCATCTTTCTAGCTGTTTTCTGAGAACTGGAATTTTGTAGTACTCTTGTAAGCACCACAAAGGCTCAGATTTTTACATGTAATGTTGGGATAGTTAAGCATTAAGAAACATTTCTGTAAGTTCATGTTGATTAATTTCTGCTTATGCAGTTATATTTATTATGAATTTATAATATATCTTCTTTTTTTTTTTGTAATGGGATAGGGTTATGAAATCATTTCTCTAGTAAATATTTCCTTCTTCCAAGTGTCTTTTTCCCAAGTGTCTTTTTATTAACTCACATGTAGCTCCACTGCTTGCATCACATATGCTTTGCAGGAATATTTAATTGCTTTAAAATGAGATCATTGATTGAACTGAAGTGGATGCACATTCCATCTGCTCACGCAAACACACAGATGAGTGTTTTTGTTTCAGAAAAATGCTTTTTTGAAAATCTAGCTTCGTGATCAAGCTACACTTTTTAATCTTAACAGTGATGATATTCTTGGTATGCCTCTAGTTGGAGATAAGAAGGATGAGCTTTTCCAAAAACACTGGCTAAAAATTGTGTATGGACAAATGAAGGACCCACATGGTTTCTTGTGCATGACATGTAGTACTTCATGTCATCACTACTCAGCATCAGAAAATTTATTAAATCATCTGTTTAATAAATATAGAATGGAGTAGGGTGCAAATTAACATTTTGGGAAAATGAAAAATAAATAAAAATAAATAAAAATAAATAAAAATCGGGACCTTCAGCACTGGAACCAATGCTGTGGTCCATAGGGAAATATTCTTTAACAGGTTTCTGAGTCATTCGCTTTTGATTTTACCTTCAGGTTTGTTGCATTGGCTCCTGACACTTTTTAAATTTGTTGGTTGGTTGGTTGGTTAGTTCTTAGTGTCCTATGTCTTCTGCAGTATCTACATTGTAACAGATTATCAGTTGCTGAATAACTGAGGGTTGAAGAGTCACAATGTATTCTTCTTAGCATTAAAATTTTGCTGCATGGCCTTTCAGGCATTCTGGTGCGAGGGTTTAATGTAAGATAGAATTAGTTAGATTTAGAAAACCATATTTATATGGACAAAATATAACAGTTGGGCACAGTTCAGTAGGTGCTTCCCCTGTTTATGTTGGGGCTGAGTCTACCCTTGAAAATTCTGCTAACAAGTAAACAATGGAAAGATGGTTATCGCACAAATGGGGGGGAATAAATTCAGGCATGGGTGCTCTGTTTGTCCTTTGGAAACATTAGAAAGACTTGAGTATGGTTTCCTGTAGATCAAGAAATTAAAACATTACTGAAGGAGGAGAACAAACATGAATGTAGACATTCTTGTACGAGAGAAATTGATCAGCTAATTAATCTCAGATCTCACCTTCTTCTACTTAACTATGCATCCTTTCTTCTTCATGAAGATAATTTGCAGAGTTGTATGTTAGATCAAATCAGAACTTCCCCCATCTGACTTGTCAAAATGTTTGGAAATCTCATCCTTATCCAGTGACCTATGCTTTTAAGTCTAGCCTGAAGTATTCATAGAATCATTTTTCCCTAGAGTTCCATGGTATTTAATTCTGATCTTAGATAAATTCCAACAATTGTGAAACATTTTAGATCTTCCCAAGATATGTTTTCTCTTTAGTGGAGGAAGATTTTCCAGGAAGTGAGGCTTTTGCTTCTGAAACAATTCATTCATTTATGAATTTTATTGCTAAGCTAGTTCCTTTTCAGGAGAACTCTGTGCTCACATTTGTTTGCTTGAAGTGATTTTGAGATTAACATTCTGGTTTGTAGGGTTAAACCCCTTTCTCTGTGTGTTCCCCTGTTCTGAATGTGATCTAGTTCACCTTTCTGTCTCCCATAAAGTTGCCTCTGAATGTTTTGTAACCTCTACTGCTGCCACCTCATTTCAGTGTTGTGGTTGACTTCTACATACTTGAATGAAAGCAAAGCTGGGAGAAGTGTATGTGTGTTTGAGGACAATGGCTGTCGGCATGTCTCAGATCTCATTCTGACAGCACAAATAGAGAAACCTTGAAACTACAAGAATGATGTTTTGAACTGT
Source organism: Numida meleagris (assembly GCF_002078875.1). NCBI lineage: Eukaryota > Metazoa > Chordata > Aves > Galliformes > Numididae > Numida > Numida meleagris. The sequence goes on from NC_034414.1 coordinate 42,332,575, forward strand.
GTAAGGCACTGTGATCACTTGTCCTCATGTTAGCTCACTATTACCTGTTCAATGACTATGTCTGGGGAAGAGGTGGTGGTTTTGAACTTCAAAGTGTATTGTGAATTATTCATTTCTTCGTTGCCTAAAAAAAGGTAGTGTGAATTTTAATAGGATCCAGAATTCATTATCTTCCAGTTGATACTTTCAGTAACACTGAATATTAAACTATCTTTTTTTTTTCCTTTCTTTTCCTCCTCCTGATCATCTTCCTCCTCTCTGATCTCTAAAGGCTGTTTTGGAATTGTACTGCCTGCATAATTTTCTGGTCTCCTTACTATTCACCATCTATGCTATATTTATTCAATTACATTTACAGCCCATTAAGTTGAGTTCAGGGTCCAATAGCTGAACTTTAAGAATTTAAAAGGCCATGGCCCTACCATGATAGTCAAACTGAGTTTGTGCAATCTCCTGATTGTGCTCATTATTATGATTTGTTGGGTGATGTTTCACCACACAGAAAATACCAGGCAGTAGCTAGAGTCCTTGTTGGTCTCAACCATCATCACTACCTCTAAATCTGAAGGCTTTTTTGTTGGCTGAATGTTCAAAACACTTGGGCAGCCCATTCCAATGCTTGATCATTCTCTCCATGAAGAAATTCTTCCTAATGTCCAAATCTCCCCTGGCACAACTTGAGACCATTTCTTCATGTCCTGTCACTTGTCACCTGAGAAAGGGGACCAATGCTGTTCTGGCTGCAGCTCCTTTCTGGTAGTTGCAGAGAGTGATGAGAAATCAGACCATTAAAAATTCAATCTTTAAAAGGAATATAAAGTTCTCATTATAGAGAAGCAGTCAGCTTCCTAGTATAGCATGCTTGTAGGCTCTGACAGAACAACAACAACAAAAAAAGATTAAAATCTGCATCTGTGTTTTTGGGGTTGTTTAAAATCTAAGCCTGAGGCAGTGTCATGGTTTTATGATTTTCGGTTATTGGTATTCCACATCATAACATCATGTAGTGAATGTACCTGGTTCTCAGAAGAGAAGGACTACTACAGTCCCCACGGCACTTTGCTCCTCTGTTACCATTTTCCAGCCGGAGGGAAAAGATAAAAGCTCGCAGTATAAAAACTTGCAGATCACGAGACCTCGTCCCTTTTTTTCCGCCGTCTCTCGTCTTGGCAGCACCTCGCTCTCCAGCCGCCTTATCGTCGGTAGTAGAGTAAGGCCTACCTTGATTTTGGGACATTCTCTCTCTCTGTATTGAATTTATCAGCTTAAATTGTAATTATATTGTATTATAGTGTGTTGTTTTGCATTCCGATATTTTATTTAGTAAATTAGTTTGTTTCTCCTCAGATTGTTGCCGCTGTTCTTTGCTCTCAGGGCCATCTCCCTACCCTTTTCCCCTTTCCCCTTTTCCCGGGACGTGGGCCCTTGGGTCCCCCGTCCCCTTTGTCACGGAATCGGGCCTAACGCCCGTAAACCGTCGACAGGCAGGAACTGGATTAATATCTAAAATGTACTGTCCCTAAACAGAAAATGCTGCTTATGAAGCTAAAATAGTACTGAGATGGATCTGCTGTTGCTTTGTCTGACTGGACAGGATCTGACATCTGAATGGGCAGCCCCCATGCTTTTACCACTGCCCATATTATCTTTTGTCCAGCATGTCACAACTTCTTATGTAGCCCTTGGGCAAAGTTTTCTGCGGGTGAATCTTCCAGCCATCTTATCTGAGCTAATGTGTCTGCATGGGCTGGTGTCCAGATACATGGTAGGCACATACTGTTTTATACCTAACCACATTCCACTTTTCTAACCACATCTCTGCTCCAGATTGGTTGAGCAGCCCACTGTGCAATCCAAAGCGTAAATCCTTGGTACTCAGCTATCCGTGCTGATATTCAGTGCACTGTCACCTGGTTCCTGGGTTATGACCATCCACACTGCTCTTAGTTCAGCCCACTGGCTACTCTGCCAATCCCCTTCTTCAAACCAGATGATCTCAGGCAAGGGATGGTATGCAATTCCTCATCATTTACTTGGATTCCCCTTGCTGGACGTATCTGTGTACCAGGCATCTTCTGGAATACGGTGTTTTCCTTCTTGCACAGGACTCCTCTCTAGTGAAGCAATAGTAGTTTCTCCAGTGGCATCACTATGGTACATTGCTGGGCCTAGTATCTTTTGTAGTTGTTCTTTTAATGGTGAGGGGCACAAATGACTGCTCTGCCCTAGATAGGCAACCCAGTGTGCCACTGTTTCATCTTGGGCCACCCCTGTCTTAGGAATACACAAAAGATCTTTTACCCATCCTTGAATATGTAGTGTTGCCTTTACTACTACCTCTGCTGTTTGTGTTATTCGCTCTACTGTCTGCAAGGCAGAGTAGGTAGCCAATATCATGCTATGTTTTTCAATCATGCTATGTTGTTTTTCTTCTCCACACCAAACCTGGGACCAGAACCCAACTGGGGTCCAAACAGAACTCTGGTGCTGCCACAATCCCCAGCCAAACCCTTCCTGGGTCACATGTACATTTAGCTCAGTGGGGAGAGTGGGATAAAATATGTTAAGCACCTGTGCTTATTTAATGGCTATCTTTGCTTGTTAGAAAGCTTCCTGTTCCATTCGTCCCCAATCCCATAATTGGCCTTTCTTTCTTAGTTAATATAGAAGCCTCAGAATCTGTGCAAGATGGGGTATTGAGTACTGCTGCATGAATTGGTGGGGTGACCATGTTCAATTCTCTGTAGTCTACGGTCATCCACCAGGTCCCACCTGATTTCCAGACTGGCCATATAGGGGAGCTGTAAGAGTTCTGTGTTGGTCTTATGATCCCTACCTTTTCCAATTCTTGTACTGTTCTTGTGATTTCCTCCTGAGTTCCCAAGAGTCTATAGTGTTTCATATTAGTAATCTGGTGCGGCTGGGGCACTTGGATGGGCTCATGCTTTGCATAGCTCTGCAGAATCAATTGCACTGCCCAGACACTAGTACTCCTAGTTCATAACCTGAACTCTCCAATATTAATTTGGAGAGTCAGTCCCCACAGTATGTCTATGCCCAATATATACTCCTGGATTGGTGCAATAGACACTTTGTACTCCCGAAGAGGTAGGTACCCGACACCCAATTTTAGCCATATTTGTGTGACAGGGATCATTCCTCCTCCTGTATCCCCCTATAACAGCATGCGTGCCTGGAAACATTGACTGATTGCCGTAGACTGTGGATGTTTCAGGTCCTGTTTCTATCAGGGCCATTACTCTTTGGATATTTCCTTGGGACAAATATATGGTTAGTTCTACATAAGGTCTCCAGTTCCCTTTGGAGGCCCTAATCCTCAGGGGACCTTGGACCCCCCTTAACACCTTAAGCTGAGAAATTCCAAGGTCTTGTTCCTCAGGAGGCCCAGCCACAGCTGCCCAGGCTACCTGGGGTGGCTAATGTTTTTTAGACAGTATCAATACATCTTCTAGTCTCCATGCCTGTGGAGGAATGTTATCTGTAATTCTGATACCTTCCCTCTTCAGTGGGGATGGTGTGAAACGTTGCTTTTCATTTAGTTGTCTCCATAGACTTAGGAGAACATTATTTGGTTGTTTGTCAGTTTTACTAAACTGTACCCCAGCCTGTATGAGGTCATTCCACATCTACCTGTGACAAACTCTCAGAGGCCCTGATTGTGGAACCCTCTGAGCGGGTCTTCAGGCTTGGAATTCCTGAGGATGGAATTCCCTTTTCTGTACTGTGCAAATATTGCACCTAAATCTTAGGTGCTCAGTTTCTCCTAGATCAGTCACTAAATGGGTGGCCTGCTGAACTGCAGCCTTGGAAGCCACTAAAGGATTTAGTATAGATACTAATGTTCCATATTGATGGAGGGGAGCTTGTTGAAGTGTTAAATCTCTCATCCCTGCAGTAAATTTAACTAAATTCAGACTTGTAAAGGCATCCTCATAAATAGCCTCTCTCATGCTGAGCTCCCTGATATAATTTTGGAGCTCTTCCATGGGATTCCACAAACCACTATGGCTGTGTATATCTGGTTTCTTGAGCCAAGTTAGTTGACAAGCAGCCATTATCCACTGAATTAATGCGTGATTTTTTGTCATTGTGTATGACAGTTGCATACAGCTGTTGTCTTAATGCTGGTTGTGTTGTGATAGAGGCTAGTTTAGAAATTTCTGAGCCATTTTCTAAAACACTCTCAGCTCCCATATCCCATAGTCTTAATAACCAGGCCAGGAAACTTTCTCTTGGCCTTTGTTTCAACAAAATGTTTTCAAACACTGGACTAGGTCCATTAATTTTTCTGCTGTGTAACGATGAGCCGTAATGTGCATGGTAGTTTGGGGGGAGTAATTCTTCAGGTGGTACCCCCAAAGGTCTTTCTTGAATTTTCTTAGTTTTTTGCTGTCAACGGTTTACGGGCGTTCGGCCCGATTCCGTGACAAAGGGGACGGGGGACCCAAGGGCCCACGTCCCGGGAAAAGGGGAAAGGGGAAAAGGGTAGGGAGATGGCCCTGAGAGCAAAGAACAGCAGCAACAATCTGAGGAGAAACAAACTAATTTACTAAATAAAATATCGGAATGCAAAACAACACACTATAATACAATATAATTACAATTTAAGCTGATAAATCCAATACAGAGAGAGAGAACGTCCCAAAATCAAGGTAGGCCTTACTCTACTACCGACGATAAGACGGCTGGAGAGCGAGGTGCTGCCAAGATGAGAGACGGCGGAAAAAGGGACGAGGTCTCGTGATCTGCAAGTTTTTATACTGTGAGCTTTTATCTTTTCCCTCCGGCTGGAAATGGTAACAGAGGAGAAAAGTACCGTGGGGACTGTAGTAGTCCTTCTCTTCTGAGAACTAGGTACATCCACTACATGATGTTATGATGTGGAATACCAATAACCGAAAATCACAAAACCATGACATTTGCATAACTGTAGGATGAATTTCTAGAGGGTCCAGTTCTACTAGTTTTCTTTTCCAAAATTTTTATGGCCATAGTGGTCCGATTGTTTGGGGTCCCCTTTGTTCATAGTAGACAGGGCCCTGACTTGCTGATTTGGGCCAGTTTTGGGTGAGTTTGCCTGTTAGTACAGCCATCCTATTTTCAAGGTGCTTAACTTGATCATGAAGCAATTGATTTTCTTCCCTGAGATTTTTTTTTTGATATATTTAGATAATTTAATGCCATTAACAGAGGCCATGCTATGATAGAGGTAGCAAGCTGCCTCTCCTTGTTTGTCAAAATACCTTTTCCTAGGCCTTCAAAATACACAGCCCTGCAGGTTGGGAAACCAGCAATGTTCCACCCTCATCTCTTAATGGGTCCCATTTTTATACTATAGTAGCCAGCCTGTGCCATGAAGAGCCGGAATGCATCTGGGTAACTCTTTCTCCAGGGAGTCAAGTTTCCCCAATCCAAGTCACCCAGCTACACCTTCTAGGAATGCCATTTCAAGATTAGTATTACCTTTCATGGGTTCTCCTGGCTGGCTTGCTAAATGTATGGTATGAAAAAGAGGTGAATAGTTGCCTCTGACCAGTTTTCAAATAACCCAAGCAAGGTATTAGTCATAATCCAGTAAAATCCAAGTTGCGCAGGTGAATTGCTTGCACCCAGGTCTGGCCATGCCTCTTCACTAGGTGCTCAGTCACTGGTTCAGGTCATGACCTAACAGTTCCCATACAGTTATCTTTTGGGAACCCTGGATATTTCTGACATTAAAAATCACCTTACTTCTCCATGCAAATAGACGAAAAATGAGAGGAATCTAAACATGGCAACATATCACTGAAAGATTACAAAAGTAGTAGTGAATGAACACATAGAACTGCCTTCATCAGGTGCATAAAATGCTTGTGTAGCCTAACACTCCTTCTTGAAACTCCACTTACTAAGTACACTGTTGTGGTGTGTGCAGAATCTCAGCAAGAAAAACTCCAAGTGCATGGAAAATTATCACTGTAACGAGGGCTTTTAAATAGCTAAAATATGTCCCTGCTGAGCTTGAGAGCTGCAGTTTTTCAGATACTTATTAACCAAATGAAAAGTTTTCTCAAGGTCCTTAAAGGGTCACATTTCTGATTACAAAATAAAACCACTGATTTCCCTGTCAAACTGCAGTGCTTGATTCAAAGCAAAAAGCCAGTAACACATTTCAGGGAAAAGAAAGTCTCAATACTATCTTAATACAACTGAGTATTTTCTTCTGACTATTCTCAGAAAGAGCTGAATGGCTCTTGTCAATTTCTTTTCCTTTGTTAAACAGTAGTAATGGTGAACAGGGTGGTAGATACCTGGCATGGAAACCTACATTTAGATCATGTAAGTGAGGTGGTATTGTAGCCTCTGGGATTGCTTGACAATTTTTACTGTAATGATAGACAGCACTGTTGGCTCCACCTGTATTTAATCCAGTTTGTATAGTGCAGACTGCTATTTCAAGAAAGAAATGTAGATATTAATTTGTTCACAGAAAGGCTTCGTGTCATTTTCCCCGCTCAGGCTGTATTCCATGAGAACAGCTGGAGTTTTGCCTGAAAAAGTATTGCATCATTAGGTTGGCAGCATGGGAATAGGAGGTGACTTTTTCAAGGGGACATCCAGAAGCTGTGGAATCATGGACCAGTCACTGTGAAAGTACAGTCAAGTGGTGTGTCATTGTGAAACTCTGTGTGAAATCTTTTTGGGGTTAAGAATTTCATTGAGAGACAAAGGAGTCACATCTGGTTGAGTTTTTAGGAAGGATCTTGCCCTGAATCTGTACATAATGCTAGAGATAAGGAGTAGTCACAGATTTTCTTGGCCAGAAAGGATCTTTCTGTCTCACATTGTGCATGGCATGGATCAATTAGACTCACAGTTTTTATTTCATTCAGTCTAGCACCTTGTGCTGGACTGAAGTTTATCTTCTCAAAAAATTGTTCATCAAGATATTGGCAGTCTGCTACTTCTTTGGGTAGTTTGAAGATTTTTCGTTTACACTTTTTAAAAATGCTTCTTATTGCATTTATTTATTTCGATTTTAATTTCCAGCAGTTATTTCTTGTTTTGTCTTTTGATTAGACAGAGACTTCTACAGTAGAAAATGCTATCTTCCTATGGAAATACATATGAAAAAATTAAATTACTTGTGTTATTCTGGTGATAAAAGTGGTTAATATGTTTAGTTTCATAGAAAAACATTACTGAAAACCCTTTTTCCCCAGTCTTGCTTTTGTGGTTCTCCTCTGTGTCCTTACCCTCTTAGAGAAGCCTATCTTTAGCATATTTTTTTCCTTCAAATTATTATGAAACAAAGGAGAAGTATTGTTGCACTAAAAAGAAATAAAGACTTCAGCTGTGTTTAGACAGACACTGTGTTCCAAATGTTTAAGCCTGAATTATACTTAGTGATTTAGTGGGGGAAAAATTCACTAGAATCTATACATCTTAAAGGATAGCTAGGAGTGGAGTGTACCTTTCTTCTGTGCAGCAGCAAACTACTGGCCAAATCTTTCTGAGTGTCTTGCACTTGAAGGTACTGAATGTTATTTACAGATACCATTGAGCAGGCTTTGCAGCACTGTGTTGACAAAGATAAAGTAGTGTCCCCTTTCTGCAGAGGAGAAAAGAGGCAAAGACAAAGTGACATTAGGAAGTCGACATGAGACAGAGGAAAAAGTGAACCCAGAAGCCCCCAAACCCAGTTTCTCTGGTTCCCTAGTTGATGCACACTAAGAATTAACCTCTCTCTGTGTTTGGTAAATGCTACTTGGTATTTTTTCTTGTAAAACTGTTACTTCGTGTTAAATATAGAATTATTATATTAGTCTTGGAATCTTCTCATGTAAGTGAAAAGAGATGAAAAAGTGCTACAGCCCTATTCATCATAATTTCAAGTTCAAACCCTAATACTTTTCTTAGCACAAATCTGTTCTTGGATGTAGGTGTAATTGATCATTAATGGAAGACACACCGCTGCTAGACAGAAAAGCAGTTCATCTCATGTTATCTTCTTTATTTCAAAGACATAAAATTCTTCAAGTAAGATGAAAATGAAGTGTTTAAAAATCCCACACTGTGAATCACTGATCATTGCTGTACTTTCTCCATTTTCAAGGATATTATTTATTTTTAAGAACATTCAAAGATTTCAACTGAGATTAAATAGCCACCTTGGGCTTGAAAAGAAACGTGGGACAGATGATGTTGCATCATGTCTAAAGAGCACTGAAGTGCCAAGTTAGAAGACCAGTAATTATCCTTTATGCACACAGCAGGGTGCTGAATAAGAGAGGAATAGCAGCTGATGAGAAAATGATGACTTAAGAAACTATCCTGTCTAACTGAATTGTTGATATCATGGTGATGGTGTATAGGTACAGTGATCTGATCAGGCACAGCAATGATGTGCACATCACATAATTTAGACCAGTGAGTACAAGCCCTTCTGCAGTTTTAAAATTAACGCTCAACAGGTTTTAGTAGTGACATACATTTTAATAATAGATTCTTACTGTAAGTTTCCCCAAAACATTAAAAAAACTGATAATTCCGTGAAAGATACAAAATCAAATTCATTGTTTGCATTTTGGAGATTTAGAAATGGAAGTACAGGGTAAAATTATTTATCCCATATCACAAGAGGAGTTCAGATATAGAATCTAAGCTCTTCTCCTATACTTCTTCATTTAAACTGCACTAGAGAAATTAATTTTTGTTGTTTCCCTAAGGGGCTGCAATGGAACTATTCCTAATATAAACAAAACAAAACAAAGAAGTATCAGCTGATTCCTAGATGATTAGTGATTAACCTGCAGACAATGTTGAAATCCTGCTTGATATTGTTACCAGGAGTTACCAGAGACTTCATTCGGATGTGCATGGATTCATACTAATTTGATTTTCAAAAGACAACTGCAGAGTGGAGCAGAAGTTTTAAAGACCTTAGCAACGTCTGTGGAAAACACATTCTGTATTTGTGTATTTGAAAACCAGACAAGTCCTGCGGCTTTGAGATCACCATTACCATTCTTATGCAGTGTGGACAGGCTTGGTGCAGTGATAGGACAAGGGACAGTTTGTGTCAATGGAAGCCTTGTTCTGGAGGGATTTTTGGTAGGTGAATTCTTTCTGAAAATAACTAGATATATGGCAAGGAATCTCTGTTTTGATTTCCTTCTTCAGCACTCTTTGAAGTTCATGAGAGTCTTTGCTGGACTTCATTATCATAGCACTTATGGTAGAAAATTAAGTTACTTGTATCATGGATCCAAACAATGAACAAATGGTACAAGTCATTTGTAGCTTTCATGATGCAAAGTTACTTATTTAAAAAAAAGTAATTGAAGCAAATCTTTCAGACAAAGGCATCAGTTTCTGTGAGATACTGAGTTTTTGTTGTTGTTGCAAGAAATAAAAAAATGAAATTTTATGCACCAGGTAGGATTTTAATTAAAAAGTACTTGTCATTTTGCTTCAGTGGAAGCAGCCACTTCATTTATTTTGTTTAAACAATTAAAAACCTCACAAACCAACAATTATATAGATAGTATAAATGTCTACATTAAGTTAGAAGTTTTATTTCATTTTTATTAAGTAAAATTCTTTGTCACTTCCTTTCTTGCAAATTTCTATGGTTGTTTGCTTTGCTTAAAACAATAACCACTTTTTTTTTTTTTTTTTCCTGAATTGAGCTGTCTATGTGGTATTAAAAACCTTCTGTATCTTGTGCCACTTTTCTGAAAGTGCTGGTGAGCTTAAAGGAGGGGAAGTCAGGCTTTGGAGTTATGACTTCAGCTCATTTTGGAACTTGTGCAGCTTTGGACAAATCACTTTCATTTCTTGTTCCTTTGCCTCCCAAACAGGAGGAAAATAAATACTTCCCTCTCTCAAGCAAATGCTGAGAGGCTCGGATGGAAACTACTAGAGAAGGAGAAAGCACTGTGTTGTGTTATTAGCCCCGTTAATCCAGGTCAGTACATTTATTTCTCACAAAGGCTGCAACAGAACTGAATTGCCTCTGTTCTGCTATTTGTATTTCCTCAGTGTTCTCCATCCTGTCTCTAAATTGAACAATTTTAGCTGTTGCTAAAGGGTTTTAAACTCTTGATTTGTGGCAATAACTCTCACAAAGATGCATTATGGGCACTGAAGTGATTATCTTGAACAGGCAGAAAAAGGCAGCCTAACTGGCAATTGCATTCCAGTGTCTGCCCCTCAGCCTAGCACCTGCTTTACTGACTCACAGCACCATCCTGGAGAGCTTTATGCATTAGTGAGGGCCATTCAAGCCTTTAATGGAGCTCTTTACATTGAAACAACTTTGTTTGCTTCCATCTATCTTTCAGGCTTCCTTTGCTGAAGACAAGTCCTTTAAAAGGATTCAGTTTTGCTATGATTCTATTCAGTGAGCCCCTCCTTGCTCCTCTGGGTATCTTTTCTCCCCTTCGGTTGCCTGCAGCTGGAAAAGGTACCCATTAAAGCAAAAATGTAGCTTAAAAAAATAATAATCTGAAAGCAAGGCAGTAAGGAGGTTCAGCTAGTTACTGTACATACTATGATATAGCTGTAAAGCTTTATTTTGAAAACCTTGGAGGGAATCAAAGAATTTTAGCAGTCTGTACATTTTTTTTCTTTGTATGGTTCCTTGATGTTTGCATCTTGTATAATGTTGTATCTGCACACACACTCTAATAAAAATAACCAAGTTATTACATTTTTTAACAGACTTTTAAAACTTGGATATACAGCCCCTGAGCTTGAAGAATAAGGTTGTTCAGAAAATCCTAGGAAATACATGAGTTTAGAATTAAAGCCGAGTCACTGTGCAAATAAAACGTTGGTTAGAACAATGTTAATAATATATTCAGATAAAGGATAAGCCATTTCATTGGAGAAGGTAAAATTGAAGTATTAATTATTGAATAATCCACACGTAAGTTCACCTCTTTTCTGTCGTCTGAGAAAAAAAAAATCCGTAGCGGTAGTATGATTATGCTATGAGCTTAATCCTGTTGTCGGGGGGAAAAGGAAATAAATACTTAATAAGGCAGCAGGAGCCACTTGGGTAAGTAAGGAAGCAACTTAACTTTTCTGGATCCAGAACTTGCAGTTCATCTGGGTGTACAATTCCAAATGGCAAAGTCCTATGGAATTAAAACTTATTTTCCTTCCAAGGCTATGAACAGTTTTCTACTGAATTCTAGTTTTTGGAATTTATTACAACTTAGACAAATAAGGATCCATTTTTTTTTCCGTAAAATCATAGAATTATAGAATCATTGTGCTTGTAAAAGACCTCTAAGATCATCTAGTTTACCTGTCAACCTACCACCAATATTTCCCCACTAAACCATATTCCTTAGTACCACATCTACGAATTTCTTGAACAACTCTAGGGATTTGACTCCACCACCTTCCTGGGAAGCCTATACCAGTTCCTGACCACCCTTTTGGAGTTGTTTTTCCTAATATCCAACCTGAACCTCCCTTTGCACAACTACCTTTTCAGATAGTTGTAGAGGGCAATAGGGTCTCCCCCGAGCCTCTTCTTCTCCAGACTAAAAACTTCCAGTTCCCTCAGCAGCTTTGTTGCCCTTCTCTGAGCATGCTCCAGGGCCTTGTTGTATTTCTTGTAGTGAGGGGCCCAAAACTGAACTCAGTACTCAAGAGACAGCCTCACCAGAGCTGAATACAGGGGGATGATCACCCCCTGCTGACTACACTATTTCTGATACAAGCCAGGATACCATTGGCCTTCTTTGCCCACCTGGGCACGCTGCTGGCTCGTGTTCAGCTGAGAGTCAGCCAACACTCCCAGGTCATTTTCCTCTGAACAAGCTTCCGGCCACTCTGCCCCCAGCCTGTAGTGTTGCATGGGGTTGTTGTGAACAAAGTGCAGGACCCGGCACTTGGTCTTGTTGAACCTCATCACATTGGCCTCAGCCCAGAAATCCAGCCTGTCCAGATCCCTCTGAAAGGCCTTCGTACACCCAGGCAGATCGACACTTCCAACTTGATGTCATCTGCAAATTTGCTGAGGGTACACTTGAACCCCTCATCCAGATAATCAGTAAGGGTATTGGTGGGCACAATACTGACCCCTGGGGAACACCTCTCATGACTGGTCACCAGCTGGATTTAACTCCATTCACTAGCACCCTCTGGGCCCAGCCCTACAGCCATTTCTTTACCCAGTGAAGAGTGTACCTGTCCAGACTACAGGCTGCCAGCTTCCTCAGGAGAATACTGTGGTAGACAGTGTCAAAAGCTTTGCTGAAGTTTAGGTAGACTACATCAACAGCCTTTCCCTCATCTGCCAAGCTGGTCACCTGGTCATGGAAGAAGGTCAGGTTGGTCAAGCAGGACCTGCGTTTCATGAACCCAGACTGGGCCTGATTCCCTGGTTGTTCTGCATCCTAGATAGTTTCTGAATAATACAGTCTCTGAGTACTAAATACACCAAATTATATCTTTCTTTTGTTATATACAGAAATATTTCTGTCTTCCAAACTATTGATTTAAATCTTTGAAGACTCCCACAGTCCCAAACCTTTTTGTCTTGTTCTCATCTAGGACTTTAAGTTTGAGGAAACATCCTGTTAAGGATGTAATAGTAAACTGCCTTTCATTTTAGACTTGACTCTTATTTCTTTAAAACATTACTAGTAGTCAAACTGTGTATTCAGTAGTAGTTCCATATGTGGAGGAATAATGGTAAGATTGCATTGTAATAAATGCAGTTTTAATTTGTCGTTGCTGAATGTCACTAATACACATAATTCAAATATGGCATTTAATTTTTCATATCTGTATTTCCTTGCACTTTTTCTTGAACTAAGAATACTTTTTATTAATTTAAAAATATGTGCCAAAACAGGTATATTGGCTAACAGCTTTTGCACCAATATCATAGTTTTCCAACTAGACTGAAATTAAATTAGTATTTAAGACACCAAGCAAATGATACAGTACAGTGATAGGCCAATTTCTTTCTTTTCCACAATATTTACAAAGCCTATGATGCTACTCAGGGGGTGAATGTGATAGATAATGTCAGATCGTTCTCTGGTGTAAATGACCCTACCATCTCTAGTGACAAATAAAGGCAAGTTTTGCTAGAACATCGTTTATGGATATAACCAGGGAAATACTATGGAGGAAGAAAAAATATCTGGTTTTATGGGTTTTAAAGTCTTTAAAAGCAAGTCATGAAGTCATTGTTTGGTGTGTTTTGTGTTTAAAATAGTTGAAAAAGATACTGGTCATCTGCTGCTTGTGTCAGATACATGTTGTGGTAGCCAACTCTTTATGGTTAAAGCCTTATCAAAAAGCCAGTGCACAGTTTCTCTCCTTTTGAATGAACTGATTTTTCACACTTGGATCTAATTTCAGTCCATAAAACCCATGGATAACATGGACATGTTATTCTATTAATTTATGGCCAACTTTGGCTTTAAAGAAACATAGAGGCTTCAACTTACTTCATAAACTTAGTGATTTTTCAATTCTGTTTCTCATAGTCACTAACCTCTACTAACTGCTTACAAGTTCAGGGGTGCTACAATACTGAGTAGAAATGTTTAAGACTATTTGTAGTAAACATGAGCTTGAACTTACACCCTAGCAGACCAGATCTGCCTGGAGAATTATGAAAGCCTCATTTAATTCTATATCTTTGACTTGTCTTAAATTCATAAGAGTTGGTCTATACTTCTGATTGACTGTGATTCATATTCTGCCAGATGGGTAAAAGCCATCATTTGTCAGGAGAAGCACAGGATGTTTGATCATGAAATACAGATAAACGCTCCAAGGCTGTATGTCAGAGTGTTTTTGACTGAAAAATAGACACACTCTTTGTCTGTGATTTATGCAGCCATTTATCTTTTGGTTATCTGTGGAGATACGTAGTGTTGGGTTGGACTGAAAGGATAATTTCCATTTGAGTATTGTCAAGGAAATCTTTAGATCGACTCTAAGACGTTATTCTGTTTATTGGCTTGAAATCGTAGTTCCAGTTAGGAAACCATTCATGTTCGTGGGACAGAAGTTCCCCTACATTACGTTTGGCTGGTGCTACAATGCACGGAGGATGTTGCTTTCTAGGGTTGTTAAACCAAGGAACTAAGTCATTCATCAGTAGAAAAAGACTGAAAGTGATTCTTTTAGCATTGTATTTGGAGTGTGTCAGACTTCAGCTGGAGAATGAGACTGGAACTCGCTGTCGTCCAATGTGAAAAATAGTAGATCACAAACTTGTCTCAGATTTGTGCTTCTCTGTAAGCTCTTCCTACAATGTAAGTTCTTTTGCACTGTTCATTCAGCAGCTGCTTTTCTTCGTAACTGGGTTTTGGCAAAGAAATTGTAACAAGTTAGCATACAGTAGAAAACACTTATCAAAAACAAGCAAACAAACCAATCTCTCCATTTCTGTTTGTGAGTCTATTCTTTGAACCAATTAGGGCACTCAGTAACTTAAGAAGACAATCTTGGATATAACTGTACACAATCTCTCCTTTGTGGAGTTTTGTGTGAAAGCTTTTATCATTTCATTCCACACAATTACACATCAATGAAATGTGAAAATGCTAACAGTTGTTCCATATTTTTTTGGCACTACAGCTGATTTACAGACTGCTGTGTTTCTTCAATGTTATTATTAGGAAAAAAGAAGTGTGAGAAATGAAGAACTTCAGCATTCAGATTTTATCTGCTGAATTTTCAAAGTTTTCCCAGAAAAGGTATTTAATTTAAGAAGATTACGGCAACACTGAATTTTAAACACATAATTCTGCATTCTTTTCTTTTTTGATCCTTCCCTGATTCTACAGGGATCTGTAATATACAGAAAGCTGTATAGTACAGATTTTCAGAAAAGCCACATCATGATTATTCTTGAAGGTAGAGGCTCCTACACTGCCATACTGAGCAACCAGAAGACTGCAGATTGACTGGAACATTGTTTTTTTTTTCTTCATAATCTCTCACACTGGAACAACTTCCGTCATAAACACTCTCCTCTGTATGCTTCAGTCAGGAAAACACAGATGCAGCATGTACAATGCTAACACTTTTATACATAAAATACTTGGATGTGATGCAGCATCCAAGGGAGATGTTCCTGCCCTCTCGTTTATCACCTTTTTTATCATGATTATTTTATTGTTCTGAATGCCTGACTAAACTTCTGTTCTCCGTGCAGCAGGGCGTCAATAGTGGTAGAGCACATCTTTTACCTTTTATATCCTGATCTCCACCTGCATTTCCAAATTGCATGGAGAAATTGGAAAGGATATAGGTTTAGTTTGAACTTGTTTACTGGCTGATCCAGTGGGGAATCTGAATGACACAAAATACCTTTTTGTCAGGAAGAGGTAAAATAAGTGCTACAATTAAAAAGAGATTGTTCAGAAGTACTAGAAAGTGTCTGGGAGAGATGGCAGTTACTTTGGTTGGATTTGAAACTTGAGTCATTATTTTTTATAGTTCTAGCAAACATTGTTGCCATGCAGTGCTGAATGAAGAAAGCAGTGATGTCTCCTGCTAGCAGATTTTTTAGTTTAATGTGCATTCATCTTTGCTTTATTCAGAGGAATGTGTAATGAAAATCATCAAACTAGTTACGGGCTGTCTGTGACAAGAAGTTTCAGTTACTGTCTTAGAGTGTCAACTTACTGCGTCAGAATAACCACTGTGTGACAGATCCATTCTAATTACCTTTCTTATCTTAACATTTATCATTGTAATAAAAAGGAGAAGGGAAAAGAAGAACTAACCTTTTTTCTTGAAGACTACAGAAGAGAGTAAAGCAAAGGCTGGAAATGAAAGAAGCAAGCAAACACCAGCCAGTCTCCATGGTTTCATAGTTCATCCATGGAAACTGGCTGGTGTTTACTTGCTGTCCTGATCAAAACAGTTTCCATATAATCATCTGATTGGATATTTCTGCTGCTTGACACTAATGAATTATTCATCAGATGAAAAGGACCAGCTGGTCTTCTTTTGTCATAAGCAGGGTTTTGATTGTGGTGATGATAGAAGCTCAGACAATGATTCCCCATACCCATCTAGGAATGTGTTTAGGTTGCTCCTTCTACAGCAGTAAGGTTTGGTGTCTGTCCTGTTGATCTGCCCTTAAACTTTTCATCTTCTCTGATCCTGAAATATCTTTACTGAGGTAGAGGGAAAAGTTTTGTTTTCTTCACTGATGTCAGTGAAGTTATTTCCAGACTTGCTATCTGCTCATCTTGATTCTGTACAACTGTGCATCACTGCAAATGTATAATTCCTGTCAAGCATCTTTTGAGCAATGTCACATGTTCTGAGCTCTTCGGTACTCAAGATCAATGCCATACTCAGTATACAGAGATACGCTTTATTGGAGGATGCTAGAAAATGAAGTGAGTCAAGGGGGGGAAGTCTGTGAGAAATCGATAAATCATTGTTTGGGAATAATTTTCCCTTAGAAATAAAAAAGTGATAAACTTCTCTAAGAAGTCATAATTATAATTATTGCAGCAAAAGGATGCCCTAATCACCTCTAGTACATTCCATGTCTACAAAATGTAATTTGAATTTTAGTTGCTGATTCTTGCCATCTGTACTGTGGGCAGGGCAAGATCAGCCCACTGTTGTATTTCAAGATGACTGAAAGGTGCAAAGTAAACAGTATAAAAGATGAAAACTCAACCTGGAACTTTGAATGGGCTCATTGGATCTGAGTCATGATTTCTACTTGACGGTGGCCTTTTTTGTTAGTCAAAGTATATGACATAAATATTCATGAACAATCCTGGTTAAACATGCCATACACATTTTCAGCTGTGTTTGTAGATTCTTCATCTGATTCCTTAAAGAAACTACACGTATATTGTTAACTCCTAGGTTCTTCATTTATTGTGAGAAAGTGGATATATGTTTCAGGGCATAATAATAAAAATATATGGTTTATTATTCTTGTGCATCTGTGCTTCTCTCACAGATACCATTTATTAAAGCCTTAGAGAAATTCAGTGGAGATTTTTAAAAAGCATTTTAATTTTAAGGACATGAAAAATTACTAATTTATTAACAAAGGCTCTGGTTGATAATACTACTTAATGTTTTATGGAAACTTCCTGAGATATTTTCTTAGTTGCTTTGAATTTCTAATTTTCCAGTGATACAAGCAATTTAACAGTTCTTTAGTCCTAAAAGGATGGGGTGGAAGGGGCATGGGAGTGTTCTTTCCTTTGAAGAAAAGACCAAGTATCTTTTCCAAGTATTGTGTGCATCTTACTGTGCTGTGCTTTCTTGATTTCATACTTGGTCTCTGCTGTAAAGTTCTTTCTTTGCTTACAGTGCCAGGATGCTACTATATCTTAAAATATTTTATAATAAACCACGTGGCTGTTTGTACTGGATGAATTCCAGTTTCTTCATCAGTAGTGGATTGTGCCTCATTCAGGATTGTGTCTGTGTGTAATCACT
The DNA here is from genome assembly GCF_002078875.1 of Numida meleagris. Classification (NCBI taxonomy): domain Eukaryota; kingdom Metazoa; phylum Chordata; class Aves; order Galliformes; family Numididae; genus Numida; species Numida meleagris. The sequence goes on from NC_034414.1 coordinate 42,350,044, forward strand.
ATTGTGAGGTGATCTTTCCTTAGTGTTAAGTCCCCAGAATAACAAAATAAGTACTTGAGCTTCCTATGAGTTGCAAAATCTCCCATACTCTCATGAGTTTTTGTAGCCTCTGAGTTTCATTTTACCTGGTATCCATCCATTTTTCTGTATTAGAATTTTGTAGTTTCCTGTGCTTGAACTTGCTAAAGCTGCTAAAAGCATATCAAATAATTCAAGGATTACTCATTGTCAAGCAGAATATGTACTGAGTTTCTTTGCATTTTATTATTATATGCATTGCTTACAGGTACAGCATAAACAACTGTTTGAATATTTTCCAGTTTTTTGCAGTTTTGGAGAATTTGAGCTTGGTCTGTACTATGGTCTTGGAACTGCTCCTTGCTTCCTTCATGCAGTTCACTTTAACCAATGGCACCATCCTGAAATATCTGTTCATAGAATGTATTCAAATTATTAGTGGTCATGAGGAATTAAGATGATATTATTCACTTCGTAATGGCAATTGAAAGACAAACATTTGGGGAGAATAGGAGAAAAGAGTATAGTGTATTAAAAATACAGTTGTAATTGTATTTTATTGTATTTAGAAAATTACTTTCATAGGGAAAGATACGAAGTAATTCCATGCTGAGATTTGGTTGTTAAATCAACACCATTACCAAGTTGCTTTGACAGGTGCTGGTCATTCATCTTTAAAAAATATATATATTAAGTGGGCATACTTGTGTCATGAAAATAAACTCAGACAGTTTATTCCATAGACTGGAGACTGAAGTAGGACATATGAAGAACATAATGGCAGAAGTAAATGAACAGCTTGATTTACAGAGTGGTGGGAATAACAGAGGGACAAAGATCAAGTCACAGAAGTAAGCGGAAATAGACAACGTGAATGTGCAGCTTTGATGGAATCTGAAGATAGTTTGAATCCATTTTATCACATTCAGCATAGAACATTCTCCCAACTTACCCTCAGTTGCCTGTGATCCTTCATAAGGTGACAGAGCAGTAGCACCTAGATCGGAATTGCAATTGTGTTATTCAGATGAAGGTGAGGCTTTAGCAAGTCATAGGGGGAAAAAAAAAAAAAAAAAGAAAGAAAGAAACAAAACTACCCTAAAACTTGCGGGCTCAAACTGTCTTCATGGGCCATTGGGAGAGGCTGTAGCTGTAAGGTAACTTTCTTTCCTCCTCTGATTCAGCTTCAGCACAAAGCATCAGGCAGCAGCACTAGGGTAGCCAGGGTCAGCCCAGAGTCCAGACCATCAGGAAAGTTCATCGTTCAGGGTCAAGCTGGGAATGCAAATTGAGACCAGGCCCTATGAGGGAAATAGGAGGTAGACACAGTCCTAGCCTGACCAGACAGGGCCGTTGAAGATGGGACCAGGCTGGGATGTGATTGAACCTGAGTAGGCAGGACCCATGGCCAGGCAGGGCAGGACTATGGGGAGCTGAAACCTGGCCTTGTTACGGTCTCCTTGGATCAGGGACTGACAGCCCTGGGGCTGACATGAGGTCCTGGTCCTGGGCAGAGTCAAGAAGCCCAGGGTAAGTTAGGACAACTGTGTGCTAAACCATTGTATGGAACTATCAGTTGTTCCTTTCTAAGACAAAGTTATACGCACTGCTGGAATAAGTGTTTCTTGTTTTAAATTTATCAGTTAAATTTAGTCATAATGTGTGTCTGCTGAATTCTGACCACCTCAAGAAACTTATCCCTGACAAAATGTTGAAAACAGTGAAGGTGGCTGCAGTCGTGGTCTGACAGGGTAGCCGTGACCTTGTAATACGGCGATGTGACAAGTTTACACCATTAATTTATCTTTAACTGCCTTGCATTTAACATGAATCTCTAGATTGCCTGTTTGCTTTGTGATGCTTTGGCTCCCACTGTGATTCTGTCATTGGAGAAATGAAGTGATTAATGACATTTAAATTAATTCAACTAATCCATTAATTAAATCAATCAATTTAATTTAATTACAATGATTGGTGAAATTAATTCCAGTAACTCAGATCCCCCTGTCTGCCTTAACTCTGTGTCCTTGGTGCTGGAGCATTTTGTGGTGACTGTCTGATGGGCACCAAGAGGAAGTCTCCTAATGCACAGATCCACTGCATTAATTGCCAGAGGGCTGCAGAGGACTCAAGAGCTCCAGTGTGCCTCAAGGGACTTGTTTAGTTTCTGTTTCCTCTACCAGGAATTGGCTGAAGAGGCACTGGTTTTACTTCTTCTGAATACTGATGATTATCTCCAACAGATCACTAGTGTCTCCTGCTGTGTTGACATCCTGGTAAGATCTCCAAGACTTGTCCACTGCAGCCCACATTTGTTCACAAGTTTCTGTTTTGACTTCTGTAACTGGTCCCTTTGGCATCAGTACAACTAAGGATATTTAGTAAATTTGAATAATGCACAGCACAAATTTAAGGAAAACTAAGATATGTATTATAACTAAGATATGCCATAGAGTGGCTGCTAAAAACCCAAGTAGTTGACTGATGTCAGCTACGAACATTACACAACCGATAATTTTGTAGATTTATTTTACTTGTAAGGTGAATTGAAAGCATTTTGGGAATGCGTAATGTCAGCGCTCTAGAAATTTTCTTAGAAACTCTTTTCCTGATGCTTCTGTTGACACACAGATGAGGAATCTTCCTAACAAAAAGGTTTCATAAAATGAAAGGCTCTAAATTTGTACTTAAGATATTAAGAAGCAAAGGTACTTGATTATTTTCCTAATGAAATTTTATTGAATTTGTAAAGAATATAAGGCATTTGTTCAAAGACTTCGCATAATCCTAGTTACTGTTACTTGCATGTATACTCTAACAGTTTGCTCATTAAGCTTTTTGTGCCTATAGTAAATTACTGTCTCAACACTTAATCACAGAATCACAAGGGCTGGAAAGGGCCCCTGGAGACCATCTAGTCCAGCCTCCCTGCTGAAGCAGGTTCCCTACAGTAGGTTGCACAGGAAAGTGTACAGGCGGGTTTTAAATATCTCCAGAGAAGGAGATTCCACAGCCTCTCTGGGCAGCTCACTCCAGTGTTCCGTCACCCTCGAAGTAAAGAACTTTTTCTCATATTTGTATGGAAATTCCTATGTTCCTGTTTGTGCCCACTGTAACTTATTCTGTTGCTGGGCACTGTTGAAAAGAGCCTGGCACCATCCACATGACTCCTGCCCATTAGATATTAATAAGCATTAATAAGATCTCCTCTCAGTCTTCTCCAGACTGAATGGCCCCAGGTCTTTCAACCTCTCCTCATAAAGGAGATGCTCCAGACCCCTAATCGTCTTTGTGGCTCTCTACTGGACTATCTCTAGACCTCTGTCTTTCTTGACCTGAGAAGCCCAAAACTGGACACAGTACTCCAGATGTGGCCTCACCAGGGCAGTGTAGAGGGGGAGGATAACCTCCCTTGATTCACTGGCCACACTCCTTGTAATGCACCCCAGGATACCATTGGTCTTCTTTGCCACAAGAGCGCACTGCTGGTTCATGGTCAACCTTTTGTCCACCAGGTCACCAAAGTCCTTCTCCACAGAGCTCCTCTTCAGCAGGTCATCCCCTCACCTGTATTGATGCATGTGGTTATCCCTCCCCAGGTGTAGGATTCTGCACTTTCCCTTGTTGAATCTCATCAGGTTCCTCTCTGCCCAGCTTTCCAGTCTGCCCAGCTCTTGCTGAATGGCAGCACAGCCTTCAGGTGTGTCAGCCACTCCTCCCAGCTTTGTATCATCAACAAACTTGCTGAGAGTGCATTCTACCCCTTTATCCAGGTAATTGATAAAGATATTGGACAAGACCAGATTGAGCACTGACCCCGGGGAACACCACTAGCTGCAGGCCTACAACTGGACTTTGTGCTGCTGATCACAGCCCTCTGAGCTCCGACGGTCAGCCAGTTCTCAAATCCACCTCACTGTCCATTCATTTATCCCCCACCTCCTAAGCTTATCCTTGAGGATTTTATGGGACACATCAAAAGCCTTGCTGAAGTCAAGGTACACAACATCCACTGCTCTCCCCTCATCTGCCCAGCTGTTATGATGTTATTGAGGGCTACGAGAATGGTCAAACATGAGTAAGAATAGGAGAAAAAGTGGTGCTAAAGGCAAGGAATAGAGTTGAAATTCAATAATGTTATGTCTCCACTGCTTGGTTAGGGAAGTTCTAACAGGCTGGAAGTGCAGAATGAATATGGTCAAATGAAGACTATGTATAGATCTAGGCTATACTTCCTGGAACACACCAGGAATAATGTGTTCAAATATCTTGCTAGTACATTTATGCTCTAAAACATACAACATCTCTCCAATTAATCTCAAAAGATAATGATTTGAAGAGATGATGGGTGGAGTCAAACCTTTACTATCTCTTTAGCAACCTCAGTTTTATGATAACATAGCTGTAACTGATGATCATATGCAGAATTTATGAATCAAGAAGTAATCTCAGATCTTCTAAATCCTAGTCCAGAGGTCTGATCATCTCTTATACAGATTTGTTTTCTTGTTTTTAGATTCTTGTGGTCAGCTTTCAAGTTTGTGTCTAGTAAGACCCTTAAAGTACAAGGTAGATATATTCCAGACAAATTCTTGACAGATGTAGCACAAAACTGCAGAATTAAGAGGTTACCAGGTTCTAAGGTATACACAGTATTCATATAGCATCACAGACAATCCTGGGAAGCATCAAGAGCTTAAACAGAATACAGGAGTTGCCAAAAACAAGAAATAAAGTAAAGGAGAATAAAGGATGGCATATCCTGGGTAGGGCTAATTACTGAGTTTGTAAGGAGAAACAGCATAACTTTTCCACTAATGCAGTTTCAGTAGAAGTTAAGGGCATTGAAAGGAGTTGGATGATGTTTCCCTGGAGACCTTTGGTGCAATTAGAGACAGGAGAAGACTGGGAGATGTATTTACAGATAAAAGACAGTAAGAAGGCCTAAGGCTTTGATTGTAGGATTAATTACTTGGATATTGACTTAGGTAACAAGTATGCAGAAGCTAAGGAAGATATGTTTGAAAAATACTTCTAAGGGATGTTGCCTTAAAGAAATACATCAAAAACTGTGTATTCTGAGGCAATTTGGGGTTGCTAAATTCATGAAATAGATGACAAGATACTATCCAGTACTTCCCCAGAGTCTATTTCTCATGGATCTCAACAGAACTTCCTGCATTGTGAACCAGATCTGTCATTTTCACTTTATCCAGAGTCCTGTATTCTTGGACTCTTGAGTAGTAGCTTGAAATAAATTAAACTATTGGAACTCATTGAATGAAACAGAATTTAATTCTCACTTTTTACTCCTATTCTGGCCAAATTCCTTTTTGTTTGCGTATGTGTAAGAACAGAATAAATCCCTAGTATTATGTCAGTGTTATTTGTTAAAACATATAACCTCCATGTTTGTACTTTCTGTTAAGCATAAAGAGAGAAAGAAACAGTTGATGCTGCTTTTTTTTTTTTTTTTAAATTCAGCCCTTGAGATTAAACAAAAAAAATAAACACAGCTAAGACAAGTGGAAAGAGGTGAGGTAATGGACTTATTCTGTGGTGTTTGAACCAACAATACAGGGGAGCATACTGATAGCTGCAAAAAATGCCTTTCAAGCGCAAAACCAATTAACTCTGGGTTAAGAGAGGAGGAAAATACTTGTAGGGATAGTCATGAAGAAGGCTCTGGAAGTGAGTAATGAATTCTCTTTCAATGTCTAAAGTGAAGACTGGAAGGAGGTGCTTTGGATTCAGCCATCTTATTTGAAACAGAGAAAAGAGCTGGTAAGTGATATTGCCAGTAGAACTTTCTCGTGACAAAAACACACAAACAGAAAAAAAAAAGCACCCAACAACCTTGTACTCAAAACTGCTTCTATGTACAACATGTGCTTCCAGCTGAGAGTGTTAACACTTTTTATCTTAAGAGCTTGCATGATACTCTCATTCTTATTGTTGTACTCTTAGTTTTACTGAACTCTGTCTTGTGGAAACGTGTGTAGCCAACATAGCCTGTTTTGCAAGTGTGTTAGATGATTGTTGCCTCTTTTTCCATAAGTTAAATGCTTTTTCTGTTGGAGTGAAGTTTATCATTTACCAGTAAGTCCTATTCATTTGTCTTTTCTTCCTTGCTTTCAGAAGGAAGCAAGCTTTGACACCATTACTTTGTAAATGTTTCTAGTGTTTTACCTGCTCTGCAAATAATTGCTGCTTGTGGAGTATAATTTAGTCTGAAGGTGATGAAAAATCCCTATATCCTTTCAGAATCTCAAGGTAAAAACTCTAGGGAAACCACTCATTTGCCAGAATATACTTTGAATAAAAAAAACTAGTCATCAATCCAACTAGTTTTCAAGTAAATGCAGAGTTTTAAAAAAAAAAAAAGTGGCTACAAGCACTAAATAACTAAATATTGCTTAAGAAGCTTTTGATCTATTGCTTGTTAGTACTGTCATGCAACACCATGTTGCCCTTTCTTTCTGCCAGCTCAGCTGTTAGTATGGTTACACCTGTGTGTTCAGGACTCAGTTGCTCTTAACCTAAAAGAGAAAGGGTTATCTTTAAGCTGAATTATTTCAAATAATCAGTTCGTAATGTGATTTCACTAAGAGCTCTATGAACACAACTGTAGATAGTAATAGGAGCCCTTTTAGTTATCTTCACCATCAAAGTCATAGCTTAAGCTTATCTTTAAGAAGAGGAGATTCTATTGTGTGATCTATATGCCTTGCTAGAACTCTTGCAGTTTCAAATGGTGCATTGCCTCGAAATACCAAATGGGCTATAACCCTAAATGGATTTCAGTGAAGGTAACATTTGCTGTGAAATGTTCATACAGCTATATCACATTCTGCTTCTTCTGTGAAATCCAAGACAGAGTATTTAAGGTGAGCTTGATGTTAGAAGAATATCAGAAGAGAAGAGAAATCTGGAAAAATGTTAATGGTATGTATATACAAGGTATATATAAGGTTATATTATTTTACCTTTTGCCTTTTATTATGTTACTGAATACTGTCTTCACATGCAGGAGAAAGGGATTAAGACTTCAGATGAAATCTCAAGTATTTTCCACCAGAGGGTTGATTGTCATGGAGAAAACAGTCAAGCTAATTTCCATACAATGGAATATGAAGATGTGGCAGAGCCTCTGGATCCTGAAGATCTTCCTTGTCGGATCTTGAAGAGCTTCCTTGTCTAGGAAGTCACTTACCTTCACATAAAGGGTATTCTGCAGTGCAGGAGACATTATAGCAAAAGGTAGGCATGAATTCATCCTGTGGGGAAGGAAATCCCTGTTCCTGTTCAGGTTTTCTGTATCTTAACATCTGCTATAATGTGATGTGCGTGCTATTATGTGATTTGGTAATGCCCACTGGCTGATACCAGTTCTCTCAAATACCTTGAAGAGACCATAATGTATATCTTTCTGCAGATTTTGTACTATCAGTGCATGATAGGGATTTTCCCTCTCATTCCTACTTTTCCTATTATGCTCTAATCATCATTGGATCCAAAGGGGTTACACAGATGTGACTTCTGTCACATATAAACATGCAACAGAAGGGTAAATGCATAAACAGTAACATGACTTGGAAGAACCTTATAACAGGGCTGGAAACTGCCCCCATGCCTGGAACTTCGATTAATTTAGCACTTTTTCAATAGAAAAAGAGGTCAGAAAAGATAGTGAGAGGAGAAAGTGCATGTGTGCAGGGCCATATTCCAAACTGACACAGATCAAATCTATTCAACTGCAGACTCTGGAGTTGTGTAGATTTACCCTAGGTTCTAGCAAAGATAAAGTTTATAAGTGTCAGTGCAGAGGTTGATCAGGCACAGTGGATTTAGGATGCTTCCTATCCAGAACACCACATTTACATGTTGAATTAACAAGCAAGGCACGTCAGGGCAACTAAACAAACATAATATGTGACCTGCTCCCTTTAACTGGTACTCGAGTGTGATGAGCTCATTAAGGGTAAATCTGCTAACACTCATTTCATGTCAGCAGAAGACTGGTTCATGGTGCATGCTGTCATCTCAACAGGAGATCAAGAGATACTCAGCTCTGACATGACCTATTATGGCTAAATAGCAAATTTGTGTAGTTACGTGTGTTTCATGAAAATGCTTGATGCACATTAAAGGAAACCTTTTGAACCCTAAGCTCATTATTCTTTTTTCAGTTCATCAAATTTGCAGGCGTTCTGCTGTACATACCAGTGCTCAGTATTCTCCTGTCAACCATCTAATGAATATGGATGTTATTTGTGCTGCTCTTTTGGGGCAAAGGCCCAAATCCTGATGCTTGTCTGTCCCCCTTTGCATTAACTAAATTTGCAGCAATTAGGATCCAGTCTTACGCTGAGAGCCCTTAACTCATGATTATAGCAGATTTGGCATCCTGTCCAAAAAGGACATTACGCCAAAGGAAATAAGTGGAAAATCTTGGCATGGAAATATGTAATCATTTTTCCATCTTTCTATATATTTTCTGTTAAAAATGGTTTCTGTTTAATATCTTTCCATTCATTCAACAGCATTTCCACAGTAAAGATGTATTTTTTTTTCACTTGGGACTGATTTACTTTCACAAAACACATAAATTTTTTTGGATTGAAGCCTTAGCACGGAGTATTGATCAGCTTCTCTAGGTGGATACATACTGGATAGGCAGATGCTTGATACCTGCAGTTACATATTCCTAGTTTCCTGCTTAAATGTATCCAGCCTCAGCACTGTCCATTATTTTACCACCAGGCAGTAATCAAATGGTAGCAAAAATGAGTGGAGTTATTAGGACATAATATACAGTAATGTCTCCATCATTATGTCAGATTATAACTAGAACTTCACCATTCATATATGAGTACACGCTCATATAGAACCAGTCTTGAGCAATTTCAACAGCTAAACAAAAGCTTGAATGCAAATTGGGACTGCATTCGTATCTTAGTCTTAAACAGTCCACTGCTCTGTTATAGTAGCCTCTGGAGGATGAAGTTGTAAGAAGGTAATGTGAATGAAATACGTGCTGACACTGCTACTGGTCAGCTCTAATTGTGTTGTGCTATGTATTGCATTAAATATTATATTTCATTACATAATCATCCAGTACAATTTGCTGCTACTACTAATGAGAAGAAAGCAAGAGATCTTTCTGATAGTGTAAGCTACTACTCCAGACTGAACGAGACTCTCTGAGACACAGATACACATTTTGTTATTATAACTCTTCTGCAGAGAGCTTTTCTCCAGCACATGGGAGGGATGGATATTCAGTGTCAATGCATTACTGTATATCAAATTTCAGCTGTTGCAGCCTTTAAAATGAATAGAGGGAATTAGCTGAAAGACCAGAGTATTTACCACACATTTTGGTAGGCTTTAAAATCATCAGTGATACCAAATTTGTGATGGATGGCAATTAACTGCCTTTGAAACTAGAAATAGAACTGTTACAACGCGGAATTGCATTGGTAGGGTTGGTATATATGTATATATGATATATATGATATATTATATATATATATATTGATATATATGTATATATGTGACCAGTCAGGCAGGACTCATTTTCAATTAGATGAACATAAGGGACTCATCAAGACACACAGGTAGTGGGTGAAATTAAGTCAGGATCTAGAAACAATGTAGGAGATTCACCACTGAAACATCAGGTGGTGTCAGTTAATGTGAGTGAAATCCTTTTATGTGAATGTTCTACCCTGTGCTAATAGCCTTTTCCAAATATTTTGCTGACTTGCAAGTTAAAAAAAAAAAGAAAAAAACACATGTTTTCAACCTTAGGTGACACTGGCTTCTACCTTTTCCAAAGAATGAAGAGAAACCAAAGTTTGCCATTCATTGTTTCTTAGATTTTAATCGGCTTAGTATTAAATCAGCTTCGTATTAAAGACAGCTTAAAAGCTTGGGCATGGATATTTAGGCACATATACATATATATGTAGGAAAAATATGCTGTTATACAAGATTTAAATACCAAAACATGTAAGCTGATAACTTAACAGGCATCCTGTCCTTTTAGCTCCTTTATTTTTTTTTATTTTCCACACGGATTCTGGCAATATAATGGAAAATATGAGCATTTCTGCTAAGCTTTTTTTTTTTTTTAATTGGCAATTTTTGATAGACACATTAGTAGCATAGATTATGGGAAAGATGGTCATAAAACCTTTTATAGATAAGGAATTTGAAAGCATATTGAGTTGCAAATCAGAGGTGCTGTGGCTAATGTAGGCAAACAGCAAGCCGTTAGCATTGTTCGCTACAACGTTGTATACAGTGTAAGGTGGTCTTTGATGCATGGTTGTAATCAGAATTCCACAGAAATCAAAATCAAATTCCACAGAAATCAAAGCTGAGGTAGAAAAAATATTGTAAGTGACTTTCCAGAGAGGTTGTGGATGCCCCGTCCCTGGAAGTGTTCAAAGCCAGGTTGGATGGGGCCCTGGGCAACCTGGTCTAGTTTATATATGGAGGTTGGCAGCAGGGGGCATTGGAGCTTGATGATACTTGAGGTCCCTTCGTACCCAAGCCATTTTAGGATTCTGTGATTCTATGATATTCACTTTGTCCTTCATGAGATCCATCAAGTGTTCTTATATATGGAGTGGATTTACTTTTTCCAGTCTTGTTCAGTCACTTGAAAAAGTTCTAATCTGAGATAAAGTTCATTTGGGAAAATTAAAAATAATTAGAAATTTAGTTTTCTGATAACTAGCAACAATTATGGTGTGAAGGGACAAAGAAGTTAGGCAGTAGGAGAGCCTTTCTATTTTTAAAAGTAAAGGAAAATGAAGCACTGGAGTAGTAATTGTGAAGTCTTTATAATTTAAATCATGGGTTGATCCTGCTTTGGATAGATCCCTGTTTGGCATTTCCAGACCTGTTTTTTACCATTATGATCTTTTCATCCACTTACATGAAACAGCCAGGAGATTCCAGCAAGTCAAAACTGCTGGGTGAACTAGAGAATTTTCTGTGCCTTATTTGCAGTCTGAGTCTCCTCATCGACACTTTCCTGGCCCTAAGGCCAAACACACACTCATATTGATCGACCATCCATGTAATTTGTTACTGAATTTGTTGCTGGATGTACTGTCCAGGCTGTCTGTGGAGCAAGCCAGAACAAACTATGAAGGCATGCAGCTTGAGGGTGCACTTGGCTGTTATACACAAAAGCTCCAGGACTCTGCCTAGATGAGCAGCTTCCATCTAGTCCATCTGCTCTCATAGCGGATGGCTAATAGCCAGCAGGCCAGATGGTACTGAGTACTTTCCTAGCAGAGTCCCCAGCATAAGCAGCTACAGGGATAGGAGGAGTTTCTAAGTGCACTGAGCACTGGCAAAGTGTGAGTTGCCTCCAAGATAGTACAGACAAAAACATCAGGTTTGGGGGCTTCCCTGGGGCGGGTCAGGTCTAATACTTATCAGACCTATTGTGTATTGATGCAAAATTTGCCTACATTCAGCTGTTCTTTACATTTAAGAGCCCTCCTGTAGACAGGGAAGAGATTCCTTTTAATGACTTGGAGATGACGATTCAGTCAATATCTGGTCTGTATTTTGTTAACCAAGGCGATCTGACTTTCACTGACCTCTTCAGATATCCTTCAGCAAAAACTGGCTGATTTTTCAGTTGCTTTTTCTGAGATAAATGTGTGATCATGTTAAAAAACTTTAGTTTTTTTATTAAAATGAGAATAAAAAAGTATCGCTTCTCCATCTTTGCAGTTCAGCTTGTTGTTCTATTTGACACGTGGTTTTGGACCTTATATCAGTCTCTGTGCTTTGCAAATTCCAAGCGCAGTAAACATATCCTTAACACATCATTTGGGCTAGACTACATAAAGATGTAGTCAACACTTTCTTTTCCATGTATGTCATCCAGTATGATTTCAGAAGCCTAGGTATATGTTTAAAGATCTGTATGCTATTGCTAAAGCCTTTCTTTTTTAAACTAAAAGTATTTCCTCCCTCTAGGCACAATCATTATACTTGAGATTGCAAACGTCATATAATAGAGAGATAGCTTAGTGTAAACGTAGAGAAATGTATGCATGTCAGAGGCTACTAGAATTTATAAATAAAGCTCCTTCAATTTAAAATACACCAAAGCAGTGATGACAATAAAAAAGACAATTCCTAAAGACTTCTACCTGATAATTAACATGTAAATCAGTATTGTAATTATAATTCTATTTAATAAAAGATTTTTTAATTCTTATTCATGTTTTCAGTATTATTAAAAATCATCGATTAATTAGATACTTCATTCTTTTAGTTGCTGGAGAAAGACTCAGCTTGCTTTTAATTTTCTTAGTTCTCTGGATGGCAAAAAGGGATTGAGCACTGAGAGAGAAAATCAAATATTCTCACTGCTTAACCTATAAAAACTAACAAGATCTATCGATGACTTTTTGTGTGGTATTGAAAACATGATGTAGAGGAGCAGTGTTTTACAGATAGATCGAGTAATGACCAAACAAAAAAAGAGCCTGTCTTTTCTTCTGTTTCCAAAGCAGAGCTGTCAGATCTCACACTGTTCACACGCACCTGTAGTCTCATGCAGAGTCCTAAATGAGGGTCAGAGAGAAGTAGCTCCTGGGCGTGCTTTGTGCTCTGTTACAGCATTAGCTCTTGTCAGCCCAGCTTCTTGTTGTGTGTTCTTTCTTCATTATGTCTCCTATTCTGGGCCAGAGAGTCTGGGTAATGTGAAGCAGACATTGACTTTGCAGGATTCAGTCTTGTTACAGAAGAGCGGAGACACAAAATCCAGTTTCCAAAGCTTTATATCCCTCCAACAGGCGTTGCTTCTTTTGAGGTTGGTTCTGTGATATCCCACCAGTTAGAAGTATTCTGATTGGCTTATTGTCTGCACACTGTTAATGGATTGTTGTATTAGGCGAATAACGGAGCACTTGGGTTGTAATGCGGAAGGCCCTTCCCCATTTTGCTTTCTATTGGTTGTCCTACTTACTTGAACCCGTGTCGTAAGACGGGGAGGCTGTACTTCTTTGTTTTCATAACAAGGAGTATAACTACTACTATGGCTTTTCAGAAGTGAGTGGACAGAGCGGGATATTCAATATGATTGGCCAGGAGCCCGCGTGAGCTTCTGGAACAGTCTAGTAAAAGATAAGAAATACTATATAGTTCTGTAACTTTTACCAATAAACGCCATTTTGCTGTACATCATATTGATGCCTGTATGCAGTATTTGGCCCGGACCAGACTTTTGGTCTCAGCGCACGAGGACGAAATACAGAGGGTTGCCTGCGTTTGGCTCCAATGGATACAGTCAAGAGTGAAGTGTGTTAAGGAACCACAATGAACAATAACTACACTGAAATCGTGGTTGTTCAGAGAGAACTTAATACCACTGTTGCAAACCTCCACTATTCCTGCTAAAAAAAATTCCATGATGGATTTGCTAGAATGTTATCAGCCCTGGTCAGTCATCTGTGTGACATAATTGCAAACACTGAACTTGCAGTAATTCCTGTCCTATATCATCCTTTTCAGCCTGGACACCAAAGGTCTGCAGAATGCTTACCTTGAAGTGACAGCCTCTAATCATCCTTCTGAAGTCCCTCTCCTTATGCTGAGTTGTGTCTCTTTAATGGTAGAAGTGAGGTTGCTGAACCTATGATTGTCTAGGAATACAATAGAGGCAAATTTTGTGACCATACTGTCTTAAATCGGTGATGTGTTTGGGAAAAGCAGACAAGCTTTCTGAGCTCCTGGTCTCTTTCTTTATTGTTAGAACTTTATCTTCTTTGGCCACGAAGCACTCCTTTCTTTTGCTGACAAGTACTCTTAACAAGCTACCTAAACTCCTTTCCCTTTATTATTTGCTGAAGATATCATTGTCTGCAGCTGACAGCTTCTTTTCAGCTGACATTTGGAAGACTTTCTGCAATCTGTTCCAGACCTTTCTGCTTTGGACAGAATTTACACTTGAAGTTTTGCATTCAAATGAGTTCATTTGAAGAAAGCACAGTTTATCATTTTCCCTTTCCCTGAATTAAAAATTACAAGTGATCAAATTCATTTAGGAACAAAATAGTTCTTTTTTTTTTTTCCTCCAGAGGAAACAGTAGACATGCAGGCTTTTTCCACCTCTACTCAGAATTACTGAAAAATCAAAAATACATGTACTTTAAAGAACTTTATTTTTAATTTTCATTTTGAAAATCTTCCTGGTTTTCCCTTCATCTTCCAAAAAAACCAGTGCAGAGCAATCAAATCTCAAGTCTGTTTATACAATTTATCTTTGCATTTTCATCAGAACTGAGCTGATCCAGAAGTGAGGCTTGAATTAACATTCTCGTTTTTTTCTTTAGAATTAATTAAGATAATTCTCTATTGTAATTCTATTCTATATTAATTTTGCTAGTTAGGTGTCTGTTTAAAATTTACTTATAATTGATGAGTTATGCTAAATTTGAAAACTGAATTTTTTCATTTGGTCACAGGAATGCAGTTTAGTTAGTGAGGACAAGTGTTTGTCTCATTATCAATGCTGTATTGAAATGCAAACACCTTGAAAACTCAGAAATGAGAAGTCTTCACATCAGAAGACCCAGAGCTACTTTTTTAATAATGTTTGTTCACTTCAGCCTTCAGTGAGTGTGATCAAATAAGAAATGGTATTAAGCTACAAGTACTCTTAACTGCTAATCAGTCTTACTGAGGCTTTAGTGCTGCTCAAAATAGAGCAAGACCAGTTCATCATTTTGCATGTATGACATTGGTTTTTCATAACAGTGGAAGTGATCGCTACAAGGAAGTAGCATCTGGCAGCATGTTATTCATAAAGCTGACATGCTGAAAACTCAGTAGGACTCTACAATCATATTATTCCTGTCTTCTGGGCTCCCTGAATTGGCTGGTGATATTTCTCAAGAAGCTCAAGCTGTTATTTCCATTCTGCTTGTTGCAGCCTGTGAAACGTTTGGAATGCAAGCTTAGGAGGATTAGAAAGGAGAAGTTGGGGAGCTGTGCACAGATGGCATTGATAATAAAGCAAAGCGGTTGTCAATATTATCTAAGAATGAGTTATTAATGATTAGCACTCTAGTTTGGTATGTTGACAAGAGCAAGCTTGCAGTTTAGAGTGTGCTAACTTGCATGCCAAGAGCAAATAGCTAAAAGCAGAGAACAGAAACTAACATGTAAGAGTTTCTGATTGCTAAAACTTTCTGCTTTTTTCAGTAAGAACTGTAGTAATTTGCTACAATGCCTCATATAATGAGCTTGTAGGTATCTGAAAAATAGTAAGGACAGGAAGCATACAACAGAACAATGTCATTAAGTCTGAACAAGTAACTCCCGAAATATTTTGAACTTTGCCCTTCATTCATGCTGAGAACAGCAAGCATCTGTAAGAATGTTGTTTGTACAGATCAGAAAAGACTCTTCTGTCATGCAGTGATGGACTCAGTCAATACCTTTTCATTCTCTTGAAGTAGTAAATGTGGTCTTTTTCCAAAAACAGGATATTGAACTAGGTAGACCACTGGTGAGACACAGCTTAACTCCTCTGTGTGACCTTATTTATTGATGGAGTGAGCGTGGCTTTTTAGTCACTTTTTTTCTCACTCAAGAGGCTATCCAGCTCCTACTCTAGAAGTTTTACTTCAAAACATTTATTGCAACTTGTCTTATTAGCCTGAATTCTAGCCTTCCTGAGTTGTATACTATGCAAAGGATATATTATGATAGTGTGCTGTACACAGCTGGAGTCTGAATGTCTCTGAAACAAACGTCTCTATTGTTTACCTCTGATGAGCATCTTCCACTCTGTACTTTATGTTAAAAAAAGAAAGAATGATACTGAGGTGACTGTATCATTGTCTATATCAGTGACTATATCATCTGAAAAAATGTGAAAGAAATGAAAATGAAAAATATAATGCATTGTCTTCCAGAATAGATAAAAAATCCTTTTCTTATTCTTGATCAGAAAGTTTTAGTTGAGGTACTTTATGTTTGTCTGTCTTCTCCACAAAGGGTATTTTTGCATTTCTTTTTCTCAAAGGTATCAAAGGCAAATCCAACTTTCTTGGGATGTTTTTTTTCTTAAATTTATTTCTTAAGTGCACATAACTTTACAATGTTAAATTTATTTCTGAAAGTGAGACTTAGAAAATAAAACATTACAATATCTTGTGCTAAATAAGTGTTGTGGAAAAATCCATATAGATAAATTTATTTGCCTTTAAACAACCAACCTAGTAAAAGTTAAAGAAAACAGAATTTTTATCTGAGAAGTTTTGTTTGTCTTCCTTGAAACTTTCTACATATCTGTTGAGAGATTTTTACATTATAGCATTCTATTATGGGGATTGAACTGTTTACCTCATCACGATGTACCGTTGCCTTTGGAAATGGACCAAGGTAGAGAGTTTTAAACCGTGACTTAAAAACGCATACAAGCACCAGTAACTGTGAATTTTTATTCCCAGTCTTGTCTTTTGCAGGAGTTTTGTAGGTTTTGTGGTAGATCTAGGCTGAAAGGTCAGATGAAATGACTAACTTGAAAGAATGTTTTCCTCCTGTTGAGTGGATATTTCTGATTTAGTGATTGCACAGAGAAAAGTTTACTCTGCTATATAAGCAGTTGTTATCATCAGAGAGCTTCTGTGATGCCATGTACTGCACTGAATAAAGATTGTTACACTGTGGGAGAGCTTTGAGATGGGGGCGAGGTGAACATACTTTGTTGTGGGTGTGAGAAATGCATTGGAAGGTGTTGCATTTGCTGCTTAGGCACGGCCTGATTCTATATGGCATGAGTGGGTGTACAGACATTTGTTTCTGAGCAGTTTCAAAAAGAAGAGCTTTATTTGAGGAGGAGAAAAAAGATATTCAAGTTAAGATCTTCTTCCAGAGTAGTTTATAGTTTCAGGAATGACTTTCTAAACACGTTGCAGGGTAGGGTAGTACATGGTAAGGTTTTTAGGTTAGGATTTGTTAGAGGAGTGGTCTTGATGTGCAGGGGTTATCTTTAGGTTATTTGAGCGTTGTGCACTTTTCCCAAGAAAAGTCTGCAATGTTTAGAATGAACAAGTTGTTCTGAGGAGGCAATGGTCTGGGTTTTTTGTACTACACAGTTTTTGTGTTGGCTGTTAGCTCTGGAACATTGATGATGATGAAATAACAGGTATTTTATCTTTTTACAGCCTACCAACAGCTAGGGGGATGATTTTATCCTGTGGTTACCTGACATTGCAAAGTGTCAGTCCCTTTAAGTCTCCCATGTTTTTCCTCCTGAATATTTAGGGACTGGAAAAAAACTTTCATTTCATCAACTCAGATTTGATATCAAACTTAATTTTCTCATCTGAATCTGTACCACAATTTAACTATTCTGGCCCAAATTACAAAAAGTTAAGAGCTGAATTAAACATGTACAGAGTTGGGGTGTTGATGGACCTGATCTAAGTAAATAATTAATTGGAATGTGAATGAATGTCTGAAATTGTTTCAGCTCAGCAAATCTTGGATTGCATCAGGCTTTTCTTTCTGGAGAGAATTTTGAGGATCCTGATGTCATCGGAATACAGAATTAGAGGTGCACTTGAAAATTTCTTACAAAATTTTGTGAGTGGGAAAAATAGTTTCCTTTCATTGGAAGCTGTATAGTGGCCACGACAAGAAAGCCCCTTGAGCTTCCTTCCAGCCTTGCTTTTCTAATAGTCTCTCTTAAGTCCTATTGAAGATATTAGTTTCCATCCTAATTCCATATTCATATAATTAGCTGCTTTTCATCATTAGTGAGCTTATATATCTCAATATTGACACAAATTGAACTCTTAACTATATACTTATTACTGGTTGATGTGACATTGAATCTAATTCTAGAACTAAAAGCAATTTGGCAGATAGATAGAGAGGGGATACTTAAAAATGGCAGAGGCTAGATGTGGAAAATTGTTCAGGTCAATTGCAAATTCAGTGTCTTTCAAGGCCACTTCTAAAGATTACCATTGGCTGAACTTTTTCAGCACTGGTCTCCTGGATTTTTAGATTTGCTACTTCTGTTCTGGTCTAGCTTTAAGTGTTCAGTATACATGTGCATCTCCCTTCTGACCGTTAGGCTTATTTGTTAAGTTCAGGACATTCTGTTTCTGTTGATCAGTATAGCTCTCCAGCACTTTTTTTTTCTTTTCTCTTGTGATGCCTCAGACCAGTCTTTCCCCTCGACTACATATTTTTTCCCCCATATAAATAAGAGCAAATACCACAAGATATTTCTGCCAATATTTGCTCATATTTTAAATGCAGTCACTTTTCTCTTGCTTATATACTTCTTGCATAGCTTTCTGTGTCTGTCTGAGAGATTTAGCTGTCTGGTGTGAAGGTATAGTAGTATTACATACATAAAATTTAGAAGAAATTTTTTTAATAGAAATCTCTTTAGAAATCTTTGATCCAAAAGTATCTAAGTATTTATCCAGTCTGGGAATAAAGATCTCACATAGCTTATCAGAACAATTAGCTAGTCAACAATTAATTAAGTCCCAGTTTAAAGAACTTGCACACATGAACAACCTCAAGCACCAAAATTTGTCAAACTACATCTTTGGTATTTTCCTGAGTTGAAACTATAGCAAATACTAAAATACTATTATAAGAAAAAGAGTTGTGAAAGTTTTGAAGCCAGGTCTTCCTATCTACTGTCAGAAATTAGTTGCCTAAACTGTTGTGATATTGATAAGTAAGATAAGTAAGTATTGATTTTAATTTGCTTGGTTCTGTTTCACATACAGTTTTTTTGTTTTATTTGATTATTTATGGGCTTGTAGCATGAATCAATGACATATTATTAGATTCTTATAAATAATGTAAAAGAGGATTATACAGAGTGATAAAGTTATAGTGATCTGTTTTCTGCAGCTTGATAAAGAACATGCAACTGCCAAGACCTCAGAGAGAATATAAACTATGCTAAATCTGCTATACTCTTATCTTCACAGCCCTCCTGCAGTTCAGTATTTTTATACATATTTTAGAGATGAGTAAGAGAGGAAAATAGTTAAAGTGAATGCTAAAGTCAGTAGACTTGTCAGAAGCATTGGCTTCCTATGTTAAGTCTTTAATTTTCTTCCGTAACTGGGCAAATTCATATTTCTTCAGGTTTAGGACATGTTAGTTACTGAGTCGCTGGTGAAAAGTTTTATTATTGTCTAACTGAATTATTGTCTAATGGAACTGAATCCTGTTGTGGTTTAATTGATATAACCTGGAGTATACTTGATACCAAGCTAAAATGTCCACTCTAACATCGCAGATGATTTTAGAATCACCAGTTCTTGATGGCTTGTTAGATCAAAATAATTCTCTATTGCTTCACCTGCCTTTCTTTAAGTCCATAGACTCTTGCTTCCTCTGGGGATATGCGTCCCTGAGCTAGAAGGTAAACCACATTTGTTCTTCATATTATTTTTCAAGTACTTACTTTATTAGTTGGTCTTCTGTGAGATCACTGTGAATTATCTCCAGAGGTAATGATTTGGCAAAGGTTAATGATTTGCCTCATAATGGAAAAATTGCAATTGAGTTCTACTTCAGAATGAAGGTGTTGATTCCTATAGACATAGAACCTTTGCTACTCAACCAAGCTCTTAGGTGGAGTATTGTAAAGCCTGAGACACTCGCACTCATTTGGAATATGTGCTCTTAATGTATCTTCTAATGTATACACCCAACAGAGTATGTCTGCATCAATTTCACTTCTGACTAGAAAATGTAAATATTTAACTTGCATAAGAACCACGACTTTGATATATAACAGTACTTCTACTCTCCTTTTGTAGCTTTCACAAAAAAAAAAAACCCAGTGATGAATAGTATGCTACAAATGTTACTAAATTGAACTCCACCTCACTTACAGAGGTAGGATTACAAAACAGTGATTTATTCCCCTTTTGTTATGAGTGGGGACACTCATCCTATAAAAACGTTACAAACAGAAGTAAGTTGCAGTTTATCAGCAGTCTGCTGAAGATGTTGTAGAAATGGAGCATACACTCATATGCTGAACTCCATTCCATTTGTATAGCCACTCATCAAAACCCCTAATTATTACTTGTGGATCTTTAAATCAACAAAATCTGAAAAGTGTAAGTCTAAAGAGAAAGGAATATAAATTTCCTTTGAATATGTGGCTTTTTTTGGCCATGCCATTCAGTTATGTATATTGCAAAATCAGAGGCAGAGATTCCCTTGATTAATTCTGAATCTAAACAGAAGTGAGAACCTTTTTTTTTTTTTTTTTTTTGCATATTACACAATTCGGTATTTAGCACTAGACAGCATAGAGACATTGTCATATTCACCATGATACAGCAGTACCTTGATATATGACTCATAAAACTTTTAAATAGAGAAATACAAATTAAGGAGAGTTTGAAAACAAAACGCACAGGAAAAAAAATACTGTTTATTTTGCATGAGGTAAACATCTCACAAAATTTGATTTCTTATAGATGGGCATAATCGCTCATCTCCTCCTGCAGAGTTCTGGCTTCCAGGATTACAGGTGAAGTCAACATTAGGGAAAACAAGAGACCTTTCCCAAAGTTTTACTACCAACAATTAAGAAAGAAACAACACATCACCTTTGGTTGTAATAAATCTTAATTTAGATCTGAGTTACTTAACAATCTATTTATTATGTCAAGCAAAATATTTGAAACAGCTCATCAGCATCATACCTAAGCACCACATAGAGTTCCACATTCCAGGACAATGATAAAAACCAACCTTTTTTACATGGTGAAATGAGTAGTACCCAACCTTATTTTATCTGCTATTCTGTTGTAAATATTCCAATTCTTCTTTGCCTTTGTTGCTGTAGCAGAAATGCTAAGTCATGCCCTGAAACTGTGATTGAGCACCTGGTGCGAAGGCAGGGCCAAACCGGGGGAGCTCAGGTGCATGCAATGCACCTGAGTGACCAGAAGGGGTGGAGCCAGGATCCACCTCTTCCCAGACCTCATTTAAGGGGTGGGGTAGATCCTTGTTTACCTGTAGTCTTCTAAAGGTAAGGAGCTTTTTTTCTTTTGTTTCTGTGTCTATGGCTGCTGCATTTGGGCTTGTCCTCACTTGCTCTAGCCTAGAATTGTGTTACTCTGCTGTTATTGTTGTACTTTCCTTTGCATTATAGTATTATGGCATTACAGTTGCCTGTATCCTTTCTTTGGCATTCTGAAGGAGAAAATAAAACAACCAGGCAAAAAACTCAAGAAGATATGTGTTCCTTTCAACGTGTGCTTCTCACACAATTCTGGGTGGCAATTTTACATGTATTACCTAACACCAAATACAGCCAGAGGTCAAATCAGTATTTAAACAGATATTCTAAATGGAAATGAGCAGTAAGTCTCTTAGATGTGTTCACTGCATGTAGATCTCTCTCCCTCAGTAGTGAGGGTGGAGACAAAGCCTGAACACAAAACCTGTAAATATCATTTCCTCTGTATACCTGAATGCAAATCTGGTGCAGAAGTATTTTGTTCTCTCTCACACAATGATAAAAATGAGAGGACTTCTTAGCATATACATATGCCCAGTCTCACTTTCTGAAGTGGTGGCACTTTTGCCTTTTTTCCTCAAAATGCTAATATCATTTCCCAATATACAGCAGATTTGTAAATTATTTCTGCTATTCCATTTAGCTTTCCTTTGCTTAGTTTCACTTTCTATTTCTATATATTTATTGCTTATTAGTGTTTTACATGTGCTGTCTTTCTTCAACTTCAGTTGCCATATGGCTGATAACTATAATCAGTACCTGTTATACTTTACATCACAGCCGCATGGGTCTTTCTTCTATTAGCAGGTCAGAACTCGGATCCTTTTGCTCAGTGTGCTGGCTGTCTGACCTCCTCTGACCTAAAAGGTGTTTTCTTCTTGAAGGTGGGGCCAGGAAATAGAACCGTTCCCTGAAAACATACCTTGTGTTTCTGAAAAATATGCTCTGTGACTCTTTTTGTTCCTTTTGTGCATGTCTTCCAAAAATATTCTAGTGGGCAATCTTGCCAATGGAGATATTACATGCATCCTCCTGGGAACAAATACACACCAAGTGCTTGCTGTAGCCTATCAAATATGAACAGCACAGCTGGATTTTCAAATAGCAAATCCTTACAGCTAAGTACTAAGTACTTGTGGATGAGCCACTAAATTTATCTGGGAAATAAGTCTGAATAGCAAATTAATTCAACAAAATCATGATCTGCTTGTCAAGTCAGAAATGGGGGGAAAAAAGGAGTACTTGTCAGCATATTCTTTGGAGCATTTTTGCCTATGACTGATACATAATTAAGTAGCACCAAGAATGTTAACTCTGATATTAGTCCATTCATCAGTTCTTTGTCTTTAAGTTGGTCTCTTCATCTGTTTAGTTTTCATCTTCTCCTAGGTTCCCTTTGTTCTTCCAGGTTTTTTTTGTGTAACTAAGCAGTCCAGAATGAAATAACATACTCTCAATGTGATTTCACTGATACAGCAGAGAAAGAAGCTATTAACTCCTTGATCTATAATACAAAACTTCTGCATACATATCTGTTCCTTCATTCTTGTTTTTCATTCCAGATGCCACAACTGCAGATTTTACCCAATGACAGCAAATAGAGACAGAGTCTACTATGGGGAAAATACATTTCCAAATGATTAGGGGCTCATTTTCAGCTATTTTGTGAAACTTATTGCAGTTTGCCACCTTCACAATGTAGTTTAGAAACTGTTATGAATGTTCTCTCATTACTCAGTAGTATAGTGAGAAACTTTCTCAGCCAGAGACCAGAAAATAAGGTCTGACCAAACAAACTAGGAATTCTCATTTCTCTTGAAAGTGTCTGATATTCTAAATTTCCTTTTTCTACCAAAAGTATTTTCTGAAGTCACAGTTGGAGAGAATGTGTACAGTTTAAATGAAGCCCATCAACATAACTTTTTTAAATTAAAAAAAAAGCTCCGTATTTCCTGACTCCCTGTTAGAGAGGATGTCGAATTTGTGCTAAAGTGACAGGGAATTGACTTCCTGAAGCAGGAGGAACTGAACTGTCATTGTGAACCTGCAAATGTAGAGTAGACTACTGATCTAGTCAGTACCAACACGGTAGTTGTGGATCTGTTGAATATAAGAGAAAAAAATTGAATGGTCTATTAAGGTGATAAATTATTCACTGTTAACCTAGAACTCTGGCTCATCTATCAAGAAGTGAGGTACCGAGCAGGCTTTAGACTGGAAGGAGGACAAGGTAAAAGACATCAGAGCTACCATGAAGCTCTAGAAAAGGATTTTTTTATATTCCGTTCAGCATGTATCATTTTCTACAGGTGGAGATACTTAAGAGTTGAATGGAGTTTAGATTCAGGTCATTATTTTGCTGATTGTAACTGTCCGTGCTTTTTTGTTTGATTTCTTTTTTTTTGCTCATATTAGTCAGCAAATCACCGTTGCAAACCTTATTTAAACAAAGACCCTAGCACAATTTGCATTTCCTTCCTTTCATCTTAGCCCTTCTAGTACTTTATTAATGCTGACTGGTCAAATGGAGAGTCTCTAGTTAAAAAAAAAAAAAAGTCAAAAAAAAAATCAGAGCATTAATTATGATGTGCTGGCTGAAAAAGTACTAATTTAATGGCAGGAGAAACAAAAATTTACTTTTAAGTCACAGTTCGTTTTATGACAATTGCAGGGGTTGGAAGGGATCTCAAGAGATTGAGTCCAAACACCCTGCTAAAACAGGTGCCCTGCAATAAGTTGCACAGGTAGGTGTCCATCCAGATCTTGAATATCTCCCTAGAAGGAGACTCCACAACCTCTCAGGGCAATCTGTTCCAGTGCTCTGTCACCCTTACCATAAAGAAGTTCTACATGTTAGTGCAGAACTTCCTATGTTCAAGTTCTAGGCCATTACTCCTTGTCCTATTGCTACACACCTCTGAAAAGGGCCCGGCCTCATCCGTTTTCCTTCCACCTCCCTTTAGATAGTTACAAACATTTATCAGATGTTCTCTGTTGTCTTTTCCCCTGTCTGAACAGACCCAGGTTACTCAGCCTTTCCTCATACAGGAGATGCTCCAGGCTGTGAATCATCTTTGTGGCCCCCTGCTGGACTCCTCCTAGGAGACGCCTGTCTTTTCTGAGCCCAGAACTGGATACAGTAGTCTAAATGTGTCCTCACCAGGGCAGAGTAGAAGGGGAGGGTAATCTCCCTTGACCTGCTGCCCATGCTCTTTTTTATGCACCCCAGGATACCATTGGCCTTCTTGGCCACAAGGGCATGCTGCTGGCTCATGGCCAACCTGTTATCCACAGGACCCCCAGGTCCTTCTACACAGAGCTCCTCTAGCAGGTCATCATCTAACCTGTACTGATACATGCAGTTATTCCTCCAAGTGCTAGACTCTACAGTTGCTTTTGTTAAAGCTTATCAGGTTCCACCCTCCCCAGTTCACCAGTCTGGCCAGATCTTGTTGAATGGTAGCAGAGCCTTCAGGTGTATCAACCACCTCTTACTTCTCTCTTACCTCCAGGGTCTGGGATTCCTGAGGGCTACTCTTAGTAATGAAGACTGAAGAAAAGAAGGCATTCAGACTCTCTGCCTTCCCAGCATTCCCTGTTACCAAGGCAGCCACCTCATTTAGTAGGGGACCCACATTTTTCCTAGAGAGTGGACAACTGTTTTGGTGTGCCTGAGATGAGACATTGTAAAGAAGCCTGTATGT
The DNA here is from genome assembly GCF_002078875.1 of Numida meleagris. Classification (NCBI taxonomy): domain Eukaryota; kingdom Metazoa; phylum Chordata; class Aves; order Galliformes; family Numididae; genus Numida; species Numida meleagris. Next base: position 42,374,836 of record NC_034414.1, read on the forward strand.
TAAAAAAAAAATAAACAAGTGAACAACAAAGGAGACCTGAAGATTTCTTGTTGCTTTTCTTGGAAAAGAAAAAAAATTGTTTTCTGTGGACCAATCTGAAATAAAATCAAATTTACAGTGAGTTAGAATGAATAGCCTCATCAACAGTGAAGAACCCTTTCCTATGATACGTATCTCATAGTGTTTTTTGACCTTATCAGTTGTGATAAGAACTCCTAAATAAGATAATTGAAATACTGCTTTAAAATACCTCAGTGTGGATACACAGGTTTTCTAATTCTTGGTGAAGAGTTTCCCCAAGAGAAAGAATCCTGTGGAATCTCTTGACGATTTAAGTGACTGTAGAACATTCCTAAATTTCCTAAAACACAACTTTTCAGTACTGCTATCCTACCCAAAACCATCAGATAGAGTGATTAAATCTACATTAATTATGTAGCATAATTAATCAATATAGCATAGAGAACTGTGTTGCAGTGCTGATTAATTAGCAGTTTAGGTGAATGCATTTCTTGCTTCTAGCTAGCCTGAGAAGTGCATTAATCAGCTGTGCAGGCAAAAATGGTTTTAAACAAAGATAGAATAGCTGCTTCTAGTCCTTCTCCTATTTACTAAGCATAGTGCTATCATCCTTATAAAATCTCTTTACTATCTGCTTTGTTACAGATAAGAAATAGTATTTGCAAGTATCAACATCTAGCAAAGGACTGAGGCATCAAGGTGAAAGTTAAGGTAAAACTTGTGATGTTGAAAATCACATTTTGCAGACATTTAAATTAAGAAGTCTTTACATTCCACGAATATTCACCTTATCAGTTCCCCAGGCATTTGATGTTGTCCTCTTCATGCCTAAAAGTGCTACGGTCAGGAGTGAAATGAGCAGATTAACACCAAGTATAATGTGGCTTCATGAAGTAGGCGTCACTTTAATCTTTGGCTTTGGTGGACATTCTTAGATGTGCTTAATATAAACAATAAACAGAAATCCTCAAAGTTACAAATTGTTTTCATGTCAAATAGGATGTGATTTTTTAATGGCTGCTCTATAGCTTGCCCGTACTCATTACCCAGGGCCTTGAATGTGATGCCTAGAGAGAGATAGGTATTAAAAAGGAAGAATGATTTGAATGCGACTATCCTCTTTTCAGATCATTTAGAAGAATGATTGGACCCGATTATTCAGAAAATCAAGATACATATCTGAACTACTAGCCAGTATCTTCTAGAACAAATTACTGCAGAAAGTGCAGGGTAAATATAGTTGTTTCATCTTCATATTTCACCAAGCTTCTCTTTAATTTCTTATTCCCAAGTTATTCAGCCACTTTTTTTTTTTCTAGTGCTGCTCTTAACTGTTATTTCACAGCCTAGTTTAGGTTTTTAAGTGATTCATCTATAATACCTCAAAATTCTTAGAAAAGGCAAATGATTACTGCATCAATAGTAATGTTCTGCGTAAAAAGAAGCATAGCCAGCAGGGCAAGAGAGGTGATTATTCCCATTCACTCTGTAAGGCCCTGTCTGCAGTGCTCTGTACAGGCCTGAGGCCCCCAGCACAGGAAAGATGTAGTGCTATTGGAGCAGGTCCAGAGGAGGGCCACAAAGATGATCAAAGGGCTGAAGTACCTCTCCTGCAAAGACAGACTGAGGGAGATGGGCTCATTCAGCCTGGTGAAGAGGAGACTCTGGGGAGACCTCATTACAACCTTTCAGTATATGAAGGGGCCTTATAATAAAGATGGAGAAAGACTATATACCTGGATCTGGATAGGACAAAGGGCAATGGTTTTAAATTGAAAGTGGGTAGATTTCGATTGAGTATAAGGAATAGAATATTCTACAATGACAGTGTTAATTGATTGGAACAGAGAAGTTGTGAAAGCCCCATCTCTGGAAGCATTCAAAGTCAGGTTGGTTGGGAACTTGCACAACATGATTTAGTGAAAGATATATCCCCACCAATGGCAGGAGGTTTGGACTGGATGATCTTCAAAGATTCCTTCCAGTCCAAACCAATCTATGATTATAAAAGGGGAAGAAAAAGGTTGACAGATCTCATTTTTAGCAACGCAGTTTTATATTTGCATATGGTGGAATATTGCAGTTCAGAACGGGCTGAAAAATAACTAGTTAATTTTCACTTTCTCCTCTGCCCTGGTTCTCTATCCCTGTCTGTTCCTGGTAAGATAAGCTGTCAGCAAGTGCCTGTGCTGTATTTCAAAGGAAAATGTACAAGAGATAGTTGGGCTGTGAGTATAGAGTGAAGGGAAGGCAACAGTAATAGGAAACAAGAACTTCAAAGCCTTTACAAACATCAAAGTATCACAGTGCTTTGGCTTCGTGCGACTTTAGAACACTAAATATAATAATACTAAAGTGTTCTGAAAGGATAAAGTTAGCTAAAGATGAAGCTTGGATGATTTGGAACTTTGATTTGGGGAAGCATCCAAAAATCTGATTAGTTTTTTTTTTAAAGACAGCATAATTAGACAACTATTTCAGAAGTCACCAGAACAGTGTGGCAAATGAATTGAAATACTTCCATTTCCAGATGTATGGATCAGGGAAAGAAAACACCACATGTGAAATGAAAAAACTGTTTTTGGTAAACAAGAAGTCCTCTTCACCGGGAGTCTTTACTATAGCTCTCTCGGTACTGTTGGCAGACTGGAGATGTCAGACTACTAAATCCCACCAGGAGGCAGAATCAGATGCACTGCTTCCATTGCTCCACGTGGAAGGGGAGAACAATGAGAAGGTAGTCATCTAGCTTCTCAGGGCTACAAAAATGAAGAATACAGACTGGATAGACTGACACCATAGCAACTCTCACTATGTGATATTGACCTCAAAATGGCAGCGAGCTAGAGGAAGGAAAGAGATGCCTCTGTTTGCTCTTTACCTTTCAGTGCAAAGGCAAGTAGATATTTCATATCTACCATGACAAGTTTTGAAATTTTTTTTAAGAGAAGGTTTGATTTCTTCAGCTATCTGTCTCTGTCCCTCGAAGAATGAAGGCATTCTTAAAATGGCAATTTTTTGAGATTGAAAAGGAGGAAATTGCCAGTGCTTGTTCCTTTGTTTCTAAAAATAGATATGAGAAATTTTGAGTACTCCATTTAGTGTTTTCAAATGAAAAGGTTTCCATTTTACTTTTTAAAAGCTTATTCCATTTGTAAATTTCAATTATAATTATTGTAAAGTACAAAGGAGAGTCATTTGAAGTTACCAAAATTACATGTTTTGGAAGAGAAAGTATTTTGTAGTCTCAGCATCTTTTCTGGGTTGCAATTGCTCTCCCTACTCAGTTCTGATTATATGTGAGAGGAAATTACTCCCATAAATGGGGGAATATATTTAGTGTAACTTACAAGCTCAGTTTCTGTCAGAATTCTGCAGCGTGGGTAAGTCTTTCATCCAAAAATGCCACTTATGTTAAGACATCAAGAACAGCCTGCTGAAGCTTGTCTTGTACACACTGAATAAAGTTCTTCCCTGAAAGGAGGCAACATAAGCAAGTGCCAACAAAAATATTAATCAATGAATGTGGTGCACTGGTTTTACCTATTCTAGTGAGCTTTATTCCCTTTTTGCTCTGATGTGATTCCTTTTGAGAAGCACACTTAGCAATGTAAACAGTTCCTACTTTGTAACTCCTTAACGTCAACACTGCCATCTCAGAGCTGTACCTCATGGGATGTTGAGTTTTATAAGATACAAAAGAGGGAGTGGGAAAAAGTAAGGGGAGATTTTTAAGACTTGCTTACTATCTTCCCCATTCTCCCATGCCTTGCTTGCATTTGGATTTGAATAAGAAACACAGAGCATTAATTTAACAACTCTTTGATCTCCTATGGTCAAATAAGACAAGGAAAATAGGTGTGTATTGGAAAGAGCCAGCCACCGGACCTCCTCTTTGGTCATGGAATCCTACATTTCTTTTTAATAAATTACCATTTTTATTAGGCGATTACTCTTGCAAATATCTTTCCTGTTCAAGGAACATTTAGATGTTGTGTTGAGGGACATGATTTAGTGAGAACTATTGGTGATAGGTTGATGGTTGGACTGGATGATCTTGTAGGTCTTTTCCAGCCTTGGTGGTTCTATGATTCAAAAATTAGTCCATAGCAGGAGTCATTAACTGGTTTGTGTCCCCAGATACATATTCCCAAGATATCTCTTTAGCCAGAAGAAAGGATTAGTGCCTTTTCTTGCTAGCAGAGTGATGAAGTAGAGCCTGAGGGAAGGGTAGCTAGAGCTGAGAGCTGACAAAAGGCTAGTTCCTCTTGCTACAGCAGATCTAATTACATATACATATTTTAAACAGCGAATGAATGGTTCCTATAGCTTAATGAAGCATTGATTTGGTCGTGAAGTCACATGCTCCAATCTTTACAACATATTTTTGGCTGAAAACCGTTACCACAGTGGCTGCCTGAAATTAATGGATGATTCTATTTCCTAATAGACATCCATGAAATCATGGAGTCATTCCTATTGATACCCCAACCTTAGCAGGGGAGCTTGGAATTGGCAGAGCTCTGACTCAATGTGGAAATGGTTTGCATCCTTAGAAAAGTGTAGAATACTAGTAGTAAAGTGCATTAGCTTTTACACCAATGCTGTTCTGCTGTCCTCCTATCAATTTACTGCGAACTTCTCTTCTAGAGAAATGGCCAGGCTTGACAAACTGGAATTTTGATCGCTTCTATCACCTTTCCCTACAGGGGGCAAAACTCCTTCTTCCAAAATTAGATTTTAAGAGCTTATTAAAAATGCAGCAAAACTGATAATTAAACTGAGTAGCTCCACTCCTGTCATTCATTTCCTACTAATCAGAGTCCAGGGTATGCTGAGGGATATTTAAGCTATACAACTCCAGATTTCCTGTGACTATTCTGTAGTATCTGGCAAAGTAAAATGCCTTGCTCTTGCTCTCCCCTCTTAGGAGTTGTCCCAGGATGCCCTTGTAATGAAAAAGCCTTAAAAGGTTTTGTGACTATGAATTATTTGTATGAATACTTGAGTGCATAAGATTATGTGTACTGGAACTGCTCATTCTATTCAACTAATCAGTTGAGCACATGTAGCTTATTAAATCATTGGTTCAGCTTTGCAATGTATCTGTTTATTTTTGTTTGAACTCAACCTGTCTGGATCTGAAAGCTTTGTAACACCAGAGGCTTTCAAACTTGAGGCATTTTTAGCCTCAGTATCCTGACATTGGTAAGGGATGTTCTTTTCAACATCTTTATCACGGGGTATTTTTGCAGTTTGTTCTGAACCAAATGATTAATCCATATGGGATGGCAATGTTAAAATATTTGAACATGCAATTAGAAAGACTGCTCTTCAATCTTGCCAAGAAGGCTGCTTTCCAGATGCTGGCACAGCAGAAATATCATTTTTTCCTCTCAGAATCACTGTGGATAATTTGATGCATCTTGGACAAGAGAAAATTTTCTACGGTTTGACTCGGAATTTAGATCCTTTGGAGAATAGAGAGTGAGGGCAGAAGGTTTAGCATATTGAGAGCCTGGAACGTTTGGGCACACATCAGATAAGCCTTTGGTTTTTTTTTATGCTCACTTTTGAAATCCCAGTTATGAAAACCCTTACATTTGTGTTGATAAGGCTTTTAATTCCCAGTGACAAACAGGATAAGAAAGCAGCAGCTGTAACACTTGAACCATGTAGCACCCTTTGCAGTCCTCATAAATTCATATAACCCTTAGAGGAAAGCCATTTCCTTTGAGATTTTTTTTCAAAAATCCAACCTCCCCTCCTACAAAGACTTTACACAGTAGGTCCTTCTGGACTATCAAAGCCCTCTTAAAATCAGTGAGGCTTTGGAACATTGCTTTGGTGTCTTGCTGTAAAGGAGGAGTACACTGATTTTGGTGTAGTATTGAAGTGGGAAACAATGTAAACGTTTTAATGTCTTAAAATGAAGATCTGGTACCTGACAGTACACGTGTAAACTTTTGTGATGACAGAACTTCAGTCACCATAGAATTTTTTTGAGCTATGCAGGAACCAAACACTCTATTTGCACAGAATTTCTTACAGTTTTGAACATTTTTGCTTATGTAAAGAAAGGTAAATAAACTAGTCTACACCAGTAGAGGAAGACCAGGTTTGAAGCAAGCTTGTCTTATAGTGGTGAAAAAGATTATCTGTCTGAAGAGTCTGTACACGTGCTTCAAGGGATAACATCTTTGAATTGAACTTTATTTAGATTTCTTCAATTCACTCAGATACCAAACCAGTTCTGATAAACTGCTACAGCAGTTTTAAAGAAATTTTTCTTTTTTAGCTGTATGGAGCTGGCAAAACTATTTCAGTACGTAGCGAACAAAGTACAGAATGTATTCCCTGCTATATATTCACTTATCTTTCCTCCAAACTGCATTTCTAAACCTTCATAATTATAGTTTATACCATTCCATACTCTAAATCATTAATGCTCCTAAAAAGATACTTAACTATCATCTCCCTCATAGCCATTGCCTGTAGGTATGCTAAAAGCATATTGCTGTTTTTTTTTCTAAATAGACTAGATGTGGCTAACCTGTGGCCCTTTAAGAGCAAGAGAAGGTCAGGTATAATTGAAAAATACAAATGATTAGCAGGTGTGCCAGTTCAGCTTCTTTTGAAAGCTAAAATGGGGCTGGTTTTTTATGTTAAGGAAATACAGGGGTTTTAAAGAGTATGTTTCTAGCAAAGGTTAAGCTCTGAGAGAGGAAAGGGAGGTCTGGGAAAAGTAATGAAAAAAGATTACTAATGGGCTATCTAGAGACCTCAAGTTTGTCTGTAAATAAACAGTATACACCTGGGAGGTGTACAGTCAGAGAAGAAATAACCTACAACTCTAGGGGCTCATTCAATCCTGTGTTAACTTGGTTTAGCAGGGTTGTAATGCTCTCAGAGCAAAATTAATAGTGTGTTGATTCAGGTAGTAGATTTAAATTGTAAGTCTTCTGAAAGCTATATGTAGATTTTGTAAAATTCCATCTCTGAAATTTAGCATGATGGACTATCACTGCAGGCTTGTGCAGAACAAAGGTGTATAAGTGGTGAAGAATTGCTGATTCTATGTCTCATCTCATAAATAACATCCAAAAGCCAGGAGTGTTGTGGATTCTGGCACAAGCCTGGCTTGTGTGCCTAGAGACTTTGCAGTGATCTCTAAGAAAGTTAAGCACCTTGGGTTGCAGTCTAAGTTACAGACGGCAGACCAGAGCAAGTAAATAGAAAACACTAAATACTAGGGAAGGCCCAAAATTTGAGGGCTTGATAGCTTGGTTTCTGCTTCAGAAGTCTTATCTGAGAAGAAGTTCCTCTTTTCAAGGAGAACACATAATTTTCATTTTATGTGATTGCCTTTTCTTTGAATTAGCCTAGTAGTGGTATGAGATTTGAATTTTAGGTCTGACCTAACCTGAGGTGGTTTGATCTGAAATTTAATCTCTTGTGAAAATGTGTGACCCAGAGACTTTGGTGGGGACAGGGTATCAAGTTTACTGAAGTTGTTACACTGTACTGAAAATGGAAGAGTTAAGAGAGAAAGCATACACTGGAGGGGGCCTAAATCACTGGTAGTGAGGGAGAGGAGACTTTGTGGATCTGGTTCTTGATTCTCATGGGGTGCTAATACATGCAATGTGATTGTTGGGTATAAAAATGCAGTAAATGTTGGCTGTAGGTAGGACTATTATGTGTGAGTGTCTTGATAATTACAGCATTGCATTATTGCAGGCTCTGTGGGACTTGAGCTCTTATTGTATTATACTGCAAATAGCTGGTTACAATACTCTCATACACAGTGGAAAAGAAATTTCAGACTTCAACTTATTAGACCAATATCTTGCATGAAATTCTTGAGTAGAGGCTGATTGAAATTTAAGCATTGGTGTGGATGAAGTATGAGGGTACAGTCCACATCAGGAGGCAGCAATGTGGGAAGACACAGCATGTTCTTCTGACTGTTGTTGAGACATTTTGTAGGAAAGAAGACAACTCTCTGGGCCAGAGGTGGATGGGATAGTGACTGTCTCTAGCGTCACAGTCAGAGACCTGATCAGATCTTGTGAAATACAGCTACTGAGTTATATGTGGGAATGGTACTTTATTTTGTGAAGCCTCTTAGTTATATGAGTGTGTAGTGCTCTGATTTATCAGGTACCCGTACATGACTCCCTCAAATAATGAACAGTGACTTTAGTAGCACTTCAGTCTTCATAACGTGTAAGCTTGGAGTGTGTCTTCAATTTCTTGTTTCCCAAGTCTGAATTTGCTTGTTTTAGAGCCATTCCAGGAGTTACCAATGCTTGTAGAGTTCACAGAAATGTTGCTCTGTGCTGTTACCAGTGTTTGGTTTTGATGAGGAGACAGAGGTGTTTTAGGCCTATGCTTTTATATTCCTTTTTAAACTACTATGTGTTTTTTTTGCTACCTCTGATAATGTTTATTGCTAATGTTCTTTGAAATTGTGCTCTCCAGTGCAAGGATCAGCCTTTTGTCAGCCCTTAGAACAGAACAAAAGCTTTAAGTCAAAGAAACACTCTAGTGTTTTTAGACATTTCAGGAGGCCTGGGTGGGAACATACAATGAGATTTTCTTGCTCTCCTAATACAAATGATTCAAACAGCTGCTTGTACCTATGCTACTACTTTCACTAACAACCAGAAAGCAAATCTGAAAGGAAATTCTGTAAAGGAAAACTGAAAACAATTGCCTGCTGAGAAGCTCTGTTACACTCAGCAATAGTCACAATCCCAGCTGAATCAGGAATAGAAACAAGGCTTAATGGGACTTGAAAGCAGTCATGTTGTTCCTGTTTAACTGCCTCCTTCAGCGTCTTTTTTTCCTCCTGGATTTGACTGTGTTGCTTGGTTAGATGTCAGGCACTGCATGTGGATCTGTGTCTGAATATGTCTAGTGTAAAGACGACATAATCTGGGCTGCAGTCTTTTTCTGTTCCAATTAATAAATAGTGTGATCACTCAGCACCCATGTTATGTGGTACAACTAGCTTGAAAGTCTTCCCTTTCCTGCATGGGGGAAACTGTTTCTCCTCTGCTTTCCTTCATCTCACGCTATGTTGCCTGCATTCATGTGTGTGGAATGTGTGTAAGGAGGGTTATCTTCCTCTCTGGAGGCTACTCCTCTATTTGTTCAAGAAGGGGAGCCATAAACTGAGCCATTAGTGGAAGAAATACAGCCTGAGCCCACATCAGCAATGATTTTTTAATGAGTCTATTTGTACCAGGCCAGCGGGTAGCTCCGACATGGAGTCAAGCCTGAGTCTGGAGTTGGCAGCTGGCCATCATTATGCTGAGAAGGAGCTAAATTATGTATCTTATTTAGTATATTTATTAAGAAATATAACATTCACCGGCAAATGTCCCAAGACAGATGCTACTATCACTTAAGGGCCTCGCAGTCCTGAGCTCTGTTCAATACATTGCAGTTCCCTCATAATAGCTTTCTGGAGTTTGCTGAGCTTCGTCTCTTGCTGGTGCTTTATAATTTGTTATGGTACAGAGAGATTAATGGGAAGGAGCTCTCTCTGGGTGTGAGCTGTGGGGGAAGACAGTAAATGCCTGTGAGTCTGAGGTGCATGGCACTGCCTCTCTGACAGGCTTGGGTTCAGACATCTAAGTATTGACCTGATGTTTGGAGTCAGAGGATGCCCAGCTTAGCCCTGACCTGCAGCAGACCCTGATCCACAGCCACAGCTGCTCTGTGGAAACTGCTGGGTTGAGCACTGTGGTGACTTCTGCTAGTGGAGTTGACTCACATGCTGGCAGATCTCAGGCAAATGCTGTGGGGTTGCTCTCAGTTAGTTTTGAAACTCCCTCTTCCTCCTTTTATCAAAGAGACCTTCTGAAGAACAGCTTACTCCTCTGCATGCTCCTCCTGTGAGCATGGAGTTTCTGCCTAGAAAACAAAAGTTTTTTCCAACCCTAAACCTTGCATGATCTGCTACAGCATTTTATTAGGTCACAAGACAACTGTAGTGTGGAAACCCTTCTCTGACTGGAACAAATGCTGTGTCAAACCTTTTTACGGGTAAAAAGCCATCAGATCAGAGTTCAGGCTCTCAGATCAGCAGTTTTCGCGGTCGCTACTGGCTGGCCTTTCATTGCAGAAACTACTGTATGCATGCTTGACTGGGCAACGTTCAGGCATAGATCTGGATCCTGACAGGGTATGGACATAAGTCCTGGCTTGAACTTTCAACCTTTTAAAACTTTTTTTAAAAAAGTGCTATCTCTATTTTTTTCTTTTAACAAATGATCTCTCTAGAATTGGAATATTAAGGCAATTTTCCCTACAGATGTAAAGATAGCATTTTAAAAATTGCTTCAAAATTCAGAAATGATCCCAATGTAGTAGGAACCATTCCAGAAAAGCCATCTTTCTCTCCCTTTTTCTTTGCTTTCTCTTTTTCCATTTGCCTCCCCTCCACTTCTCTCAATCCCTTTGTGCAATTGTTAAAAAGGATGCTCTCATCCTTTGAAGTAGGGATAATTTGTAGTCAGCAGCACGATACCGCTCATCAAATCATCAGACTTTTTACATAAAGCTCTGCATAGGCTAGCACAAGTAACCTAGAGACAAACTGACCTTTTTTAGTAGTATACATGAGATGTTCAGGCTTTGTGCCTCAGATTCCTGTTTCATTTTCTTATGGATGCTTAATGTTCAAGTTTGCTTTTCTTTAAAAAAACATATATATTCAGTGATAACAGTTTAAAGCATAATGACACAGAAAGCAAGGGAGAGAATTAACTGTTACCAATTCATGTTAAATATTAACACTCGTGCAATTGTAGGAGGGCCTGATTAGACTGCCAATTATAGAAGCTCAGCAAAACTTGAGAACCATCCAGTATTTAAAGGTTAATTCCTTAAAAAGATTTAATTTTTCAGTTTCCAGAATTAACCACTTGGCTCCAGAAATTCCCAGGCTGAATGTCAGCTTGGTGCAGATATACTTTTTGAATATGTTTTCCTAAATTACTCAATATTTTTGACAATAACAACAGGGAAAATGTATTTGGCTAGTTGCTTTAAATGCTACCCTACTTTGGAGGAAGAACTTAATATTTGTCTGTGTGATAAAGTCTTTACACATCTAAAGATTCTGACTAGAAATTTGCAGCTAACTTCTGTGTCCACAGTAAGAATGTCCCTGTGTGAGATAATGAGGGCCTCATCTATGATTTTAAGTTTGAAATGTGGCAGACAACTTATGCTCTACGTACAAATGCTTGGGTAAGCCTCACAACCACTAAGCAAGTGAGGAGTGAGTCAATTTAATTTGCCTATGCAATTCAGTCCCCTTGATTAGGTGCATTTTACTACCAGAGACATGATCTTAAAACTTGTTTGTTTTTTGTTGTTGTTGTTGTTGTTTTGTTTCAGTCTCATTCATAACACAACTTTATATAACGGTATTTTTCTTTGTAAAACCTCAGAGATACTTGGAGGCATCTGGCAAATGAGATATGAGACAGCAGGGGGAAAAAAAAGTCAACGCAAACCATAGTTTCTTGGTTGTGGAAGCAGAGTTCTACCTGAGAAAATGGTCCTATCATTCTAGGTGATGCAAAGCAAATTATTTGCATCTAATAAATTAAAAAAATTGATTTTGATAAATAAGGGATAAATTTGTTTGCTTGTTTTTAGTTTCAGAATGCCTTCGTTGGAGACTCAGTATTTTTACTGAAGGGCTAGTGCATGACAATTTGCAAGGAAGCAGTATGGAAACTATACTGGGTGAAAGTTCACTGCTAACTATTGAATAAGCTCAGAATACTGACTACTGAATGAACAATTGAATAATTCAGGGACTGGAACCAACGTGCGTTAGATTTCTGGATACCACTTTACCGTCCGTTCCCACCTTGCAGTTAGTAACTTCAGGAGCCACAGGAATATCCTAGCCACAAGACTTTAGAATATATTGTATCTCGGTCTCTATTCCTTGTACTTCTTTCTTAAATGTTTATGGTATTCGTTCATTCTCAAACAGGCATAGGCAGTTAACTAAGTTCTTTATTCTGAGAACCTAGATAAATGATTTGCTTGGAATTGTGTTGGGCAGTTTTCTCAATTCTTAGCAATGACTAAAGGACTCTTAATTAAAAAAAAAAAAGATTTTTTTTTTTAATTCTTGACTCATTTGGATTCACTGGAGGCTGAAGATAAACTAAAATTATGTAAAAGATGAACAAAACATCTATCTGAAGATACCTTAGGAGAGAGCTACTAAGTCTATGGGCTCAGCAAATAATGGCAGAGTTTTGGTGGGAAATGAACATTCTCTTTTCATGAGATTTGGTTGTTCAAAAAAGGAAGCAGTAAAGATGCTAAATGTTCACAGGCTGCATCTGGCACTAGACCAGATGAGGAAGCTCCACTGAAACCAGCAGCCATACAGGAACTAGTGCTCTCTACCCACACCTATGATGTTGCTTGTAGATTGTCATAGCTCTCTTTAGGGAGGCTTGGAGGTGAAGTAGCATGCTTCCCCCTACATTTGTCATGATTTCTTAGCACCCCCTTGTTGACCTTCTCAAGGATACTAGGAGCTGTGTGCACCAATGGGCCGTGAAGATGGTATTATAGGAAAAATATGTCCTTTTAGATGTTTTTTTCTGTCATAACAGATATCAAGGTCTTTCAGGTTTGTTTAATTTATCAAGAAACCAGAAAAATAAATATGCTCTTGAAACCATTCCCCGAGTCTTGTCTGACTTTTATCTGACTGTATGCTATGTAGACTGCAGCAGAGATCCTGACAAAATGGTGGAACAGAAAGGCAGTAAAATACTAATTTAAAGTCTTTGTTTTTGGGCCATAAACTTTTTTGTTGTTGATGATAAAATTAATTAAAAGCATTAAAGAACATTTCATTCAGTATAAACACAAGACATCAGTACAGAGACAGATCTGGTGTGTGCCTAAGCATCTAAATAGCAGTTAAGTTTCTAATTCCTAATCTGAGCCAGAATTTCTTGGCTTGGAGCATCTTTGAACAACTCCTCTCAACCTCAAAATAGTTAAACTTTGTGATAACTATTTTACGGTGGGGAAGTGGAAAGAGAAGGGCTTTTCTTTAAAGAATGACTTCTTTATGACCATCTTGCAAGTGTTATCACATGTGGGGACCACATATCCTGGCTGACAATATCCTTCAAAATCCATGATATTATGCCACCCACTTTGCCAAAACCATCAGTCTCAGACAAAAATTGCATTCACTTGCAATGGCTTCTTTTTAATTCAGTGGGGTAACACCATTTCTAGTACTAACACTTAAACCATAACCTTTATCTAAGGATCCAGGAGAAAGATGCTACTCATTCAAAAGCTTGTTAAAAGTCTTCCTCCGAATTGAAAAGTATGTTGAAATGTCAGGCTTTTCAAAGGGAAATAAGAACTGAGAGTAAATTTCTCCCTGTTGTAACCTTGATTCTTGAAGACCAAGAATTATGCTGTTCATTTAAATTAGATTTATTTAACCATCATATTAGTTGCACATGAAGATTTAAAATCCCATGCTATTATCTGGGGATATTTTTTTCCAGGAGTGGTAAATATGCTAATTTGAATGCGTAAGTAAAGCAATCAGAAAAGAATGCGGACTGGAAAGGATAGGATCGAGACTATGCTACTGGGAGCTGAATATGCATCCAGATGAACAGATTGAATTAACCATCAGAGATATTCTTACCCTCCAAATGTAGACACATAACGTGTGATTTATGATACCTCCCTGCTGCTCCAAGGAAGGTATGTGTTATATCTAGACTGAGAGAGGTGCTTTTCTCCGTGTAGGAGAGGAATCTCATCCAATGGTGCACCAAGAAGTCTTGAATTGTCTAAATCTGAAAATGAAGCAACAAACCAGAGATTTATTCAAAATAATATTCCAAATCATCAGTGCAACTTAGTGTAAAATCCATCTCTGTTTTGCTGAGCAAGTATACATACGGGTGTACTAAATCTCACTTTACCATTTGTGTCTTTTTGCTTACAGGGGAATTTCTGAGGTGTGTTAGATTACTTCTGTTTGTAATTTTTGGACATGATAACCTCTGCTTTGCAACGATCACAACACAAGTATGATCAATTAAAGCATTGTTCCTTTTTGCCTGCATTACTTAAGTCGAAGGGACATTTCAGTTTCTAAAGCAAGAATCCCTCTGACAACATGATCATCTGCAGCTGTGCCATGCATTTAATAAATGACTAGATCTTTCTAATGCCAGTGCAACTTATGGGTGAGGATTATTTGTATTTATAGCACCTATAAAGCAATTTGTAGTCCTTCTGCTGCCTGTTATTTTGTGCTTCTGAGCAGAAAAAGTGGACTGCAATACCTTAAAATGCAGCTCAGGTGCTTCAAAGGTTCAAAGGCTTTCTGAGTCCAGCAGAGTGAATGTGAATAGCAGTAATAACTGCTCTTTTTTGTTACCATATACCTCAAACTCTGCCTTTGGGCTGGTGATTTTCTTGGGCAATGCAGATGTTAAGTATGTCTTGCAGCTTGTATGTTTGGTAGGTCTGGAAATCAAGAAATGGAGGTGCAGAGGTGACAGGCTGTATGTCCTACAAGACTGTGGTGCCTGAAGCAGAACTAAGCAGAATTGAAGTCCCTAAATCTGTCTGAAGGTGCTACTCAAATAATTCTGTTATAATCTTTGTAAATCTGTAGGTATTAGATGAATGTTACTCAAAGCTAATCTTGGAGATCAGTGGACAGTTACACAAGAATATTGATTTCTTTCCTTTTGTTAAAGATAGCTGTCATTTTACATTAGTTGTCACTGAGTAATTTGACACTAACTGACCTCCTGTTCCAGGTACATAAACCAAACCCATAACTTCTAATTACTATCACATAAACCTCTGTTCTAATTGTGATGGAATTCTCTAAACACCAGGCTATTGTTTTACTGCCTTATGCTAATCATATAAGCATGTCCATGTTGGTGTCCAGGACACCAACATCTATTTGAGTATATATTTGAAAGAAACCTTTACTACTCCTAGTGCTAGCAAGGTTGGAGGACGCAGAATAGCCCACTTGCCATGTTCTGCAAATGTTACATGGTGCTTATGCATAGGCTTAGGTATAAAGCTGAAATGCTGGTTTGATGCTTTGCCTAAACCAATGATCATCGTGCACCTCAGTCTGTGAAAGAAAGGAAGACTCAGAATTGTTTTTTGAGCCACATGCTATTATCTTTCTACTAAGTTTAATGGGAGAAAATTGACAGAGACACATTCTTTCACTGCAGAGTAACCCAAAATGGATATTGAACTTTGGTTATGGAGAGAAAACTTTCAGAGCTCTCTTGAGAGGAGCTGATGATGCTTTTCCCATCTTTGAAGAACACTTTGAAAACCAGGATTTAAGAGTGGCTGTTACCCCATGGGGCCTTGCTTACTGCATGCTACCCTTGTTCATAAGCCGTTTCAGAGTGGGAAACTCCACTGTAGGCAAAGTTGTAGTTGAGGACTCCGAGATCCTCTGCTGCACAACTCTTCTATTTGCCTGGGTTGCCTCTGTAAGCTTTTCCTCTCCACAGGTTCTGAAATTGTAGGACTGTTAATAGGACCTGTCTTCCCCCTTGGTATCTGGCCAAAGGTCTTTATGCCTTCCCATTAGTGTTATGTGTTGTCATGCAAGGCCGTATGAACCACTGAGGGAGGCATATAAATGTGTCTCTGGCCTTACTGGTTGGTGTTATTATCATCAGAAACTAGTGCTTTCTGGAACTCAGGCTTTGAAATCTCTGAGGAAAAATATGATATCTGTTGAGAAAGAGCAGAATCGTTCTTGGTATTTGATCCTGCCTCAATCATAGGAGAAGAGGCCAACCCCTGCCTTGCCACAACCTATGCACGGGTAGTTCAAGCAAACAGAAATCCTAAACCTTGAGATTAGTAGGTTTGTCTTTTGGCATACTGTCTTCTGTATGTAGTTAGCTGGGGATGTTTCCATATGAGAAGCTCTTTTACATACTGTCAGAGGAAGTACTGCAAACTTTGAAATGCAGTCGGATATTTTACCACAACTTTTTCTGTTTGTTGTAAGTAGGCAGTAAAGCAGATATTGTTTCTGCATACTACAGCTAATTTTTTTCAATTTACATAAATAAATAACCTGCCAAAACTAATTACTTCTCTTCAAATTCTAAATACATTATTTCTCATTTTCCTCCCCTACATCTGCCTTGGTTTAATTAATTTTGCATCAGTTGTTATTTTAGGAACTGGTTTGGTCTAAAAAGGAATGATCATGTGTGTCTTGCTGTTTAACTAATTAAGGTCATTGCTTTTGTGCAAGTATGTGGAAGCAGAAGTGCAGAGGGTGCATATGTACAGTACTCTTGATTTGATGGATAAACTGTGATCCAGCATTAGCTAGTAAAAAGAAATATTCCAGTAGAAAAGTTCAGTCCAGAGTTTCTGAAACTGGTGGACTGATTTTCAAAAATGCTTATGAGAATTAGCCTCCTGCCATTTCAGTTTGTGGGACTTATCTTCTGTAATACCTGGTGCGTAGTCAGTACAATAAGGAGATCATTCAGGAAGGAGCTACCTGGCAATGTGGGTTAAAAATGCAAAATTTAAGTCACCAGAAATATCAGTGACCTTTTACCTAACCTTGAGTACGTCTAACTCCTTATGGATTTCTTGAAAGTATTTTGTCTTTAATAGAATTCCTCATATATAAGTTTCCCAGTTGTGACAAGACTGTACGGTTTTCTTTATACCTTCACTTTATTTTGTTCATTCAGATAGGTGTTTTTCTCCTCTCCTGCTTAGCTCAAGTACTGGACTCTGCACAGAACGGCTGAGGAGAAAGTTTATCCAGCAGTTCTGTGGTAAAAGTACTCATCCAGCAGAGAGAAGTCTATTTTTGTCTTTCCTCCACCTGATGAGACTTGAACATATCTTTCCCATCCCTAGGGCAAACATTTGGTGCGCTAGTTGTGAGGAGTATTCGTGCATCCTATTCTCTCGCGTTTCAAGCTGTTTCTCTGAATGAAACAACTAACTGAGCAGAGATGAACCTGAGTTCGCTGTAAATGTGTTCCTTCCAGGTAAATAGAAGGGTAGCAGGTCCGCATTCTCTGTGATTGCAGGGGAAGGATTAAGTTTGCAGTACTGTGTGTAGAACAAGCAGGTGCCAGTACCATTTAACCTGCTTCTCACATGGAGAGGAAGGGGTCTAGCTTATTTGACCTAGTCAAATAGTGACAGAAGTTTTCTACAAACGTTTTCAACAAACGTGTTCTAAAGTAAGGTGATGAAGATTATTCTGTTCTGGGCCATTTTTCCAGGAGACATTCAGGGTCTTCTTTCAAATTCCCATCCTTCTGCTTTCCCTGCACACCATTACCTAGCTCATTTCTCCCTCATCGTATTTCTTTCTTTTTCAAGTGCGTTCTCAGTCTGAGGCAAAAATTTCCTGTTTTAGACTGCTTGGTCTTTGTCTTTAGACGGTTCACTGAGACATACTTGATTTGCTATTGAATATATGGATTTCTGCTTTCTGTTGTTGTTTTCCATACAGTATTCAATATATTTGTCTTAATTTTAAAAAACAAACAAAAAACAACTATTCCAGTCTCTCTCTCACTCTCAGAGATAAATGCTTTCGACCATGGTGACTGCAGAAGACTTAGGAAGGTGAAATTCTATTCCACATCATGTCATTGGCAAAATGCCTATCAAATTCTGGATAACAAGACTTTGTCTTGACATTTTGACACCCAACAATAATATTCACAAGTCTGAGAAGAATGCAGATTTCTTTATATGTTCCATATGCTCAAACAGCTTTGGTTTTATTACTAAGGAATCTAGTCTTTCACATACCCAGTGGAAATACTCTAACTGTAATATATGGAACTCCCATCTCCTAATGCTTTTTGAGAAGATCTTCAAAATACATCTTCATTATAATTTGGTTAATCTTTGGGATCTGCTCGTTAATCCGTTTGTATTAAATGCATCTTCTGACTTACACAATTTTTTTAAAGTTCTATTTTTTTTTTAACAAATTAGCATATATATTCATCACTCACAAATATATAGTAATCAAATGCATTAATAATCTTATTACATACTCTTCTACTTCCCACATGAACAGAAGTGATTTTCTGTAGCCTACGTTAGTCATGAAGTTCCAAATCATAAACGTTTAAAATTTATTTCCTCATGGCTACTTATAGTTGCTTAGATTATTTTCAGCTTTTAATAGTCTAATTTGTTTTTTTGCCAATTTAAATAGTCTGTTTCATTTTTCCATATTATTCCAACTGATCAGCTGAAGCAGAAGTTCTATTTTTCCTTGGGATTGCGTATACTTCTATTACTGCGTTCGGCCTGGTTCTGTGACAAAGGGGACGGGGGACCCACGGGCCCACGCCCCGGGAAAAGGAAAAGGGGAAAAGGGTAAGGAGATGGCCCTGAGAGCAAAGAGCAGCGGCAACAATCTGAGGAGAAACAAACTAATTTACTAAATAAGATATCGGAATGCAAAACAACACACTATAATACAATATAATTACAATTTAAGCTGATAAATCCAATACAGAGAGAGAGAATGTCCCAAAATCAAGGTAGGCCTTACTCTACTAGCGACGACAAGACGGCTGGAGAGCGAGGTGCTGCCAAGACGAGAGACGGCGGAAAAAGGGACAAGGTCTCGTGATCTGCAAGCTTTTATACTGCGAGCTTCTATCTTTTCCCTTCGGCTGGAAAAATGGTAACAAAGGAGCAAAGTACCGTGGGGACTGTAGTAGTCCTTCTCTTCTGAGAACCAGGTACATTCACTACATGATGTTATGATGTGGTGTACCAATAACCGAAAATCATAAAACCATGACACTGTTGTCAGCATTAAACTAGGGCCTGTGATAAACTGGAAACACCGACCAGAGTTACACTACACCAAGTACTGTATACAGGACAAAAAGACTTTGAGATTTTGATGAAGCTTGTAGTTAGATCTTTCTAACGGACAGCTTAACAATGGAAAGGAGTATTTTTGAGTAAACTATATTTGTTTTCCTGAAAACCCTAATAACCATGGGCTGTATGCAGCAAGCATTGAAAGTGACTTTCAGCATGAACTGAAGCAGATATGTGACTTTCCAGGAATTCTGCCCAAACTGCTTATTCCAGCAGTGGAACAACCACTTTTGCATCAATTCCTTCAGGTTAAGTGCTTCTCTAGTGCTTCTAATTTTTAGGCTTGTCCTTGTTTATTTTGTTGTTAATTCCCTTCACTGTTGTGTTAGAATGATGGAAAGACTTGCCTTTCTGTATTTTGGGACCTAGAACAGAAGTGTATCTGTATTCACAGTAATCATTTCACAACAGCTTAACAGTTTCCTTTGTACAAAGATCATGCTTGCATGACAAACTGAAAAATAAAAAGAATTCTGAGGGATGCTGGAAGCTGAGGTGCAGTACACAATGCTTGGTATGATCAGTACAGGGAAATCAGTGATGAGAGGGAATTGTTGACCAGTTCTGTCACATACAGAAATTCTCCTTCTCTAAGTTCTAGTGATTTGGTGTGTGTGTTTTTTACACAGTTTCACCGCATCAAGTTCTACTCGCTCCGTTTCCCTCTACGCTTACTTAAGCAGGATATTAATTAAGACCTTCCAAATCTGGCCCTTGATCATTGTGCTGGCTTGGCTGGAATTTAAATTACCATCTCTCCTTGCCAATCCCAACTGTGCCCAAAATATTCCAAGGAGAAATGATCATACAGTTACCTCATTCTGAAGTGAAGTTCTGCTTTTTTTCCTAACTGTTAGGTGGATTTGCTTACCTCAAGGTCTACCTCATGGTTTCCTGCAGTGTCCACTTAAGAAGCAGTTTACTTCTACCCTGGTCACCCTGGTGTATCCTTCATGAGACAAGAGCCTGGTGCTTAAGTAGTTCTGTAATAAATTGAAATTTATAGTACTTGCTGCTTTCCAAATACATGGAAAATCTTGCAGAATCAGGTCCTTTTACAGTTGGTTACACACTTGTCAACGGTTTACGGGCGTTCGGCCCGGTTCCGTGACAAAGGGGACAGGGGATCCACGGGTCCACGCCCCGGGAAAAGGAAAAGGGGAAAAGGGTAAGGAGATGGCCCTGAGAGCAAAGAGCAGCGGCAACAATCTGAGGAGAAACAAACTAATTTACTAAATAAGATATCGGAATGCAAAACAACACACTATAATACAATATAATTACAATTTAAGCTGATAAATCCAATACAGAGAGAGAGAATGTCCCAAAATCAAGGTAGGCCTTACTCTACTAGCGACGATAAGACGGCTGGAGAGCGAGGTGCTGCCAAGACGAGAGACGGTGGAAAAAGGGCCGAGGTCTCGTGATCTGCAAGTTTTTATACTGTGAGCTTTTATCTTTTCCCTCCGGCTGGAAAATGGTAACAAAGGAGCAAAGTGCCGTGGGGAATGTAGTAGTCCTTCTCTTCTGAGAACCAGGTACATTCACTACATGATGTTATGATGTGGAGTACCAATAACCGAAAATCATAAAACCATGACAACACTCCTTTTGCTCTCTTACTGAATTCCAGTCCGGTGTGTAGGTAATGTCCCTACGTTTGTGGCTAAATGTACCATAAATATCCTAAATCTGGATCCTGAAGGTAGCCCCAGTACCTCATGTGCAAACACATGGTCACCATAAAGCTGAAGGCTGTGCAGCCAGAAAGGACACAAATCCCATGATAAGATGATCTTTCCTTCTCTATAAAAATTCTGTCATATTAATGCATGACACATAATTCCAAAGAGCCTGTCAGACTTCCCAAGGCCAGACATATGCAACACTGACAATCATAACAGGCTCAGATTTCTCACTACATTTCTCAACAGGCGTTTGATGTGCCTGAAACTTGACAGCTGTCAGGGTCTCATTGCTAGAACCAGGGCAGACCATTAATATCTGTAGGTTTATTGCTATACCCCTCAGACTTGTATTATGTGTTCCATCTTCTTTATTGTTCCAGTCAACAACAAAAAGAAAAAAATAAACAAAAACTGACTGAATGAATCCAAGGGAAAAAATGTATTATGGTACAGTTATCCATTATTTTATCCATATATTTTTGCAAGGTCTCACTTGTTCTGCTCTTTGTTGAACAGGCTCTTGCTGCCTTCACTCTCTTTTATCAGTTTTAGGGTGCAGTGACAAATCTTGATTTTGATCAGCTCACCAGGCAGTAACATAATGTCTATTACTTCTGACTCAGTGATGAGGGCTATAGGCCAAGGAATTATTATTATTCTGAATAAGAAATTATTATGTGACCTCTTAGGAAGAGGAAGTATGATTGTTATCTTGATGTATGTTTATGTTAAATTGATCTCTGTTCTACACAACTGAATGATTGTACTTTGGCAATTGTCAACATATTCCAGTATTTGAAATTTCTTACTGAGGAAACAAACAAAAAAAATTCAGAAAATTTCTGCTCTGAAATAGAACATTTATTTCAGATTCAGTTGAAAATTGAAAATAGGCAAGAGTCCTTGAGGCAGTTAATCAAATCATGTGCCCATGATTTGGGCAGTATCTACTAAGTTGGCAGTATCTACTACTGGCAGTATCTACTAAGATGTAAAGGCCTACAAAGAAGATCCACTCTTCACAAGACAGATCACGGCTATACTAACTATACTACAAGCGTCTCTGACATCATGCATGAAGACATCCTCTTTCCCCAATGCATATCAGGTTATGTGAAAGAGATAAAAAGGCTGAAATCATGCCCGCCAGCCATGTCCCTCAGTGCCACATCCACACAGTTCTTGAACCCCTCCAGGGACAGTGAATCTCCCACCTCACTGTGCCAATGCCTCACCACTCTTTCTGAGAAGAAATATTTCCTAATATCCAACCTGAGCCTCCTCCATTGCAACTTGAGGCCATCCTTTTCCTTTTCTGTATGTATCTTCAATGGTATATTGCTTACTTTCACCAAGTCCTGCATCACATCTGTGCATCCTGCTGCTTCCTATTGTGTTGTACTCAGCCATTCCCTCTGCTGTCATCTCTCAATGTCTACTGGCATTTGTAACTATAATCAGTTCATGCAGTGAAATGCAGAATGATTCCAGAAGCCCCAAATGAGCAGTCAGCTCTTCAGTTTTGAGTTTAAGGAATTTCGGACAGATATGTCATTTTGCCTCAGAGACACTTGAGAAAGCTTTCAAAGCTATTCTTGCGAAGTGAGAAAACAAAAGCAAACCTCAATGACAACGGGGAGAGAGACTTACCCAAGAAAACTGTATTATTGCCCTCCTACGTTAGTTTTTTCTAAACTAGGATTCTAATATATAGTTTCAAGCTTATTCAGGTTTGAAGGTCCTAGCATTTGCAAAGAGGAAAAAGTCATCAAACTACTTTTTCAATGCAAAAATATTGACTCCAGATGTTCCAGGGCCATATGTTTTATTTAATGCTAATTGATAAGACCTATGAAGCCTGAACCTTACCTATATTTCTCATCTGATTGAAGCTTTGCCAGAGTTTCAAGAACATGGAGTTTGCCCTGTGACTTTTATTATGTCTTATCTTTAATATGAATTAATGTAGGTTGTGTGACCCTGAATAAGCAGGTTTAATATTATAATCTACAATCTAATCTATATTTCATATAAAAAAACTACTGATGTGTCTTAATGTTGAAAACATTGTAGTAAGGAACATTTTTTCTACCTTCTTGAGTGTTACACTGGGTTAGGTGAGCTCTTCTACATGCAGTCTACCTTTGAAAAGCTAAACAAAGTTCATCAGTGATACATTCGAGTGATGTGCTCTATTAGAAATAGGATCCCAAACTTCCTTTTCCCTCATTCCTCCAGCCATAAATTGCAGAGTCACCGGTGTGCAAAGACAAAGTAGTCTGTAAAAAGATCTGACTGAGACAGATTTAAGGGCTGGAATGTGGTCTCATTAAATTTGACATGGACAGTTTCATCCCAGTTTCCAGAGTTGATAAGACTGTTGAGTTTATCAGAAATTACACTTTTGTGGGTTTGGGGTTTTTTTTTAGGTTTGTAGGTTTTTGTTGTTTGTGGGGGTTTTTTTGTTGTTGTTGTTTTTGTTTTTTAAACTAAGATCTATCATTTTCTGAGCTTTTCTGCTTTTGACCACATCCATATGTGATGGATGCCCCAGTGAGCCCACAAGTTTGGAAATGGAGTGTGAAGTTTTTCAGACTATAAGTTGTTTCTATAAATCCACTTCAGCGACGAAATGTTGCTACATGACAGCCTTTCAATGACCTATGTGAAAAAGGGGACTTGTGTCAAATCCAGAATGAGTAGCTTGATACCAGCAACAAAAAAAATGTATAATGTTTTTTACCGGAAAGACCAGTGAAGAACTTAATGTCAGTCAAAAAGGACAGCCTCTACTTCACTCTTTATAGGATATTCTTTATAAGAAAATGATTACAGAGCAGTTTCCAACCTGGTATTTATTTGTAGTAAGACTGCTACTAATCAGACACATTTCACTGGCTCTTCTGTCAGCCAAGAAATGCCTAAAAACCAGTTTGGATTTGCTTGGATGCACTGTCAAATCAGAATCTGTAAACAGGTGTTAACAGCTTCTAAAGTGTTCATCTGCTTAAATATGGAACTGAAGATACATTACATATAAACAAGTCGTCTGGGGAGGTCTTCAAAGAGCACAGTATAATCTGCTATTAGATCAAGGCTGGCATAGCTGAGGTGGTCCAGTGATGTCTTGCTGATGTTTGGATATATGACAAGGGAGAAGGTTGCCTGTTTGAGAGGTCAATTTTTTTCCAGAGCAATGAAGAGTATGAACATATCGGCAAGTAGAGTATGCGAGTAGTTTCTCAAAGTGTTTAGCGCTGTATAGATACATTTCTTTTTCCTGTAATACAATATTAAAAAAGAATGGCTGATAGTTCCTAATGAAGGACTGTGTTCCTTGAAAGGTGGTTGTTCTTAGTCCTAGTTTGTATGGCAGTTTTTGTTAACTTCCTTAAGTGAACTTAATTTAATAAGCCTTAAACACTGCGAAGTTGCCAAGGGAGGCTGATAATAAATAATACCAAATAGCTGTTTGAAGTATGTAAAAATGAAAGTGGAGACGCTATAGAAAATTTTGAAGAATTCTTATTCCATTTGTAGATGAAAAGTCGAAGTAAAATCTTAAAGATGGTTCATGCTTCCAGTTCACGGTGAATAGATAAATGCAAGGAAGATTCTTGTGCAAAGTCACTGTTTCTTAAAATATTTCTAACCCACTGTAGAAAATTCAAGATGTGGAGAGCTCACGTTATTGACTAAACCTTGAGTTGTTTTTCCACAGCCTAAATACAGAATTTTCTTGAGTTCTTCCCTTCATTAACCTTGGGATTGCTCCAAACCCACCAACATATGAAATACACAACTAGCTCATCCTGAACTGAATGCAAACAATTCTGTGGTAGGTTAAGAAATATACATGGTTCCTGGAAGGAAAAGGAAAATCAATTTTTCAAGGGTTTGTCCAGTAGGAGAACAAAGGCATCATTACTGCACGTATTTTTGAAGTGCTACAGCAACTGCAAGCTACATTAAGAACAAATCTGACAGCTTAACTAGCACACTTGTTAAAAGGGTGGGAAGAGGTTCTGCAAGAGTCATCCAACGTATTTAGTATTACAGGCTGAAATATCACACAAGTACCTAGCCAGCCACATGCTTGTTGCTGCACTTTCATTTTTTCCCTCACAAGAATAGCATTAAACATGGGAAAGAGAAAATAAGTGATTCTTTGGTTTTTTTGGAATAGGGAGAACAGGTTTCCTGATCGCTAAAACACATGTAAGAACACTTTACTACCCAGCTCCAGCCTCAAAAGCCAGCACTAAGTTACTTTTCTAAGGATTTTGAGTGCTGTCTTCAGCCATATCGCTTTTGATCACTAACTGTACATGTGCAAATAGAATGTGCAGTGAATGCAAACATACTTCTAATATGAATTGCATGTACTGATTGGATAACACCACTGAGTGACAGATGGAGGAAAAAAGAACAAAAGAAGTTTGGCTAGGTGAAAACTACATCTACAGTACTGAAGTTTTGGTGCAGCCTTCCTGTCCTGTGTATCAAGGGCACGTAACGTACTCCTTGCACATTAATACTAAATATATACTTTGTCTCTCCTAACTTGTCCTTAAATGCTGTAATCATTCATTAGAGGTCACAGGTGGGAACTATTTCTTAAGAAGCCAATCTTGCATGCTAAGCAGTTCCAATCCTCTATGCTTTCCTGTTTGTATTCTTTCATTTAAGGTAGACTCTATTGTCATCAAAATCAGGGTTATACAAAGCTTCCAGAATGGATTGTGAAGTGGGGAATGAATGAGAGGAGACAGTGTAATAAAACATCTTTCCCATTGTGGACCTCAGTTGACCCTACTTGGAACAAAATATTTCCTGTTCTCAATGCTCTGCCCTGTTTTCTGTCTTCACATGCCACCTACAAGTGCTGTATTTCTCCCTTAAATCTAGCAACACTGGGTAAGACACTGATACTCTGCCTGGACTTTTTATTTTTACACAAAGTAGTTTGATTACTGAAATTCAGTCACAGTCAAAATGCTTAAATGTGACGTGTACCTCTTTTAGCCCTTTGTCTCGTAATGTATGATACAACTATTATTGGTATTCTAATGTCTTTGGTTTCTGTCTCAAATGCAATGGAATTGCCTGCCAGATGCTTTCTAGGGCTGTAGAATGTCTTGGCATGCTCTCTAGGTGCTGCTGTCTTTATTTAATTGAAAGTCCTTTCTGCTTGTTCAGAAATAATCAGGGAGTTCTCATTTGTATAATCATTTCCCCTTGCTGCTTGTGGGCACCAGACTTTTGGTTATGACAAAACTCTCTTTCCTTTCTTCATAAATAGGAAAATCTCTTTGCAGTGCCTTCATTTCTCTGCAATTTAACCCTCTTCTTTTTCACAGTCAATCTAGAGAGGATCCTGTAAGGTGTGCTAAATGGATTTGCTTCAACCCTCAGTGTTTCTTGGAAAAATTTGAGTATCCTATCCATCTTATTTTGCTTCTAATCATTACTTTTTATTTTGCTTTCACTTCTTTTTTTTTAAATCTACTTAAAATTCTGTCTGCCAAACTTATTTATACTTTTGTAAATGCTTTCTTTCATTTTTGTATGCCATTTTATACCTGCTTAAACCCTATTTCTGTGTGGCATCATTTGAAGCATTTCCTGGGATTGAACGTCTCCTCTATTCTCTTTCCTTTCATGGTTTTAGAAGCACTGATGAATGCAGCTATCTAGACCTGTTTCTTAGAAGAATTCATACTAAGAGCCTAGGCTACACTATAAAACTCTTTTCTCTCTTAGCAATCCAAATCATTAGTAATGCTGATAGTGATGAAATTCATTCAGTTCAGTAGAGTTCTTGATAGTTATGAGCCTCCATCTCTGTCTAAATGTTACTGAAAAAAATCATCAGTATAAGATTATAGTTGCCAAGAAGTTTTTACTTTGTTTAAAGTGTCAGATTCAGCAAAACCTACACCCATGGAAATCAGCAAACAAACTAGAGACTAAAGTCTTTCAACCAGAAACTATTGACAACCAAGAGATACAGGTAAAGTATTCTAACTGAATCTTAGCTCCATTCCTGAAACTGAGTTAATGGGGCATGCCTGGGAGCTGACTCTCTTGTCTGTACTGGGGCAACTCTGTTAAGTGGAGATGTAATTAATGATGCAGGTATTAAAGAGAAAAGGCTGTCAGGACCATTTCTATCATGTGTGCTGATGTGCAGGTCCTGCTATGCCTTGATCGTGGACACACATTCACATTACTGTAGGTGTCTTCCAGATAATCAATGCAAACCACGCAACCAGCTGGCACTGTGCTGTGTTCTGACAGACCTCTGAGTGGGAAAACAGCACCATGTCCTGCAGTCTTGGGTGCCTAAGAACATGCGAACTGGGTTTTGGAGGGCGATGGTGGTATCCTGTAATTTCTGCTGTGTCCTAAAACATGATCAGTCATTCTTATGCATTTTCAAAGACTTTATGCATCTTGCTAGTTTCTTTCAGATAAATAAATCATCCTCTTTGCCATTGACTAGAAAAACTAGCAGAACTGCTGTTCCAAAAAAAAAAAAGTATTTGCTCCACCGAAGAAATAAAATGGACAGGAAAACAACTGAATGTTCTTGGCAAAACTACTCCCAAATCTTACAGGTCACTCTCAGATAAGAGGTGAACACCCTGCCTGCACATAGAAGACATTCTAGAACAGTAGCACACTTCATATTCCTTTAAACCTCCATATAGTTTTTGCATAATCCCGATGATTATGTGAGTAAGAACAAGCTATTATGTGGGGCACAAGGATGAGAGGGGTCAAAACAGTGCTGGATGTCCCACTCTTGGCATTAACTCTGTGTGATAACTTGGGAAAGCTGAGAAAAGAAAAAATCAGTGGTGGTTTCAGCGCTGTGCTCCCAACAAATGGGGACGTTTTGTCAACTTGAAGTGTGTCACTTGTCTTTCTGCCTTCAATTTGTTTTTTCAAATGTGTGTGGATATTGATCAGCAGTCATCTTACATAGTGGTATGTAGGAGATTTGGACTGTTCTGATGATACATTATATAACCCTAACTCCTAAGAAAATCTTACTAGACTTCAAGCAAATTTCATAATTAAGGGTATTTCATCAATGTACCATTTTGGAGGTCATTTTCTCCAAGTTACACCTCTTCGAATTTTCTGGGAGAAAGGACTAGAAGTCAATGTGCAGAAAGAATTGAAAGAAACTAAAAAGCAAGGGAAAAGAAAAAAAATAAAAAAAGAAAGAAAAAAAAATTGTTTTAATTTAAAAAAAAAGACTCAGGGATATGGCAGCAAAATGCTGATGAGGTAAAGCTATACAAAGTTATTAAATGTATTGTCTTTGGAGGAAAAAGTAATTCATAAGATCAGTTGGAATAGATATCTAGTAGAGGACTGATGATTGGTGCTCGGTGGAAATACTTCACCTTGTCTTTATGTAAAGTGTGTACTGCTCCAGAATGTGACAGGATCGTTTAAGAGTTCAGAAGCATTACAGTGGTATATGGATGTTAGGTAACCACTGGAGGATCTTGCAGTAGTTTGGCTCATGGGTCGTTTCATGACCCTATGTCCCTATTAAATACTGGAGTATGTGTGGAGCTTCACTGCTGATTTTATTCCTTCTGAAGGAATATAGCTTGTAAGCAGCAAAGCCACTCTGAAATTGGGATCAATGACAGGCAAATGGAGATGTTGGCAGGAGGGTGGTAGAGGTGAATCAAAACTATGTTATTGCTGAAACCAAAGCAAAGTGCATTTTGAGAAAACACGTAGATTTTGCAGCACTTTGAAGAACAGATTTATAATAGAAAAAGGCTTCACAACTTACCCAGTAGGACCTTTCTAGACACAAATGTTTAAGTACTTTTAAGTACTTTTCTGCTAGTGATGAAAATTTTCATATTATTGTCTTCCTATCCTCTCCTGTTTCTAGCAGTGTTTATCACAACCTGTTTTTATAGCATCCCAAACTTCAAACCCCAGCCTTAGACCTTTCTGTCCTGACCAAATGCAGGGAAGGAGAAGCACAAAATTTGATGTATGATCTGCAGTGTGAGAGTACAGTGGTAATAATCCTTCTGGTTTGTGGTATTTGGAACTGAATTGTTGAAATGATCACCAAATTAGCAATGAAAATCAGCTAACGCATACTTTGAATTTATCTCTGCTTTTTTACCAATCTCCTTCTCCAGAGGTTACTTCCATGCCATCTTGAACTAAATTTATGAAGACATACATTTAAAATCTGAAGCTTTTAAAGTGGTTTGTCATTTATGTCTGCCTTGTAAGCAGTCACTCTAGTTCCATCCTGCTATGCAAAGAATGTCCAAAAATCCAGACCCATCACAACTCAAGTGAAGCTTTCCTTGTCATGCCTTTAGCTCTCTCCTTGGCTCTAGGAAGGTGTTGCAGAATGTGCACAGCTTCTTTTTCTCTGGAAACTCATAGGCTTTCTAGAGCTGGTTTGCAAAGCTGGCCAGCTTTGTTTGTGAGATTTTCACATGACAACTAGGGTAACCTTTAATAGCAAGGACAAGCGTAATGCAATCACTTCCATTACATAACATTACTCATGTGCACGCTTTCTGCAGATGCTCTGTGTCGTGGCTCCATATATGTGTTGCATATGTTGACATCTCAGCAAAAAGAATCTATATATCTTAGTCTCTGAACGTTTTTGGTTGTTTTTGAAGATTTCAAGGCAGTTCCTTTAAGATACGTAAGTATGTAGGAAGTGTTCTTTGACAGCTTCCTTCTGTAGTAATGGACAAGCAGAAGGGGGAAAAAGGAAAAAAAAAAAAACAAATTAATCACTGTGTGTTCAGATTTAGTGTCTAACTTTTAAAAAATTATTTAAATGCTTGATACAGATTCTGCCACAGTGGAAGGTGATATATTGAAAAATGGAAAATATTCTCTCTTACATATTCTTAACACAGGGTATTGTATAATCCCGTCACTGGTTAGGCTGCATTTCTACAAGAAGTTCAGAACAATAGGAAAGCTGTCTCCCCATTCCCACCCCAGAAATCACTCATGCAAGGGATGTCTGAAACTGTTCAGCCTTTAAAAGCTGTGTTTTCATGCAGTGTGATCTGTCAATTGTAGGTTTATTTTGAGAACATACAGTAGGACTGTGTTTACATTAGGGCCATAAGGGAAATTTTCCAACAACTTCACTGAGATCCCTTAATTTTTGTTTGTTGGTAGTACATGTAGTTATGTGAAGCCATTGAGAATTAGAACTTTTCTCTGAACAGCATGCACAATTTGTTACTGTCAACAGAATATATCGTGTCTTACTTTAAAGCACTTCCTCTTTGCCCTTTCTTTCTGGAATCAAAAGGTTTCTTTGTGGCTGGTTTTTTTTTGTTTGTTTATTTGTTTTCATGTTCAACCACAACTTGAATAAAATGATTCCAGTAGTGATTTTGGTAGTTGTGTTGGGTGGTTTCTTCAGACTGCATTTAGAAAACCTGGTGAATCCTGTACTGTGATTTCTCCTAGCCAAAGACACACATGGAAACTAGGGGAGGTTGTGTTGCAATTTTTACTATGCTTATAAAGGCAGACTAACCTACTATTTCAGAAATAGGTCTTTAAATTAGATGAGGTCAATCCTCAAGAAGAGAATTAATTCTCTTGTACTGGGAGTGGATTTGATTTGTCTTTGATTTGGTTGTTTTTCCAGCTGCAGCACTGATGGTTTGTACAACATTAGGAGATTAATTTTATCCTTTTTTCTTTTTTTCTTTCTTTTTTTCTTTTATCCTGTTTGCTCCTATTTCCCTAAAATTCCTTCCCAATCTCTTTAGGCTATAGTTTCTTCAGGGCTGGGATTATTTTTGGGATTTTACACCAGTTGGTGGAGTTGGGTCTTTTATCCTCTGCTGGGCCCTATAATTTCATCATCTACAGAGCAGTCTGGGCAGAGCATGGTTACTAGGTTGGACTAGGTGATCTTGTAGGTCTTTTCCAACCTAGCTAATTCTATGATTCTATGATTCCTTGTGAACCTGTTTTCATAAGCAAGCACATCTAGTCTTGTAACATCTCCTGGCAAAGACTATTTGCTGTAGGTCCTAAAGCTCTTCACCACCTCAACTTCCATCTCATTCTCTTGCTATGGGCATTCTGGAGTTCCTGTCTCTGCCTCTGATGTACTCACGGGAGAAAACAGCCTTTACTGACACTTTCAGACTAACAACTGTTAAAAAAAACAAGCAGTGCAACTGTTTGCAAATTTCTGCTTAAATGGTAATATTTATTATACAGGGAAAACTCCCAAACCAGATTAGTATGTAGTTAGTGTAGGGTGTTCTGTCTCAGGAAATAATTTATGAAAACATTAATAAAACGCAACTAATGTCTTCACTGTGTAAAATACAAACTTTAGCTTATAACTTGCTTTCCAACTTTGTAATAATGCACATCTTTCTTTCAACGAATCAAACAGCCCTGCTACTTTCCCCTTAGGTTGCATTTTCTTTATTAATGCTTCTAGATGTCAGCTGAACCAAGTTTTCAGATATGTACAATGACCCAGTGGTATACTATAGTAAATTCCCCAAGCTTGCACTCTGTGTCTTCAGTATAGCGGACTCAGTGAACCTTGGGGGCCTGTATTTCTATGACAGCAGTAAATTCACCTAGTGAGATGAAGACTTATTTTACAGCTTTTTGCTTTGATGATGGTAGCACCATGTAGTGCAGAGCTAGTGAAACTAGACATGCCTACATAATACAAACTATGAAAAAGAGTAAAAAAATACTGTGATTGCAGTGGAAATAACCAGATATTCAGCTGTCCAAATGCAGCTGAGAAGAAAGGTGGGTTTTACTATATAATGACTGCTTGGGCTCTGAATTTGCCAAAGGACACTCTTCAAATCCACAAGCTAAAAATTTGTCTTGTATGAACTCCTTTGGCACCGTAAGGTTCAATTGAACATTCTCTGTCAAGGATCAAGGCCCACGATTAAAGAAAATGTCAAATAAGCAAAACTGTTTCTCAGCCTGCTTAGCAAAACCTGGTATGCAGAGAATAGACCTCAGGTCAGAGTTGCTGTCAGAACTCTATTGTTAGTTATCCATTATGGAATTTCTTTGGGCTGGGTCAGAGCACATATAAACCTCTTTATTTGCTTGGATCTATATAAGGATTTCATTTTGAGCTCTCTTTTTAGCAGTAGAGTTTGGGGCTCAACCAACAAAACTAACAAATTAAATATATTAATTCTCTTTCAGTTTAGGATTGTTTTCACTGATAGAAAAGTAGGTATCCAGTAAGGAACATTTGTATGCTGAGTACTAGTTGAATGTGTTGTCTGACAGGTAGGTCATCTATCATGCAAATAGTAAATGCTCACGTGCAAGTATTGCCTTTCTGTAGTTCTGAGCCAGTCAATTTGCTACTACAAAAATAGAACTGCACATAGTAGAGAGAATAATTTATTGTTGTTTTTAAGGCTAATGGACAGGCTAAGACTTCTGTTTTCAGAAAGATTAAACCAGAAGTTATGGGGTTTCTCTCAGTCATTATCTTACAAACAGGATCCCTTTCCACACCTAATCTCTTAAAAAAAAAAAAAGCAACAATTAAAAAAAATTGTCTTGTCAGTTATCCAGCTAACACCTAGCAGATTGCATGGGATTGTAATAATACTCACAAGACCACTCTGATGTAGGTAGATACATGTTTTTCTTTGCACATCAGCAAAGCACTGTCTTGGATCTGCTGTGTCTCCAGTGGCAGCAGAAGAGTTCTTGTTGATCCAGAAGTTAGGCAGAGCCAGGAATTTTTACCATGCTTGGAAGAGAGTAGCAGATGGGAGCTGCATGTTGTCCTCTCCCAGCAACGCAGGATATGGCCTTGCAGCAGTCCCTATCTCTTGCTCAATTCTGTAGGTGTTGAGGAGCTTGTTTCTTGCTGCCGCACAACCATGGAAACTCATGGTCTTGCTTCCCTGCAGGCAAAGTTGTGGACTGCACCTTCGGGCAGTAGCACCTATCTCCGCAGCAGCCATGGCTGGGGAAATGGCACCTGCTGATGGCACCATGCATCTATTCTGCCTTCCTCTGAGATACTGCTGTTCACAAGCAAAAAAAGGGCAGGGTCTTAGGTACCAGGTAAAATAAAACAGTAAAAATACTATGCCATCTGGCATCTCATGAGCAATGGAACTAGTTAGTAGCAGCGATGTTAGCAATATACCATTTGCTAATGGTATTAAATACTGCCTGCTTGGCAATCTCAGTTAAAGAGGTTAAGGACTGAATAGTCTAAGGGAAAAATGTTTTCCAGCACCTTTAGGAAATTCTTTCTTTGGAGCACTGATTGCAGAAAATTTGCAAAAATCTACAGTATTTTATCTCCCACAGGTCTGTGGACACTGAATAGCAGAAGGAGGCTTCAGATTGCAGGATTTTTTGAATCACAAAGTGCATTTGAAATATTTTTTTGGAAGAGCAGATAGGGTTAAGGGAAGGCAGGTAGCTTAGAAAACTGGTACTTACTGCATCCAAAGCCTACTTCTCCCTAGCTTTGATTTTAAATTTAGGAAAGATACTTAATTCTTCTGTCCTTTACTTTCTATGTATAGTCATCCTTAAATTTTATAATGAATACATGATACAATATGAATGTGTTACCGTTGTTTATAACTAAAGAAGTATTCCTAAAATGGAAAGCTCTGCTCTTAGAGGAGTGCCTACAACTGACATAACTGTGTGTGCAAGTAAAGCCTTTATACAGGCACTAACTCTGAATATACGTGTTACTGAAGTAAGAGAATATTACATTGGTGTGTAACAAGACAGCTGTTTTTAAAAAGTTAATTTCCTGGTTTAGACACTGCATGAGAAAAATCTTTACCATGATAAGGTTCAAGGGCTGGGAAATTCATTGCAGAAAGAGCTTAAAAAGCTTGGTCTGTTTAGGCTACCCAGAAAAACTCTGAGAGGAGACTATAATACAAGACATCAGTAATTACTAAAGTTAAAACTAATGCCGATCTCTTTCATCTAGCAGGGAAAGGGAGAAAACTAATAACTGAATGTTTCAGCCAGACAAACTCAAATTCAAAATTGGTGCCTCATTTCTTAGAGTGAGATTAATTAACCACTAGATTAACTACTGAGAAGTTACATGTAGTCATTACTTCTTGAAGCCTCCACATGAAGTCAGGACACTGAAATGTATATTTTTAGAAGATATATTTTAGTAAAAAAAAAAAAAGAAAAAAGAAAGAAGAAAAAATCATTGAGCTTATATGCAGGTGATGATAAAATTTGAGGGCTTGTGTTACATAGGTTAGACAAGGTGACCTGATAGTCCTTTCTGTCCTTATGCATCTGAGTGAAAGCAGACCAAGGGAGATAGCTTTTTCTCAGTCTTTTCAAATGCTGAATAAATTGTTAACATTTATCACCCTGTCTGTGACTTCAGCTGTACACTTGTGAAGTGCAACATAGAAATACAGGGACCCGAATAATCAAACAGCAATTGTATTATATGGTTGGCAGACAAAGCTTTTATCATCTAGCACTAGGCTGCTCTTGTACCCTAGAAAAAAAATGTCTGCTCTGGCAAACGCTGAATCTCATCCGCTTTATGCAAAAAGAACAAGAAGGAAGAAAATATATACACATAACAACGCTTCCTGTCTGACAAGAAATATGTTTGTATCTTACTCAAAGAAACAGGGCTGCTTGCATATTCATGAGGTAGATACACTCAGGCCCCTACAGACATGGAATTTATCGATTAATGTGCAGTTTGTGCATCACTCAATGGAAGCTGACATTCCCCAGAAATTAAATGTGGTAAACCATTATCAGAAGACTCTGCACTTTCATATACATTATTGAGTGAGTGTGAGAATTTGGCAGGTGGACAAGTCAGGTAGTGAAGGGAATTACTTGAAGTTGTCCAAGGGTATGTAAGGGAGAGGAATGACATGGCATTATGGCATTGGGGGGAAAAAAAAAAAAAAGGTAGGTCAGGTAGAAGTTGTGGCAAGTTGTAGCCTTGCAAAGGGTATGCATGGGGTGGGAGAACAGCAGCAACGTCACTGATGGATCAGCTATACCTGAATTTGTCTTTAGTAATGTTCAGGCCAATATTACAGGATGAAAAAAACAACAGTAATACAGTACATAATTCTTATTGTAAGGAGCTAGTGGATTTGTAGCAATGAGTCACATGAAAAGCTGAAGCAAGAAAGTAAAGGCTGTAGAAATCAGCAGAAGTGGGGTACTGGGTTGTGATAGAACTGAATTTCTGGACATGAGTCAAGCACACAGGTATGTATGAACTGATGGCTATGTGTAATACCTGAAAATATGTAAGTACATGCTTAGCAAATAGGAATAGGTTTATCCTTGTCTTTAAAATGAAACCTTAGGCTTCAAAGTGAAAGATTTAAGTACCAGATTGTTTGTGTGAGAAACTGAGACTTATGCCTCCTCTGTGAAGCAAACCTTATAACAAAAGTATGCTCTTACAATGACAAAAATAATACTGGTTACGTTGCTTGAGTGTTTTATGTGGAAACACAGTGAACCTGGTCAGATGGCTGATGAGAGATGTCAACAGTTTTAGTGGAGGCTGGTCACTTCCACAGCACTGTACTCTGTGAGTCATGTTTTCCTCTTATAATGCTCACCTATCTGTGCGAGTGCTAGAGTTTCAAGAACTGAAGTGAAAATTGCCCTGTTTTGATTTTCCTTCATGTCAGCATGCTATTTTGCTTACGTCTTTCGTGATGCAAGGGGCTCCATAAGCTTTTAGAAAATAAGCAAATATGTGCTCCTCACATTTTTTTTAGATATTTTTATTTTATATATATATTTGTTAAGGACAGTACCACTCTGTTAAATTAGTTTTAGCCTTTTAACCTAAGGTAGCTTTGTTTATTTAGTTCTGGCCCTGGAGCGGGAACTGTCTCAAATACACTGATACAGAGAAGTATCTGTTTTCATGTCCTTATCAAAAGCCTATTGGAAAGAGAATGTCTATAGCAAGTAGTCAGTATGTTTATTAAAATTCACACAGTTGGTCAGAGGAAGAGTTTCCTTTTATGTTTAATATTACAGGGCTTTTTCAGTAAGGTCCTTCTCACCTGGGAGCAGCACCAGAAGGTTGGAAGAAAGCTGGCAGAAAGCTGGAAACTCTTCATCCAGCAATTTCAGATGGACTCATATTTCTAGAAGCAAGTAAGAAGTAAAAAATACTGCAAAGAGAAATGAACCCCGCTGTTAGAAGTGCTGTGAGCAGAACGTGACAAAGAAATCACTGTCCAAAGCAAGCATGGCACTTTAGAGCGGAGGCAACATGTGACCATTCAGCATGATTGGACAGATCAGTTTAATAGAAGCAAGATATAGAAAACAAAAAAATTAACAGCTCAACTAATTGGAAACTTACTTAGTGTGCAGCAACACAACAGAAGACTTTAATCCCCTGCATTTACTGAGGGCCCATGATACTGGTCTTAAGCTGTTGAGAACATGTTAATGCCTTAAGGGATTCAGAATATATAGCTCCCTGTGTTGAAACTCCCAGCCATGTGCATAGGGTAAAATAATTTTAATGCCCTGTAAATAAAATAGAACAGCAGTTACAGATCGTTCTTCTCTTTCTCTCCTTCTCTTTTCTTTTCCTTTTCTCTTACTAAACAGGGAGCCCATAATGGATAACAAGAAGCATTTAAATCATGCATATTGTTTTCTCTGTTATCTCCAGTTTGAAGTTAACAGATGCATATGGAAAGAATGTCAGCAAGTTCAACTGGTTGGTCTTTTTTTTCCCCATGAGATTTTGACCAGGCTGTGTTAGAAGGCATTGTATTCATGTGTGCAACTATGGCTTTGAAACTGTAACCACTCAAGAGGACAGCTCAATGCACTGCTTTTCAGCCCCAATTTCAGCTTGGGTGGTTGTTACTCTGCTGCACTTTTGTGGCTCTCATGTATGTTTCTGCAGCCATTGTGTGAATTGGATCAGGAAACTGATCCATTTGAGGAAGAAAAACAGTAAAATCAGCAATAATAGTAATTTCCAACTCTGCTAGATCAGATTCTCGCTCTGATTTGCAGCATGTTTACATGAACATGTACACTACATGAAGAACAATTTAGGGACAAGAGCAAAAGCAGGCAATACTAGAGCAGGTTTAAATAAAACTGCTATTTGGATGGCAAATTGTGTTCTAAAAAATGAGACCTGCTGTTACTAGTAATTCCCTGTAGAGGTACAGATCTTTCTACTGGAAAACAGTTATGACCTATTAGTCAAAAATGTTTGGAAACCTTTTCATTGATTGCAGAGGAAACTTGATTATGATACTGCAACAAAGCGTTCCAAGTAGACTGGTGGCAGTCCTGTTTTGGTGGAGCACTACTCATGGTAGCAGTGTTGGCTGGGATTTTCAGATTCAAAAGCAGAGGATCTGCTCTGTTCCACTTACAGTTACATCCTCTCACCTCAGTGACTTGAACTTGGTATCCCTTCCATCTGAGGGGACCTGCTGTAACAGAACCAGAAATGTTTTAGTCAGAGCCCAGGTCAGATAATAACAGATGTCAGTGCTGAGAGGACCACCTGAATTGCTCCTAGGACTCCCTGAGCATTGCTGGTGCCCTGTGAAATGACACTGTTCTGAAGAAAAGGTAAATGCATTAGAAATAATGTAGGGATGTGACAGTAGTGGGTGATCAGTCACTTGCAAGTGTTTAAGAGCTGCATGAGATGTGATCATCTTCAGACACGGCATACCACCATCACTGATCCAGTGCTTTTCCCCTTTCACCTGGCTGGGTAGGGATGCAGACCCATTGCTCTGGAAGTTCTACACTGGCTTTGCTGAGCAGCTTGCCACAGGAGTCAGTTCATTAAAACACAGCTGACACCACACGGCTTGAGCCACAGACATAATTTAGCAAAAGGCTCTGTAATTTTGTTCTGAATCTGCAAAGGGATCAAAGTGATAAATGCAGGAGAAAATGTTTTGTGGAGCATTGCACCTAACATTTATAGGGCCATGAGAAGGCAATCAGCATGCTGATAAAATCCTCTGTTGGGGGTCCCTCTTCCTCCTATGTACTAGCTAAGGATTTTCAGTGCCATCTAATGAAGTTATCATAGGGTCTTAGGCAACTGTCTGAGCTGCTTAACTCCCTGCAGTAGACAGAAGTGTAAGCCATTCAGACTTGGAGCTAGGAGTAAGGGCCGTTCTTTGCTTTCTGTCCTTCAAGTTTGAAATGTCTGTTTAGATCATGCAGAGAATTTAACACCATCATTAAATTCAGAAAAACAAACAAACAAACAAACAAAAAAACCCACAGAGAATAGGACACTTAAGCTTACATCTAATTTTTAGAGGAATTAATCCAGTTTTGCCTATTGCAAGCAATTAGACTTCTCAGATTAATAAGAAAGGTTTAAAATTGTTGAGATCAAAATTTCATTGGACAGGGACACAAAGATGCTTTTATGTGCATGAGGGGTATTTAATTTTATTTCTATTAAGAACAGAAACTTGTCCTCTCAGTTCTGATTTTTCCTTTTAAACTTGAAAATTCTCTTGTAATTACATACTTTTGTGATGCTTCAGGTACTGGAAGCTGTGGTAAAACTGCAAGCTTTGGTAATGTTACAAATCTTGTTTCCATGTAAAAATGTTACAGTTGAGGTCAGGCTTTTCTAATAAACCTCTAAACAGTAGGATAGGATGAAGACCAGGAAGAATAGTAGCAGGTTGGTCTTGTACATCACTATGCAGAAAATGAATTGAATAGTTTTGGACTCGTGAGGCCCTTCATCCAAATCCTGATTATTGAGAAAATTTTCACATCTTGAGAAGATCCTACCTTTGTGTGGCTATTTTGCACAGTTGGCTGCAAAAGCAGCAGCTTTTTGAAGAAGGCATCAGATTGTATTGTAATGGAACTGTAGTATACAGCGTATATGAATTTTTTCATTTTATCTGTGTGAATAATTAATGCTTTCATTTTCATACATTCACATTACAAAATTAGAGTTCCTTATTCCAATATAATAATTTCCAGCGAAATAAATACTCTGCAGAGATTTGTATGGCATTAATTTCCTTGAGTGATTAATGAATATTTAGAAACTATGTATAGGTAGAGTTCTGTATGGTTAAGGATGTCACCAAAATCTCCCTGTGGGATTATTTGCTAGTAATTCTTTGAGTAATTTGTTTTGCTGTGTACACTAGCAAGCTCTGAGGTTGTATGCCCTTAACTTTGTTACTCTTAGACAACCACAGTTCTAGCTTAACTGTAAGTAATAACAAAACCCATTTCTTAAAACCCCCGTCTTCACTAGATTTTATTTATAATACCATAGCTTTTACTTGATGTTAGAGAGGGCAACTTCTATCTGAACTTCAGTGAGTGCTTAAGGAATGTTAGCTGATTAGTTCTGTTCACTTTCACAGCAAAGTGTCTTTTTTGTTAATGTTAAGCAGGAGTTCGGATGATAACAGGAAGCAGACTGATATTCTGTGAAAGGGAAAAGCCTAACATTTTACAGTTTTTTTTTTTTAAACAAATTAAAAAATCCAATATAATAATAGTAATTAAACTATCAGAATACTGCTTTTCCTTTTCTGCAGAGACTACTGCAACATTTCTGGCTGCTCTGAAATTTGATTGTTTTGAGAATTAGTTCCATAAAAATGGATGTTGTGTTCATAGGTCATTGAATGCTAATTGCTGTACAGTAACCTACTGCATGTTTGCTAGTTTTATCCAGGCTTTTGAATATTACAGAGCAAGTGACCATATAAATAAAGCAATATTTATAGAATAATTGGATGACATTTAATCCAGTGACCTTCAAAAGGTGTTTAATGATTTCCTGGGATTAGTTCTGTTTGTGCTTGGAGTATGAATTACAATTCAGGATTTCTGGGTTCTTTCATGGCTAAGGTACTGGCATACCAGTGAATGTCATCTGTGGCTGTGTCCATTTACATGGTCAGTACATTTGTGCATATACATAATTAGAGTAATCCACAGGGGCTGAATTGCCATTGCTGTGATATAGGCTGGTTTAGCAATAGAGATCAGTATATTAGTTGAAGGACCAATGTATTAGTTTAGCAAAATGAATCAGTAAGTGCTAGTTCTCTAGTTTAGCTTTGCTTGGTGTGTGAACAGCTTTGTTTTTCTCAACAATCCTGGTTCACAGGAGCACTGGAGTCACAATAGACTACTTTAATCTTTGCATCCACCAGGCACAAGGACTTCTTCCTCGGTTTTCACATGTATTGTGTTGGGTTATACTGCACTAAGATAGAAGGTTACTCAGCTAAAAGGTTGGCCAAAAGTCACTCTGATGAAGCTGATGATGGAAAAATGGGGAGAAAGTAAGTGGTCTAAGACCATCGTATGACCCTATCATGCATGCCCAGAAGGACATTACAGTATATTAACGAGTTATTGGAAAAGAATGAATATGTATGCCAATATATTGCTTAAATAGGTCTTAACAGTTTAAATGTAGAGTGTGAACTCTGAAATTTGTCAAGTCACCCGGTACGCATTGTGAGGAATAAAGGAATGCCTGTTTCTAACACCATGTTGAGGTTGGAGAGTTTTCTTCTCAGATTTCAGATGAGAACTGTTTGTTAAATGACTGCAGATACTTAGTCCTTTAACATATTAAGCATTCATCTTATCTGAAGTTTTGAAGAAAACTAAAAGAAATCTTTGCAAAACTCTAGATGAAAAAAATAGTAGTATTAGCTTGGCTAAAATATTTTGAAAGATTTTTTCATATTAATAATTTACTAGTCTTTACTAATTATAGACTATTTTGGGGAACTTTTATTCTAAT
Organism: Numida meleagris; assembly: GCF_002078875.1. NCBI lineage: Eukaryota > Metazoa > Chordata > Aves > Galliformes > Numididae > Numida > Numida meleagris. The sequence goes on from NC_034414.1 coordinate 42,415,393, forward strand.
CATGTATCACTGAAAGGACTGAGTTTGCTCCTGCTGAAGCCAATAGCCAACATACTCATTAGCTTGTTGAAGCAATGTTGTATCAGTTTTAGGTGAAACAAACATGGTGGTGTTAAGCAGTGTTAAGTGGATTTTCACTTTTTTCAAACCTACTCTGACACGATGACTCTGGAATAAACACATGTTCACATTTGAATTCTTATTTACTCCAAAATAAATGAACAAAGTCAATGAGATGCTCTATGCCTCTATATATGTAAACTCAAACTTTTTTTGTTTAGTAGCAATAACTGAAAATTTCAACTTAAGTTTTTCTTCTAGGGTTCTGTTGTTTGTTTCTCAAATGGTTGCCCTGTTATAACACTTTGGCCTTGTTTAGATAAAAAGTAACATTGTATGTATTACAATTTTTGTAAGAATTCATAAAATCCTTGAAGTTCTTCTGTAGTTCTAGGGTAAATATATCTGCAGATACCTGGTGAATATTTAATGGCTGCAGACAATTTGTTTGTGCAAAACATTTTTTTAAATCTATATATACTGCATACCAGAATTATTACTTGTTTAAATCTCTGATTCTTCAGTGAATAGAACTGCAGCCTGCCATTGTAGTACTCCATAGTTTATGATCTAATTTTATGTACTTTAATGTTCTCTTTGTCTTCTAAGTTTGTTTACTGCATTAAGTAAAATTATATGATCTGTAGAATAGATTAGGGAACATAAAGGACAATAATGGAAGATTCTTGTATCTGGTAACTAAAAAAAATAGTATAGGTCTGAGACGATATGAGGAAGCCTACATACCTCATGTTAATTCCTGTGGATTTTGCATAGTTATTTATAAACATGTACCATGGATTGCTTCTGTGAGGATGTGAAATCATCTCCAGGACATCTCTACTCGTTCAGATCCAAAAAGTCATGTTATCTGCAGTGGCTGAGGAATAAGTGTACTGGAGAGGTTTCAGGTACCCAGTGAGGCAGACAGATAATAACCAGGAATGGTATAAAGGAAAATATAAGCATGGACAGATGAAACTTGGGCTGAAAGCCAGACAAAGTTACTCAGGGATTTTTCCATTCTGGCATTTTAAGCACCTGTAGATGTATACTGAAAAACCTTTCTGGGTAATCTGTCACACTGCCTTCTTGTTGAAAAATGTAATTTTAAAGACCAGTGAATGCTACTACTTTAGTGTGCAAACCAGTGAATTCAACTACATTAATGAAGCAAAGAAGTCCGTGAAAGATTTTCTTTGAATAATTATTTTTAATCCCTTGGAATGTTTGATTGGTACATGCTACAGCAAGCCATGTTCATACCCTGACATGTAAGTTTGTGAATTCAAACAATCTGTCTTCCTGGAAGAGATGTCTCCCTGAAATAGTGTAAAAGCCCTGGGAGCTAGCACCTTTCTAGGTAATCTAGATAGCTCCCTGTGAAAATGCATTGAGATCTGGCCATAGGTGGCCCATGAATTCAATTCACATTCATGTACCAGGCATTTTTAGATGCTATCAAGATCCACAAGATAGGCTGAGGAGCCTGTGTGTAAAAGATCTTTCACAGCTGAGACAGAGGTCTGAAATGAAAAATGCCTTGCATACATCAAGTTCCCTATGGAAAATCTCTCCCTAGTAAGATACTAAAACACCCAGAAAACATGTTTTTTTTCTAAATGGTTTTATGGCGCTGTGAAGGATTAGTAAACACAATAAACAGTCGTAGTGTCTCAGTATATGCTGTCTTTCACATGAAGAGCTTGACAGGCACTAATTAAGCCTTACAACACACCTGGGATGGAAACACTCCAGGCAAGCTTATAATATCAGTTCATTTTACATTTATGTTAAACACAGGCAGAGAAAGGTTAAATGACTACTCCCCAGTGACATAGCAAGTCAGGTTTAAAGCAAGGAGTACAACCCCAAGGCCCTACTTGAATATGACTCTGCTGAAACAGTGGAAAATATGTATTGCAGTTATACAGTTCAGAGCAAAGTAAATAACCTGTGTAAATATTTGTTTGCTCTGGAAGTTGGGGATAGCAAAGCATTTATGTGATTTAGAGAATTTCATGTTGTACAGGTTGAGGAATAAATGCAAGTAATGCATCACAGAACTCATTTCACATTAACAGAAGGATGTTACCAATCTGTGCTACTCGCTTCTGCAGACGTGTTTTAGATGTGGTTGCAGGACTAATCCTTCTTTAAGAATTACTTCAGCTAGAGGGAACTGGCTCCTCCAAAGTCCAAAGAATGGTAGTAATGTAAGATACAGGACTCCTCTATTTGATTTTCTTAACTTTAGTCTCCTGAGGTGAAAATCCCAAAGGATTAGCAATTTTGATTAATGTCTTTTTTACCCTCCGGAACAATTGTAAGTGACTCTTGAAATGTGCTGTATGGAGTCTAACAATATTAGCAGTTTGAATTATTTTTGAGTTTGAGTTACAAACTTTACAGGAAATACCTAGGAGTTTTCATTGTTTGATTTGTTTTGCCTTTGTAAAGCAAATAGTTGATATTCAAATTTTTTTGTTGTTAAATTCAGATGTTTCTTGGCCCAGGCATGTTGTGAAACTGGACAGACACAAGTATGAATACAGAAAAAAAGGAATAAGAAAATAATAATAGAAAGTAACGAAAGTAATAATAGAAAGTTCTTATGCGCATTTATGCATAAGAACTTCTTCACAGTGAGGGTGATGGAGTACTGGAACAGGCTGCACAGGGAGGTTATGGAGTCTCCTTCCCTGGAGACATTCAAGACCACCTGGATGCCTACCTGTGCAACCTGGTCTAGGGAGCCTGCTTTGGCAGCGGGGTTGGACTCAATGATCTCTAGAGGTCCCTTCCAGCCCCGACAATTCTGTGTTTCTGTGAGTCTGTGAAAGTTTTTTTCTATGATTGAAATAAATGACTGGTTTAGTTCAAACTGTGCCTAATAGTGTAGTCTCTGCATGGGCTACTCTTTTTATTTATTTATTTATTTAACTAGCCTTTATTTCTTTCTGAAGTTAATTGACTGCCTGCCAGTCCGTGGAATTAATCTGTTCCCAGCATGAGTTCCTGAGTTTTCAAAAAAAAATGAAATAAATACACTGGTGCAAATTCACATGCCATAATCCAGACAGTGTCATATATTGTGTGGTCATCTAAAACAGCAAATTTTCTCAGACCATGTCCCATGGACTTCGCTGTGAAGTCTTGGTCAATATATACGCTGTAGACACTCAATACTCAGCAGAACCACACTTAGCAAAGTTGCCTGAGCTATAAGACACCCAAGATCAGTCCCTTCTTCCTTATGCATTCTAAAGAACAGACCTGACAGTTCTGTTTTCCTCCTAAATTGAATGATCACCAAATTATAAGTGTTTTCAAAGAGATCTTGCTCAGCCTTCTCTCTTGAAGTTGATCTCAATAGATACATTTATATATGCATATATATATGAATGTATACATACGTATATACACATGTATTAAAACTTGTAAACAGATACAACTCACAACTTCATAGGACTGTCACAGTTGTAGATTACATGGATTGTTTAGCAGCAGTAAAACTTTTTCTATGCACATTCATCTGTTTCATCCTCTTAGATCTTAACTATCTTCTAAAGAGATGTTCAACTTAAAATTTCACTTCTTTAATGTCTTGGCTTTATCAGCATGCATTTGGATTGTCTTGCTTCTTCTTTACGTATGTTGATCTTGAATGGCTAATTTAAAGCTAAAAGGTGCTAAGCTCCTTGGTGACTAGGAGATTTAGTTTGTCCATAAATCTGGACTTTGGCTCTTTTTTTATAACATTTAAGGACAGTGATACTGATTTAATGGTGCTTCCTCCATTAAATGGTGCTTCCATGGATCTTGATTGGAAGGTCACTGGACAAAGGTTACTAAAACTACAGATACATAGTTCAAGAGAAAGCTGGTGACAACTGCACAAGCAATTTTCAACGATGCCACAAAAAAATTATAATCGATGAGAACTGGAAATTTACTTCTGGATATATTACAAGAAATACAGTGAAGGGATTCTTCTAATTGTGGAAATATTGTGGAAGTTCTTTGATGCTTTTTTTTTCCTCCATGTTCAGAATGCTCTGGAGTTTCTTAGGAAAGCTAAATCAAATGAAATTTGACGCATAGGTTTGTGAGTGCATATGCACATGCATCATGAAGACTATAGCTCTTAAGAGCAAAGCTAGCTACATGTATGCATGCTCTTGTTCATTTCTGGTAAAAATGCACAGCTAATGATGGTGACTATGTTGAAAATAGTGCTTTGCAGCTGAGAATTTGCTCTATTAAATAGTGTTATTTTGCTCTTTGTAGTTTTGATGGAAATAGAAAGGATATACTACTTTCAGAGCAACGTACATATATATGTTTGAATTATGTATATATATTTAAATGAATCTGATAACTTTCTGTCTTCCATTATATCATAACTTTCAGTGATTATACTTGGAAGATGCCTGATGTTGACTGACAGGGTAAGGAAAATAGCACAGTCCCTGAATATGTAGCATTTAAATAGTCCTTAATAAAATTCTTACTGAACTTACTCCTGGAAACTTCTGGCTTGACTCTGCATGTGAGTTGTTCTCTTCAAATGTGATAATATTTATGTTTGAGTGCATTTCATGAGTACGTTTTGGAATGTTTTAGGAAGGATGTCAGCAGCATTTCTGTGTTTATACAGGCATGGACCAAGTGTCACTGGAGTGACTTGACATCTAGGAGGCCAGTGGTGTAGCCCAGTATAGAAACCAGATCTTTATCTTAGTTCCGTTCTCAACACTACTGTGGTTATTTGCGAAGGAATGGGAATAGCTCGCCTTTGTAAAGGGCACCTGCACAGTGTCCACACTGGGACTTGATTTGGTCTAACATCCCTGCCACACATTACTGACTGTCAACAGAGGGGAGACTGGCAAAGGTCACCCTTGCTCAGAATATGGCAGCCTGCTGCTGCAGCAAATTCACCAACAGAGAGTATTACTCTGACTCAGCTCTTCGATCCAGACATTGTGCTCTTGTAAGAAATGCTTAGACTGATACAAATGCAGAGTGCTAATGAAAACACTGGAACCTTCCAAAAAGGACTAATGGAATAAATTCAGACACAATGTTCAGTTTCTATTTAAATGTGTAGAACAGGAGACTTCCACATTAAGTGCTTTTAATTCCTGTTAATTTAACATTTTGTAAGTAATTGAATCATCTTAGAAAACACTTTCTGCTTAATTGAGATCTACATTCCAAAGTCTTTAGAGAAAATGGCTTCCTTTCTGGTTGCAAAAAAATACCCCAAATACTTTTGAGAGGGGCTTTGAACAGTTTGTTTCTCTTTGTGAAATAGTGGTTGGACTGGGACATCTTTATACAATGTTATGTAACTGGAAGCAAAACCCATATCATCTCTAGGTTTTCCGGAGTTTTTTACCGAATGCCATCAACCTACCAAAGCACTAGTTCCTCAAGTATTTATTTTGTTACCTTTTCAATTAAGAGTTTATGTCCTCACCTCCTCTCATCAATGCAGCTCAAAGAAAAACAATCTTGAGCTACATCCTGCATGGCTATTGTGCACACTTGATATCAGACCTCAGCAGGGCATTTATAGGGTTGTGTAATGACATGATGGGGGTTTTGGGGGAGAATGCAAAACCACTGTTTTTCACAAATGGTTTATTAGGCATTCATTGCTGCCAAGCTCATTGAAAGCCCATAAATTTGCATACATTTTTACAGATGTGACCCAATTACAGAATGAATTGAATTCATTAAATTGTAAAACTTGATTCTCCTTCCAGTAAAGTGCTTATTGTTAGCTGTCTTATATCTCAGAGAGGAAGAGATTTGCTTAAAGGAAATCTGCAGGCTAAAGCATTGTATGTTTAGAACCAAATCTTGCCTCTCAGCTCTGTCAATGCTTTTTTCATCTTTGTAGTGAGGCTAGTTGTATTGCTTTCAAGTACTAAGGATAATCCCCATAGTTTTCACAGGCATTGTCAGCTGCTTTGATGCATGATCCACTAGCATGCAAGTGTGTGCTCATTTCAGTGTGAGAAGTTCCATAGTATACACCTTATTCTTTATCTTCAAGGTGGTGCTGGGCAACACACTACCTTTCAGCTCCTCCACATTGTTCCCAAATCTGCAGGGTACTGACATCTTTTTTCTTCTATAATATAGAATATGATGAATTTGAAATTGGCAGAAGGATGTTGTATTGAAATCTTTGAAGAGGAATATTCTTTCTTCACAAACGAGGATATCTATAACATTGTACAAGATCTACAAGCTACTTCTCAGAGCAAATTCAATTCTGTGCAAAGAAGTCTTACTTAAGACCTGCTTTAAAAGTAATTTTTGAGCATATAACCTCTAAACTATTTTGGGGGAAGAAGATACAACAACGTGTGTTTGATTTTCTTTTGTCATGTGTCTTGAAGTGGAGTGTTTTAGGGGACATGAAAGCAGAAGTCCCTCCGAATAAGTTTAGTACATATTAATTGCAAAATTACAGAAGGAGGCCTGGTGTACCAAAAACTCATCTGCTATTTTTTTTTTACTATGTCAGTTAATCTGACTGAAGATACTACCATTCAGTATGAACGTTCCCTAACTTATGTAGTATGGTAACCATCTTCCAGCTGGCTGTGCACACTTTGTTAGAGACCTAATATGCAGGATTTCATATGCCAGTAGCATTTGCCTAAATCATCTGTTGCTCTGTAGTCTTCTGTCAGATATGCAGAGTGAATCTCATTAACTTTAAATTAAATAATATGAGACATTCATCAATAGATGTCTCTGTTTAAGTCTGTGCAGTGAGCTGTGAGAGGGAATACTATGACTTGTATTGCATGCTTTCCCAAAGTAATGTTGCTGTTAAGTGCTATAGATTTAGAATACTGCAAATAGACATTCATGCAGTGATGAAAGATGAATATAAAACTTGAAGGTAAATGGACAGGGACAGAATGTGTACCTAAATATTTAGTATTTGTTTATTTTCCCAGTTGTATTAAGGTGCAATGTAAAACAAACTTCTGTATCTTTTTTTTGCCCACATACCAGCAGCACCACCACTTCTAATCTCAAGAGGGAGAAAAATCATCAGTGCATTTGAATAGCCACTAATAGCTCCTCTCTCTCCTGACATGAACATTAAATGGGAGGAATATCACCTAATTTAACATCGGTATTTCTAAGCTTTCTTGACGTCTACATGGAACCTGGATGGAAGTAGCAACCTGGATGCAATCATGAGGGGCAAATACCAGTCCTCCTAACTTGTTATTGAGTGAGTTGTTTCAAATCCTTTAACATCAATGGGGAAAATCCTAAAGGGGAAGGTCATTTGTTTTAATTAGTGTACAGAAATGACCAGAGCAAATTTTTTCTGTGTGCTTCATATCCGTAGTTCATGTCTAGGCCTTAGCAAGGCAGCTTTTTTTAAGAATTTCAGCATTAATTCCTGCTCATTAGTTGGTCTCTTGACTGTAATTGCCAACAAGAGAGCCAATTAGTTGTGCCTGTGTCTGTGATCTGTTTTTATGGAGGCACCTGTTCAGTCCTCAGAAAGTCCAGGACCTACCTACTCATTTCACTCAGGGCCTTGGACTACTAGCAGATGATGATGATGGTAATGATGATTAGCCTTCATTATCCTGCTCTGCACATATGGTGAGAATGGAAGGCATAATAATATTCATTACCATTTCTACACTGCCTTCAGAATTTCTTACTTGTGCAAAAGTGCCCCTCAGGGCTATGAGTCCTTTCATTTACTAGCCCTAGAAGAAAAAGAGCACGAGTAAAGACCATGTTATCCATCCATGTCATGAATAAGCCTCAATTGTGCATTGAAGGACTGAAGGTGTGAACACTTTGATTAGAGAATGCTCTCATTTTCTCATGCATTTATTCCATGAGAATAATTTTTTTTCTCCAAGGAAAAAAAAAAGAGTTAATTAGCATTTGCGGTCTTGCTATTTCTGTGCTGGTGGATGCCCATCTGAAGAAAACACCTTGTGAGTAAGGAGCTGCTTTTCACGGGCCACTGAAATTATCCATGTCTTTACTGTATTTCAATTACTTTTTACCAGTGACCTAAGATAGGTTCTAATGTGACAGCTAAGTGTGAGGCAGTCATTCCCACTGTATTTCTTTTTATGTTAGCCTGAACTTCAGAATTTCAGTTAGATGTAGTTTATGCCTCCCCAGAGAGCTGACTGCACTTTTACTATCTTCCTCTTGTGGCAAAAGCAATGTCATCACTTTTTGTGCCTGTGACCCTTCTTATATGCACAATTGTCTTAAGGCATTCCTTTTTGGTCACTAATGACCAAAATGGCTTTGGATTGTGTTATATTTTCTAAAAGTTAATAAGATAGCTTGAAAACTGAAGTATGAGCAAGTAAAGATTTGCTGCTTTCTAATCCTTCTTATCTCTCAATATTTCATACATCTAAAAAGAGAGGAACGGTTCCAAATTGTACAAGAATATGTTAAACATATATGAACTGCAATTTTTGCAAATAGACCTAACCAATATAGGAGAAAGTAGGTAATAAACCAAATGAACTAAATAAGATTTGGATACATTTTAATCCTACTTTTTCATCCTTTCTAGAAAATGTTGTGTCTGTTACAGTATACAAATTAATTTCAGGGTTTTTAAATCTCACTACCATTAACTGAACTCTGCAACAAGATAGATATCTCTGAGATGGAAGACCAGAAAACTAAACAACTTACTAGTGACTGAAAATACAGGTTTTGCATAGAGACCGAAGAATTTGAGAATAGTAAGGAAAATGAGGAAAGTAGTGGGAATTTTGTGTAGGCTGTGTATTAGTGGAACGCTTTGAGGAATACTATTCTTCTCACAGATTAGGATATGATCTAGTGTACATGATCCTTGTTAATTTAATCTAGTTATATATCTCTATTTTGTTCTTTAGAAAAAACATAAGGAGAACCATGGCATTATTTGCTTCATCTGTCACATGTAGTTGTACCAAAGCCAGTGCTCAGTGGAAGCAGAAAGCAGCTCAGTGAAATTCCCCTGTCTGGCCACAGAAGCACCAAGTTACTGAAGACACAGCATGCCTGCCTCACAGCTGCCTTCCATGCAAACAGCTTGCCTCAGGGGCAGTTTTCAGATTGCCTGTTGGCTGCCTGTATTCTGTCTCACAAGCCAAAGTTTACTGCAAATTAAGTCATCAAGAGCCTAGATGAGCAGTCAAAAGAGTTTCTACTTCTGCTGCTCTCCTCCATTTCTTCTTCTTTTTTTTTTTCTTGTGTGTAGACAGATTTTGATCTGGAGAGAACAATCAATATCCCATCTTCATTTTCAAGCCCAAAGGATGCAATTCAGCTGTTACCTGATTGTTGCAGACAGTTGTTATGACTAAATCACAAAGTGTCCTGTCCGATACAGCTAGGATAAACTATTGTTTAGCATTTAGGTTGCTGACTAGCAGAAAATGATGGCTGGATCAAGGCTTGTATTGCAGAGTTTTCCTGGCAGAAGGTAGCATTAAAGATTCATGACTGAGATTTCCTCTTTTTGGAACGTGGAAGAGGGATTGTCTATTAATGTGGCTTGATGTTTCCCATCAGTTGCAGTCAATCAACTCAGAGTATCAGGGGTTAATTCCACTCTTTCATTTGCTCCTGTCCCATATAAGTATTCTCTTCTTTATGATATACTAAGATAAATAAGGCATAAGAACTTGGCTGCCATGGAATGTAAAAGCACTAGAGAAGAAAAAGCCCCAAGCAAAAATCTTACTTATTAGAGTTTTTATTTTTTCATTAAATCTTGGCAGCTACTTTAAGAACTAAAATATTACTGGTTTTCAAATTTTACAGCTGACTAGCTTGTGAATTTATAAGTATTTGGGGAGGGGTGAATAGCTGATTAGCTTGTTCCCTCAATGACACTTTCAGATACGTTCATTATGGTGACCTCTATTTTAAACTTATGGGAATCACTTAAGTGTCAAACAGGCTAAGTGGTGCATTTCATTAATGAAAAATTAATGGAGAAGACCTTGGGCTGGCTTGCAGTCCTTGTTTACAATACATATAATTCATTAGAAGAACATCAGTCAAGCAAGGACCCTGCATGGCTGCAGTACTGTTGTAAATGGGACTTTATTCTCTCTTTTCCAGCTAATGAAACTGTGAGGCAAGGAAAAAAATACACATAAAAGAGATTTAATGAGTCTTTGGAAAAGTGTTAAAATAGGGTACATAAGTCATAAATTTCAATTACTAACTGTACTCCAACCATGTTTATTAGTTTAAGAACAAGATATTGATGCGTGAAAGGATGAAAGCATTTGTGACAGAGACCAACTGGCTTCCAGAAACTTGGGACGACTGTGCAGAATAGGGGGCTGAACAGAAAACCTTAATGCTCCTGTGTTGCCTCTGACACTGAGGTGACACGTGACCTTAAAGCAAGTCACTTCTCCTCAGAAATGGTGAAACTTCACAAAAACTCACTTTCTCCAAAAGTTCCTCAGGAGTAATCTTCCAAGAGAACGTCTCTTTGTCCATCTACATAATGAGCGGTATTAGTGACTGAAAAATCAGTCATACTTTCATGCAGTGTGAAAGGCATAGTTCATTATCTCAAATGAAAAGCTGTACAGTTCAAACATGTTCCTCTGCTCGAACCAGACTACAATTACCCATAGGCTTTGGCTCAGAAATGAAACAAATCTTTCCCATAAAATTATTTTCATTATATAATAAATTAAGAGTCTTTTCCTCCCAAGCACAATAATGCCAAAACAGCATCCTGTATTAAGTATGGATGCTAATAATACAGCAAGCCTTACGTTTATTTTTATTGTACAATTCTCTCCATTGTACTATGTTTATCAGACAAGTGACCGGTGCTGCACTAGACAGTGAATCTTGAGTTATAAACAGTATGGTAGAGAACAATTAAGGCATATGGATTTGTAGACATATTATATTTGTAGACATATATATTCTGTGACACAGAAATTTCTGAGAAGTCCAGGTGGTTCCCTGTATGGTCTGGAACAAGCTAATCATAATGATAAATTTTCCTTGTAATAATGTCCAGTATTGAGTCCACACATCACTGTGCTGAACTCACAGCTTCATTTTTTTGAGTGTAGGAACCACCTATTGTGATTCAGACTTGCCACAAAATACAAGAACATCTGTGTAAGCAGCTATGCCTCAATGTCCCTGTCTGTAAAATGAGAATAATGGTATTTATAAAATTCTTGTACCACTTTGTTCATCCTTGACAATGCTTACATCCAGTCACTGAACTCTGTCCCAGATCTCCTTGCATGGTTACAAACATATTTTTAGAAGAATGCTCTCAAGTGCTCTGAGCATCTACCTGTTCTCCAGGTGGTTCTCTAGGCCTGCCGGGGCTCACTGCCTACCAGTTTTCAAAGTGGTGCAATCTGATCTATCTGCATGAAAGAGTAAGTGAGGGATGACTGTGATGACTTTTCTGGTTTTCCATCAACAGTGGCTTAATAATGTAAAATATTCTACAAGACAAGTGATTTGTTTTTGCTGTGTGATTAAATGGAATCACTTGGAAAACTATGTGGGTTTATTACAACAATAACTTTCATGCATTGATCCAGATCAGTCTTTAATGGTCACAAGTGCTGTTTAATGCTCTTAGTTCAGTTGTGGAATACCAGCTCTTGGGATTATTTTGTTTAATAATACTAATGAAAGCAACAACAAAAATATCCAAATAATGATTATATTAATCGTAGGGGGAAGAGAACAGACAGTAATTACATAGTACAATGAGGCAGAGTGTCATGGTTTTATGATTTTCGGTTATTGGTATTCCACATCATAACATCATGTAGTGAATGCACCTGGTTCTCAGAAGAGAAGGACTACTACATTTCCCAGGGTACTTTTCTCCTCTGTTACCATTTCTGGACAGAGGGAAAAGATAAAAGCTTGCAGATCACGAGACCTCGTCCCTTTTTCCACCCGTCTCTCATCTTGGCAGCACCTTGCTCTCCAGTCGTCTTATCGTTGGTAGTAGAGTAAGGCCTACCTTGATTTTGGGACATTCTCTCTCTCTGTATTGGATTTATCAGCTTAAATTGTAATTATATTGTATCATAGTGTGTTGTTTTGCATTCCAATATCTTATTTAGTAAATTAGTTTGTTTCTCCTCAGATTGTTGCCGCTGTTCTTTGCTCTCAGGGCCATCTCCTTACCCTTTTTTTCCCTTTTCCCTTTTCCCAGGGCGTGGGCCCGTGGGTCCCCCGTCCCATTCGTCTTTCTTCTAGAGCAAACCTAAACTGTCCTGATTGCTCATATGTTTCGCATAGGACCTCTGTTACTTCAGTTGGCATCAAAACTGACTGTTAAAAAGTTATATTTTTTCTTTTTTAACAAGAAAATTGAATGTAACTGGACTTAGGTTTAATGAAGAATATTTATTTTCCACAGAGTAGGGGCATTTTTATTTAAAAAAAAAAAAAAATGTCTCTCAGGTTCTATTTCCTATGCCTATTTTCTCCTGTGAAGCTCTTCTTCCTCTTGAAAGCTTGGGATTGTGATATATTGTGAAGAACATCCAGCCTTAGAAAACTGTGGTATGAAAAAACAGTAGAGTATTAAAGCATCATTTTCAGTGTATTTGGTGTATTTCTAGCTGTAGGTTTTTATTATTTTTTGTAACTGTGTGTTTGCTCAGAGTTGTATTTTTTGTTTGCTTATTTCTTTGTTTTTAGGTATATCCACAAAGTGAACTTTGTAACAAGGCTTGAAATCTTATGATATATAGCTTAATTGTAAGAGGACAGCTGGCTTACTTGAGTGCTTTCCCTTTAGAATTTTCTGCTGGTGCCAAGATAACAGATTAAAGCACGATGTGCCCTCTCTCTTGTTCTTGGCAAGTTCCTGCAGAATAGCTCACTAGTACTCACTACTTGTCTTGCCCATGTTGGTGGTCATTTGTGAGTGCTTGAAGGTAAAACAAGAACCAAGGCAAATCTAAACCAAACACTGCTGATACTGAGTGGGAATTGTGTCCTTGTGACATCTAAGCCTACAATATTAAAGACTATGGTATATGCATGGAAATACTCACTCAAGCTATTGTTTTCAGTGTCTCTAATGTAAGAAAACTACTTGTATAAAAGCAAAAAATAAAAAATAAAAAAAATTAAGCCTGACTATCTAAAGGGGAGCTACAGGAAAGACGGAAACAGACTCTTTAACAGGATCTGTTCTGATAGAACAAGGGGAAATGGTTTCAAGCTTAAAGAGGGTAGATTTAGGTGAGATATAAGGAAAAAGTCTTTTACAGTGAGATTGGTGAGGCACAAGAACAGGTTGCGCAGAGATGTAGTTGATGCTGTGTCCCTGCAGACTTTCAAGGCGAGGCTGAATTAGGCCCTGGGCAACCTGATCTAGTCCCTTCCAACTCTAAGGATTCTATGATTCTATGATTTTATTTACAGAGTCTGATAGCAATAGGACAAGAGAGAATGGTTTTAAACTAAAAGAGGGGAGATTTAGATAAGGACTTGAAAGGAAATTCTTTACTCAGCAGGTGGTGAGGCCCTGGCACAGGCTGCCCAGAGAAGCTGTGGATGCCCTATCCCTGGAGGCATTCAAGGTCGGGTTGCCTGGGGCCCTGGTCATCCCAATCTAGTAGCTGGCAACCCTGCCCATGGCAGAGGGGGGTTAGAACTAGGTGATCTTTAAGGACCCTTCCAACCCAAGCCATTCTATGTTGATTCTATTATTCTGTGTAGATGCTGCTGTGTATCCGCCTGTTTACCATACACTGTATCCTCCTTTAAAGCTTTCATTTTATTCAGAAAGACTTTGGCTTAGAAGACTGTTTAAATAATAATACTCCGGATTATTTCTCTAAAATTCTAGGTTTCTCAACACTTCTATATTACTCTAACGTTATCACTATTTTTTTTTCCCACTTCTTCTTTTGTTTTTCACAGATGGAAAGTTCAGATGTTTTCTCCAGAGGACTTAGTTTGAAATTTTAGAGCCAACGGCTACTATCCTGTCTCTGCAGTATGGCAGTGGAAACCGCTTCCACCAACTGCAACAATAAGGTATTTAAAATAACCTACATAACAGACAGTCTTTGTAAAAATGTTGTTCCTTTCAGGCAAAGGTAGTGTTTACAGAAATGAGAGAATTGTTGATTTTTAACCAGTGATTCAGTTCTTAATTTGTAACTCTTTCAACAAAGTACCAAAGAGTGACAATCAGTGTGGAATTTTCTTCACTTGGATGGGTCCACCGGATAGCTGTCAGACCTTATGATAAGAAAGGCTGTTAGTTATGTGGACTGAGGAAAAGAGCTTTAAAGGCCATTCAGTTACTGTGAACAATTTTGTCAATATCGTACAAAAGGAAAGACAGTAAAAGCTGAAAGCTAACAGAATCATTACTGAAGTAAATTGGAGACAGAGGTGCATCTCTTTCTGATATGCTTGTTACTTGTTACTACAAAGTTCTGAAAAGAAGCAACATGATCTGAGTTTTAAAAACTGTATCGTACGTAGGTTATTTGCCTGGTCTCTGGCTAACTGGCTAGTTCATTTAATAGCTTATGTCTTGTGCTTTTTCTCGGCTGTCTGATTTTTGGCAGACTCTCAAAGTCAATTTAGAATAATCTCATTAATCTCTTAAATCAACACGTGAAGAAGAAAAAATATTTAAGACATTACTGTGATTTATGTTGATCAAAGACTAGTAGATACCTCTTGTATCAAAGACATAGTAATCCGTTAAATCAAATTAACCTCTAAAATTTGTATGCTTTGTCTAAGATAATTAAGGAATGTTTCATGAAAATTGGGGGTTCCCAGTTCAACATCTAAATAAGAAGCTGACATGCGAATGCAGTGTCAAAGTTCAAAAGACCATTATAAAATACAAGCAGAAAACATTTCAGAGTCTCAGAAACAGGGTCAGAGATCCTTATAGTGAGGTGAACTTCTGTTAAAGTCAACAACATTTTTCACTCATTAAAGATTTAAGAGCCTGGTAGTCAAAACAAACAAAAAACAATCTGAAAGAGATTTTCAGAATTAATAAAATAGTTTAGAAGTGCGGGGACAAATTGTCTCTTATCAGCATTCTGAAATATTTTGTACTTTTTCCCTAGAATTTTCATTAGATTTAGCAAATTTATGGGAAAAAAAAAAAAGCAGACTAAATCATAGAGAACTGTAGGTGGTCTGTGAACATATTTCTTCCTTATTATTATATTTTGGACTGGTATGTGAATAATACTTTTCTTAAGTGGATAGCATTTATTAAAGAAATTAACAGCTATAAATACTAATATTCTAAACAGAATGTTGCTCTCTTTGTTAAGCAAGAGCCATATGCTATCTAGACCTCTATCCTGAACAGAAAGACTTCTGATGTCTGGATGTCTAGTAAATATGCTAGAGGTGAATGAATGTGAATATGAGACTAGGAAGTATATCGTGGGGGGAGGACATCTAATGCAATTCATTGCCATTTCAAGTGTTTATCAACTGCTTCTTGGAAGTCGCTTTTTGTTTTTCTCTGGCATTTCTGCCTTCAATTTTGTTCTAAAAGCTCATTGTTTTTTCTGATGATTAGTATCCTTATGCCAGCCCACACATTTATTCAGATAAGAGCTGATGGGTTAAGGACAATTTGTGAAAAGGATAAAGGTCAGATTTAATGTTTTCTACAAATAATTGCCCCACTTCATTCTCATGATTCTGCTGTGCTGGCAAACTTTCTTTGTAAATTGCTTTTAGCAAAGGAAGTGACTCTGTAACTATTTTTGTTTTGTATTTCACAGATACTCTTCAATATAAAAATTAGAAAGGCACAAAAGAAAATTTTTATAGCACTTAGTTAAGGAGAAAATCATCACTCCTTTTTTTTCCAACTTCCTCTGGTCTCCTGAGATTAAAAACAAGTCTCACTCTAATTTAAACATGTTTTGATCAGTCAGTTTTGAGAAGATTAACCTTCACTTGCGGAAGATTTCTCCTTGTGATCTCTCTTTCCTTCTTGTGATCTATTAGGAAATATATAAAATAGCTCAAATTTCATATGACATTTTTCTTTTGAAATGATGAGTTATCATCAGTTATTATTTCCTGTCTGGTGGAGATAGATGCCACGCATTATTTACTGTGTGTAAACAGTAAAACATTTTGTGTACTTTACTGTCCCCTTGCAGTGCATTTTATTACTCTATTTATTAAAATTAATGTTAGAATGAAAGCAAAGAAATAATTAAGATGTTCATACTCTTTATATTTGATTATTTCATCTATTCTATGTCTTATATAGTATAGTTTAGTTGAGTGGTGGTGCAAATGGGCTAAAAGCAGCAAATATTAAAGCAGTCTTATGGCCTTCATTTTGCATTCAAATGTGAGGGGCAGGACTGATGATTTCACGTAAAGATTGGCTCTGCTTTCGGAGCACTGCCTTGTGTCAGTGAGTGACAAGTCTCTTATAAACTAATCAACAGGATACTATTGCTTGAACATTTTGTATGCTCTGGCTCTATTCCTTTTTTAAAGGGATGCATTTCAGCTTCCCTTTCCCAGCTCTGGAATTCAATCTACTAGATATGGTACATTATATGTGTCTAGCTTATACCTGAATTTGAATGACTACTGAGAAAATCTAATGCTGTTGGACAAGATTTTCCTATGGCTGAATCACCTTTTACTGCTCTGCAGGATTTCCACAATGCTTCTCCATGAGTTCCAGATGGTCAGTAACACCGGATTTTATGCTATTTGCAGAAGCAGCCGAAGTTGGCAATAGGATACAGACTAGAGAAGTTCAGATATTTTCTGCTAAATTTCTTGTGATAAAATCTCAGATGCTATGGTCTATGATCTTGAACATTTGCCTATAGTATATAATAGTACAATACTATATGTATATCGTATATATTAGTAAAACAGTTATTTCACTTTATTCTTAGGGGAGGTAATGCACTGATAACCTACCTTTTTTTCCCTGTGGATTCATTGCTCCTGCAAGGAATAGCTGTAAGGGAGAAGGTCCCTATTGCCCCCCATAAAAAGATGTTGCGTTTTTTCAAGTCACACATCAATTGCTGTTCTACATGTGAAGCTTTCATATCTAATGGTTTTCCTCATGTCCTCATGGTTTTCCAGCAGTGCTTACTGTCGATCAGGAACTCTGTTTATGGATGTCTCCAGAGGACCTTTAGATGGAAGAGACTTTAAGAATTAGTGAGCTAGAAGAAAAAGTAAAAAAGCAGACATTTTCATGTCTGGACAAAATTTATCTTATAATTAACCCTCTGAAAGCCCACATTTTTTTAAAAAATATTATTTCTACTTTTTTTTTTTTTTCTCTGGTAACGATTCAGTCTGATTCCTGGAAGAGCAAAGGAGAACTCTGCTTTCTTTTGTTTCTCTGATATATGTTTTAGATAACTTTACATAAGTGCTTTGTAGTCTAATGGATTTATCTCTGTTTCTGAGAGAGTTTTTCCACCAGATAGGGTATCTTAAGTTTTTCCCCGGGCGAATATTCTTATCAATATTGCATAGTACAGGATAGCGTATGACTGCACAGCTACAGCAGGAAGAAATTGCTCTAGCAGACAATTTACAACATGAGGGTTTGAGAATGACACCAAATCACAAAGGCATGAGTAATACAGAAGAGGTGTGATCAGATCTATTCTCTTTTCCAATTGGAACAATGAGAATTTTAAGGTGACCCTCACTTGAACTAATTTAAATTATGGAGTGCATGCTCCAGTGCATAATGTAAGGAAGACAATTTTCTGTTACTGGCAGGAAGCATGGAAAATGTCATCTGAAATGAGTAACTTGGGAGCACAGTTTCACATAATGCAATTTCATGTAAAAGATGAGTAAATATATGAAAAAATGTTAATAGGAGTGGTGACAGAACTCAGTGATATCAGTGAGATATCAGTGATAGAACTAGATGAGCTTCTTAGTGGGCACAGCACAGAGAAAGGGAATGAAGGGGAAAGGGGAAAGGAAGGGAAGAAAAAGGGAAGGAAATTGAAGAGGTACAGTCTTGTATCACCAGTGTTGGTTTTACCTATCATGTAGTGATGGCATTATTTGTCTCTTATAACAGCAGTTCACAATGAAGAAGCTTTCACTGTTGGCTAACACATCTATCTAATAGAAAACCAGAAATGGAAAGATAAATCGGTTTGTGTAGATTTCTACTGAAGCTCAGTGAATACAGAGAAAAAGGAGTGGGTAAAATAACAGCAAGGGCCTTTGAGGATGGAACTTGGGGGCTGAGACTGTAAAGTAACTATTATATTATTTACTGAGTACTTGGCATATTTTTCTGGTGCCTGGAGCAGAAATCTAGAAGTAGGAATTGCTTGGTTGTTCTCCTATCTTAGCTACTTACTCTCATTCACCAACTCATCTCTGTGCCTTATTTTCCCTGTCTGGAAGTTGAGGTTGCAGCTTGCCTACTTCACAGGGTTGTTGTGAATACCGTAACTTGCTCAGTTCACAAGCAAATACTTCAAGGTTCCCTGTTGCATCAGACACATTTAATCCAAGATGAAGAAAAATTATATAAAAGGAAATTTTTTTGGAAGATAATTTTCTGATGATTTCTGTGACTATTGTGATTGCCGTGACTATTTTTCAGAAAGTGGCCATTATGGACATTTTGTTATTTTCCAATAGGCACTCTCAGTGATTTCTTCCAGCAGCTGATTTAAGCAAAGTAAACAAGCATTAGTGGATTAATTTTGTCACTATGCTAGTGCAGCCCTTTGAGT
This sequence comes from Numida meleagris, assembly GCF_002078875.1. Taxonomy (NCBI): domain Eukaryota; kingdom Metazoa; phylum Chordata; class Aves; order Galliformes; family Numididae; genus Numida; species Numida meleagris. The sequence goes on from NC_034414.1 coordinate 42,434,262, forward strand.
TTCAACTGCCTTCTAGAACCTATGAATCTCGATTTTTCCTTCCCCTTACTTTATCACTGATACAAAATTTATTTCTATAATTTGATGACATCAGCATACCTTGACTGAATTTGAAATTCCTTTGGCTTTCCAAAAGATAGACAACAAACATGAAATGGCATAAGAAATACATTTTATAGGGCAGCTGGGGTTAACTGAACTGTTTCTGCTCAGTTGTATGCATGATCTGCGAGACTGAAAAATATTAGTAATACAGAAGGAAAACAAGACCAAAATATTTATAATTATTATTAAAAATTAAAAATACTTATTCATATTAGGAGAAGTAATACATTGTGTTTTTTAACACCCTTTCAATTTTGCTTAGCTTGAGATCGTCTTTTTTTCCCCAGCTAATATAAAATAATCAAGTCAAAGAAAATCCTTCCTTACTGGTTACTGTACTGAATCTGATTTATGAGGTACCAATTTTTCTTTTATCTCTAAAGCAAAATGAAGTGGACTGCAGCAGATAAATATTCTAGAAGTATATGCTAGCTAACATGTCCAATGAGGGGCTTAGGAGAAATGTAATACCACAAAATTCTAGATTTCCTCTACAAAAACTGTGCTCTCACTTGAGCTCACTTTCTGTCAGATTAATCTTTTACTGAAATTTCTATAGAACCTGTTCTTCTTATTCCTGACAGAAGAAATTCCACCTGACTGATTTTCTAGCTCTACCTATTTAAAGTCTTACAATATATTTAAAAAATAAAAAAGAAAGGGGAAAGCTCAAAAGCTCTCCAGTGAGAACTGTCTTGTTTTTTATCCACTCTTGTCCTCAGTGGACTCTGGAAGCTTTTATGTTGAAGAAATGGGGCTAAATATAGGTGAGAAAGTGATGGAAAAAAACAACCCCAAACGAGTATTTTATTCATAGAATCATAGAACAATTAAGGTTGGAAAAGACAACTAAGATCATATAGTCCAACTATCAACCATTCATTGCCATACCTGCCAACCATGTTCCTAAGTGCCACATCCACAAGTTTCTTGAACACATCTGGGGACAGTTACTGAACCACCTCCCTGGGCAGCCCATTCCAGTGCCTGACCACTCTTTTGAAGAAGAAATTTTTCCTAATATCCAACCTGAAACTTCCCTTGCACAATTTGAGGCCATTCCCTCTTATCCTATTGCTAGTTACCTGGGAGATGAAGCTGGCACCCACGTCACTAGAGCCTCCTTTCAGGCAGTTGTAGAGGGCAATAAGGATTCCCCTGAGCCTCCTCTTCTCCGGACTGAGCAGTCCCAGTTCCCTCAGCCAGTCCTCATAAGGCTTGTGCTCCAGTGCCCTCAGCAGCTTTGTTGCCCTTCTCTGAACATGCTCCAGAGCCTCAATGTCTTTCTTGTAGTGAGGGCCCCAAAACTGAACAGAGTACTTGAGGTGCGGCCTCACCAGTGTTGAGTACAGAGGGGCAATCACCTCACTGGTCCTGCAAACTACACTATTTCTGATAGAAGGTAGGATGCCATAAAAAAATATGGAACACTTCACAAATTTGCATGTCATCATTGTGCAGGGGCCATGCTAATCTTCTCTGTTTCGTTCAGATTTTAGTATATGTGCTGCTGAAGCATGATTATTCCTTACTTGAGTATGGTTAGAGAGCTTTATAGTGACCAACACCTAAGGTGTTACTTGAACAACTGCTAAAAGGCCCAAAAGCAGAAGAAAAAGGATGCCTTCTTCAGTCTGATGAGGCTACATGTCAATTTTTTCTCTCCTGCATAAAAGCCCTAAGTTGAGTTCTTCAGTTATCTGATGAAGTTGATTTAATTGTGGATGACAAAGCTGTCTATTGATATAATATTCTCATTTTGGTATATCTACAACTGCTCCAAAGAGACAGAATATATTAACCATTGGTTTGCTGTGCATCTTTCTGTATTAGCCATCATTGGTGCATAGTTTCTTGTTCATTGACTTAGGTTTGGAAGACTGCATGTAATATAAGAAAAAAGACTATAATGAGCCAGGAGGAAAGACTGTGTGTGGGAAGAAAAAAAAAAAAAGAAATAAAAATAGAATCCTTAAAGAGGCAATGTAATCCTGTGCTTTTAGTCAATTGCTTGCAAAGGAAAAAAAGAAGCTGTTTTACAGGCAGATTAATATCTATATCCGCTGTAGGGAAACATACAAGCCTGTGATGGATGTCTGTCCTTTAAATTGCTACATATTTCTCCTTCACACTCAAGATTTTGGACTGTTTTTTAATTTCTACCTGATGATTTTTTAATTTTGATTTATGTATTTGCATTACTTGATTTATATTTAGAACCCAATTTTATGACTGGGATTCAGTGTTTCACAAACACTGTTAGAATCTTTTCCTGTAATCTTGGTTTTGCTAAGATATGGAGAGAAAGCTTAGAAGCAAGAGTGAAGCAAGAGGCTAAAATATACTCAACAGTGAGTAACAGAGGGAACATGACATACTGAGGTACTTGTAACATGATAGTTTTGTAAGAGTAGATTGATCGTTTTCGAGCCAAAGCACTGTTTTAATAAGACAATTCTTCTTAACATGTGTTCTGGTCATGTACCACTGGCTTCTTCAGCACTTCCCCAGACTCTGTTGCTCTTGCACCTTACGTTGTTCCCTTCTACTTCATGCAGGATGCCAGAGTATGGAAAGGAAACACATGAAAGTGAGTACATAAAGAGTTATAAATATTCCAGCTACAGAGAATAGTAATCTGAATACACAAGAATCTCTGTTTTTCTCATTTATATTTGTCTAAAAAAATCAATAATTACCTTAGGTTTATGCCAACAGAAAGCCGATATAACATTAGGATTGTGTCTTTTGCAACATGAAATTGCCAAGTATTTTCCTTTTGGTCATCCAGCTGTAGTCCATACAGACAAAATTGGACCATTTACAAAAGCTTGGCCTATCAGCATATACAGCTTTAGTAAATTTTACACAGACTCTCAGGTCTTCTTAGCAATCATTCCCAACTAGAAACAGGTGTTCTAGACTATAATAATGTCTTTGGGTATGAGAAAGTGGATGTAGAGCTTGTGCTTTTCCAACCATTACCTATTGGCCATATCTTACAGCAGGCCATCTGAGCCAAAACAAATGCTGACTCATTTCTGGGGTCTTTATTCCAGCATTGCTAGAGGTGCCAAGTGCATGGATGTGGTTCAATTTACATAAAATATGAGGCAATCTAGGCATTGATTTCTGAAGACTAATGGAAAACTATCTCAAAAGTTTTACTTTTGTACCCTTAAAAACTGAAAAAAAAAAACCTTTCAGAATCATAGAATTACAGAATCATAAAATGGCTTAGGTTGGAGGGGACCTTAAAGATCATCCAGTTTCAACCATCCTTCCATGGCCAAGATTGCCAGCCACTAGGTCAGGGATCCCAGGGCCCCATCCAACCTAGCCTTGAATGCCTCCAGGAATGAGGCATCCACAACCTCTCTGGCAGCCTGTTCCAGTGCCTCACCACCCTCTGAGTAAAAAATTTCTTCCTAATGTCTAACCTCAATCTCCCCTGTTTCCGTTTAAAGCCATTCCCCCTTGTCCTATCAGGAGGAGTACTGACTCAATATACGCAATTACTTGCTCTGTAGTATTTATTTTTCCTTGTGCTTTTAAAAAAGCCTATAATGACAATAACCTTGGCACAGAAAACAGACTTAATGATGGGTCAGCTTTCTTCAAGCCATCATCTTTTCAATTGGTCATTAATCCCCTGCTGGTGCCAAAGGCTTTTGACTGTGGTGTGTTTAATTCATGGAGGTTACACAGGCTGCTTCCCATCAAGACTGCAAATACAAATTCAGGACCAAATTAACTTATTTTCCAGAAATCTCCAGCCTACTTGATATAGATATCCATGCAGAAAAACAGCTCAAACCATAACCATCCCCTGCTACAGGGTTTTTGTAGTTGGCAGCACTACCTATGACAGGGGGTCAGAACTAGATGATCTTTAAGGTCCCCTCCACCCTAAGCCATTCTATGATTCTGTGATTCGATAGAAACTCTGATGAGCATGTCTAATGGCAGAGGAAGACAAAGGGAAGGCAAGGGAAGTGAGAAAAGAAAAGAACCCTTATCTCTTTTTGTCACTCACATCCATTTTTATTTATTTATATTTTTGTCTGCGCTGAGGCTGGGAAGCTGGTAGTTTTGTATCCCTGCCATAGCTGTACCTTCTCTATTACACTGTCTTTCTGTGTCTCTTAGGGTGTCCAGTTTCATAAATATTTTGGTTGTCTGTTAATTTGTCTTTGACGCTCCTTCTCTGTCCTCTGTACCTCTCCATTGATGTGACTGACCTGCATGGAAGAAGATGGTGCAGGTGCCAATGCAGGTGTCATTCTGGCTTCTGGCAGCTCTATCAGGGATGAACTCAGTATTGGATGAACCTTTACCTCCACAGTATAAACAGTATAAAGTAGGGGGGCTGGCTTTTGGTCAGAAGACTGTTTCATTAAGAGTAACATAATCCTCCAGTAGCAAGGACAAGAGCTAATCTTCACCACAGCAGGAGCATGTTCCCTAGCTATTTAGCAGTTCAAGACAACATCAGAAAAAAAAAAAATAGGGTGTAAGGAAGAACATTTCAGAATTCCTTAACACCTCCATGCTGTTTCTTGAGAAAGCACTATCAGATTTATTGCTAAACTCTCTCCACTGATTTTTGTACTACTTGCTCTTCTTTTTAAGGTTACAACATGTACTTAGTGTGTGTGATTAATAAAACATTTCATCCTCTTTATGTTTAAAGTGTTGACATGTAAGTAAAATAAGAGGAAGTATGTGACTTTCTATTCTTTCAGAACTGATAGTCTTGCATCTAAACCTTCCTTTATCTCTTTCTATATATCAGTTACCACATCTATCTGAGAAAAATGAAAATTAAAAAGCCTCCATTTATCTCCTCCTTCCTCCTCGTGGTCTGGTTCTTACAGAAGAATATCAAGCCTAAGTAAAAAATGTCTCATATGTTCAAGCAACTTTGTGACAATGCCAGTCTGAGCTCTTCAGAAGAACTGGGATAATATTGCATTTTCTTTCATATTTTATTCTGCAGTTGAATATGATTTCATCTGAAGCATTTGAATGCTGTGTTAATGACGAAGTACGAATTGAGAGAGAGAGATTCTGTATACCTGGAATATAATTCCACAGCCACATTTGTAGCGACAGAATTGCAGATGGTGTGAAAATGGTGCTGATTAAAATAATCAGTCTAGCACTTAATATCACTTTACATTTTCAAATACAACACATTAATGGATTGATCTTTGCCACACCCCATGAGGTATTTTCCTTTGCATTTCTTACATATGTAAACTGAGAAACTGCACACAGAGGAGTCAGGCTCTAATTCAATTTGTTGTTATAACAGCTCTTGATCTCACTGGGTACTGTTCTATGAAAGGTAAAAAAGGCTTTCTGGTGTTTTTAATTTCTTGCTGAGATCAGCCAGTTCTGGAAGCTCTCAATTATTTCATAGACAAGTTGGATAATATAAGAATGGTAATGAATAAGTTGGTATTGCCATGAAATAAATCTGTTCCTAGCCCCTTAACACTCTATTTTAATACTGTTTTCTGATCAGCACAGCAGCAGAATATGTGCAAGATGAGGCAATTAAATGAAGGCTAAGGAGTTTTAGATGCTGTAGCTGCAGCTAGTGCATTGGACACAGACTTTACAGCTTACCCTCCTTTTCTTCTCTACATGGAATTTTGTTGGGACAGTTGAGAGTGAATAGAACTGTCATGGCTAAGGTAGTTAGATCATTTACAAGGAGCAAAATAAGAGGTTGTTGTGTTACTTAGTACCAGAATTTATTTATTTATTTATTTACTTATTTACTTTGGCTTAGTTTACTTAGTGTCTTAGGGGGCAAAAATGAAAGAAAAAAAAAAGGCATCATACAGTAGATGGAGGTGGCTTTTGGATTGTAAAATGTGTTTTTATTGCATCATTTATCTCAAATAAGTAATTGAGGTTCAGCATCTCCTGACAGGAAATGACATGCAGACCAGTCTTGTTTTAGGCTCAAGTAGAAGCATCTATCATGTAAATTAACTCTGAACAGTGCCAGCAGGCTACATACATTGAAGGGATAATGGTAGGATGATGTATTTTGTTATCCTAGGCCTTATTTATCTACTTCACTTTTTTTTTTTTTTTAACAAGCAGATACAGTGATAATTGCCAAACATCTATACAATGGTTATCTAAAGGGCATGGGAACATCTGAAACCGTAATCAGGTAAAGATTAGTCAGTGGACAGATTCAGACCTGCTTGTACATCTGTTTTCCCTATATCCACTCACCTTTGTTCTCCCTGTCTCTGTAAGAAGACAGCACCAAACTTAGTATATCTGGGACTAACCTAAAAGGTTACACATCTCTGAGTTCTTACTGATTTACTAAATGTTATCTTTCTTTATTTCCTATTTAAATAATCAGGACTAGATGAGCATATCTGTATAGTACAGTTCAATGTTGTAGAGTCATAGAATGTCTTGAGTTGGAAGAGACCCTCAAGAATCAACAAGTCCAACCCTAGGCTCCACACAGGACCAAGCAAAAGTGAAACCCTGTGTCTGAGAGTGTTGTCCAAACCCTTCTGGCAGCTTGGGACAGTGACCACTGGGGAGCCTGTTCCATGTCCGACCACCTTCTGGTGAACAGCCTTTTCCTAACATCCAACCTGGCCCTCCCTCAATGCAGCTTCATGCTGTTACCTTGGGTCCTGTCTCTGTCAGCAGAGAGCAGAGCTTATTGCTGCCCTTCCATTCCCCCAGTGAGGAGCTGTAGGCTGCTATGAGGTGCCCTCTCACTCTCCTCAAGGCTGAACAAATGAAGTGATTTCAGCTGCTACTCATATTTCTTGCCCTCTAGACCCTTCACTACCTTTGTTGCCCTCATCTGGACACTAATAGTTTAATTTCCTTCTTTTATTGTGGCACCCAAAACTGAGTGCAGCACCAGCACAAAGGAGACTGTCATGTCATAACATGCCTGAAAAATTGTGTAGCTGGTACTAGAAGCAGTGTATCTGACCTTGAAGGAAATTATTTGAACAAAACTCAGTGCAAGACCTTCTGGAAGACTAAGTTGGTATTTATTTTCAGAAGCTCTAAATAAGTTGATTTTACCCACTGACACTCTCACATCCACATACTCAAAAACTCTAGGATGAATGTGCCCAAGTGTTCTGCTAGGATCACTTTTACCACATGGGGACATGAAACGTCCCAGGCATTGAGTACTCATCGCATTCCAGAGTTCTTGTTTGATGATACTGAGTTAATGTGGCAGCTGATCTTTTATACACATTAGGAGTGAACAGTTATTATGGGGTTATCCTTTGATTCAGAATCTTGCATTAGTGTCTTTAAATCTTAGGCAAGGTTGCTGCTCATTTGCTGTATCTTTCTTGTTTGTAACATATATTTGGAATAGCTATATATATCTGGGTATCTATATCTTGTTTTCTTTATGGGCTAACAAGAAAAGGAATGACGTATGTGATGGAATATGACCTTGATGCCATTCTCCTGCTGTCAGTGTAGGATCTCGCCCTGATGAATCATTTGTGCTGTGGTCTTACCAGAGTGCAGACTTTGTGGTCTTGACATGAAAAGCATATTTCTCATTTTTGTTGGTGGAAACACTTTCCTTTGTTGTTAATGCAGACCATTCTTTTAACACTTGTTTTACTGTTTCTGTTGTTGCTAGCACACACATTTTCATTCATTTCTAATTTGTATGAATATTTCCATTAAAAGTGTCTATATTTCTATTATAGTCTCTGTACATACATCAGAGCAGCTTATAGTCAGAGTAAGTGACTTGGACAGAATACCAAGTAACATGGCCATGAGTGTCCATGGCTATTCATTGTCTAAGTGCGAATCAAAGGTTTAAGTCCTAACTCATCTTGAAACAGTTTAATGTTCCAACTCTGAACCATGAAACTGGTTTCAAAACTATTGGTCTTACAAGGTCAACAGAGTATCAGCAAGATACTTGTCCAAGGTTAGAAAGTCAGTTACTGTGAACTAGCTTGGATGAGTACCTTTGTTCACAGGTTGTTAAAGTTCTGCTGTTTTCCTGCTGTGCTTATATTCTCCAAACAATGAACAGATTGCATCCTCATAGGTGCTCATCACTTTCACAAGTTCTTAAATGGTGAATGAAGCAATAAGGCCATGTGTCCTTGATAGTTTAGTAGTTATAGTATTAGTTATATTAACACTACGTTTGCAGAGAGTTAAAACTCCTTACTTCTAAAGCTCACAGTTAATACAGGCATATGCAGGGGTACAGGATTGCATCTTGGTGAATTATGCTTCACTAAGTATATCCTCTATTTCTATACTCTTACATAGCATATTGTAGGACACGTTAGAAAAGTCTGTTTCAAATCCATATCTTATCTGTGTATTATTCAGAAATAATAGCAATCGCTCATCCTAAGCGAAGCAAGAAATGTTGCTATCATAAGAAGGGAGTAAAACCTACTTCTTTGAAACATGACTGGAGTGAGAGAAGACAGCTGGTATTATTAGCAGTTTCATTGACCCATTCATAAATTACTTGAAGGAATGTCCAGAGAGACCTTAATTTTAAGAGGTGACCAAAATGACCACAGGGAGCTATTACGAATTCTTGAAAGTGAGTAAATCTGTATTAAGTGAGTTAACAGCATCATGAGCATGAGGTCACAAGGCTGCTATTATATCCAACAGAACTAAAGCAAATCAAAGTTAGGTCTGGCATTAAATTTAGAGGGAGCGTCTTGCCATGCTGTATCAATCTGTCCTGTGTCACAGCTATCTATATTCAGTTTATATACAATGCCTGTGAGTGATATCATTTATATGGTGACTGTTATCGATTTCAATGAGATTGCATAGATATGAATGTATTTATATGTACTAAATCAGACGGAATGATTCATGCTGTTACAACTTTATTCATCAAGGGAAGTCCTGTACTTCTCATGAGAGTCCTTTGTTTACTGATAGCACATAGAGCCATATAATAGTGAATATGAGCTATCTTGTTTGATGAGTAGGGTGTTCAGAATTGGACTCTAGCAACAAATTCATTTCTGTGTCCAGACACTTTACTGTGCTTTTGGTTAGTTTGCTTTATGTTGACTTTAGGGTCAGGAAACATGCATTTTTCCTGGGGAAAGGAATTTGTAATTGTAATTGAAAGAAATATGATATTGAAAACTAGTGTATTTTAATTAACACTGAAACATTAATTTTTATGTAGATTTGTATGTGCTGTTTTATTACTATTATTACTTCTTGCTGCTTCATATACTGCCTAGCAATTTCAGAGAAAGGATTTCAAATTACATTGCAATCTATAGCCTAGCATCTGTGAAGTGAAAGAGTATCTGACTGATGTAAGGAAGTACATGCATACTCATGGAGATTAATTTATTATTGAAAAAAAGCCTCTTGTTAAAAATGTATATACTCAGGAGCTGATAAACTGTACCCTACCTTATTATTTACTGATACTGAAAAAGCAAGAGAAAATTATTATCCAGTCGTAAGGCAGATTCAGAGATGCAGATGCAATTATCTAGCCTAAGACTGAGATAGAATATCATATCACATAGTCTTAATTCTCTTTACATAAAAAGGCACTGAAAATCAATTTTAGGTTTGGCAGAACTATTTGAACATAGCAGCTCTACTAGCCTTAAGATCCTTAATGCTGCTCCAAGACTGCTTTCAGTACTATGAGGAACGCACTTACTGAATCATCACAACTACCTTCTGGTGTTCAAAATGGTAGTCAGGCCTCTCTCAGCATTCAGACTTGTCAGTAAGAAAATGCAACTGCTCTGCTCCCTATTTAAAATCTTCTGTCTGTTACAGTTCCTCATTGCTCATTAATTGCCTGGATGCAGCATTTTATTTCAAAACAGTCTCGAGCAGTAACTTTTGCACATCTTGCTTTATGGAGAACAGATCTATTGGAGCAAACAGAACTTTGTTTTTGACAAGGCTGGATAATAAAAGGAACTGTGCTGACATCTACCTGCACTTAGACTTACATTTGACTTAGTACCACATGACATCCCAATTAAAAAATCAGAACTATGCAAAATTAATGTAGGACATAATAAATAGATTAAAATTGGCTGATGGATTTCAAAAAAGGAATTGTAAATGAGGAATCATCATCCACAGAGGGTATTTCCAGCAGAGTTCCTCAGGGATCTTTTCTAGCCTAATGCAACTCAGTGGTTTTATTAATGGCTCAGAAGTGAGAAAATCAGTGCCTGTAAAATTTGCAGAGGATACAATATTATTAAGAGTAAATAGTGATAAAGTTGGATCAATTTGACAGAGTAATCTAGTTCATTTGGGAAGCGGGGCTTGTTTAACCAGCACAAATGTTAATGTAGCCAAATGCAAGGTCATCCGTAGGGGAGCAAAGATGATTGCATATACACACAAAGCAGGGTGCTTGCTTCCAGGGAAACAGTAACCTTGAAAGGAACTCGAAGTCAGGGTGGCTAATTGGCTGAACAAGAGCTCTCAGTGTGATGCAGTGACTGAAAACTAATGTGATTCTCGGATGAATAAGCAGAAAAATATTGAATAGGAGCAGAAGCGCAGAGGCTATGACTCTACACATTTATATGCTCTTACAGAGTGTTGACCAAGACCACTCTGCATTCCTGAGCTGGGAGTTGAGCCTGTACTGTGAGAGGTGAAAACACTGCACAGCACCGCTCTCCGAGGTGAAGACACCAGAGGAAGTTCTCTGTTCTCACGCAGAGATCTGTTTGAGTGGCAGCCCTTCTTACCATGAATCAACCTGCTTACATGGTAGTATCCAAGTTGCTTCATGTTTTTGCTCATAAATATTAGTCTCATCTAGAGAACAAATAGAACTGTGCTGTTCTGAATAGAATGTTGCTAAATAATGAAAGCAGCCCATGGTCTATTTGAAGTAGTGAAATAGAGGAAAGAGGAGGAAAATAAAACCATGTATCAACTAAACAACTCATTGTATTACATTGCTAATCAGCTGCCTGAGTGGTAACAAACATATTAAGAACCATTCTCTGCTCAATACTGACTTTACTGGTCACACTTTAAATCTGATGAACACACTTTCAATCTGATGAACACACTTTCATTGAGCTAACAAATAAGATGCTGAAGAAAACACTACAGTTAGTGACAAAACTCAAATGTATTTGTGTATCTCCTGAAATCTGTATCCTGCTCAGTGCTTTGAAATTATGTTTGCAAAACTGAGAAAAGAACACAGAAAAGAACATTTTCTAAAGATGTGAGATGATATACCTTTCTTTTCTTTCCTTTCCTCCCTCCCTCCCTTCCTTCCTTCCTTCTTCTCTTTTCTTCTCATACTAACTTCATCTTCTTAATTAAAGAGGTGTCACTTTAAATTCTTTTTAAATGTTTAAGTGCCCTTAATTTGATGTTGTATGTTTAGATTTAGGGTGATGCTGCTGAAGCCTAACCCCATGTGGAGAGCCTGGCACTAAGATGGCTATGTTACTATGTATTGCAGAGTCCTGGAGAATTTTTTCCTCTCCTACTGAACAGAAGATTTTGAATAACCATAGCAACAGTAAAACCTGCTGTGAAACTTAGAACATGAAGTGTTGCAGATACTACCTCTGGGGATCAAGGAATTAGTGAAGGATATCTCTTCTGTGTTGTTGTTCCCCCCTGCCCCATCACTCCCAGGTTAATACAAGAGAGTTGATCATAAAAACAAGTGAACAGTTTCTGACCAATAGCTTATACTGCAATTTTCTTCTGTTTTCTTTTTCTCAAATTGCATTGGTTGTGGGTTTTTTTTCTTATTTCTATGACTTTTTTAAAAGAAATCAGTATGAAATGTTTAATTTTTAATATTGAGTATTCACAGCAAACTATACAAATGCTTGAAGAAGTGTGTGTGTTTTCTGGGAACCAAAATGCAACATAAAGCTCATATGGAATGACTTGCTTGGCTTAATTAGATCCCCTTTAGGGGATTCAGTGAGTAGGAGATTGACCTGCTGAGAGAAAAAAATCACATATGTACTAAGGTTACCAAAGGTCAGCTGGGCTAGATATTCTTTTAGCCTACAGCAAGCACAAAATGTTTCAGAGTAGCTGAAATCTTGTCAGTGAGGTAAGCTGAGATCTGATGGATTTGCTTTGAGATGAGAGACTGAATCTGAACAGCCACCAGCACTCAATTCCTGTATGGCAGCTTAAGTCTGAATGGACTCTGTGCCTAAGTCTTCAGATTCAAATCTCAAGGATTTTAAAATAGGAACTGGACTGTATACTAGAGAGAGAGGAGATAGGAGAGAAAAGAGAGAGGAGAGAGAAGTGCTTAAGGCTTCTTTATTAGTGTTGTTTTCTCTTCTCAGCAAGCCTGTTTCAGTCCCACCCTCACAGGTGAGGGAAGAGAACAAGTTTGGCATTGCTACATGTTTTTGAATCCAGATTCTTCCCATTGCTGTCCTTATAGCTAAACAGAATTTATCTGCTGTGAAATTTACATAACTGAATTCAGAAGTTGATTAGTTGGTTGTGTCCTAATAGAAATTTCTTCATTTTAAAATGTATGATTCTGTACTCTGAACACACTGAAGTCTTGGGGCAGGTGCTACCAGACTACCCTCCAAACTGGAAAAACCACTTATAGATGCATTCCTTGTTGAAGTTTAGTGTTCTGCTGAGCATGTATTTGCATACTCTGCTTGTGGCCCCACATGCCTGCTTGGTTCAGTGCATCATCAGCGTAACCTCAGGTCTGCTAGCAAAGCGCAGGCGGAGGTGCTGGAGTGGACACTTGAAATGGAATACTTACTCATGATTATTAATACATTAGAAATATTTCCTCTATGTAGCAAGGACAGTTTGCATTCAGTTGTTGAAAAGTCTTTTTTGCCAGTATCCCATATAAAGAAAGCAAAGCGTGTTACAGCCCTGATGACAGGTAGGTACTCACTCTCATAGGCTGTTGGTCAGCTGGTTCTGTCACCAGCAGTAGAAAGTCCTTTAAAGCATCCCAGTAGCCAGTACAGATCGTTTTGGATGTTGGACAGGCTGCATGCTATGAAATATGAAATACTGCTGTGTATATCCAAGGTGGAAGGACGTGATCGACAGGACAAGAAGTAATGGGCACAAACTGAAACACAAGATGTTCTGTCTGAACACCAGGAAGCACTTCTTTGTTCTGAGGGTGACTGAGCACTGGGAAAGACTGCCCAGAGAGTTTGTGGAGTCTCCCTCCTTGGAGATCTTCAGAAAACATTTGGACATGGTCCCAGGCTGCCTGCTGTGGGTGGGCCTGCTTGAGCAGAGGGGTTGAAGGGGTTTGGCAGAGGTCTCTGCCAAATTCAGCTCTTCCGTGATTTTCTTCTGATAAACCACTCATGTCTCCTAGCTGGTAACTTAATTAGAAGAAAATCTGAGAGTCTGGCATTCTGCTTCTGATGCTTGCAAGTCTGGCATCACTGAGAGAAGGCAGGGGCCAAAACCCAATGTTTGCATCTGTATTTCAATTTGCAAGTTTCTGCCTCTTTACAACTGTGCCCCAGGTATAGGAATATTTCCTAAAGTATGGTGCTCTAAACTTCATCAGAGATCTATGTGAAGTGATGGGCACTACAGGAGCGATTGGTCTGCATTGCATTGTGCTGCAAGGTTTTTGTGCTGGTGTAACTGGTGTGTGGGCATTCTCTTAGAGACAGGAAAGTATTTATTTTTAGTTTATGGCATCCATTTCTGTATTAAAAATGCACCCATGTGACAAAGCAGAAAAGCCTTTGCTTTTCATGAAGCTATTAAAAATAAATACTGTTGCTATGCTGAAAATTTTAGTTGGAGTTGGATCTGCACAATTCTTCCACGGATTTTAAAATGCCTGTCTGTGCTCATCTGTGTGCTTATGCTCCTGGACTTCACATCTAGTACTCACATGGCTCCAGGAAAAGAGGATCAAAACTCAGCACATCCCTTTCCTTTCAGAATTACCAGAGCTGGGAAGCTCGGTGAGGATTTCATCAGCCACGAGAGAGCACTGTAACTATACGCTCCAGCCAGCCAGGCTGATTACCAGGGCAGGTGCTACCTGATGCTGTCTGTTTCTTTCATCAGCTTTCCCTTAGAGCTGGCAGCAGCAAAAAGGTTAAAGGAAAGCCCTGTGCCTTTTCATGCTGCTTTACTTCCATCCTCTTTTTACTCTGAGTCCACGTGGACAGAGTTGAGTCAGCACGTGCCCAGGTGCTATGTGAGAAGGAACTCCACCTTGTCAAAGGGCACCTGAACACTTGCACAGCCCCTTGCATTAAGCTTAAAACCGGAGTGTACAGCCTGAGTGCATCTGGCTGAAGGCTGAGAATGACATTGCTATTGTTCTGTCATCTGCTGTCCCTTGCTATTCCTTGCTGTTGCTCAGATACGGGAAGAAAGGACGTTGCAGCAGCTGCCCCAAACCAGGGAGTTTTGTCATCTTTTTTGCTCTCTTCTTCTACAAGAGTCTGTTTGTTACTCAAAACAACTTTGTTTAAACTTAAAGCAAATGTTCTATATTTGTTGTTTACTTGAAATCTTATTTCTTCTGTTTCGGAACTGAAGAAGGACTTGAGTGTTTTTTGAGCTTTTATTCACACACAAACATAGCCTCACTCATGTTCTTGAAGCAGCATGGCTGCAGCAAAGCTACCTATGCTTTGAATCCTGTTATATTGAAGGAGCACAGCACTGGTGGCCTTCTGCAGTCATTCATTTGCATACATCTTGTCTGACTGAAACCACTGCACCACGCAGGCCTACTAGTTACTTGGAAAGTGGACATCTCCATTTTTAGTGATAGCAAAGAATTTTGTATATGTTACAGCTACCTGGCCCTGGAATAAACCTCTCTACAGTTGTGGAGGCAATATGTAGATATTTCCTTCTGTAAAGACTGCCAGACAAAAAGATATTCATCCTTGGTTTTATGTGTAATTGCTGTGGGATATTCACCACTTGAAAGTAGCAGGAGATCCCAGGAACACTGCACCAGGATATTGTTCTTCATGTTATTTTCTGGCTGAGTTTTTGTCATAGTCACAAACAGAGTCATCTCCTCAGTAACAAGGGGCTAGATTGTAAGGATTCCTCAGTTTACTTCCCTGGATTTAAAATGTACATGGGAAAGCAGAGGGGTGAGCTAGCTCAATATATCCTCCTTTTTTTCTGCAGTAGTTCAAGTGCTGTGTCTAAGCAATGCTGGCTCATCTTTTCAAAGCAGTGATCTTCTGCACTGTGGAGTTGGTCCGTCAAAGCTGTTGTTTCAGTCAGTACACGCTTAGGCAATATCTCTTATAGCTTGGGTGCCATAGCATCACAGTAAGATGCAGCTTCTATGAAGGGAAACAACCATTATATAGACCCTTCAGGTCGTAGAAGTGGTCATTTAGGTGGCGCTTTGTTACTCAAGTGTCTGAGAAAATGCTGCTTGTTCAGTGCTGGGATAATATTCACATCCAGTGTCAGATGGGAGAGAATTTTCCCTTAAACATAAGTCTGAAAGGTTGAAGTAGCCACCCCGTTTCCCACAGCCCTCCCTTTCATGTAACTCCAGGCCCAAATGCTGCTTAATTTATAGACTCTGACAAGATTTTAGAGCAAGAATGACAGCATGGCTGCAGAGCATAGGCTATCATTTAGTATCTAAAATGCCAATTTTCTAACAAAGTGTGTAATCTAATACGGTGTTGTGTAGTGTCTGTGTTTGACAGGGAGCCTCTGTAAGTCACCTCAGATTGGGAAGGGGAGAATTTAAGATGTTGTATAGATAATGACAAGGAGAAAAGCAAACAATTCAGGCACAAATCTCCCTTCTCTTCTTCAACAGAGATTAAACAAGACAGAAAAATGCAATCTGCCTGAAACCTGACTGTTATTTTTTAACCTGTCTGATATCAGTGCGTAGTTTCAGTTTGGCTTCCCCTCTGCTCCCTGGAAGTTTTTTATCTTTAAAACTTTTGCAGGGTCCTTTGCTGGCAGCGTTAGTAGCTTCATCCAAATCTCGAGCTTTGTGAAGGGTCGTAGTATCATGCCATGAGGGTACTGTGAGGGAGATTTCTTCTGCTGGCTCCTCAGGACTTGTTAAGCCTAGCAAAAAAAAAAAAAAAGCATCAAACAAAAAGGCATGAAAAGCACTTTATGATTCACTGCAAGCTGATTCCCAAACCTGATGAGACAGCTAAAAATTTCACTGCAGGATTTGATAACAATCAGAGAAGTTCAGCTGGATGATGAGGAAGAGGGAAACAGGCTTATATATACTTCAATTAGTTTATTTATGTGTATAATTTGCAAGATTAAATTAGGAGCCTTGGCTTTAAAGTCAAAGGAATGCACAGAGCTCTTGCTGGTGAGGCAGAAGGCCCGGGTTGGATCAGGTGAAGCTGATGTGGGTTAGAAACAGAAACAGACACCAACTCCAACACTGTAAACTGAACATGATGGTCAGGTGGGCAAATAGCCACCTTCCTCTGTAGATTTTTCCTGTAATGTCATGCAGTGCATGGAGAAATCCCATTGTCTTCCAAAGCTATCTGTAATCTTTTTCAAAGCACTGGATGAATGTGGATTTCAAAATGACTTTGAGAACAAAGAAAATTTTGGGGGAGGCGATCTCCATGCTCTCACCTATGTATTCAAGATTTACAAGGTTGATGATGGATGACAGTTTCTCATTTTAAAGACCTAGTGGTAACTTTTATACCCTCTAATATATATGATACTTTGTCATACAGTACCTTCCTGTGAAACAGTGTGCAGAATATAGATTCAGATTTCTGATGCTTGAGAACAATTGAGATTCTTATTTAGATGTTTGTGGTAAACATGCAAGATCTGATATATTGATTGAAAGGAGTTTTCAAACCCTCCACTAATTCAGAATCATTATTGTGCCAGAGGAGGTTTATGTTGGATGTTAGGAAAATCTTCTTCTCAGAAAGAGTGTTGCTGCACTGGAACAGGCTACCCAGGGAGGTGGTGGAATAATTGTCCCTGGAACTGTTCAAGAAAGGTGTGGATGTGGCACTGAGGGTCATGGTTAGTGGGCATGGTGGGGATGTGCTGATGGTTGGACTGGATGATCTTAGAGGTCTTTCCCAACCTTAATGATTCTGTTATGGCAAAGAATCTTCATGAGGAAATATCTTTGAGGTAATAAGATAAACATGAAAAACCATACTTATTTTCCTAGCTTCTTTCTTTTGGCTTAATTTGACTGTGAAATCAAAACACATTTAGGACGCTATCCCTATAGATTAAAATAAACTCCTTCTTCAGCCTTGCCTCCATTCTGCACTTAAAGGGACAGTTGGACACTATCTTGTCACTATCCCACCTATAGCCTAGATCTGTATTTAGATGTGGCAGAGATGTATGATGACCAGTACTGCTTGCATTTTTTGCAATCTTCCAACAGTAAATATTAAATCCTTAATGATTTCAAATTTAAAGATAACACAAATATTGACTAATGCAAATACAGATGAGAAGAGGGCAGTAAGGAGATGTTATCTGAATTACCTAGTCAATACCATTCCCAAGAGAGAAAACTGTTCAAATATGCTAATGCAGTGCTTTGTTTCTAGGAAACTGAATGCATGCAAGGGTTACAGAAACAGTGCCTGTTCTCGGGAAAATAGTGACCTAGGAAAAGGCATAGGGCTTAAGAGTTGAAAAGCATTGTAATGTGAGTCACCCAGAACACTTCTGTGGAAAAAAAGTAAAAATTTCAGTCTCTGGAAATGTAAGAAGGGGTACCAAGTAGGATTAGGGAGGGATTTATTCTGTACACAGTGTTGTGAGAGCCAATACCAGAAAACAGTCTAGCCAGAGTGTCTACATTTTAAAGAGAACATTGAACAATAATTGAAGTGCTAGAGAAAAATCTTATACTGAGAGACTTAAAAGCTCAATCTCTTTAGTTTTTCCTCAAGGAGTGACTTGATTGTGGCATACAAGTACCTTCCTAAGAAGAAAATGCCTGGTGGTAAAGGGTTTTTTTAATCTAGTGGGGAAAAAAGCTCAATGAGAGTCAGAAAATATAAACTGAAGCCAAAAAAAGAAGAAAAAAAAGGAAAAAAATTGAACACTAAGAAAAAATAACTCCCTTGAAAATTAACCAAGGACAGTGATGGATTTTTTTTTTCATTGATGTCTCAAAAGCAAGACTTTATTCCTTTCCGAAAATTAATCTTTAACAATAATATACTTTAGTTAAGAGAAGCTGTTAGGATCCATTTCAGCCCAGACCAAAATAAAAACATAAGTAATAAAGAATATTTGCTTTACCAGAAACTAAACACTCTGAGAGAAAGAGAATGACCAGCTCTGTGTTCTGATGGGAGCTGTTCTGGTAAAAACACAAAACAGTTGTCACATTCTGATTTAGCTCAAAGTCTCCTTTTTTCTCTTAACTGTTAACTAAAAAGAGCAAAATCCTAAAGGTTTAAATGACTGAAAGATGTTTCCAAATCCCAAAGTGTTCTAGTTGTATTGATCAGGATACAATATGACTGTTTTGAATTTGCTGATTTCTAATGCTGCCAAGCTGCATCCTCTTCTACCTAAGCAAACTCATTTTACAAACTGACTAGTCCAGCATTGTTCCAGATTTTTCGTTGGGGTGAATCACCAGGATCCACTGATAATTCTAAACAACATGCTCTCTTTCAATAATGAACATAAATCTGATTGCTCCAAAAACTTTAATTGCCATTCCCTTTTTTCTCTATTCTGATTTCAGGTGTTTGTATTGTAGTGGATCCTATAAAACACTTACTTTCAAGATCTGTAATACTTTCCTGTTCTTAGTGGTTCATCTCTACCGTTAGTATAACTGAGAGTCACTTCCTTCTAGCTTCAGCTTGTGTCATAATGTGAATATTTAAAACTAAAGAAAATAAAATAAATAACGAAGATACTGAACAAAGGTTCTCATTAGTCACATTCTAAACAAAAATGAGTACTCCTCAGGGAAATTTGTATTTTTGTTGAAAGATAGTCAGCTATTCGTATTGTAATTTCTACATTCCTTGTTCTTATCACTGAGATAAAAAGATGAAAGTGGTGTATTTATCATTAAAAAAGAGTACTGCTGTACTTTCTAGAGATAACAGTGGATTTATTATGTAACCAGATTTTAACATGACTGTATTGTAGAATATTCTCTTTCTATAGCAGACTATTTTCTCTGATCTAAGATAGAGCTGACAGTCCAACTAACTATCTATCTACCTTGAAGTCGTGCCTGTACTGCTCTAGTGCAACTGCTAACAAACCAGGCCAGCTGGCTAATTAATTAAAGATGAGCTAGTTGGTGATGTGCACCTGGAAGTCATTAGTCACCTGGAGGTTACCTATTCATGCATTTTCCCATAGAACTTTGAGGTTATTTGTTGCTTTGTGTTTGTTTCTCTGCAGGTAAAGTTCAAGGGAAGTGACCTCTAGGAATCTCAAACATCATTTTTTTTCTGCTGTAATTAGTTGTATTTCCTAGTAATTGGAGTGCAGATTAGAAGCTGACAGGTAGTGAAAGTGGAGAAACCAGCCTGGGTAACTGTGTGATTAAATATGTTCTGCAAAATAGCTTATTTAGTGGAAATCAAAGTAATAATAATACAATTGAATTATGCATCAGGGTTATGTTCTTTCAGGTCACTCCAAAGAAGGAAAAGTTCTACATGGTATGTCGTTTCATATACCTTGTGGTCTCATAACAGACAGACTGACAGCTACTCCCAGGCTGCTACCTTTTCAGATTTCTTTTTTAGTGCACCTGTTAGGTCCAGCAGCCTTATGTTCTTCCACAATGTAAGGTCTCAAATGTTACCTGTCCCGGTTTTGACTGGGATAGAGCTAATTTTTTTTCTTCGTAGAAGCTCATATGATGCTGTGCTTTAGAATTTTGATGAAAATAGTGGGGAAAACACACTGATGTTTTAGTTATTGCATAATATTGCATGTACAGGGTCAAAAACGTTTCAGTTTCTTATGCTGCCCTGCCAACAACCAGTCTGGAGATGTGTAAGGAGCTGGGAGGGGACAGAACCAGTATATCTGGCCCCAACTTGTTGAAGGGATATTCCATACCGTGTGGTATCATGTGGAACAATGAAGGCTGGTGTAATAAAGGAGGAACGGGGGGAAGGCTGAGACTGATAGTGTTTATCTTCCCAAGAAACCATTGCAGGGATAAACCCTGCTTTACTGGAAGTAGCTGTTGAAAAGTAGCAAATTAATTCCTTATTTTGCTTTGCCTGTGTGCACAGCTTTCACTTCACCAAGTAAACTCTCTTCATCTCATCCCATGAGTCCTTGCACCTTTACAGTTCTCTTCCCCTTTCGCACCTGAGGAGAGTGAGTAAGCAGTTGTGTGCTTCTGAGCTCTCTGCTATGTTAAACCACAGCACTGTCTCATCACAGTTTAGGGTTGAGAAGTTACGACAGTGAAACACAGTTGATCCAGTACAAGTCTTCTGCTGATCAGGAAATGCTTATTCTTTCAGATAAAAGTTATCATAGAAAGCTATCTGATTCAATTAAATTTGTAATATACAGGTCTGAAATGATATTTTTAACTAGAAATAAGGATGAGAGGAAGTCACTTCAGAATAACCTGGTGGAGATGATCCTGGGTATACAGGAGGAAAGACCAGACTATATATAGTGCAACTGTAAGAGAACTATGTCTCTGTTAGAGAATAGGTATTTTTTTTCCCTAGTTTTCTTGCAAGACTAAGATAATGGATATCTCTCTTGGAATCAAAGATTCCTGAGCTGTATTGTACAGTATAAGTTAAGCAGATAATTTTAAAGATACTTGTGAATGATTGATCGTAGAAGTACATTGTGTTCTGTTCTAGTTCAGCACAACTTGATGCATTAAAAGTTAAGTTGCATTGGATTCTCTCGTCTGTGTTGGAGCTTAAAATCATGATACTGTGCAGCTGAACAAGCTCCTGTAGTTCAACTGAGCCACGGTAACTCTTGCTTTTAGCCTGTGTCAAATCAGAGATGACTTGGCTTTACCCACCATGAAACTTCTTGTAATACAGTGCAAACATGCTTCTACAATGAACAGCTTATTTTAGAGTCAGATTATAGGAAATCTCCTTCCCTTCCCTTCCCTTCCCTTCCCTTCCCTTCCCTTCCCTTCCCTTCNTCCCTTCCCTTCCCTTCCCTTCCCTTCCCTTCCCTGTTTTAAGCAGCTTTTTGCTCTTTTTTTGTCAGAACTGACTGCAGAGGTGTTCTGTTTGTCTCTCCTATCATCTGTTTTTCTGTTTCAGCAGACCCAAACATCAAATAGACATTTTTTCCTTTTTTTTAGACATTACTAATTTCACTGAGAGGAGTGCAGGAAAAACAGCAGAACAGAATAAATGAGAAAAGGTACAGGACTAAAAGATGGAGAATCTTTTAAGTTTTTTGACAAGGTTTAAATGAAAGTTCAGATATTCCTTTCTGATTAGGCGGCAGTATTGTTCCTGTCCCACCTACAGCTGATTCTTTGGGTTTTACTTGACTGGAGTCACAAAGCACATTCCTTGGGTACAAAGAGACAAGGCACAGAAAGATGAAGAGTAATTGCACATAGATTGCACATAGACCAGATACTTCTGAGTGATACCAGTTCAATATTCCCTGACAAGCTGCACATTGCCTTTTATATTAATAACGCAAAAGGAAGAGAGATACAGATCATGAAATGCAAAGACTAGTGACAGGAACAACTGAAATGTTTGGTTTTGTCATTGCTCATGGCTTTTGCCCTCTGGATGAAAGAAGAAATGAGATGGACATGACATCCATGACAAATACTTGTTGCAGACATATAAGTGGCTGTATTTGTTTTCTGTAAAAGTTTGTCCTTATTGTCAGTTCATTAATGTTGTTGTTATTAATTGTCTAGTAAGCAAAAGACTGTGGTCCCCTGCAAGGAGTAAATAATGAGAGACTGCACGGAGGAATTTAAAATTGATACATACAAACAGGAATTCTGTATGGGGAGGTCCCCAGGGAGGTGTTAACTTGGGATGCTATCTATCTGTCTCTGTGTCACATAGAATTATATGCATGCTGTACACTGATGAAGATAAAGGTTTGTGGTCTTACGTAGAAATAAGTCTTTAAGAAGAATTTGAATGCCATTTCATGAAGGCCCAGAACTTTGGGAATGAAAAATTATTTAGATATTAAAGCCAAGTTGTGTAGATAATAGTGGGTTAGGAAAGTAAACAGCTGCTGGCAAGTGGCATCACTTAGAAAATGAGGATAAAATGTGCAATAGCTTTGCTGAACTTTCAAAGCAGAGATAATAGAGTGGAAATGATCAAATAAACACAGTTTCTCCATTTCTGTGGGGATAGAGATTCTAAAAAAAAAAAAACCCAAGACATTCACATAGGGATTTTACACTCTACTTTCTAATTTACAGAAGAAAGAAAAGAAAAACAATGAATTAACTTGTTCTTGTGTATGAAGATGAAGACCTGTGAAAATTCAGTGTGAGGGTCAGGAAGCACTCACAATGATAAGATTTACTGGAACTATGAAGTCATTTCCTCAGAGGTAGTTGCAGCATTAGCTACATCACTGCCCCATTTAAAACTGGGCTTCCATGCACATTAGGGGGACTTGTGTAAGGAGCAGTCCTGCTGGAACACAGAAGCTATGATGCAGTGGCAGCCCTAATGCACCTTCCCTGTTGCTAATGTCTGCCAGCCTGCTAAAGCCCTTTGTGTAGCCCAGTTGGTTTGGGAAGAAGGATTGAGTAATTTCTTCTGTCCTAACTAGTCTGTCCACTTTCAGTGATCCACCACTTAATTTCCTAAAAGCAGTTTCATTTTGACTGTTGTAATCCATAGATTTCTTTAGTGTCCTCTTGCTCTGCAGCTAATGCATCAAGAGAATATATAGGCTTCTGACACAGCTGTCATAGTCCATTACAATTTCTGTCTTTGATAATGCTCCCTTGACATTGTGAGAAATTATGTAAAGAGCTCTGAGGTTCTTATTTCTATTGCCAGCAGTCTACAAGAAAGCTTAGACAGGGAGTCAGAAAGTTATGATTTGTGGTGCCATGCTATGTCAAAAGAGATAGGAAACAACCTTCACTTGCACTTATACTTGGTCCAAAAGTTAAAAAGGGAGAGACTGGGTCATTACTTGCAAACCTTTTTTGTTACTGTTGTCAAGTAGTTTTTTGTGCTTCGGGTTAGGTTTGGAAGAAATAAATGAATTCCCAGAGAGCTGAACCTTGTAAGAGGAGAGTTGGGTTTCCTCTCTTATTACATCCTGACTGGGATCTGGATAACAATCTTTGTGCTTATTCCACTCAGTGAAAAAACATAAATGTCAGCAAGGCTTACATAATAAGGAATGCATCTGCTCCACAGCAATGTAGCATGCCAGGAATGGGCTGCATATTACAGCAATGAGCGTATTAGAAAACACTGAGGTAGAGAGGCTGTTAGATGCAGTGCCTGTCAAGGCATCTGGGTAACAAGTGTTAAAATCCAGGTTGGTGGGTGAGCTTACTCACATCACTTCTTGCTGCTCATGAATATTCAGGCGACTGGATGTCTGAAGAAAAGCTACACTTACAATCATCAATGAAAATATCATTGCTGGGGTTGTAAGCAAGTGCATGGGTGTGCATAGACATATTTCTGTATTCCTTTGTCGTGTATTTAAACACTCATGGATCAGAAATGCCATGAGATTCAAGTAACTCATTGTATCCTGGAAATGACGAACATCAAGGGAAACATGTACAATTCAAAGGCACAGATTTATCTGTGGAAATAAAGATTAGTTTAAAAAGAAGTTCCTGCCTTGACCAGTTAATGTATTTAGGTGATTAGTAGGGTTAGATGAGTGAAATGCTGATGAACTTTTAGCTCTCATATTTCTTTTAAAAAACATACTGGAAATGGTAAGAGGTGATATTAACAGAAAGAAAAAGAGAATTATTATCTGTACAGAGAATGGTATCTTTAATTACTAAGTATTTGAAGGCTTTACGAACAGTACTGTTTTACTGTTGATGAAAAATAGCTTCTTCTGGTGAGGAAAGTGCCTGTGCTTCAGTCTTCTCTCTTTCTCAGTGTTTTCCCTTCTATGAAGGCATAGATCACAAGTGAGAAGCCTTGATTCTGCATTGCTTCAGAATAAACAACCCAGAAGATATCCAGATGCTTCACATAAGGTGAATCCAATCTGTAAAAAAACTTCTGAATTCAAGATGACTATCATGATGTTTCACAATTTATAATTGGACTCCATTTTCCATAACATAAATACAGGAGAATGACTTTTAAAAGATCACTAGCTGAAGCACATGGAGTCTGATAAGGAAGTTCTCATACTCCTTAATGGTGCTGAATGTCTACTGTGCTGGCACTTTTCTTTCAATTTACATTATCATTTTTAAGATGAATTTTAGTACTTTTTATTGATATGGCATTGAATCTTGGCTGAAAGAGGGTCAGTGTAGCTAGAAGCTGTGAAAGTTGATTTTGACTCTGCTGATTTAGCTCTGAGACTCTGCTATTCTAGACGCACATTTGTGGCAGATTGACTGAGGGATTGTGAAGCAATTACGAAAACTCTTGGATGCTTGGCCAAAGCTGCCAAACTCTCATTACTTTCCTTCAAAGTCAGAAACCCCAGGTGGGATGCCATAGTCTTGCTGGCTTATGCCTTGTCTCGCATGCACCTCCATGTTTAGTATCTGCATTCCTATACTTTTGTACAAGTCAAAAGCTCATTAAATACCATGTTGATTTCATTTCCTTCATTGCTGGAATTGCTAACAGTATTTGCTGACAGTGAAATCATTTTCAAGGCTATAGAGGTTAGCTTTTTATGTTTGTGTGGGTTTTCTCTCTTGAATATACACAGTGATTAACCAGGGACATCCTGAAGAATTGTTTTTGGAGGATAACATGAAAGCAATCTGGCAGGTACCGTTATGGATTGGCAAGTGTTATATGCCTGCCATACATGACATTTGCCCTGTGTGGCTAATTGTTGAAATTCTCCATGTATGCACAGACAACTGGAGCGCAGAGATTATTTGAAGACTGTTACTACAAGAGATTTCCAGTGGACATGATGTACAAATGAGATAAAAGGGAAGCTTTGAGTAGGCATGAACTTTCCAGGGAGCACAATGTCTTTTGTCTTATGAGAACATGTAGGTATTTGGAAAATTAATTATTAACTGTAAAACACTTTTAGCAACATTTACCACATGTATTAGGTGTACATGACTAAGTAATTTTCCTGCTGACATATGAAACAGTGCCTCCTGCTCTCTGTCACCATACCTTACATACATCTGTCTCCCGCAGACACTTCACTATGAGTTTTGCCATGAGGAGAGCTCTAACATTTTCATGAACTGAGGGATAATGAGAATGGACTAAGGTGTTAATGCATCTGAGGCAGACAGTTATCTCCTGCTGCTACATAACAGCCAAAGCATTTATTGTCAGAGCAGCAGACGCTGATCCTCTGACAGTGCTGTATTATGACATTATCCCAAATGACTGAGATAATTCCATCTGATGAATGCGGGTACATTAGAGTGACAGTTCCTCTGTGTCTTACTTCTTTTCTTCTTCCTTAGGAAAGTAGTGTTCATTCTCAAAAATTCTGTATTTCTTCACATAGCATTATTCGTTCACCGCAAACAGATTTTGACCTTAAATTCTGTATGTATTGTGCATATCTCCCCTCAATCTTATTAGTGGCCCAAGAGCAAGCCTGTTATTTGTGCACAGTGACTGTACAACCAAATATAAAGATATACGGGGTAAAAATCTTGGATTAGGAAAATTTTACCATCCTAATTCACTTAAAAAGTCCCAAGTGCTAGAGCCTGGTTCACTTCCATGTGTCTGCCAACATGCAGTATGTACCCCTGAGATACAACCCTTCCTCTTTGAGACACTTTGTTTTGGCACCTTAGTTGTGAGCAAAGAGACTCAGCAAGCAGGAATTAAAAGCATAGAGCAAATATTTATAGATAACAAATATAAGAGAGAGAGGATTTACAGTAGTGCTAGTCTAAATGTTGGCATACTCACCACCCTGATAAAGCACCAAAAGTGTCTTTCCTGGCCAAACAGACATCAGTCTGGAGGTGAAGGGTCAGCTCCTGTGGCTTCCTAGAGACAATCCTCTGTGTTGATGACACGCTGTTTCCCTTAGGATTTTATAGCTTTCCATTTTTGTATTTTATTTCTTGAATCTCTGAACTACCTGCATTCCCTGTCTCAACAATTTTGTTTCTGTAGTTTTAACTTCCATTTTCTGCAAGCCTGTGTTCTACAGGCTTTCTCACATGACTGCTTTTCAGAGATTGCTGAAGTCCAGCCCAAGGTGATCAGAGTAGGGCCTTGAATCTCTGGAGCACAGAACTGGGCCCCAAAGGGAGGAAGGCTACAGAGGGAGTAAGTTACAGCAGGGTTGATCCACAAGCACTAGAATCCACATGTTACGGCAGCTCTGATTTTATCAAATCACTATTATATTTACGGTCTTCCAAACCTGATAGAAGTAGGCAGCTGGGAGATTTCATGAGATCCTGCTCATATCAGCTAATGTTGTGCATAAGTCTATGTATTTTATTAATCTGCAGGCCATGATTAGCTGGGAAGGGACCACATTTACTCTTCCAAAGGCAATTTGTAACATGCAAAAAGCCACAGAATATGTCATCTGCCAATCCTGGTTAATAGAGGCTACAACAACTTTTAACAGTTGTTGCTGTTTTTTTTTTTTGCTAAAAAAACATATTTGCTAAAAGTGGTACTTTTCTGCTAGAAAAAACATATTTGCTAAAAGAGGTACTTTTCATTTGTGGATATCTGGGAGATGAGAGGGTTGTCCCTGACATATGAATTCTCACAAATGGGACCTATACCTTCACCTTCACCCACTTTGGCATGCTCATTCATTCTCCCAAACTGTAAAGAATGCTGTGGAAGAATGTTCTGTGGAAATCACCTGATTATCAGTAAAATATAGCCTCTGTGTATAGAGAAATGATTCTTTTGAAAGCATGTCTGATCCTGATCTTGATTTCATACTACCACCAGACTACCAAAATCTGGTCTAGCAGCTTCCTATCTTTCCCTTGGCAGCCTAAAGGCCTTCGTTTTCTCACAACCATTACCTGCATTCCTGATGCACAAATAAAACTGTTAGTAGGGATCTCTTGAAATTCTAAAGAATATCTTTGAAAAGATATACATATACCTTTGAAAAATGACAAAAAAAAAATGCTACGGAACAGAAATTTGAGTTTCGTTACATATAAAGTCTAGCTATTTACAGTTATCTGTAGCCTGGTTATATCGCTGTAGAAGGCCAAGAAATAACTCTAAAAAATAGGAGGAAATTTCAGGTTCTGTGGGCTTGATTGTCAAATCTTCATATCTCCAATTTCAGTAAAAGTGTTCCTCCTACCCTTTCTCTTTCCCAAGAGGCATGTAATTCTCTCAGTTCAGAAAGCACAGCTGACATTTCTAATTATTCCCAATGGGAGAGGTTCTTCAGGTCTACAGAGCATGCTGAGCATTTCTTAACATGTGGGAAAAGTGAACACATGAAGAATGAGGTATGGTGCCACTGTAACTAAAATACCAGGTAACTACAGGTAGGTATGAAAAGAAAGGTCAGCTAATCACGGTTGCCACGGCTTTCACTCTGCTGATAGTTTGTCTTTCCTAGTAGCTAGCTAAATTTCAGTGGAGATACAAGACTTGTAGCTCTGACATGCACCTCTTAGTCCTATACTGCCCTCCGTGTACCTGGAGGGTTGGGGGTTATGGTCAGTTGAGACAGCACTGGAAATCTGTCAGTGAGGTTATGTCTCTCTACCACAGTTGCTACTACCTCTGAAGAAATTTGTAATTTGTGTCAGCTGGTGTTGCAACTTAGGGTGAAAAATGGAAAGCCTTTGTCTGCATAGTGTTCTGGGGTTGTATTACCACTTCATCCTGACAGAGGAAAGTGACTCACTTGTGAGTGTAGGGGGAAGGACATTGGCTTGAAGCTATTGGCCCAGGTCAGGGCTCTGCAAAGCCATGAGAACAGAGCAGGGCAGGGGTGAAGTTGGCAGCTCTCCTGGTGACAAGGACATAGCTTTGATTCCTATCCCACATTACATCTGACTGCAGGCAGAAACCTAGGTGTTGGTCAGGGTTCTTATGGGTGGTTGCCAACAAGGTATGGGGGGACATCTGATGTTCTAGTACATAGAATGAGGCTGGTGACATTACACGTTTGGTGGTGCATTGTTTCTCTTTCATTAGGCTAACTTACCATGGAATAGAATCATAGAGTGGCCTGGGTTGAAAAGGACCATAGTGATCATCTAGTTTCAACCCCCATGTGAGTGCAGGGTTGCCAACCACTAGACCAGGCTGACCAGAGCCACATCCAGCCTGGCCTTGAATGCCTCCAGGGATGGGACATCCACAACCTCCTTACGCAACCAGTTCCAGTGCATCACCACCCTCTGCGTGAAAAACTTCCTCCTAACATCAAACCTAAACTTCCCTGTTTCAGTTTAAAACCATTCCCCCTTGTCCTATCACTATCCACCCATGTAAACAGTCGTTCCCCCTCCTGTTTATACACTCCCTTGAAGTACTGGAAGGCCACAGTGAGGCCTCCCCAGAGCATTCTCTTCTATAAGCTAAACAAGCCCAGTTCCCTCAACCTTTCTTCATAGAAGAGGTGCTCCAGCCCTCTGATCATCTTGGTCACCCTCCTCTGAACTTGTTCCAAGAGCTTTACATCTTTCTTGTACTGGAGGCCTCAGGCCTGGATGCAGTACTCCAGATGGGGCCTCACAAGAGCTGAGTAGAGGGGGACGACCACCTCCCTTTCCCTGCTGGCCACTCCTCTTTTAATGCAGCCCAGAACATAGTTGGCCTTCCGGGCTGCAAGCGCACACTGCTGGCTCATGTCCAGCTTCTCGTCCATCAAGACCCCCAAGTCCTTCTCCCCAGGGCTACTCTCAAGGAGATCTTTCCCCAGTTTGTATAAATATCTGGGACTGCCCCAGCCCAAGTGCAGCACCTCGCATTTGGCCTTGTTGAACCTCATTATGTTCTCATTGGCCCACTTCTCCAGCTTGTTCAGATCCCTCTGGATGGCTTCCCTTCCGCCTACTGTATCGACTGCACCATTCTGCTTGGTGTCATCTGCAAACTTGTTGAGGGTGCACTTGATTCCATCGTCTATATCATCGATGAAGACATTGAAGAGCACCGGTCCCAGGACTGAGCCTTGGGGGACACCACTCGTGACCAGCCTCCACCCTGACATAGAACCATTTATCACAACCCTTTGGCTTCATAGATGAACTGAGTGGGAGAAATACACCTTTCTTCAGAGAATACAGACTGGGGGATCTGGACAAGGGAGAAGTTGCTATGAATGGAAATGAACAAAAAATGAAATTCTAGGAGATCCAGAACAAAAAAAAGCACATTTTTTAAATTTTTTTAACAAGTACATAACACAGGCTGCAGCATACAGTCAAGGCATTTACATGCAGAAGAGTTTTTACAGATGCTGTAAAATAGATGTTCTTTGCACAGAGAAGTCATTTCACACATTTTAAACACATGCTGCATGTTGGCCATTTTACTATCAGCCTTCTCGGTGCAAGCTGTGAGGGGAGACATTTAGGAAGTGACCAGGCACATGTGGAGCCAAAAAATCTGATGACAGGACTATACAGAGACTATGTTTATGCCCATGCTCCGCTTTCAAAAAAGAATAAAAAATAAAGCAAGTTATCCTCAGAAAGCCACATGGACACATTCAGGCATTTTGCTGAGGACTGTGAAAGAAAGCAAAACAGTAAATAAGGGTGAACTCACTGGCTCACAGCATTCTCAAAAGGAGCTTTGTTGGTGGTTTGACTTTTTTTTCCAAGGATAAAGAGCAACTATGATAAATTTCTGCATTGACAGAAGTATATGCAATGAGTACTGCTGCCAGTTCTTTAAGACAAAACAAAGCAAATCAAACTTTTATAAAATAAATGGATTTTCTTCTGATTTGGAGAAACACTGAAATGACAGAAGACCAATTATCCTAGAGTGAATGAAAAATGTGCAATTTCACAGCTCATGGAGAAAGTTGCCCAAAAAGGCAGTTGATAAAGGGGAGAAAAAAAAAAAGGGGGAACTGAGTCATTATGACATCCACAGTCAAGGCTTTGATTTTGAAGACCAATTATCACAAACCTTTGGCTGGTGGAGAATTTGAGCAGGGCAACTTCCAGGGTAGCAGTAGTGTTTCTTTGCATTAGTAAAGAAATGTGAGTATACCTACTTCAATTAATTTGGGAGCCATTCAGGTTCCATGTTGATTTGGATCTGAGGTATCTCAGTTAGTAGGATAACTGCCATTCATGGCTACTGTGTTTATTAATGTGTATAATGATCACAGCATTCCTGGAAAAGCAGTGAGAAGTGTTATATATAAGCATATTTTATAACTGATTTAAAAGCCAACACCTGGGAAGATGGGCTGCTGAGACAAAACTGAATGTCTTGCTCTTCCCAGTCACTTTTAGCAGGAGGACTTTGTGTTACCTGCCATCAACTGACCAGCTTACTTGAAAAAAGGGATTGTCTAGTAGCCTTTACTACCGAGTTATTACTGTTGGCAGGTGACATCCACTTTATGTGCAAGTCAAAGTGTGACATTACTCCATACATCTATGCCAAAAATTGAATGGAAAGCATGCTTTGTTGTAAAATCTCTGATACCTTGTACAGACAAGTGCTGCTAGAACACCTGGGGAGCAACTTTCTCTCAAGTACTTTTGCCTGTTTTGTTCAACTGGAAACAAGAAGGGATAAAAATCACATCTGAGATTTGCACATGTGAGTTTGAAATTTAAAATCAGCTGTCTTGGTGGAGCTCATTAGCACTTTAGCCATTGTTCAAGAAACCTTTATAATACTTGATGGAGCGTGGGCCAAAAGAGAGTCAGGTTCCCTTTCTCAGAGCTGCACTGCCTCTGCAATGTTGTTTTGTTTCTTCACCAGTCTGGAGGTTGTGTGATTAAAAGGCATGCATTAAACAGGCTTGTTGAACAAGATAACCCCCCCTTTCCTGACTTAGGACAATTTCTTGTTGTTTAAAATGGAAAAGGCAATGGGTTTAGTTTAGGAATGAAAGACTGGATGCATAAGCTTGAAGATACTTATGTGTTAGATTAACACACTGAACTCTTAACAGTGTTGACTCAGGCTCAACAAGACTCAGTTGAGATTAGTGTAATGTGGGACTTTGAAGTATGAGGTGGTTTGCTGAAGCATGTTGTATATGACATCTGAGGTCAGTGTGTGTAATAGTCTCCCTTGGTATGTTTGGCCCAGGTTGTGCTTTCCTGCTTCCCACTGCTGTGTTGATCTTACACTTTATGGCCTGATTTGTCTGTCCCAGATTTCCACCTTCCATTACAGTACTTTTTCTCTCCCTTTATACTATTTCAAATTTTTTTTGGTACAGCAAACAGTTTGTTCCCCCCTCTGTCATTCAAATAAAGTTTTCTTTGGCAATCCTTGTCAGGATAAATTCAACAACTGCTTAACTCAGAAGGATCCCTGAGGAGGAAGCCAAGAGTCAAATACTACAATTATTCACATTTTGGTGAGAAGAATCCGACTTCTCAGGAATCATTTCAAACAAAGCAGTAACAATTTATTCCTGCTGGATGGAAGCAGGAAGTGTGCTGGAGGGAACTTGATGGCCTCCTGAGCACCATTAGGAAATATAAAATGGCTGGGCAAGGAGAGGAAGAGAGAGAGGCATTAACAAAGAAAAATGTCTCATTTCCTCCCTCAAACTAATTGGAAAAATGTGTTAGTGGTTGTGGCAATGGTATTTTCTCAAGGTGCTAATAGCTGCAGCCTATCCTGGAATGGGATTGGCCACAGCTTGGACCTCCATCCAGAATGGCTGTCTTTGGTTCAAATGATGGCAGATTTGCTTATGATATAAATATATACATACTACTACTTATGGATCTACACATCTACTTAGGATCTACACATCATTTCTAGTACTTCTTGAGAATATTTATATTTGCAGAATAAGAATGATAAAATGTAGCAGAAAATCTGTTTGTTTGCTTGCTTGTATTGAAATATTGACTTTAATTCAATGCCTGTTCTCTGTTCTCATACCCACTTGAGGAATAAATCTTACTCTATGAGGGCATAGGGAGGCATGGGGGAAGAACAGAATCAGAATGACCATATTGGTCACAATATTTTAAATAAAAAATGGAGCAGCTTATAAATACTGATACAAGTTCTAGGCAAAATATGAAAATTAAGGGATTTCCCTTCACTGATCAAAGCATGTTCACATCACCCATACTCCGTGAATTTACTGCAGAGTTGGTAAGCCAGCTTTCATTTCCCTCATAAGCAGCACCAGCCCAACTTAAGATGTCACTCACCTAGGCTGCTCTAATTCCACTTCTTAGCTGAAATCCCTTAACGGGCTCCACATAAATGAAAAATGCTTATTTTAGTACCTCTATGTCATAGCCTCTAGTGCTGAGGTGTCACTTCTCCCAGGCCAGGGGAGGACTAGGGCAAGAGTCAGTTTGTGATGACAGTGACTTAAAGGGCTTTTCCTACTGCTAGGAAAGCTTTCTGTTCATGAACATTTCCACATAACCACTTCATGCTTCTTCATTGTCACAGGTCTCTTACACTGGAGTGCAGGATCAGAGGAATGCAGGACGTGGATGATTTTGACCACCACATTGTGTGAGAAAAATAACTCTCAAATTCTTATATAGATTTTTTTTTAAAGCTTCATTCAAAAGCGTTCAATTCCACATTCTCCAATTATATTTTCAGTGCAGCTGAGGATAAAAGCAAAATGTAAGGCCCAAATGCAATGAACAGATTATTTTCTGAATAAAGGTATTGGCAGCTGCAGCCATTTCGGCAATCAGATATGAAATACCTAGAAGTACTGATTCATATTCTGTCATCATTTTCGTCCCTTTTTATCCTCCTGAGATAGATAAATGAATCTCTGTATAGTTTTCTATGTATGCATGTTTTTTAGGTGAAACCTTTTAAATGGGGACATAGAGTGAAACTATTACAAGAAAACTGAGTTGTTATGTCATGTGCCTAGAAATGTTAATACAAGAAGAGAAACTAAAATTACAGATCTGGTGGAGAGCTTTGACAGAGGCAGCAGTGTACTGAAAAATCACAGATCACCCACCTAGATTCTTAGCATAGCTTTGCTTTTATTGAATAAAGGAAAAGAATTTCAAGAAGAGACCAAACAGTAACTCTCTCTTGCAAACTTCCCAAATGCACTCAGAAGCCAGCAACCTTTTAACACCTCTGAGTACAGCCCCTTCTAAGCTGAATGTATGTACAAGTTAGGGAACATCTTGCAATAATGCATCACCTTCCACTTGTAAATGTGAGTACATAAGCCTTGGTTTGGAGCATGCAAATACTGAAAAACATAAAAATTCCTTCATATATCCATAAAGAAGACGTATTTTATAACTCTGTAAAAAAATGAATATGAAAGAAAAGTCAGTAAAGAGTGTGAAAACTCTGCAGCTGAGGAATTAGCAAACTGAAAACAAGACATTTCATTTCCAGGCCCCAGTGGCTATTTCATACTATCTAGAAAGGAGTCAGAGATGCAAGTAGAGCTCTTCTAGTGATCAGAGATTAGGATATTATTTTTGAAGGGCATGGGGGCTATCTTCAAGCCTTTAATTGAAACAGGCAGAGCATTGCCACCCATGTCTTCTGTTATGTGTCTGTTATCAGAGATCAATAACTTATAAGCCACTGGAACTATTTGTCTGTGCTGTACTCGTTTCAATGGTTATCTTGAAAGCAAGATCTATGCCAGATGAATTGTCCAGATGGTAGCAACCTCTTTCCATCTGACATCTCTTTCCTACTCTTGCATTAAATTGATCATGTCCTTTCTGCTCTCAGTTTTTTTTTTTAATCATTTAAGCAACTGTGTATTTTATATGTGTTCACACATGATGACATTGGTTCTTATGGCTTGCATTCCCTGGGACTTTCTAGCCAGGTCTTCTCTTCTACAGATGGTAGCAATGAGATTGCTATCTTGTTACACCGTTCAGCCAGGTAGTAACCAGCCAGTTTGAGGCTAGTGTGGGAAAGCTCTCTGGGAGAGTTTGTCCTCTATATATTCTTGTACAAGCTGTACAGTTACTCTTTGCAGGCTGTACAATTACTCTTCAATCTCTGAAGCAGCTCTCTGAACAATAAATGCAATGAGCAGGATGGACAGACAGGTGGAGAGATGTCTTTGGCTCTCTCACAGAGACCTCATTTCTTCTTTTCATAAATGCTGATCCTTTTTTTCACAGAATCACAGAATCACGGGGGTTGGAAGGGACCTCAAGAAATCATCAAGTCCAAACACTCTGCTAAAGCAGGTACCCTACAATAGGTCACACAGGTAGGCGTCCATCCAAATCTTGAATATCTCCCTAGAAGGAGACTCCACAACCTCTATGGGCAACCTGTTCCAGTGCTCCATCATGCTTATCATAAAGAAGTTCTTCCACATGTTAGTATGGAACTTCCTATATTCAAGTTTTAGGCCATTACTTCTTGTCCTATTGCTACACACCACCGAGAAGAGCCTGGCCTCATCCAATTGCCTCCCACCTCCCATTAGATATTTATAAACATTTATCAGATCCCTTCTCAGTCTTCTTTTCCCCAGACTGAACAGACCCAGCTTTCTCAGCCTTTCCTCATATGGGAGATGCTCCAGGCTCTGAACCATCTTTGTGGCCCTCTGCTGGACTCCTTCTAGGAGATCCCTTTCTTTTTTGAACTGGAGAGCCCAGAACTGGACACAGTAGTCTAAACATGGCCTCACCAAGGCAGAGTAGAGGGAGAGGATCACCTCCCTCCATCTACTGGCCATGCTCCTTTTAATGCACCCCAGGATACTACTGGCTTCCTTGGCCACAAGGGCACACTGCTGGCTCATGTCCACCAGGACCCCCAGATCCTTCTCCACAGAGCTCCTCTCCAGCAGGTCATCCCCTAACCTGTACTGATGCATGTGGTTATTCCTCCCCACGTGCAAGATTCTACACGTGCTCTTGTTATACCTCATGAGGTTCCTCCCTGCCCAATTTGCCAGTCTGTCCAGATCTTGTTGAATGTCAGCTTTCTGGTATGTCAGCCAATCCTCCCAGCTTTGTATCATCAGAAAACTTACTGGGGATGGACTCTATCCCTTCATCCACGTCATTGATGAAGACCGGACCCAGCACAGAAAACTTGCTGGGGATGCACTCTATCCCTTCATCCACATCACTGATGAAGACCAGACCCACCACTGACCCCTGAGAAACACCACTGGTTACAGGCCTCCAGCCAGACTCTGCGCCACTGATGACAACCCTCTGAGCTCTGCCAGTCATCCAGTTCTCAATCCACCTCACCATCCAATCATCTATCCCACGCTTTTAGTAACAAGGATGGTGTGGGAGACAGTGTCAAACGCCTTGCTGAAGTCAAGGTACACAGCATCCACTGCTCTCCCCAGACCTACCCAGCCAGTGATGACATCATAGAAGGCTAGCAGGTTGGTCAAGCATGATTTCCCCTTGATGAATCCATATTGACTACACCTGATAGCATTCTTCTCTTCCAATTTCTTGGAGAGGGTATCTAGAACAAGTTGTTCCATTACTGTTCCAGGGACGGAGGTGAGGCTGACTCGCCTGTAGTTTCCTGGATCCTCCTTCTTACCCTTTTTGAAGACTGGAGTGACATTCGTTATCCTCTGGTCTTCAGGCACCTCTCCCATTTGCCAGGACCTTTCAAAGATGATAGAGAGCAGTTCAGCAATCACCTCTGCCAGTTCTCTCAGCACACATTGGTGCATCTGTCACGGTATTATCTAAGGGTCTGCGTCCGTGACAAGGGGGACAGGCCCAAAAGAAAAAACGAGAAAAGAGGAAAAAAAAATTGCCGGCAGGTAGGGGCCGGCCCCAGACGGTCTGGCGGCTAAAGCGGCAGAGAAGCCGTGGACCTACACCCTGGGGAAACAAAGGGAAGAGGGGAAAGGCAGGGGATTCGTAGGCGGATCTAACACAAAAACAGCGGCACCAATCTGAGGAGGAACAACTAATTTTACTAAATATATCAAAAATGAGACTAGTCAAATTATAACAAAGAGTTTACAGGCTGAAAATCTTACACAGTAAACTGCAGGAGGACCACGTGCTTTCTCCGCGGGGCAGGAAAGGAACAGACTCTGCGCCTCCCAGGCAGCTTCCCCACCCCGTCCAACACAAAGACCCCTGGGGAGTGCACCTCCTCCCCTCCCCCTCCGAGGGCCACACACCAAAAAAGGCAGTTTGCAGTAACCAGGGAATTAACTCTTTAACTGCCCGTACCTTACATGATGTAATGATGTGGAATACACAAAAGCATAACAGCATCCCATCGGGGCCCATAGATCTATGTGCATTGACTTTGGCTAGACGCTCTCTGACCAGATCTTCCTCAACCAATGAGAA
The DNA here is from genome assembly GCF_002078875.1 of Numida meleagris. NCBI lineage: Eukaryota > Metazoa > Chordata > Aves > Galliformes > Numididae > Numida > Numida meleagris. Next base: position 42,471,001 of record NC_034414.1, read on the forward strand.
ATCTTCCTCTACCCAGACTCTCTCTCTTACCTCCAGGGTCTGGGATTCCTGAGGGCTAATCTTAGCATTAAAGACTGAAGAAAAGAACATATTCAGAATCTCCACTCACTTTTTCCCTCGTTTCCCTTATACTGTCGACACACCTAAAAAAACCTGTCTTGTTATCCTTTCCTCCTTTACAAGGTTTAATTCCAAGAGGGCCTTAGCCTTCCATGTTACATCCCTGCAGGTCCTGACAACATTCCTATATTCTTCCCAGGTAGACAGGCCCTTATTCCACATTTCATGGACCTTCTTCTTTCCTTTTAGTTTATCTCTGAATTCCTTGCTCATCCATGCAGGCTTTTTGCCACTTTTCTTACTCTTAGGGATGCATTGATGCTTGGAAGAAGTGGTGTTTTAGTGCCAACCAGCTCTCATGGGCACCCTTACCTTCTAACACTCTAGCTCACAGGATACTTCCAAGTAGGTATTTGAAGAAGTCAAAGTTGGCTCTCCTGAAGTCCATAGCACCAATCCTTCTTATTGCTTTGCTTCTTCCACACAAACTCTTGAATTCCACCATCTCATGATCACTACATCCCAAGCTAATGCAGTGATTGTGATAGTGTGAAAACACTCTTTCTATTCAGAAGAATATACCCTAAAATACTAGATGAGGTCAGAAAGAGGGGGCCACCAGTACTATTGTTTGTTTGTTTCTTTGTTTTCCATATTAGCATACATTCAGGGAAATTGAACATGGAATGTGAATCTGATTCTGCTGAAGGGGGGAGTTTGGGGAGTGGGAAGTGTGGGGAATGGGCATTATTCAAGCAGACATGACATTTTACGTTTTATTTGGTGTTAGTTTAATTTTCTCTCAACTATTGCACTGTAAAACAATGGAAAGTGTCAAAACCCTTCCTGAAGTGGCTGTCCTTCTGATAGGGATGAAACATAACATATACATTTAAGCAATAAAAATAAATGTACATATCTTTTAACTGAAATCTCAGCTAGTAGATGTCTGAGATAAGCAGTGAGCAAAACGATTAGGGAAAGGAGGAGCTTTGTTTTACTTATGCTATCACTGACTTAAGGTGAATGAAATATGGTAATTTGTTTCTCAACTCACTCATTTCATAACTTTTATGTTTTTCTTCTTTATTCAAATTAAAATCCAATACATGTAGAAGGTGTTTCTGTTTTTCACAAAACTGAATTCAAATGCAGCTGGCAAGACATCAGTGCATAGCTTATCTAGCTGTGAGAAGTAGCAGAGGCTCTGGGATGTTCTGTGTGTGTAAGAGGCCAAAGAGCTAAAAGAAAATTCAGTCAAGTTCTCAGATTCATTATGACCCATAAGCTACCTGCCAGAAATGAAATACCCATTGGAAGTCAGCAGTGTGTGTTAATGTGAGATGGGAGTCAAAAGTGCATTTCTGTGTATACCAGTGGGGGAAAGAAAGTAGAAGTTGAAATTCCAGCCATGACTTCCCCTCAATAGCCAGGTGTAAGGTGAGAAGTAGAAAGGACCCTATACGGAGGGTAGAATCTACTTTCTTTAGTCTTAAATAGTGTTTTTTCTTACTCTTATTTCAGTGTTTGAGGCAACTTGGCCTGAAGGTTTTAATACTTATCCTCCTTTCTTCTTTCAGAAATGCAGAAGTCATCCCCTTTTATTTCAACTCCCTCATCAAAAATCCTGCACAATGCACAGATAAGTTGTCCTCTTCAAAATAGCTACTGAATACAGAGAGAGAGGTCAGAGCCTTAGACACAGCCCTCTAGTACATCCTTGTGCACAGCTGAGGTGGCCGTGTACTCTCATGAGTAAGCAAAGATGATGCCTGTGCCATTGCATACATCTTTGAGTTGTTCTACTAGGCACTGTCCTGCACACAGGGGTTACAGCATAACCATAGCTAGGAATCATAATAGGAAGGCCTGCTTAGCACTAAAATTGGGTCCCCGCATCAGATCCCAAGCAATCACACGTAGGTTACAATACAGTGTTGCACAGAAAATGTGTATTGAGTATTTTCTCTAGGCAACACTCATTTTCCAGCCCCCTACTTTTTGCTGGGAGGGATGGAGCAAGCACCTCTACTGCTGACAGCAGCACTGCAGGCCCCGACTGAGATACTTCCTCTGGCCCCTATGTAATTATCTCTGTCTTGAGCCCTGGCCAGCATGACGCATCTTCATTTCACTAAGGGAACAGGCTGGAATTGGCAATGGCAGAATTCATTTATCACATTTTAATAGAGAGGCAGCTCAGGAAGGGAGGGACTAATGAGATATTTCTTAAGAAATTAGCTAGCTACTATTACAGGGTTGTCTCCTGCAAGATGACTGCAGTGATGACAGGTGGCTTATGTTCCCTGCCTGCCTCTCCCCTTCTCCCCTGGGGGCTGTCATTGGTGGACCATCTCCCCCTGACTATTGCCCCTCTGCAGGGGTACAGACCCTTTTTGGTGTGATGCTGTTCTCTGGCCGAGGAGTCTCAGCAGTTCTGCTGTCTGCATTCACTTAGGATCCATTTACAATTGCTGAAAGGTCTCTCCTGAAAATTTAGTTCAGAAAGGCACTTGTAGAAGTAAGGATTTTTTTTCCTCTGTTCAGTGAAGCATGTGAGAAAATGCTTATCTTCAGCAGATGATTAAAGCCTTCAGCCTATGAAAGTACAAGTGGGTGTTCTTCAGTATTGAATCAGGTTGCAAGACTGGATTTCCATCAGAAGTAATAGCCATGTTCTGTCTCATTTATGTACATTCAGGTCATAGAGTCATAGAATATCCTGAATTGGCAGGAACCCATAAGAATCGTTGGGTCCAACTCCTGGCTCCACACAGAAGCACCTAAAAATCAGACCAAATGACTGAAAGTGTTTTCCAGACGCTTTGAACTCTGGCAACTCAGTGCTGTGACCACTATCCTAAAGAGCCTGTTCCAGTATCCAAAGATATTTTCATCCAGAAAAGATTTTTATCTTTTTAATTGCATATTTTTGTCCCTAAACATTTTCTGAACATTACTTCAAAAGCAAAAATAGAATGAAAAATAAATTGTAACCAGTGAAAACTGTAAATTCAGCTCAAACATCTTACAGGTTTCAGATGTGGCCCTCAAGTCTGCTGTAGAAATTCCTACAATAGGAATTTTTAAAATAGACAGTCAAAACAATAATCAGTTGTTCTGCATCTTGCTTATTTAAACAAATGACAGGGTTTATTTTCTGTTTCAACAAGCATCTCCTATGTGTTTACCATATATCATAGTGTGTATTACAGTATCACAGCTTGCACTCTTTCCTACCCCATATGGCATCATGCAGAGTTCTTCAGTGGTTAAAGTGAACTGATTTTTGTGTCAACAGACAGAGTAAACAACAAGTGACAAAATGGCCTAATCATCTTTAAAGTCATTAGCTTAAACTCTGTATCAATCATTCCATATTGCTGGGCTAATAATCCCTAATTATGAGCTGCTCCTGGTGTTAGCACTACTAGCTCTTTTCCATTTAAATGCAGATGTTCAGAAAGGGAGATAACTCCTTCTCAAAGTCATGGGGAGGGGAAAAGCTGTCCTTGTGCACAGGGCACCACGTAGCAGGTCATTGTCACCCCACTGTGCCATGTCACCTTCCCCTGAAAAGAGCAGATAGTTCATCTAGGCCAGACAATGCCAAGGGCAATCTGGGCAGAACGCAGTTCCTAGCTTTAGTTAGTGATTGTGGGCACGTTGTTCTTAATGCAGCGCTGATTGCGATTATATTTCAGTAATTTGCAGGATATCTTTCTGGCAGTTTACACAAACCAGTGGCTGCATGGTCAGCATGAGGAGCGTACTGGAGTGAGCAGAAAAAAGGCCAAATGTGTTTTGCCTCAGGCCTTGAAATAGCTGGGACTGAGCTATTTAAAATCCTATCAAAATACATTGAGGAATGCTATTTGCTACATACAGATCTTAGTATAACATGGCTTGCTAACATACAGAACTTGCAATGCTGCTGTATCAGGAGCATCAGAAATATTTTTAAACAGGTTACTCATTAAAGACAATTGTTTAAGTTTTCACATACTGTTTTAATAAGCAAATGAGAAAGCTTTGGGTAGAGGAGACTATTTCTTATCTTTCCATGCAGCCATTTGTAAGCTCTAAGCTCAATAGATGAGTATACTCGTAGCTTCTGTTTAGTTGCAATCTGCAGTGAAGGACTGGGTAGGTTAATAAAATAAATACATTTCTTCACTCCTTTATCTAACTATGGAAAAAGTGATTAGAAACATTTCTTTCTGAAAGTGATTCCATTGGTAAATTTACTTTATTACTTTCCAGTATTTTTTCTTTGACAGTTTAATTCCTATTATGCCATTCTTGTGAATAGTAAAGAAATAGTACACCTTTGGAAAAAATGATCACATTCCTCAATTAGTATTACTACTTCAGTGTAGAAAGGGAAAATGAAGCTTCCAACTTCCATTTATTCAAAAATTAATTAAATCTATTCAAAATAATGAGTTACTATAAAAAATGCAGATAAGTGGATAAAATGCTACAAAACTCACATGCTTATCAATAAGTTTAGCTACTTAGGTGCTCTTACATTTATAATACTTTTTACAAGTTTTATTTTCATTTTATTTTCATGTTTACATCAGAAATTGTAATTGGTGTTGTCAGTAATGCATTTGAAAACTTCATGATACTGTGATTTATATTTGTAAGTCTTCTGATACTTGCTGTCTCCAAACATAATGAAAGTCTCTTAAGAGTTTATTTTCTTTGTAGATAAGTAAACAGTTGATCAATTAAAATAATTTGCAGATAGATGTTAACCCTTTTTTCAAAACTCGAAGAATGGTTTGTGTCAGTTTCTGGATAGCTTGGGATGCATATTAGAGAATTAGAAAATCAGATTGCATCAGAACAAGGAAGACAGTTATGCTGCTGTTGAAAGTCATGTGGAACTTATGCTAAACAGAAAAAAAAAGAAAATTCCTTAATGATGCAAAAACAAAGGCCAAAACAATCTCTAATCTAAGAAAATTCAATACATTCCAATCAATAAATGGATTCAGAAAAATTCAGGTTTGCATAAATGTACGTAAGAAGCCAATTAAGATTAAAAACCTATCTTCCAGCTGCTTAACTATCAAACTTTCTTTGTTCGTAGTACCACAAGAGCAGTAAAGAGACACATGGAAGTTCGTGGAACCATTTCCACTGTGCGCAGTACACTGTTGTTCAAGCCCTTTACATAGACAGAAGAACTAGTTGAGAAAAACCTAGCTTCTCTAGTTTAATTTTTAAATGTTTTAGACAAGTTTTGCTAAGACATTAAAGGTTTAAAAAAATCTTACTAGACAAATTAAATGCTTGTCAGTAATATTTATTCTTGGAATACAACAATTGTTCCTGAAATTGCTTTGGTGAATATTGAAATGTATCTATTTTTAGTGCCTTTTCAAAGCTTTTTCAGCCCTATTCAATATTTATTCTATTGGTCTTTTGGTGTTCTGTGATTTTGTATGTTGTACTATGGCAAAAGGTAAAACAATATAATTATTTCAGAGGACGTAAGTTTGTATACTGACATGCCCAGTAGAGAGAACATCCACAGTTTCACACTGGCTGGTTACAAGTGATAATTATTTCTCTCATTATCCCTTTCTCTATTGGAAAAGCAAGAGAAACATTACAGGGAAGTTGGCAAAGGTGAAAAAAAAAACACCTGTTATTCAATAACACTTGCTGTTTTTATCTAAAAAAATAGCTGAGGTTTGTTTTGAAAATTTGCTTTTAATTAAAAAATATTTTGTCTGAGACAAAATCATCACCAGACTGGCTCAAGGCTTAGGGTTTCCTGGCTCCTTGCTGCACAGCTGAACTCTAATGTCCTGACTCCGGTGTCCATCTCTGGATGCAGCTCCCCAGATTTGTGCACACCTTGCTCCCAGTCTGTTCCTTAGGTCCACTAGGACTGAGACTGGGAAATGGCAGTGAACCAAGATGGTGCCCAAATAGGAGTTTGAGATCTCCTGGAAAATGGCAACACCGAATGTTTGATTCTTTCAGACCATTGGTTATGGACTTTACATTATCTAATTCTGAAAGCTATAATGTTTATTCTGAAATTGGATGAAGTATTTATACAAATTCACAGCTTTTGAAAGAGTGGGACTTCTGACTTTCAGTTACCTCCAGTCCTTATCACATCCTGTTCCTCTCAAAATCTATGCTGAATTTAGGATGCTTTGAACAGGTGGCAACTCTAATGTGCCATCCCTAGGATCAAAGACAGGTTTCAATATCTGATATCAGTCCAGTGTTCAGTAGAACTGCCAAATGTTATTAATGATTGCAAGACAGATCCTTGATATTGATGGAGTCACAATAAACTATCTTAATGAGAAGGCTGTGCCCCTCATATTTTTACAGGTTACTTTGATCAGAATTTTCCTCAGCAATTTTTGTTTCATTTTTCAGTTTGATATTATATTTTTCTCTTCTAACTTCTCAGCTAACAGCCTCTTTCACTGCTATGAAAGGTCTGAAACAAACATCTCCCCAATGCCTTCTTTGGCAAGGACTAAAAAAAATCATTTCTACGGTGTCTTTATTTTCTGTGAATTATCCATTTATCCCTAGGAGTTCATGATTCTTATGTTCTTGGTAGACTGAAAAATGTGAATGGAACAATAGCCTTGTTTGACTGCCTTCTTGTCTAATTACTTTTAAATTTCCTTTTGCATTTTGGTTTTGCATGCAGAAGTCTATCTCTTCATAAACAGATCAGTATATATTTAATGCAGGCTGCCTCTTAAAGTGCAGGGAGAAGTTTATAAACAGAAAAAAAAAACATTTGATTGTCTCTGCTTGCCTTTATTTGGGATAGAAAATATCTTTTAATGAGAGGAATAAGCTGTCCATCCATATTCTGTTTTTACATATACATATATACGTATTTGTAAAGGCTGAGGTGATTTTCTTGAAAAAGAAGTGTTTTTTGTTTTGTTTTGTTTTTTGCCTTCTAGCGCTGGCATATAGTAAGGCTGTCAGGCTAGATGTAATGTGAATAATGAGAATAAGCTCAGGAATATATATAATTGTGAGAACAAAGCCAAGCAAACCAGGGGAGCCAGCTTTTGCCCTCCACCTTCACCAGAATAAACAAGAATAGCTCAGAGCAGGAAGACACAAGTACTGGGTATCAAAATCATTAATAATGCAGTTGCCATACAATATATTACTTGTAAATTCCATTTAAAGGGCATGTCATGCCATTTAGTACAATCCATTAATCAATAGCTTACAGAGAAAGAAACCATCTATCTTGGTCTGTTCCTCAAATCTAAACTTTTAAACAGTGAGAGATTTGTTCAAGTTCAGTATTAACTGTTCCAAAACAAGGGAGCTTGATGATCCAAAAAGGGAGCAAAGGTGGTTATTTACTTTCAGCTTGGATTAATTTCAGTATGAAATGAATCATCTGATTTACTTCTTCCCTGCTAACCACCATGAATATATTATGGATCTCTGATAAATTGTGATAATCTTTTTTCCCACAAAATGAAATTAAAATATAAATCAAAGATATTTGCTAATGGTGAGCAGTGTTAAATAGTTATCTTGGAAACATACTGTAGCAGTTACCAGGGTAGAACAGTCTGATAGTCCATTTAGCCTTCCTCAGACCCTAATGATAGGTTTATTAGATACTGGAGTAAATTTCTCACAATGCATATTAGTGGGCTACAATAATAGGAGTAAGATATTTTTTCCTGACCAAATGGGATACATACAAATACTGCAGTAGTCACTGTGCTGAAGCAGTTCTGCCATAATCTTTAAATTTTTGAACTTTCAAATAGCATTGCACGCTGGCATATGGACTTGGTTGTCTTTCTGTCTTTTCTCTGTCTCTAATCTTGAGAGGCACCATTTGTTTTTTTTTCATCTTGTATATTATTAATCATGTATGCACATTCACAAGAGCAGTGGAAGAAGACAGATGAGTCAGCAGAGGCACAGCTAAGTTTGTAATGGGGCATATGATGAACATTAGCATCCACCTTAGACACAGAGCTGGAATTTCACTGATCTAATGTAATATTTATAAAAGACCTAGCTTGTTGTTTGTGTTTTTCCATATTTCTGATTGAAGGATTAGTTGGGGCAGAGGAAGATCAGGTGTGTGTGCTACTGCTGGTATGAATGTAGTCATGGTGGCTGAAGCCCATCCCAAAAAGGATGTAGAGCTTAACTCGTGTTGAGGCTCCCACTGATCTAGTCTCTCACTTAGCTCTGAAGTGAACATGATCTTAAGAGTCTTAAGATGGAGAAAATAGCTTAATTACATAGCTGGATCATAGAATCATAGAGTATTTTGGGTTGAAAGGGTCCTTAAAGATCATCAAGTTCCAGTCCTCCATGCCATGGGCATGGTTGCCACCCACTAGGTCAGGCTGCCCAGGGCCTCATCCAACCTGGCCTTGGACATCTCCAGGGGTGAAACATACACAGCCTGTTCCAGTGCCTCACCACCATGGATTGCAGTCTGGAAGCAGACTGAGATACAGGAACAAGAACAACGACAAGTTGTACTACTTCCCATTTTACACAAGGAAAAAGTTTGCCTTTGGGTGATTCTTTGTCTTTTATCTCCTTTGAATCTTCTAAACAAAGAGAAAAGTGAACTGAGTAAGAGCAGGTCACGGGTTTGCTTCTTTACTGTTGCCCTTTCCCACGTCACTGGCCGACTCCTGGCATTTTATTGAGAAAGCTGCGCAGTGTTTGAACTCCTTATTGATTAAAAGGGTTGGGGGGGAAGGCAGGGAGAAAAGAGGATCCATACAGTGAGGTCTATGTATATATACCACTGTGCATCAGTACAGGGAATACAATTAACCTTAGAGAGCAGTAGCAGTAAAAAGGAACAGAACAAACTGAAATAATGAAGCTGGCACTGCACTCTCCCATGGTGTCACAGACAGATTGTGTTGGAAAGCAACAGCGCTGTGGAGCTTTGGGGTGAGGGGGTTAATTATCTCTCTGTGAAACATTCATTACAGCACCTGGAACTGCACAGGACTCACCGGGCTGCAAGTTCATTGAGAGGTTCATCCTTTGGAGCAAACCTAGTCATTCTGGCATGAAACCTTTTCACTTTGCTTCCCAATCATCTAGAGCTCTGTCTCCTACGTGCTGCAGCGCTGACGTGTTTTCTCTGCTTATTCCTGTGATTTTGGCTTATGCTGTCATTTGTCATGTTTGTGCAATATGTAGCACAATGGGGCCCTGATACATGGAGCCTTTGGGTAGGAGTGTAATACAAATAATAATACTTCTGAGCAGCCAGGACGTTTTGGTTCTGCTGTCTTTCGGATCATGTAATTTCTTCACACTTTTCACTGACTGGCCATATTACAGTGTGATTTTAAGGTTCTTGTCTTAAACTTTGAACCCCGTCAAGCTTTTGCCCTTATACCCATATTCTTACTAGTTTGCATAACTTCAAAAGATTGGCTTAATTTAATGTCTGATCGTTTATCACAGAAGTACGCTTGTGCTTTCATTTGCCCTCGTACTCTTCCATAGAACAATTCAAGCAGTTAGCAGATCCTTTGCTTCTTTCAGGTTGTTGATCACTCCGTTAGCTACAGGAATTCTCACACAAATGTAGGCAGGAAACTGCATAGTCAAAGCTCAGAAAATCAACTTGAATGATCAATGTATACATAAAAGATCTTAAAGGACATCTGAAATTGTGCAAATAGGACTAAAACCATAGACCCGAGGTGTCGAGGTATCAGGAGTTTCTCATTTTTCCACCACTTCCTTTTCCTTTCTGCAGCACAAGGGTCTGTCCTGCTCAGCTGGATGCTGCAAGCGCTGTGGGTCTGTACTGCAAACAGTACCAGTATCAAAACAACTTCCATCTTTGCCTTTTCAAGACAAAGTTAAATTTACTTATTCTACCTACTGGTATTATATGAAAACTAGGAGAAGCTAAGATTTCTTTATTTAAAATAAAGCATTACAACTTGAAATTTGCAATCTGGTCAGCAGACCCTCAGAAAGTCAACTAGATCAAGGTTGAGGAGAGAAAGCAAAATAAACAAAAAAAAATCCACTATGTGGATCTTCCTAAACTTACCTGAGAGTTGGTGACAAATCCACCTGTGTGAATGGTGTGAAGCCTGAAATTCTTGGGAATTAAACATTCTGAGACAGCCAAGGAGTTTGTGTTCTTCCGAAGTCCAAACTGTCTGGGTATTTTGCAAAGCATGTATGAACTTAAACATGTAAATCCCAGCTAATCTTCTCTCCCTGCATGTGAGGTCCTTGCATTCCCCCCCTTGAAGTCAAGAATGAGAAAATCAAAACACAACAGGTAGAGGAGTGGTGACTGTGTCAGGACAGGGATGAAATCTGCTGTGTCAGTGGGAACTAGATTAGATGGGATTTAAAGCTGTAACTCCTGAGGACACAGATGACAGGTTTTTGTCAAAGGGTCAGGGAGACTGCATAAAAAGTGATATATGAGAGAGTGTGAGTAAGAAGAGACTAAGGATTAACAATAAGTGAGCAAACAGTAGGAAGGAGTAGAAAAACATAGATGAGAGATGAGGTACAGAAAAGGTCAGAATTGAGCTCTGACTTGAAGGTAGGAGGAAAAGAGGAAAGCCAATAAATATGGAGAAGGACACTCACTGACAGTGTTCCAAAGGGACTGCTTAGTATCAAAGGCCATGTTGTGTGCCACTGCCTTATAAATAAGGCCAGTAATCTAAGTTGAGATTGCAGACCCTGGCTTGCTTAAGGGAAGATAACCTTGAGGGCAACAGTGAACAGCTCCAGAAAAGACACTGTGGACATTCCTGCGAGTTTGATGTGCATAGGAAAATTGTTTGAAAGGATGAATATAAAAAACTAATGCAATGGAAAGCTGAAGGGGAAAGAGGAAAATGGACTTTCCAGAATTCCAGGACTGCGTCTTCTGTGTTTGCCAGAATCACCCTAGCTGTCTTGCCCAGCTGTCCACTACCAGGCAGCAGCAAATCTCTCTACCCACAGACAGAGGACCTGAGATGAGTGAGACCATACGGCTTAGATAATGATTACAAATGCAAAATTTTCCATGCATTTACATTGGTACGAATAGTCTCTTAGTAGCCTAGATTCTGCTAGATACGCCAAAAGATGTTTCAGAAATACTTTAGCAACCTTAGCACTTGATTCTTGATGTCTGGTTGTCTCAAAATACTAAAACTTCAGCAGAAAACTGAGCAGTAAATGATGGTGTTGTTTTTAAGGGAGAAATCATGGAATTCTTCACAGCATGTGAAATTTATTTTTTGTATTATTATGAATGCAAAATATATCACTTATTTTGAATGATTTGTATTTTATTAAAATGGAATTTTAGAGGGCAAAAAGAGGTGAAAAAAAGGACAATTCTGCTCTTTCCTCTTGTTCCAATTAAAAAACAAAACAAAAAAAACGAAAGGCATAAACGAAGTGAATATAGCTAATGCAGCTAGAAATTTCTGGAGGCACTATGCTCATTTCGAAGGACTAATATTTTCTCTGTGCATTATAAACAGCGACTAAAAGTGCACGTAAGCCTTTCCTTGCTTCCTCAAGGAAGGAGAAAATCACATCCTTGAAGCTTTATAAATCATAGACCTAAGATCAGTTGATGGCTTTTCCCTGATTTGCCACAACCCTAATTAGTTTATTGACTTGTGTAATACCACTGGTGAATGCCTTATAATTTCATTTAATTAGAAGAAAGCCATTTAGTTAACAATGGAAATAGTCTATTTTAAAGAAAGGACTAGAAAGGAACAGGTTGCTTGTTCGTGTATTGTTTGAACCTAAAGGATAAACAGTCTCTAAAATAAAGCTAGAAGAGAAGGGAAATGTTATCTCCCTCCTCAATTTTCAAGATTACTTTCTTTTGGTTACAAATCATTTATGCTAGCTTGCTGGTAAAAACATCATTCAGACAACTTGATTTTGTGTAAGAATCAAGCTAAAAGCATTCATTCAGTCTGTTCTGGTAAATCAATGGGAGTATAAGATGCTTAGCAGATAAGTTGTACCTCTCATCTGTCAGTTTGGCTTCTGAAGCTCCATATGCTTTGCAAACTCGTTAAGAGCTAAAGTGCTGATTCAAAACTGCATGAAAGGTTGTGGCAGATTTTAAAGGAGTTTGGATCACGCTTTAGTCACAACACTCTATATAATGTATTTTCCCTCTTATGTACAGTAGTGCTCAGATTGAGGAGTGAGTCAGGGCTGGTCTGGCGCTGGACTAATGACATTTCTACAAAAGAAAAAGTTAACTCCAATGTCTTGATGTCTTTTTTCGTTTGTTTGCTTCCCTTCACAGTTCTTTTCCAGTTACGCAGCTGAAGCTGCTCCATTAGGCTTTCTTGGGTTCAAAGGATGATGCAATTGAGCTACTTCTAATCCAGCTGAAGTGCTAGAGATTTCATCATCAGACTTCTTTTGATCAAAACCAAATTGAGTCAGTTTGTATAGTCTAGGTTTCAGGTTTGTAGGTACAGAAAATCTGAACAGGTTGGGCAAAGCCAAGAAGTCCAATCTTATGAATACCTTTTATTCCAGAAAATGAGGTGAATCCACTAGAGACTTTGCTGCTCCTAAGATCTAGATTATCTGCAGAAAGGTCTCAGGTAACTGTGTCAGTATAAAACCTTGAACTAAGATAAGAGTTAAAAGGTAAGAGTCAGATAAGAGCTATTCTATTTGCTTTTCCCAGGACTGAAGATGCAGAAATTTTTCCTTCTATAGATGAAATAGAACTGTAAGTGAATCCTCCCACCAAATTCAATTATTTTTTTACCCCTTCACAAACTTCTTCCTTTGATTAGAATTGCAAATGGGGGGGAGGGGAAGACCCTCTTACAAGGTGGTACTCACAGATATCACTATCTCAAGCCCTTTTTCATGTTGAAAGTCTGTTTTGTTTCCATGTTTGGGCCAAGCTCTTTTCTATATTCACAGCGATAACATGAACCACTCTGACCTCAATTCATCACTTAATGGGACTGTACAATAAAGTGGAACTCTCCAACAGAGAAGAATGCTTATAACCACTGTTTGTGATGTGCAGTGATAAGGCTTATTCTGTGTTGTCAAGCAGAGAAGCGGATGAACTCTTCATCTCATCTGTAGGAAGCATGGTGCTTGGAAGCCTCTGGTAAATCATTTATTTTGATGAGCTCACTTTCATCTGAGCCAGAAGCTTCTGATATTCTTCAGTTACTCCCTTACCAAGCACCTTTGAGGCTGAGGGTAAATTGCCATTCATATCTATTAAGTGATGTATTTCTGCACTTGCATAGCATCAGCAATCAAGACTCCCAAAATACTTTAAAAACTTTAATGAGGAAGGCTTCACAACACTCCTGGGAGGTGCAGAAGTACTGTTAACCCAATTTGATAGATAAAGAAAGTAAGATGCAAAGAAATCAGCAGATGTGTATTAGGACACCCGCCTTCACCTAAATATATATTTTTGCAAACTTTTGTTCATTCATAAAGGATTTAACACTCCTGGAAATGCAAATTGAATGTTGTATTTTCAGGTTCCTTTGGGAGAAAATGATTTAGTGAGTGTATATTTCCATTTTAAGGCATTCAGAAATGTTCTGAACCTTGGAATGGCCATACAGGTATGTGTAAAACAAATCAAAGCAGATTAACACATATCTCTTGCAGTGGTCAGGGCTCCTTAGGAAATTGCTGCTCTGGTTAACCACTGAGGGTTTCTAGTGCTGAAACATGCACTATCTTGAATTATTTGGACAATACTTTTCCCTCACAGGACTACCTATGAATCTCCTGGGGACAGTGTTTCCATCTTTTCCACTCTTGCTCCTGCAGGTCTGCTGAAAAGGCTGTGACTCCACCTGGGCTGTCTTCCCCCGGCCGAGAACGGCGTGAAATTGCTTTAAATAAACCAATACAATTCCTAAAAGCAACAGCAGGGGTTGCTGTAGGGTCGAAAAAACAACCCTCCCGCTTTCCCCCACTCCCGGCCTCTGCAAGGGAGCCCACAGCACTTGCCGCTTTTAGGAGCAGAAACTCAGAGTATAATTCAAACCAGTCGTGTTTGGGGCGATTTCAGAGCATTAATTAAAGGGCCATCTAGGTCACTGTTGAATAATTAGTTTCCAGTTTTATTTCAACTTAGAAATGATATCTTTTATTCAATTCTACTGTGAAAAAATGAAGAAGCCAGGTGGCAAGCAATTTGATTGGATTCTTTCTGTTCTTCCAAAGAGAAGGATTTGAAAAGTTTAACACCATGGCAAAATGGATATTTTCCACGTTTGTAGCAGTTAATTAGTTCAGACTGAAGGAGACAGATCACACAAAAAGGACCTTCCTCCAGGCATTTACCAAATGTCTGGAAACCATGAACTGAATGTTTCTGAGAAGCTTAGAGTGCATCTGAAAGAAAATCACTGTTGACAGAATCAAGAAAAATAATCTCCTGAAAATCAAAGATAATTGGTTATTAGAGTCTACATATTTACAAGTGGAGAACATACTCCTTATCAAGCTCTAAGTACTGAAATCTAATTCATCTGGATTACTACAGAGGCTTCTGAATGCTTTACTGCTCCCTTATCATAATCAGAAATGCGATAAGGCTGTGGAAATCCTAGAAGAATCTCCGATAATGGTCTTTGTAGCTATGATAAGGGTAATCAAATGCCAGGTTTCAGGGCTTAAACTAATTGCTTGCGGAGGTTGGAAGGAAATGTTTCCTCCCACGTGCTGTGTTGTAGCAATTATCAGGGTTCATAACCCATGTTGGAGTGAGATGGTGTCCCAGAATTAAACTTCTCAGTTAAACTTTGTTTGCCATTTATTTATTGCTATCCAGCAGGGCATCAGACCTGCTGGATCATGAAACGAACTTGGTATAGCAAATCTTATGGGAAAGCAATTCAATTCAGACATGCAACACAATGTTAATCCTTAGATTTTGACAACAGACAATGTGTTCTGACAAAGTCTGTCTTATTAACTCTGATAATAAATGTGCCTGTGCTGAAAATGAAAAATAGATTACCTCAATATTTGAATTACTGCTAGAGAAGAAATACACATTTCATGCATGCCATGGAACTGCTGTGCCCTTTGAACAGATTTTGCCCTTTGAAGGTGGAGTTTTTTCACACAGATTTCATGTTGCGTCTTATGCTTGGATGCCACATACACCTGATGACTGGGAAAACCTGTACTCTTTCCCAGCTGGCTTCTCTGTAAAAATTTTAAAGTTACATCTGCACGGTTAAAAATGTTATACCCCAGCAGTTACATGAAAGATGCATCTCCTGAATGAAATTGGTTCCTGATATAGGTCCACTGACAGCAATGCAGTTTAATCATGCATTTGGGTAGCTGATTCATTCCAGAAGATAAGACGCTAGAGAGGCAAATTGGTGTGCTGTTTTCTTTTATCTAGGTTAGTTAAATTTTGCCACTTTAGGAGACACCCAAAACTGAAAGCCCAGTACTGTTAGAAGGACAAGGATTTTTGCCATGGTTTTCTCAAGTAATGATCAATTTACATGCTGACCAAACTTGGGTGCTCCTGTTGCTGCAAGCATCAGTTTATCTTGCCAACTGGCTGAGCTATAGCCAAAGTTTATGAATTGGTGGCCAGAGGCTAACATAAACACTGTCTTAAATTTCTGTAGTGTTGATACTTAGCTGGGATCAAGTCAGTGAATATTGAAAAGAAAATTAAGAGTGACTGCCATTAAAAGTGCCAGTAAGTAAACTCTGGTTATAGTCTGACTGGGCTAATGTATATATTTTCCTGCTTGTAACAGACATGGTAACAGGCTTGATGCAAAAAGATATGAAGTGTTCTTTTTCATAGCATGCAAAAATGTCCTGGTTTATGTATGACATTGTCATATATTGTGTGCAACAAGCCTTTGGAGGACAGGCTTACTGGTGGTTGTTAAATATAAGGGACTGAGTGAGGCTCCTTTGTGAAGAAAGCCCCTTCTTCAAGCTGTGTGGTACGTGAGAGGATGCAGGATGGCACAGGTGACTCTGTGCACACTCCTGTGCTGTGGAGTAGGTGGAAGAAGTATCTATCACCTGGAGGCTCTCTTCTCAGCACCAGGATAGATGTTGTTAAACTGTGACTCTTGCCCTTGGTCCGTGCCTGAGTTACCTTGTATTTGCACTATCTTCCTATGAAAAATCCATCCATTTGCTATTGGCCCAACATTGAATAAATTTAGCAGAGAAATAATTAAGTGTATTATAAATAAACCATTCTTCAAGCTTTAAAAGCTTCTGTTAAAAAGCTCCTTCAACAAATGCCGGTGTTATCTGTGGGCTGGGGAATGATGGAAAAAACTCCTGTGGCTTGGAAGAATGAAGTAAAAGAAGGAAAAGTGTGAGGAAGAAGAGTATAAAGCAGTAAAAAGAAACTTTTGGCAATACTCTGGCTTGAAGCAGAATTCAAACAATATCATATCAAATATGTGTTTATTCTAATTAAGATTATGACAAGTACATTCAGGCAGATTTAAATGCAGCTCTTAATTAGTGTACTTTCCAGGGCATGGTAGGTGTTTGATCATTTTCGATAACAGAACAGCAGAAGGGAAAATTAAATTGACAGAGTGCAGACGGTGAAGATGAAAGCTACATGTGGCATGGAGCAATAAACAAATATTACAAATGTTAGTAATTAGATCACATCTATTTGCTATTGATTTTTTCCCTTTCTTATTATAGTTATTTATTGCGATTGGCTTTTGCAGCAGCCTTCCCCGAAGTGATACATTCTGAAGCCTGACTCTGACTCCTTGGCTCCACCACTTTTCCACTGGTGCTAGATGCAAGACTATATGAATGACCTTCCTCTTAGGGATATCTGAAAGTAGGGTCATTCCTCAGTGAGTAACAGAAGACCCCATTACAGCAAAGACCTTTTCTAGCCACCTGCCTGCCCTGGCAATCATGACGCGTGTACTCAGCTGTATGTGCACCTAATGTGCTATTGTCTTTGAGCAACTCAAGGTTAAACACGTGCGGAGTGCTTTGCTTTACATGCTGAGCCTGAAGCAGAGGGAAGGAGTGGTGACAGGTTCGTTAGCTCTGATCCCAACCCTCCAGTCCCCGCCCGGTGCTATGCCTGCATTTGGGCCAGCAGTGAGCTGAGCAGCAGTGCTGTCAGGCAGCAATACGAAGTTCCTGAGGACAGCTCATTACCAACAAGACATCCTCTCACGTGCCTGGAAAAATAAAGCCTTGGTATTTGCATTTTCTGTTTGCTGCAGAAATTTGAGGCAATCCATGGACTTGTTGATACTTACTGAGAACATTTATTGTCTCCAATCATTGTTAGAGCATCTGTTTCACATTTTGACAAGTGCACTTATCTCGTCCTTCGCTCCTACCCCTCCCTTTCACATTCCTCGACTAAAGATAATGAATAAATTACAGAGAGATGACAAATGTGTTGATAATCGAGATGAAAAACAAATGAACTGAAAGTAGCTGTGTTTCTACATGAAGCTGTAAATTACTTTCTTTTCTTGAGCAGTGAAACTTCTGCCTTAGCATCTAAAAATACCAGAACATGAGAAAGTTATTAGAAGTGTTCTTGTTAAGAGCATTTGGCATCAAAGCCTGCCAGTCTCTCACCTTGCTGGGGAGAAGGTGGACTCAAGGAGGAGCTGCAAGAGCTGAACGCAATGTGAGAACCAGACAGCTGGAGGCAGGGTGGCAAAGAGGGAGTTAGAGAGTTTAATTTTAATTAGGATTTAATGAGTGGACATTATGCTTATGAAAGCAAAGGACTGGACTGTGGCAGTTATGGTGACAGAAGGTAAAAAGTGGAAATCTGTTTTTTCATCTTCCTGGCAGTCCAGACCTCCTGTGTGAGACCCCAGGCATTTCACAGCCCCATTCACTAAACAGCTTTTCTAGAGCAGTTTCATGCTGAACGCTCCCATGTGCTTTTCCCCTTGGCTCACAAGGCAGTGAGTGTGGCAACCTGCACTGCAGTGCAGTGATGTGCACCTGCAGTGGTCAGGGAGCAGGCAGCAGCCCTTGAGCATGGTGCAGCACTGTCACCATACTGGGTAGCACCAGGATACTTCCAGCCACAACATTCTTCTCCAAGTAAACCCGTGCCTGCTACTAATTTAAAGCAGCAGTTATTTGAACCTTTACACTCCAGATATATTTAATGCTCCTAACCTTCAAACCTTCAGTATCCTCTGCTATTTCAGCTATAGAGGCAGTGCACAGCCCAGGCAGTGCAATTGTCCCCATATCTGCAGCTTTATGCCTTTTACCAGCAACTGAATCTGCTCACAATTCTTCTAAATGATGAATTCAACAAAGCAACAACATTAGATTAGTCTTGTATCTCTCCAGGAGAGAAGCATGACAACACTAAAGAGAAAAGATCTATATATGTGTTGCAAGATCAGCTTCTGAATCTGAAAATTGGCAAAAATTCAGGCTTTCCAGCAAAATTATCTTAGTTTATGCCTTTTTAAAAAATGGAATTGTTAAAGAACATATTGAAAATTTGCATAGCAGTATTAAAATTCCCAGCCTCTGTATTTTAACCATTCCCCTTTTTGAGTTGGAATAGATGCATTATACAGATAAATAATTAAATTAAACACTGTTTACCTAAAAGTTTCCATAAAACCTTTTTCTAGATCGTGAAAGGCTGCAAAGTGGATTAATCTAATTCATCTTTTGGTTTTTAAAATTTCATGAACTTACGGCATTCTTGTTCATTAAAATTCAAAACTGGATAAATAAGGAATAAGTCCAGCTTACTATCTTTCTACATTTGGAGAAGACTGAGGCATATGTAGAAGACAATTCCTTCCCAGATAAATGGTGCAATTCTTCAAATACAAGTACTTTTGTTTCTTCAATGTAACAATCACTTGGGGTGAGTACAATGATGGGAATTATAATAATTAACATTTTTTAGCATTGAGCCATTTTAATAAAAGACCCTTTCCAAGCTGCTAGGAGATATATTTCTAAGTACCATCAACCTCATTCCACAGATGAGTAAATTCAGACATAGATGAAGTCAGGGCACCCCTACAGCAGAAAAAGTAACTGAAAGAATTCGCATGGAGACTTCTCAACTCAAATATCACATTTTCTTCCATGCTTGGGATAGGTTAATTGTCTTTTAGTGTCATCAGTAACACAAGTGTATAATTTGAAGGCTATTCCAACGTGAAATGTGTTAATTATCCCTCTCTTGTCCCTACTGAACTCTTGCTCACAGAGGAGCCTTGCCATTGGTGGGTGCTGGTGTCCGCTTTGCAGAGCTGGCACATCCTCTGAAAGTCTTTTGTTTTCATTAATAGCCTTCATCCACAATGTTAACAGGTAATAGATGTAGATATTATAAACGGATGGTGGTTCCCCAGGAGATATCTGTGAAACTCTTTGCCCTGGTGGCTTTCGAGCATTCCTGCCTGGGAGAAAGGCATCGTTGCCCTGAGGCTTGGAAGTGCTAAGTGGGGTATTTAGCAGAGGCTGAAAGCTGTGCAGGCAAGAATGTTGCTCGGGCTGAATGTAAAATGCTTCCTCATTGCTGCCGTGCTCTGAGTGCGGTACTCGTTCTGCAGAGGTGGGCACCGCGTGGCACTCAGCCCTGCAGTTTCCGTATCTATTTTGAATGCAGGGCAGCGTCAGCAAAAGAAGCCTCAAATCATCTTTGAATTCTGACTAGGTCATTAAATTTCAGGTAAGACTAAACCCTTTTCCTTTGAGATCATCCTGTTGTTATTCACGCTTATAAGTTTACAGATAATACTAGAATTCTTCTCCTTGCAGTAAGGCTGGCATTTCTGCTACCCGTTTATTTTTCTCCTGTACCTTTTAGGAACATACACGGAACACAAACTCCATTAAAACTGGTTAACCAAATGTGATTAGATCAAAACTTTTTTCACATAAAAAAGAAAATACTGAGGATCTCTTCCTCCCTTCCTCTCTGGAATGTGAATTCAAAGAAGCTGTACTTTCAGATACTATAATTAGGTTTGATTTAACAACAAAAAAAATAGAACTCTTTCCTCTTAATTAATATAAGACTTCCTTGAGAAAATTTCAAATGCTTTAAAGAATGATCTTCTTTTTCATTTTAAAAAGCTTCTCTTTAATTTAAAAGTTAAAAGGCCTTTAAGGGCTATATCAGAGATGGGAGCACAGCTGAACTTTTCTGGGGAGAGGATAACTCCAATATCAGCAACTTATTAAGAAGGAAGAATAGTTCAATGGGTAAGAAGCTATATTTGGACTCACAGAATAGTGAAGCTTCTTTAGAGAACACTGGATTAATGAGAAATTTTTTAGGAAATGAGAGTGTTTGTGGGTATAATTTCCTACTCTAACAAGAGTTTCACAAAATTAAAAAAAAAAAGGAAGATCAAAATATTTCATTTTATAGCAATTTTCAGAGCAAATGTTTTGGCATTTTAAAATGATATTTTTGTTTTGATTTTTAAAATTAGCTAAAGTCATAAAACATTGTAAATAACCTTTTATTTGGCTGAAAGTTTTGTTTTCGGTTGAAAGAAACATTTGGGTCGATGAAAGACATACTCTCTCTCAACACATGTGCTGCACACTCTTCTGTATCCCTAGAAGCCTTTAACAACTATTTTTACTATCTGGAAAAACTGAAAAATGTGTTTAGTTTTCCAACTAAAACATCCAGTATTTTCATAGCTGTTTTTTGGATCTTGGGTTTTAGTTTCTGGCCATGCAGCAGAATTCCTTGGTAACCCTGATGGACTGACACAGATTTGCAAGAGGATTCACGTGAAACTTATATCAGATTTGGGCAAAAATGTTTAAAATCTGATCAACACTGTCTAACCAGAGAGGTACTGGAAGTCCAAGACTGCCTCAGTTTTCAAATTATGTTTTCTAAGTTCCTTAAACTCTGTGTTTGTCGGTGAGCAGAAGTGCTACACCTTAAAGTTTGACTTCTCTCTTACATGTAAAGTCATCTTGGGACTCCTTGTCTTGAAGTTTTCTTGCCTGTTGCATTTGCTCTGGAAGGCATTCCCCAAGCATGTTTACTGATGGTGCAACTCCTGTGATCCTTGAAACACTGACAAAGCGTTCCTGAGGGAATTTGCTTCCCTGTCCACTGCAGTGTGGGTGCTTGGGGTCCCAGGGAACTGGAGGTCAATGGGGTTCTTGTGTTCTCCTTCCAGAGAGATGTAACTAAGAGGAGGTTTGTATTCACAGACAAATTATGTGGAGAGTTATTCTTGTGTGATTAACTATAGTGGAACAAAAATGGAAAAAAAAAACCACAAAACAAATTCCTTGATTATGTCAACAGATCGTCCTCATTCAGCAGATATGAAGCTGCAAGCTTTGAGTTTTCACATCTAGTCTTTTTTAGACTGTGAAGCATGACTTGTGTTCCCAGTGACTTTGCAATGTATGTGATATTCAGGCTCGGCTGTCTTTCTCTTAGGGGGTTCTCACTTGCATTAAACTTCTATTCAGCAGTGCCTTAATTCTCAGGCTGTATTCAAGTAGTAGAACACTCTCTGGGGCTCCAAGGGAAGCTATTTGTAAGGGATCCGAGGCTCAGTAAGACAATTATCGTGCAGACTGATGGTGGAGGAACTCTGCATCTTTACACCTGGTCCAAAAGTATTCATGAGTTACACAAAAGTGCATGAAAAAAGGGAATTTATAACCAGGAGGAAGACTGATTTTTACACAGCCAAATAGAGATAGGACAAGGGGGAATGGTTTTAAACTAAAAAAGGGAAAATTTAGGTTAGATGTTAGGAAGAAATTCTTTACTCAGAGGGTGGTGAGGCACTGGAACAGGCCGCCCAGAGAAGTTGTGGATGACCCATCCCTGGAGGTGTTCAAGGTTGGATGGGGCCCTGGGCAGCCTGATCTAGTGGCTGGCATCTCGGCTCATGGCAGGGGGAAATTAGATGGTATTTAAGGTTTCTTCAACATAAGCTATTTTGTGATTTTTATAAAAAGACCTTGGAATAAGCACTCCCTCTGATAGATGTCTATTGAACTGTGACTGTAGATCCTGAGTGTGCAACACAGTACTGTGCTAAGCATGGGCAGCTGACTGGGTTGTGAAAACAACTAGATTGCTGAAAAAACAGGGTACTTTTGGTTCAGCAGTTCTTCATCTGTGTTTCACCAGTTTTCTACTCTCTTGAGTGTGTCACTGCTCTGAAGGTCAAGACTGGCTCACCATTTATTTATGCTGATGGAAAGGCTACTGTTTAAGATTTGTGCGGGCTCTTAGGCAGTGGCTATTATATTCCATTTACAGGAGGAGAAGTACTTTTCAGTGGGGAAAAATGAAGAACGGCTCTCTATCCTCTGTCCTGCCCATAAAATATGTAAAGCACTCACCATGTTCCTAACACTTCATCTTTGTTTAATTTTGTGCAGTGGAAAAGGTCCAGAATTCAGAAATCTGACTGATCAACCTGAATAAGAGAAACAAATTAATAATTCGTTTTCCTGTATCCTAATTTCAGTTCCATGAATATCTTGGTCCATGAAACTAAAAAAATATTTGTGGAATTCAACAGATAATAAGTAAAATCCTTAGTACTGCATGTCATTCAGACTCTTCATTAGTGATTGTACTTTTCAGATTGATCCTCTTGCTTTCAGGATGTGGTTTATTTTAAATATATTTCTATTTTTTTTTTATAATGATACTTCCACCCCCCCCCTCCCCCCCCTCCCCTGGATATTCCTGTTAATCTGGGGGATGAAGCAGATTATTTTTCCAGGAAATAAAAAATGCATAAAGATAGTTATTAAAATTTCAATGATTAATATGAAAAAGTATACAGCCGTTTCATACATTAAATGTGGAAAGATGCTGAAGTAATAATTGCAGTAAGATTACTTAAAGTAATTTCACGTTTGTAAACAGTGATAAATATGTGAATAGAATACATGTAATGGCAATGTATTGTTGCAAAGGACTTTGTGTCCAAGTCTTTACACTTTCAGGTAAAGAGAAATGCAGCATATACGCAGCAGTACTGGCTGTGGAAATATTGTAAGCCTATTTATTGCCTGCTTTGTAGGATGAATGTTTCAGCATTGTTTCTACATGAAAGGTTCAATTTCCAAATATCATCTTTTACCTGGGAATATAAAAACATAGGCTTGGATTTAGCAGGTATACTTTTTATATACGCTGGTATTAGGATGCTGTAGGAAGTGACTCAGGTATCATCTGGCATGAATATAGATTGGTAACTTTCAATAAACTTTCATTTTAGAAGTGTATTTAGGATTTATTATTATTATTATTATTTATGTAAAATGGAGGCCAACAAGAGCAGAAGCTGAGAACTCTTCCCTAGGAACATTTGTCTAATTTTCTTGAGTATCTAAAGTATTTCTTCTAAATTCTTTCACAATTTCTGTATGGATATTACCAGAAATCTAGATCCATTCCTAGGTTGTTACCTAAACAGTAAAGATATATTTTCCTTTCTCTCTCCAGGACTGCCCATAAAACATTCTTCACCTGTATACAGGTGACTTGAAATTAAGGCAAAATGAGTCAGCAGTTGAAAGTAACACAGTGACTAAAGTCCTGTTGTTAGGTCTCAGTTTGAAGTGTATTATATTTTAATGACATTTGGCATATGGGCCAGGTTTTGTGGGTCAAAAGAAAGATAAAATCCTAGCATGAGGCTATTTAAACAGAATAATCTACAAAGTTAATTCCTTATAATAGACAGGGAGGGCAGATTTTTTCTAATTCTTAATATTAACCACTAAATATCTTCTGGTATGATTTTTCTATTAAAATAGAACAATTCTAAATAAGTAAATAAGAGAAATCTGAAAATTACATAAAAGATCTGTTGTTCTGTCCTTTAGCCCCTCACAACTTTTCCCCTTCTCAGTAGCAGCTGAACATTTTAGTTGTTTAAATGTCATAAGTATATTTTAAACTCAGGTTCAATATATTGTGAGCCTGTTCATTATATGTGATTTATGGTTTATGTGTGGAATTTATAGCATTAGCTGTTCTTTGAATCAGTTACTAAAACTTGGCTATGAAAAGGTCTGGGTAATGGATTTGCATTCTCAAGACAAAATCTTTTGGCCATTCAATTTTAATTGATGTATTGAGACTAAATACTGTCTTGTTTCTTTTTTAAGAAAAGACACATGAAAACTCTCTGTCAGGAAGTGATGATTTAAATCTAAAAATGATTTCCACTGGCAAATTTGGATCACAATCCAAAACCATAATTTAATTATGTTCCCAAGCAGCACACTTCTGTCAGGAGTAATCTAAGTTTACTGTTACCTGTCATATTTCAACATGCTTCCAAGAACAGGCATTTTTAAGGGCATTAGTGGGGAAGCTGTGAAACATAAAAGGAGAATAAACAGGAGAGGGGCAGACATCTGATCAGTTATTGAAATTATGAAGGAATGTTTGACCTCCTTTTACTTAATGTAATTTGTTCAGAGCTGTGCACTTTGTTCTGAAAGACAGAGCCTTTTGTGAAAAATGTGAACATTTTCTTTAGGGGGAATTCACGTGTGGCTACTCCATGGGTTGCCATTTTGATTCTAATTCGTACTGGTGATGTCATGTCTCCTCACTGGTAACGAATGTGATTCAGGAAACTGTTGCCTTCAGGCTTGGTTCACATTCAGTATTGGTTCAGTAGATCCAGAAAAACTTGCATATGGCATTCTTTCTACTCCTATGTGAACATTCATGGGAACCACCTGCAAACTTTGTGATATTACAGTGTTGCCGCCACTGTTTAAAATGCACTGAAGCTGATATTCAGTTTTGTGTAAGTTCATTTCATTTTGTGACAGCTGTGAATGGCCATCCAGAATGTGGCTTTTCTTTCACATTGCTGTTGCCACTGCTGAAATGCACCACCCACTGCCTCACAGTGGTTTCATCTGCTGTCTGGTCTCCATAAATGTTCAGCAAGCATTGATGAATGTCAATGGGTGCAATTTTTTTCTTCGTGGAGGAGCTGAATGACGCACCTTTGCTTCATATGCACTTCCATGTCAGATCTTATGCTGTCAGACTACCTCTCTGCTGCCATCAGTCGCATGGCAACAACACATAATGGAATATTGGCAGGAAGGTTCAACCTCTACTGCCATACCACCAACTCTGGCCTCTGACATCGTGGGCTGACATAATAAAATGGGGGGCATAACTTTTGGAGAAACTCTTGTGTTTGTTTGGGGTGGGGGTGAATGTATACGTGTGTGTATATATATTTGTGTGTGTATACATACCTACTTTGAAAGCCTCAGTTGGTGGAAGCAGGATACCAGACTTAGGGAGTAAGAACGTCCTAATGCTGGTCGCATTTACTTCAAAGTAAAATCAACAATACATCCCTTACGTCACCAGAATAATTCTGGTAATGCTTAGAGATTGGTAAATGTTGAGTTTTCTTTTAATTTATTCTCTTAGAAATAAGCAATTTTGCTTTTTTTTGTATAAATATGGAAAAACTGCATGTTCTCAGATAAAATGTTTCCCTAGAAACTTCATGTCTTGACCAAGTGACCTCCTGTCACTGCCTGTATGAATACAAAGATGTTCATATAAAATTTTTATCCTAGATCAAAAAAATTAAACCCAAATGAGCTCTAGGAATGACATCCTTTTTCAGGAGGATCTCTTGACAGGATCTTTCATGAGAGAAATTATGATTGGAGGAGGTTACTGGCCTGGGGCAAAGCTTCCAGCACTTAGATTTCCCAACCAGTCATCTGCTTCCAGACAAAGTCTTTTGCTTTGATATGTATTTCTCAGTTCTTTCTCTGTGTATTTCCTTTATGTCTTTTGTAATTATTTTTCTTGACAGAATATTTGCTGTGCATCTTAGGAGGAAAGAGGTAGTTCTGAGGCTTACAATACTTTATCTTGAACTGCACTATTAATTGCTTGGTTTTTAAAGTTTATTACTGTTTCTGGTCCCAAATGGTGTTGTTACATATATTTTAGTCTACACTGCATTCATGTCCAAAATCTAAACAGAGTGATCACTTGCCTTTCGCTAGGTATTCTCCAAAGACCGTAGCAAAAAAAACCCACAACAGTCTCTTCTCTTACAACTGACAGTTAAGAAAAATATCCCCCTTCAAGACACGCTTGTAAGTGTGACAAAATTTAAAGACTTTCTGAGTGTTAGTTTGTGACTTCATTTTTAACTTCAATACCTATGAATATATGTTCAACAATTCCAAACTTTTTGCAAGCAAAATTTTCCCAAAATAAAATTAAACACAAAACCCATAAATTGGCAGTCCAGAACCTCAGATAATGTATTAATTGGAAAATTACATAACAACATCATGTATTCATTATCTTATATTCTTGGGTACCTGAACATATGTATTTTAATTTCTTTTGGTCATTTTTCACTTTCACATCCAGTGTGTAGAAGGACCTTCTTTTTAAATGTGTACTACTACATATTAATGAATATTAATTGATCATGTTAATCAGTTAATAAAAATAATATTGTCATATTTTCATTAACTGGGCTGTTTTAGCAAGAAAATAAGCAATAAATGTGCAAAGGCTGGCCTTTCCTAACATATGCACACACTGCATCAGCCCTCTCACCTTCTTTTTGTGTAATTGATAGGGTTACCTGCCAGGTTCAGTTCAAAAAGGTAGCTCTACAGCCATTATGATGTTAATTTTATATGTAATGAGCCTTATGTCCTAGCATTATGCACCTTTAAACTCCAGTTTACTTCATTTGCATTGCAGTAATTCAGGCTAACTCTTCAGAAAATTATGCTTATTATAAAAACAACAATACAAAAATCAAAACCAAAACAAACTGTGAATATTTTGATTTTGGATCATGGTTACAAAATCCTATACGTGAGAAAAGAAAGCAGAGAGAAAAAAATTTTGTCAAATTTTTTTCATTATTAAACCTCATAAACCTCTCGCTGACTGCAGACAGCTAAGGATTTTTATTCTGTATTTTTCTGTGAGTGCTGATTATGCCTGGCCTGTGTTGAAAATAGTGTTATCCTTGAAATTCATCTTAGTTTCAGAAACAGAAACAATTCTACTCAATTAATTACTCAGCATGCAGTTGTTCATCTTGGTTGGTCATCAGATCATTCATTTTCAAGGTACATTAACAATCTCTACAAATCTGAGACAAAAATGCCAACATCATCATGCTATCGGTCCAATTTTTTTTTTCTCATTTTTTTAAATTAGTTATAAAGCCTAATGTTAAATATTTTGTGAATGTAGTTCTCTGAGAATAAAAATACAAGTCAGTTTCCTGTGAAGTTAATTAAAACTCCACGGACAAGCCATAGTGTTCATTAATAGGTACAGCATGACATCAAAAGGACTGTTGTGGATTAGTTTAAAATGAAACAGATTCTCACACAAGGCATGGCATTCCTATTTTAGAAGTAGCAAAGAATTTACTGATAAGGAGGAAAGAAAGAGGTGAATCCAAATCGCAAAGTACCAATTTATCAGAAATAAAAATTTTACTGGAGCATTTATGAGAGCCAGGCTAATCTGAATTTGATTTTTTTTTCGCATTCTGACAGAAAAAAATATTATTGTATATTATTATATGTTATATTTCCTTCCAAAGATAAAGAAGTTGTGCTGAAGTTCTTAGTTAACTTCTAGACTGCTTCTCTCTCTCTCAATGACTATAGACAGTGTATAGGTGCTTAAAATTCAGTTTCTCTTTAAATGATGAATTTATTCTGAAATTAAAAATGTAAGTCTGCTCAGTAGAAATGGTAGGGGAAAAAATAAGAAATTTAATTTCATTGTCTTAACTCACAATTTTAATAACAAATAAGGATAATAATTAAAAAAAGAGTGTACAAATGTACAAGAACACTTCCTCTTTAACAATTCAGTTCTCTCAGCGTACCAAAATAGACACTTTGGCAGCAGTGAAGATGCTGACTTCCATAAGGTCCTTCTGATCTTCTCTGCCCTCTAAAATGCTGCTTACAAAACCCACCTTCAATCAATCGATAGGCAGATTGATTTGTTCCCACTCCTCTACAGATGTGAAATGATCTTTCCAGAGAGTGGCAGCTCAATAACAGGATTAATTTCATCATTATCTCCTCCAAGAAGAATGCTAAAATACCAGTGCTTTATGGAGGAAACCAAAAATGTGAAGAAATAAAACTCGGCTGTATGGTAAAAAGCTCTAATGACCTGTAATTTAAGCAGTGCTAGTACATGCTCTGCAAAGCTGGTGTCTAATTTGTTCTTTGAAATCTTTCCCAGGTCAGTAGTTACTGAAAATAAATTCCCGAGGTATGCTGCAATGACAAGGCCTTGGCATGCTCTGTTTCCCACTTAACTTAGCCATAGCCATAGCTCCAAAACAAATTTATGGAATTTTACCATACAATTGCATTGTGACAAAGAATCCTATGCCTTCCTGTCACCACTTTATTTTTTACTTTTTTTTTATTTGAAAAATCTTTGATGTTTCCTTTCTGGGTCATTGTGAACTTCAAAGCTGTCATTCCCAAGATATGAGTCTTGTTGCTCATGCAAAAAAATGTGTACTTTGGTTTGCATTACACAGGGCCATACAGTGAATGTCTCTCCCTGCTGCTTCCATGCACACACCCCCCACCTTTTAAAAACTTCTCTGATCTTGTATCAAACTGGAATGTTTTTGTGAAGTCACTTTCCTCTATATGTTTGCAGAGGAGAGAGGGTGGTGGATCTCTTCCCCTTCACCAGTGATTAGGTCTGTTGTGCAAGGACAGGAGCCAGCAACAGTTTATACAAACTGCTGTTTCATTTCGCCAAAAAAAAAAAAAAAAGTGGAAACTGGGAAGCTGCCTAATGTTCTTTTCGGAAGTCTTTCTGACATGCAAGTAGCATGTTTGGTCCTTATGTCATAATCTCACTGTGTATTTGAAAAAAAGTCTTACAAATTGGTTACTTTTTGCTGTTGCTGTATGTTTTTTCACCTAGAAATACCACTGCAGCAAATGATTTGCCTTGAAAAGAGACAAATTTCATAATAAAAACTGAAATGAATTACATTTAACTTCAAACTATCTGATGTTGGATTATGTGAGTATACAGCCTCCTGATGAAAATCACAGTACTTTCTACTATATTGTATCATAGGCCAACCAAATACCTGCTTTAATTGCAAAGGTACTGAGTATGGCCCTTAGGGTAAGAGAAGACCTTGGTACGCCATGCCTGGCTCTTTGCTCACTGGTAGACTTTCATCCTTCTCTACATAGAGAATGTGATATTTAAGGATACTGGTTGGGCATGTAAGAAAAACAGGTAAAAAAATTGGTTTTGAATCCATGCTTGAATCATAAAATTTACGTTTTATTCCTGCAAATGTGGTGATTTTGGCTGGGCCTGCCTATGCTTAGCACTGAAAGTTTCGGATTACAGTGTGCAGTCCAAACTATTTCTTAAATCTTCCTTTGATCTAATCTCTTGCCTTGTTGGATATAATATTTAACCTTCAATTCTCCTGGGCCACACTGCTGAAAAGACAAGTCCCTGCTCTCTGCCCTCCTTACCACTGGCTACTTCTATTGCTTTCCCTTCTCAGTCATCCTGGGCCTCATGCATTGCTATGGTGACATTGTGAATAGGCTGAGAACTGAGCTGGCTGAAAAATACTGTATGTGCTGCAAAACCAATCGATTTCCAGTGCTCGGTGCTGTTTCTAAAACAGAGTTGAGTGGTAAATATTGCTTCTGTTGAATGAAAATAAGTGTTGTATAGTGAGAAACTAGGTGTCTGTTGCCCGGGGGGGAGTATTTGAGCAATAACTAATTCTTATATTAAGTTTGAGCCTGTCTACCCTTATACTGTAACCATGTGTTTCTGTGGAATCCTTTTTGCAAGGGAGCTGACCCAGGAACTGCAGAAAATTAGAGCAGAAAAGTAAGAAGAGTTTTCTACTGGTTTGACTATATGAACAGTCTCACTGTATGGTTGGATGAGTGATGGTGTTGGTGTAAAGGAGGGATGAAAACAGGCACTCTGAAGCTGAGAGAGAGGGGAACAGGACCTCCTTTTGATGGCATCTAGCTGTTAGCTTTCCAGTTGCACCTTTACTTATTTCCTGAGCCTGGCTGAGATTCCTAGAACTTGGGAACTGCTCGGCAAGTAGGAACTAGGAAACTGAAAAGAAAGTCAGTAGGGAAGTTAAAATTACAGATGTACCTGTACTTCTATGGATGGCTGGACTTCCCTAGGCACAGGTATAATAGCAATTGCAGAGCTGGAAATCACGAGCAAGACAAAAATAAAATATTATAAAACAATCATAGAATAATAATTGATTATTAATTAAATTATAATTATTATATTAAATTATTAAATAATAATATAAAAAAACAGATATTAAGCCCCAAACTGGCTTTCTTTTCCTCTCTGCTTGGAGAAATGAAACCTGGGGTACTTCCTTTATAAATAACTGTCTTTCTCTCAAGGAGTATTTTGTATCATTTATTTCCTCTTAAGTAAACAATCTCAAGGTCTGGCTAATTGTTTAATCTAAAGTATGTATGAGACTTGTGTCATCATTAAAAAAAAAATAAAAGGAATACATTGGTCATCTACTTTTTTGGTGTTGCTATACAGTGGAAAAAGCTTTTTCTTAGAGACAGTATGTTTCAAGAATGGAAGGTTTTCTGCAGAAAAGCTGTAGTGCAAGTCAGCAGTGAGCACTGTTACCAGGGGAGAGTTTATCATTATGACAAATATAAATCATGTTAAACAAAAGCAGCAGTAATTATGATTTTATTTGTGGGAATTACAACATACAGTTATGAAGAAAAATTAGAGAGAGGGATAGGTTGGTTCATAATGGATGACACGTAATTCATAATATATCTAGATTAAAAAAATGGTTATTATGCCTTACTGTCACCTCAGTCATCACGTACCGAGCCAGAACTGAAAATACTGGTAAACATAGCATCTGGCCAGCTGTGCATAGTTGTAGAGAGCTATTGAAACCCAGCTGCAGCTTAGTGGTTCTCTTCAAAATCTTTCAGGAAGCAATCACTGAAGCCTGTATTGACATTTTTTTTGACAACTGCCTAATCTCTTACAAGTTGTTGGTAAATGCTGCTTTACATCATCTTGTCACAGATTGTTGAGGGGGTGGGAATGAGAGGAAACAAGCATATTTTTCAAAGTCTAGTTCAGGTGCAGTTTATCCTGAAATTTTGTACACATTTGTTCCTCTCTTTTAGATCACAAAACAATGAGCAATGGAGAGATCTCACTGATGTTTCAAATCCAGAGATTTAATCTTGTCTAACTAAATCCCTGCAATGAAAACCCACAATGTTTCCAATTAATCCCATACTTGACATTAAGATGCCAACATGAATTTTAATGGTGGTTTAGATGCTTACCTTCCTTTCATTCTCAATAGAATAGAAATGTTGTAAGTCACCAAATACCAATGTGTCTTCAGGACCTTTAGAGATCTAAAAGAGTACTTGGATCTGGATTTTGCTTGTGGCCCATTTTAGATTGCTAGGTCCAGACAAATAAGTGAATCTAATTCTGAGTTTCTAACCACTTAAGGGTTTTGCATATTAAGCATTTTGTTTTTAATGTCTGTGTATTCCCTAACTTTCCTAGGCCCCCAGAGCTTCCTACCCTATAATTTCTTCTCTAAATAACATCACTCTCTCCTCCCTAGGTGCCTGCCATATTTTTTTGCTAGTAATATAACCACTACAGAAGTTTTCCCCAATTGCTCTTAGCTTAACAGTATTCATCTATTCACTGTTTGTGAAGGGGGGTTTATGTACCTGAAAATGTCTCTTTTCTGCGTCATGTTGATCTAATATCTCCTGTCCTTAGAAAAACTCATCTTGCTTACATTGAAATAGACACAGCACAATACTTAAAAGGAAAAAAAATCATCTTGTGGTATGGCTTATCACATTTGCCAGAAAGTCTTTTTTTTTTTTTCTGTAGCTAATTTCCTCCTGCCTTGCTAATTTCTCATCCAAATATACTTCACTGTAGGAAGGGGCTACAGGGTTACCTCACATTCCACCCTGAACTGATTTTAGCACGCACTAAAATGTCAAATTCCTGCTAGTTCTTCATTTCACTGTAAATTCAGTCTTACAGTATACTTAGGAGGACAAGTTTATGAAGTGATAAAACCTCCTGAGAGAGAAAAAAGAACTACAAACATCATATTAACTTATGATTTAATAATTCTGACATGTTGCACACAATCTACTAGAAGCCGGTGGTAGGAAGGTATATGGGAACTGTTGAATCATGGCCTGAAGCACTGATTGAGCACCTGGAGGAAAGACCCAGTCAACCCTGGGAGCACAGGTGAAGGCAATTCACCTGTGTGACCAGAAGGGGTGGAGCCTGGCTCCACCCCTCTTAGGCTTCATTTAAGGGCTGACTGCCCCTGAGGAAGGATCTCTTTCTGGAGATCCGTCCTTCAGGGAGCTTTTCCTTGTGAACCTAGAATCTTCTGTTGTGGGTGAGCAATTTTCTTCCTTCATAGTACCTTTCTATCATGCCAGTCCATCCACCTCTTTTGTAATGCCTTTTCTATTGTGTTGATCTTTCCTATTGCTACAGAAGGGTACCTCTTCTCCATTTATCCCATCTCTGGAGAAACAGCAGAGCTGGTGGTGTTTGTGATTTACCTGTCAGAGGAGAGCATGAGAACAAACGATATACTGATGCTGCTATCGTTGTAGCCTCAGAATTTTTTATTATTTCACATCAGCAGAACTTTCTATAACAGAGATGCAATGGTGGAACTGTGGGTGTATACATAACCTGGAGCCAGGAGTTCATTTGCACTGGTACTGTACAGTTTAACTCAACAGTCAGATTCAGCTCTAATTCATGCATGCTGACAGATGGGGGAGGGGCTGGAGTAAGAAACAGAAACATGTCCTTGCACCCTTGTAGTTAATCCAGTCAGTGTTTGGATTTTTAAGAGTTTTAAACTAAGTAGCTTATAACCCTCCTGGCCTGGAAATGTAATTTAAAGTCTTGGAAGGAGAACAGAACCATTCACCAAACCTCAAACGTTAAGAATCTTTTCTTTTAAAGTGCTTTTTTCTCATATGTCTGTCAGTTTGTTTGTTTTTATGGTTTCTTAATGATACACTGAACTGAAAAGACCAGAATTGGTCAGATTTTAGTAAGGGAGACCATTACCAAAATCCCTCCAGAGGAAGTTAGAGTTTGTAAGAAGCTGAACTTGAGTAGGAAACTGGTACTACCCTATAGATTCTCAGTGATACAGGTTTCCTCGCTGGAGAAAGATCTAAACCAGAGCTGCAGCCCTTCCTTCAGTTTGTGGAACCACTGACTGTAAAAACACATCAGGGCACAGCCTTGTGTGCTTTATGCTGAGCGTTTAGTAAATGCAAACAGTAAAATTCACAGTTACTTTAACTTAATCAGTGTACTTGCGGAATTGGCTAGGAATTTTTTCGTGTGCTTGTAAGAACAGAGGAAAAGTGGTATTAAGAGTAGGAGAAACCATACGGGTTTCAAAAATCTGGCTAATATTTATGTTAGCGTTAAAAAGGATAAAACTTTGAGGAAGGATGAAGGGACGATTCTGCTGTGCTGCCAGAAATGATGTTGATGTTTGCTTTTTGTAGTCAGAAAAACAAAGTTAATTCTGAGTATTAGGAGCAGAAAAATTAATTGGGGGGGGAAAAACTAGAGAAAATTCAGTTTTTATGTGGTAATTGGTGCTTCTATTTCACGAAGAGAGCAGTTAATGTAATACCACAAATTCCCTGTATTAAAGATCTGACAGGTACAAAACCTTTCTGTAAGATTTGATCAGAATGTCTTAAGAGACTTTTTTCTAGACAGAGGTGTTCAAAAATAGTTCTCTTTGTGACCAGAAATCTTTCTCTGTGGAAACCAGAGAATTATTTCTATTGCAGACATCTGAATGTAAGAATGCTTTTCAGCTTCTGACAAACCAGGGAGATACAAGCACAATAGTGCTGGATGTGCTCTCTTTCCCTGAAGGGAAATGCTGTCTGAAGGAACTTAATTATTTTTACATTTATCCAGAATTCTAGATGTACAACTACTGCACAGTAGTTTTAGTCCATCTGAAGATACCAGCTGTCTGCATAAGTCACACGTATATCACTTACTGGTGTGGGGCAAGTGAACAACAGAAAACAACTTCAGTATTTCTCCAAAACTTTGAATTTACCGGACAAATAGAGATCATCAAAATAAAGCAAGTAGAGTAGGCCCAAAACATCACAGTTGGCTGTGTGCTTGTCATTCGGAGGGCATTTTTAGGCTGAACTGAACTTTTTCATTCTGGTGAGCTAGTCTTATTGTATGTATTTGTTCTCAAAACATTGTAAATAAACTTTGTGGGAGAAAGAGTACACGAAAAATACAATGAGGAGGAGCAAAGACTGAAATAGAAAGGAAGGCAAATCATGTGTTTCATCTTTTTCTCTGCTCATCAGGGGTTTTCAGTGTCTTAGTGGTATAGATTATATTTATTTCCTAAGGCTTTTGAGTCCAAATACTACTGAGAGAAACAGTAAACAAGCTATGTCTTCACCACAGGGTCCTGTGGGAATTTCTCAGTTTCCAAATGATCTCTCCTCTCATCCTTTCAATTTATATATTAGTCTAATTTCTAATGCATATAATCTTTTGTCTTGATCTTCAGTGCCACTCCAGTCTTTAAATGTTCTTTGTTTTGTTTTTAAAACATTCTTAAGTGTTTTGTGTATTAGACTTTTTGAACCCTTCCAATCTATATGAAATAGTCTAATAATGAAAAAAACTGATGTCTTACTTCCAAAAAATGGAGCACACTGCTAGAGCAGTGTCTTTTTTTTTTTCAGTAGTATGCAGCATGTTCTAAACCTTAGAAGGATTCATCTTAGTTCATCTTCAACATTGAGAACAGACCAAGACGTTTTTTCTTACAGAAGGACTCGATCAGACTCAATTTCCATTTAGTAGGCATCAAAAATTAGGTTCTATGTACAGTGCCCTCAGGAAAAACAGACCATTAGCCTGTCTTGCATTTCTGAATACTCCTTAGCTATTTCTTATAAGGGATAATATTTTGCCTCATTCAACATTCTTTTCTGAAAAGTCAAGATATTTTATTATCTGGATTACAAGTTCACTGAAGCTCTTATCTTTTCCGTTCATACTTTCATTTATTTAGAAAAAACAATTCATGGTGCAATTGGAAAATAAAGGGAAATGTTTCTACATCTAACCAGAGCAGCTCTGATTAAAAACATAAACTGTTGCTTTTACTGAGGAATAGCTAGTGGCCTGGGAAATCTCCTTGGCTGTCACAACATTTCTCGAACCTTTCATTTTTCCATTTTAATTCACTAGTGATCCAGATATACAGAAAGATTTAACCTCTGTCGGGAGAACTTGTACCCTGTGTCTCATATGAGGAGCTGACTGGATTCCTTAAGAAAGAACCTAAGTTGCATGGTGAGGCATTTTTTTTTGTCTGAATGAATGCTTTTCAGCAACTGACTGAAATTATGGGCCCACTGACTGCCTCATGCAAATCCATCTCTCTTGTCTGAAAATTCTCATTGCCTGATTGCAGAAGAAATTTTGCATTCTAGAAAAGAGAAGGGGGTGTCCTGACAGTCCTAAATCTGGTACTGATGGTGGTGGGTATGGGATGGATTTAGATCAGGTACCTGCTTCCAATTTCATCTTGTTTATTAAAATT
Source organism: Numida meleagris (assembly GCF_002078875.1). Classification (NCBI taxonomy): domain Eukaryota; kingdom Metazoa; phylum Chordata; class Aves; order Galliformes; family Numididae; genus Numida; species Numida meleagris. Next base: position 42,506,862 of record NC_034414.1, read on the forward strand.
TAGGGTTTTGGGGAGAAAATTTTTAACTGTGTATATTAGTACGTTTCTTAGATATCTGAAAGCTTAAAATGTAACTAAAATCTATTACGTAATCTTGGTCAAAATCCAGCAACCATACAATTTTAATGGTAAATGAATAACAGCAAAGTGGAAAGTATGCAGAACAGATTTTTTTTCTTATGCCAGTTTCATAAATGTCTTATTAAATATAATTTTTCCCTTGGTCTTCAATAATATAAAAACTAGGAAATGTAATGAAAAAAATACTAATTTCACATCTGCTATGTTAATCTTCCAAACACCAAATCACTGAAGTGTTGTGTGTGAATGCATTAAGCAATGTCTTGGCCTTTCCTGATTTCCTTGAGCAATTTACCTCCAGAATTAGACACTGGCAGATTTTTTCTACAAACTAAAAAGCGTTTTGATTGCTTATGTCAAAATACAACATCACAGGGAATTGCACATTTCAGCCTGTCAAATTATGTAGGAGGTTTGTAAGGTATATAATTAGGCCAAAGGAAACAAAAATAGTACACAAATCACCACACCTGAAGTGCTTTTAAAATGCAGCATTATATTCTAGTGCTAGGATTAGCTACATCAAAAACTTGAACAGGAATCTGCCTTTAATGAATGGTAATAATATGGTATTTTACATGACAATGATTATTCAATTACTTCTAAATGCTGTACTAGTGCCAGATCAAATTCTGGCCTGTCTGTATTTTTTTTTTTTTTGCGTACCGCTGAGTTCATGCATGATCAGCATCAAGAATAACCATTGAATGTAGTAAAAAATGAAAATGCCTTTCATGTATTTAATCTAGGTCTGATTTCAAATTTGGAATTCCTTATTTCTCTTCTCCTCCCTTCTGATGCCAATCAGCTAACATCTTGGTTTAAGCTAAGGTCTGAGGTTTTACAGATATGGAAAAACAAAACACTAATTAAACACCACCAAACTGGACAGGCAAAAATAGAGACTTTGCATAAGATTTTTTTACGTGAATGTGAGTAATGTATTTAATAAACTGAATAAAATACAGAACTGTAGCAGAGAAATCATAATGGAGTGAGACTATTGTGGGATCTACTGAGACTATATATGTGTGTGTGTATATATATATACTGAGTATATACTGTATATAATGATCCATAACTCCCCAAAACTGTAAAAGTGTTGAGAGGATAAATCTGAAGAGAGATCTATTTGATAATCACACGTAAGGGAACGGAAAGTTCCTCAGCTCCTTAGAGGATCTACATATGTCTGTCCCAAAGTCAGCTTTCTGAAATTTTAAAGACTGTAGATATTGTATTACCCAAGAACTTTGTCAACAGTACCAAAAGATTTCTTTATACAACAGTGCAGCTTTGAGCAGTGATTATCTATATAAGGACTGTTAAGAACAATATTAATATCTAGGAGCTTGGTATTTCATGTACTTTTCTGGACAACTCTAAAGATGAAATAACATGCAATTTTAGAATAGTCCATAAAAATTTTTACTGTGGTGATTTTGCATGTTAATTTTCCTCTCCTCCTTAATGTCATAAACTTTAATATTCATGTAGGCTCTTCCTTCATATTTCATGAATACGCTGTATACTTGGACAATAAAAGCTTTCTGCAGAATCAACCACAATAAACACAACACTATATAATTTAAAAAAAAAAGATTTCAGACTCAGCAAGTCATAACACAGCCGCATTAATTTGTTTAGCTTGATTAACAAGGGTGCACTTTGATGTGCAACAATGGAGAAGGGAGTCACTAGATTGGTACTGTAGGATAGTGTGTTAGCCACTGGAATCTGACTAAACAGTGGCTGTTGAAGCTTCATACAAAGACCTTTCGATGCCTTTGCTGTTTTTTTTTCCAAAATGAGTGTGACAGTGGGAAAAGCAATCTAGCCACACTACTGCAAAGTGTAATACAAAACACATGGCTGATGCATAGACAGCAAAGAATCTGTTCTTAGTGGCCTGATTCTGAGCTGTTCTTAACAACAGAAAGAAAGGCATTGAGGACCTTTGATGGATTCCCATGGGATTTCTACTACAGCTGGGGTTTAATCCTAGATTCTGAATAAAGTCACAGAGCAGCAACTGTCTAGGCTGGCCCTCTGGTTTGTATGGTTTATCTCCTGTTCCAGGCTCCTTGGTCGCTGCATTTTATGCCTGAGGCTATTGCCAGTGGAAGGTAATTTAATGACCAGCCTACAAAATGGAGTGCTTTCAGGAAATCTGGGATGAAAAAGTTTAAGAAGTTTTTCATGGTTATCCCAATTTTGTTACATACTTTTTGCTTTTATGATTAGGAAAATCCTCTCAAGTACAGAACTTGCATGAAAAGGAGTCAGTGCTAAAAGCAGGGCTCTTTACAAGTGTCTCACCAGCACAAACGTACTCAAATTTTTCATTTCAGGCTGCACAGTTCTGCCTCTAGCCAGAATACATCTCACTGTAGGTATGCCTCAAGTTCTGCTTTTCCAGCTCAAGTAGAGCCATTATTTACCAGTCTTAGAAAACTCTTCAGTTGTGCTTAAATTGGAGGATTTTATTCCAATGTTTAGTACTTAACTGTTCCCAGAACAAGTGTGGGAAGTTACTCTGTTCATTCTTTAAGTCTCTGTAATCTCTGATTTACAGGAGCTAAAAATAGAAGAAAGAACTGTAGATTTCTAGAAATCAAGAAGAGAAAAAAAAATCAATTTTTAGAGTTAAAATTTGATATGCTTTTCCGTTTTTTTTCTTTTTTTTTTCCCCTCACAAGCCCATGCTTAGATAAAGCCAAGGACACTCTGAGGTGCGTAAAAACAATGACCTCAAATCCCTAAATTTCTTTTTGGTCCTAAGCCATTTTTTATCTTTGGAAATACATTTGTGCCAAATGTTTCTGAGAGCAGTTTATAATCTGTGCTATAAACACCCTCATATGCTATGCATCTAGGGTGGCTTTCAAGCACAGAAAAAATTTGAATAGCGTAAGAAGCATTGCAATTTAGCAATGTAAGCCCGAACCTCCTTTACTTTACTCTAGTGCCTCACATTTTCCACTTTCTCCCTTTCCGTTTTGGTTAAATCACTTTAGCTTATATTGTTATCTCCAACACTATTTATGTATTTTAAATGGATCTAAGCAAGCAAGGCTGCAAAAATACACTCATGCTCTGAGCTGTGCATGTATACTTGTACAATCAAAAAGATACTTGCTAAAATGCGATTATTTGTCATAGATTAGTTTTTACTATTTTTGTTTCTCATTTTAAGTTTAGCCATGTGTGCAGTAAGAAAACATTCTTGTGTTTGCTAGGGAGAGCAACAGAGGGGAGCAAGTTGTTGATCTTGGGATCTCTGCTGCTTTGAATGTGGTCTGGTTGTTAAATGTCGCACAGACAGTTCTTCTGTAGACCCCTACACCAAACTATCATCACAACCAAAGCCATGTAGGTGGTATGAATTTTAAGTTGGCAGGTGTGAATCACCTTCACCTCTGGCCCTTTTGTTTCATGGCTGACCAACATCAAGGTACTTGCAGCACTTTTATGTGATTGGATCTTAATACATACTTTTTGTAGCTGCATCAAGAGCAAGGAGTGCATTTGTCTCTGATTTTTATGAACAAAGATGAGACCATGAGACCAGCTACCTTGCAGCAGAACACTTTTTTCCTTTTTTTTTCTCTTTTGGTTCAGCATAGGGATAAAATTTGCTTTGGTTTTATTTCTTCCCAACGTTTTTAAATTTATGACAAAATCAGTATGGAGCACTAACAAAATCAGTTTGCAGTAGGAACAAGGAAGGAACTGTATGATCAGTCTTATTTGAGGAAGATATGAACCCTGAAACCTTAGCAGTAGGGAAAGATGGGAATATATGTATGAGAAATACATTCTATGTACCATTTTGCACAGAATCAGATTGTATGTGGCCGCCACACCACCAAGCTTCATCTCTTAATATTGATTTGTTTCTTAACTGTGAAATCTTTCTTTGCTGCTGAGGTAACTAAGAACTCAAAACCATACCTAGCATGGACCTGGGGCAATTCCATACCTCTGTGGCATTTTGCAGCATATTATGTACATTATGTTAATATTAGCTATTTCAATCATTTTTAAAAAGAAAATAACAAATTGTTGGAATAAATACTAATATACCTGTTAGCAAGGCTGAAGACTGTCTAAAAATGAAAGTCTAGCATTGCATAATTAGCCGTAAGACTACCTATGTGGGTTGAATTTAGAATAGGTATGAAATAAAGTAAAATGCAACCTTATCATTAAATACCTGTTTTATTAAAAGGTTTTGTAATGACAAATGGGGAAAAAGCATTGATGTATTCACTCTCACACTTGTAAAGTAATGAACGTTATTATTCCCTTCTAGTGACAGAAAATTGAAGCACAGATGAGCTGAATAACTTATGGTTATGCTGTGATTATGGGATTTACATCTCCTAACAGTAATCACCTAAATGTTCTTTATAACCAATAGTCATCTTCGGAGGGCATCTATTTTAGCATGGGATGAGTCAGCCATCCTTCTATGGCTGATATAAGTACTTTCTTCCTTTTACTGAGTACTGAGAGGTTTGGCAGCTAACTTAGGGGAGAGGTATACTTTCAGATAGCAAAACTGAGGTGATGTGAGTTATGCTGTTAATGTTTAATAAAGCTAATAATAGAATCTGGGAATACTGGCAGTAAAGTGTCTGTATTAGCTACTAAAATATTCTTCTTGTCTGAAATATGTTATCTATTTTATTTTTTCATGAGCTCCATGAATTTTATTCTAATTAATTGGAGATCTCCACCCTGGACATTTCAGAAGGCTAGTTTTTGTGATTAAGTAGTTATATATTGAATTAACTTACCAAAACAATATGAAGAAGAAAGTCATTCATAATTTGTGGATTAATACTATTCAAAAAAATTCAGTTGTCCCTCCTACAAGGGAAAATAGTTGAGTTTCCTTATTAAAGCAACTTCATGAGTACCTGAGGAATAGCCACTAGGTATACAAAATAAGTCATTTTTTATATTCGCAGAAATAATTAGTAGCAAAGAATCTGGAAGTAACACCAATAAAAATGTGAACTCACGTCTCCATTGCAACATTTCACTGCATCTGAACAATGTTCTTAAAGGCAAAGGTATAACTATGATTTTTTGAATTATTTCTGGTATATACCCTCAAATATATCACTGTGTTCTACCTTGTTGTATTTCTCTAGTTCACTTTTCAGTTTATATACAGCTTATTTTCCATTTCTGATTTTGATACAGTATTTATTATAACTATAATATGTTTTATGGTTAGCTGAGTAGATCACCTTTTAAGGCCTATTTAGTTGCATCTACATAAACATTTATTTTGCTGTTATAAACTGTTTATCATTTTGACTTCTCTGCTCATTTAAAAAAAAAAAAAAAAACGGCTGTCAAAATCTGTCTCCTATGTTACTTCAGCTTCCTTAACACTAATGTGGTAACTTTTCTCTGCTTCATTTCCCTTCAGTTTTCCTGACCAGAAATGATTCTTTCTGAGCATTAGCAAGTTAAACCTTCTTGGGATGGTAATGATAGCAGTATGACATTCTTTAAGTTTATTAGAGAAAACCAGCTCAAAGATAATTTCTTTGAGCATTTCCTGGAAGCTTATTTATATATTGTGCACTTCATTGTTTTTGTAAGAAGATGTTCTTATTAGAGTCAATCTCCCTTATATTTTCCTTCCATAACTTTTAAACAGATGTTTATGAAATACTTTCATTGTCCTGGCATGCTATAGTCCCCATGTTTACATCTCATTTCTCCCTATCTTCTTCTCCACCCTCAGTCAAGCAAACAAACAGGCCTTTTAAAATGCAAATATTGATATTTTAAATAATAGAGTCTTTTGTGCAAGAGAAATGTGAAGCCTGAAAGGAAACTGCAATGTGGAATCTCTGTAGGAGACTGTGGCTGAAATTAAGCTGGGGTTGTACAGAGAAACAGTGATGGGAGCAGGAAGGTGGCAAAGATGTTCCATTTAAATCCATTTATTGCTTTGTGGGCTGACAAAGATGTCATACCTAGCTTTGACTGACTCTGTTTTTTTGTTTGTCTGTTAAACTCTGCATTCCTTCTCAAAACATCATGCATCTGGCATTTTTGTTTAGTGGATGAAGTGACTGTCAAATGTAAGATTTGCTAAGCACTTTGGTATCCTTCTAGAGCAAGAACACCTTAGATTTATAAAATGGTTTCTTTTGGAGTTTGCACACTGGTGCTTTGATGAAGTCACTTGTCTGAAAATTTTACTTCATTTTAATCTAGACTCCTTGTCAAAATAAATCTTGACTTGTGTGACAAGATCCCAAGTCAGCAAGTGCTCTGAAGTGTATGTTTTTGTTAAAATGAGAAAACCAGAAACAAAAGATGGAGTTTCACCAATAAGTAGTATTTTTCAATAAAAGTATCACATCTATTTTAATATATTCAAAACTTAACTTGTTTTTATTTCAATTGCAGTAACTTCAGGGGCATGAAAAATCAGACCCTAACCTTAACTGACTAGAGGCATGAGCTTGTAGTATATGCAAATACTTTGATTTTTCCATGGGATGTGCATTTCTCAGAGAGCTTTCCAAGTGCACTCAACAACAACTGTTTCCAACTCTCAACTTCTTTTTCAAGCAAAATTTTTGTTCCCATGTTTTACTGGATGTATTAGCAGATTATTGCTGTTATTAAAGGAATTTTTGGATAGGCAAAACTCCCTCATCTACTGATTCTGATTACCAGATAAATCTGCCTGTGAACCTCAGGCTGGTCTAATCATTAAATTATGCAACTCATTGATACAAAGCTTATTCCTGTAATAGCACATGCATTTAATAGGACGGAGTCAAGACATGTGAAACTAATGTGCTTAAGAAGATTACGTGCTTAAGCAATATGCACTTGGAATGGGTAGAGTTCTTGTTGTATTCACCACAGGTAGCAGTGAGCTTCATCCCTTAGAAAAAGAAAATCCAACTCCTTCAAGCATGAAGAAAGGCAAATGACTTCCTCATCTGCCTTGCTACAGCTATTTTCACAGCAAAAGACAGAGGAAATGACCTTCTACCTCCTCAGCAAATAGAAGTTATGAGATTTGTACGTACAAAGAGCAAGTCCAAATGTCTGATAAGAACAATTCTGTTTGAGGCTCAGTGATAGATTTTTTTTTTTTTTGGGGGGGGGGAAGCAAGGGTTGCAAAGAAAAGCAGTTTAGGAAGCATCATAGTCTTCATAGAATTTAGGCAGACCTCACTCCCACCCAGTCAACTGGATGTGAGTCAGGGAGATCATCTGAGTATTTAGACAGAACTGCTGCTGCTCACCAAATAATTTGGATATGTGTCAGTCATAGTGATACTCAAATCATCCATCAAAGGAGTACAGCTTGCAGTCCTCACTATGCCAGCTTGAACCTGCTGTTTTCTCACCTCCTTTAGGAAAGTGCTAGGACTTTCACTGACTTTTTTTTTTTTTTCTGAGCCAAATCGTCATCTGGTAGAAATCAGAGAAGCTTCATTAAAGTCACTGGCACAATACCAAGTTACTTCTGCTGAAAATTTTCCCATACCCCTAGCCTTTAAAGGTGAGGTCAGTAGCTGCCCCTCACATACAGTGGTTAGAATACTCTGCAAGAAAAATCTGCTGAATGCTCTCCTTTTAAACCACAATTGAGACCTGCTGCTAGTTATGGCTTGTTTATGAAAGCTGGAAATATCAAAAACCTATTGAAATGGATAAACTGATTTCAGACTCAGACTTCATTTAGCTAGATTTTGATGGTGCTGCTGACAAGTTATTAGAGACGCTCATGCTTTGTGGTTTTTCTAAAGATCTCAGAGTACTAAAATATATAAACATTCTTTTGCAGCTCGTAGTTCTATCTCCTCTATTTTTACCTTGTCTTCCCCACATCTTCCTCTTTTTTCCCTCAATGATCATATATTATAAGCCAAATATTCTTGGCTGCTTTCCATATGTATTTGTGGATATGAACTATATATTTAATAAATATACATTTACTTACATAATTTGTTTTATATTTGACAGGCATATCATATACTTAATTTTCAGTAACTGGCAGTCTGCAAACAGCATGAGTGAGTATCTTCTCATTATGATTATGGGCTGGAATGAGAGCCTTTGCCTGTAGTAGGCAAGTGTCATGATATCACTTGGAAGTGAGGTCTCTAGGACAGAGATGGCTATTTTTACATTACATTTCACAGCATGAGACAACTTTAATCTCTAAATCGGAAATATCCAAATGACCCTGGGCAGCTCATTTTAGATTAAGGCTGTAATGATCCCTTTTCCATGCAGCAGTAATTTCTATCCTTCATCACAATATGCATTGAGCCAAGTAGCAGCTGCAATAAATAGTTAAGGAAATTTGTAAAAAGAAGCTGGCATTACTAAGTAAATACATTTAGTGAAGTGAAGTTAGTATTGACATGAAAGTGCTCATCAACTGCAAGCCTCGGTATTGAGAAACAGATTTTTCACCGGTCTCTTCTGCCAATGACCCTTGATTCCAGTTGGAGACGTGGTGTGAGAATTCAGCGTGTGCTCAGTAGTCAAACTGCTGGCACCACATTGCCAAAAGTACCATCTGAAACCTGACAAGTGAGAACAGAAGGAGATGTATGCCTGTGTGGATTATATTAAAGCTCTTTCAGTTATCACCTGAAAGCCATAGAAACAACTACCATTACTCACATGTAGGCAAATACAATTTTGCCTTCCTGTGCTGGTGCTGAGTCTGACATTATGCCTTCTGCTGCCAAGGGATGCACTAAACTGCTGGCCACAGCTGGCCATGGAGTAGGGGTCAAACAAACACACTCTGTTTTGATATAATGAACTTAAATAAAAATATAGTTGTCAGTCTCCAGGAAAAAAAGCCAAAGCATTTAAGAAGTTTCTGATAAACAGTTTTAGATGAGAGTCATAATATAAATAACTGAAATAAAATGATCAACGCAAGTATTTTAGCAGAAGAGAGATCCTTTCTGTGAAACCACTGTTTGTGTATCTGCTGTTAGTATCAGTTGTCCCCCTGCCTGCCTTCTGATACAAGAGGAAAGGAGGAATGTTGTTCTGGTATTGAAAGCAAAGACTGGTTCACCAGAACAAACTCTGAATTTTGCTAATATTAGCATACATGAAAAGTAGCTGTATAAGAAGTTGTTGACCATGGGTTCTAAAAAAATGAACCGTGTGAAGTTACACAGTGAAAAATAAGTGAAATCTCATTTTTTTTTGCTTGAGCTGTAGATGTCTTAGAAGCCCTCTGGGGATATGCTGGCAAGAGTATGGAGTATCCATAACAGGTATGAGTCCATAGGATTCCCCTGAGGTATGTCTGCTGACATAAAGATCTGTTTAAGCCAGTAATCAAAGTGATATGAAGTTAGGCTAAAATTAAATTATCAGGTATTATCTTCATCTTTAACTTCCCCTCTGCCTACAGATCTCCATCTTTTTCTCTTGGAGGCTTTGTCAGCTATAAATCAACAAACTCGCATCTCCTGTTCTTTTATACATGACAGAATTCACATGTGAGACTGTTAGCTGATCTACAGTGTACTTCCCATCATCTAAAATCATGATTCACTCTGCTCCATCCTTAATAGGTTTTAAATCTGAGGTCCTCACCCAGGAGCAAACAGCTTGAAATTATCCCAGCCTTACTAGGGGGCAAAAGTGTGCTATCAGCAGCTGGGGAATGGCCTTTCGCTGAGGGGCATGACTCTGTAAATCACCTTGCATCACAGCAAGATAAGAGAGTTCACTTGAGTGGTAAGAATAACAAGCTTCTGTGTATGCTAAATACAAGGTAATTTCCAGTAGCTTTCCTTGTATCCCTTGTGCTGTGATTTTATAATGTGAGAAGAATCAGCAGTTGAAAAAGCTACATCTACCAAACCTCTATAATCTAACATTTGGTAGTCTTGATTCTTGATCAAATATCTGTATTTTTGCATGTTTTAAAACAAAATTAATACAACTGTAATAGACAATTACATTCCAGTACGACAGGCTAAATCAGTCCTTAAAGCAATTTGCACCTTTTCTGAGCAGCCGCAATAGAAGTATGGCTTGCAGTAGGAGCTGGGACAGGATCTGGGACAATTCTTGTACTCATGTACACACAGACGCATGACAAGAAAGCTGTGGCAGGTTCTTCAGGGATGATGTAGACCAGCCATACTCAAGACGCATAGCACTCACATGCATTCGGATAACAATCATAAAACTTTTGTGTGCTTCCTTTTCATGACTGAAACTTAGCTACTGCTAACGCAGTACATAATAGCATAATGGTATGCAACTGTTTGTGACAGAATGGAAAACAGCAGTTTCAGCCATAGGAGAAATTTGGGCTAAGCAGACATATCTAACTTGTCCAGACATTTACTGAGAGGCTGAATTAATCACAGAATTGTAGAGGTTGGAAGGGACCTCTAGAGATCATTGAGTCCACCCCCCTGCTAAAGCAGTTCCCTCCAGCAGGTAGCGTCCTTATTCTTCTTCAAAGTGCTATGGACATTTAGTTGAACAAAAGTTATCTGAGATGCTAAAACTTATTTGAATAATATTTTCCAGGAGCACAGCATATGGAGGTGCTACTACTCTAGAGCAAAGGGCTGCCCTATGATCTTTTCCTAAATTAGCTGTGAATTTATGAGACTTCAGATTCAGGAAACTGGGTAAATATTTTTGTTGCCAGGATAGTTGACAATTACTCTTCTATCACCTCCTTTTTATAGACTTCAGTAGATCGACTCCTTGCCAGGAATTTGTTACAACTAGCATTAGGTTTTTAATGCTCAGCAAAAAAACTTTCCACTACAACGTTAGTTAGTGAGTATCTCCAGTCCATGGTAGGTGCTATTTCTAGCCTTCTGGTTGGTGCATCCTGTTCTACCTGGCCCCTTATCTTGCATCTTTTTGACTGTTGACTGCCTTGCCTGTTTTTCTTTCCTGCCAACCTTTTGCTTCCAGACTGTTACACTCGCTTCTTAACTGTCTTAATTTATTTTTCCTGTGTTTGGTTCTTTCTTCTCTCACAAAATCCTTCTCTTTAACATGCCATGAAAATTTTGGATTGCTTTTCTGGTTAGAAGTCAAACCAGGCAACACAGTGTACCCTGTAGATTAAAGAAAGAATGTAAAGTGATCCTCTGTCTCGTTATCGAAGGAATGAGATATCATTCCCTGCGTTCTATACAGATTTCTTGCACATTATGTGTGGGTGCAGGTGGAGAAATAACTAAATGCTTGAACTGCACAGTAACTCAGTCAAGCTCAGTGCAGTCAAGTTCTTCCAAGGCCTACATTTTCAGTGTAATGAGGGAGACTATCTATTTACAGAAGAGATTATGTCTAAATTGTTCTTTGCACACGTGGCTTAGCTCTACCCACCTGTCCTTCAGTGTCTTCTCTCAGCATGCTTGAAACACTTTAGCAAGCAGCAAGAACATCAGCTGTGTATGTGAGGCAGCATCCAGGGCACAGTACTGATGGAGCTGTGAAATGAAGAGCTGGAGAAGACAAAGCGTACCTTTATGCTCCTGAATCTTCTAAGTCCGATATTTTCTTGTATCTAGAAGAACAAACAAACAAAAGTTGAAGGGTGCATTTCCTGCTTCTCCATGGTAAATCAACTCCTTCCCAACCCAACAAATCTGAACCCCATAAGCCAAATGTAAAAAATAGCAAGTATAGGCATTAGTGCCTTCTGGAATTTCTTAAAAACTAAATTTCTTCAAAGGAGTAGTAAAATATTTTCCCTTGAATTTTTCTCTCCTGTCAAAATCTAGTTCTTCATTAAAGCCTCTGCCCTTTGAGAACCACACTAAGGTTGCACAATGCAGTACAATCTACCTGAGTGCAAGAAAATTCCAGTTCAGGCGTGTTACTTTAATATGGTGAGTGTCACTACAAGCACAATGTTATGCTCAGATCTGTGTGGAGACATACAGATGATTTGCAAAGCTACAACTGAGGTAAAGACATTAACACTATAGGATGCTGTTGACTGCTAGTATGAGCAAAAAAGCAAGCCCAGTAAGCTTTGTACTTTTCTGGAGTTTTCCCTCAACAGCCTTGGGAGAAGCTTTGCAAGCATATCATTTTCAAAATTTTTCATTAAGAGTTCATATTCTTTGGAAAAACATATTTAAAAGCTACTTTAAAGTTAATTTGATTATTTATGTGCTACACCCCTGCAGTGAAATACCAAAGAGACCTCCTTGTACACCTGGTGTTCACCTCAAGGCTGAACTAAAATGATTTTTCCAAAGCAGCTTGCTTCTCTTGGGAATTAATTACAACCTGTTGACCTCAGACTCTGCTTCTCAGTCAGCGTGTAGCTGTTTGTAGTGAGCTTCCCCTTACCTCTCTGACAGTTATCTCTTTTTAAGATATTTTCATCTTTTGGTCACCTGCTCCCTAGCTTTATTGCCAGGATAGTCAAAGTGTGTTATAATTAATGAGTTCCAGCTTTTCAAGTGGCTACACTTGTTTTTATGTCTTTGTTCTTTCTCCTTGTCATGAAAACACTTGAAAGATCCCAGTCTTGTTCTAAAACAGGAGAGTAAGAAGTATAATTCCTTCCCTTCCCCGTTACTGTAGTTTGTTTCTTTTACCGCTTTACACTCATTTCTCTTAAAGTACATTCATTCTGTTAAGAATGTATCTAAAATGCACGACTCAGATTTTAGCTGTATGCCTTTATATCACATATGGTGTACTCATTTCCAACGTATGTCCAAGCTTATATTTATACTTCTGCAAATGAAACTGTTAGGAAAAAACTTGTATTTTTTTTTTCTTGAATTGTACTTCTGACTGTGTTAGAAAAAACACAATAACCTTCCCGTGCTTTATGGTTGTAAAATATTGGAATTTATATCATAGGACACCTTGTTTTACTTTTGTAATAACTTTAACAACTTCTGGAAAAAAAAATCGTGTTTCACTTGAATTGAAATATTTCTGGAATCTGAACACAAGAACTGAGATATACTTCATTGATATTTAAAAGGGGAAAAAAGCTTTTAGTATAAGGAGGCCAAGTAATAAGTCTGCTTTGTTCTTAGACACTGATGATGGATATCACAGACGGACTGAAGCACATGATCTAAACACAAGAAATCTCAGGTATGTCTGATAATGTAAAATAATCTTTTCTATATTTCGGACCAAACTGAGGACACCAAACATGTACCATATTAATATTTGCCTGCCATTTCAGCTTACATAATGAGATATTCAAAGTGAATTCTGAAATCTAAAAAATCATATAAAAATGCTGGTAATGCTTCTGAAGAGTCACCTATTTCATTTTGTTATATCATGCAGGGTCAAACTCTCCCTCTCCTTCTTTCCCTCTCCTCTCTGATTTTTGATTTCTTCAGAATTTTTAATAAGTTTCTTAATTAATCGGAGCAACAGATTGGCTGATCTCATCAATTTTCTGAGAAAAGGTAACGAAGTATATTTTGCTTTAGCAAGGCAATAGAAATGCGTAAAGAAAGTAGATGTTTCTGTTGCAGAATTTTAGTGTGAGGGACAACTTCTGAGGTCTCTGTGATTAATAGACATAATTAGTTTACAAAGGCTAGTAATCAAGGTTATCTGATTTTGTGATTTACTTTACACCATTGCTGGCCAAAATCAATACAACAATGATCACCTTTTGCCTCAGTGTGGGGTTTGAGAAGAGAGGCAGAGAAAAAGATATTTATAGCTTTTCCTTTTGGTCACCATCCATGTGATAACAAAGGATTGTTAATGTTGACCTTCAATGCTGCTGAGAGTTTTTCTTGTGGTAGCTATGACTCATTGATTCTTGATACCATGAAAAGTAGCTCAAAGTCCATCTTCCAAGGCATACTTAAGATGATGTATTACAATCAGCCACAAGAATCGGGTTTATGATAGGTATAGAAGATATTCAAGCATAAACAAGGACTATATGGCTCTGTGCTTCTTGAGTAGTCCTTGGTATCAGTACAGCTTTAAAAGAACTGCTGAAATAGGAGTCTACACTGTCCCTGGAAGCATAGACTTTCTTTCACATTTACCTTGAGGTGAGCAAGCTATCTCTGACGGAACTCATGTTCAGGCGTAAAGGTTCATATTATCAGGCTAAGCGTGGTAGACAGGAGAAAAAGATCTAGTCAAAGAGTTTTACTAGGTTCAGGCTAACGCCTGAGGCATTGCTATCTCAGGAAATGAAGCCTAGAAAGGGTCACTAAATAGAACCCTTCGTGTTCTGGGTAGCATATAATGTTTAATGGCTGATGAAATTGAGCTGAGAGCACTCTGAATTTTGTTTCTACTAATTTTTATTTGCATTTAATTTCAGGAAAAAGACAGCAGTCACTGATCTATTTAAGTTAGAACCTGCACTTGATGTGGCTAGAAGATTGAAAGACAGTAAAGTTTCACAGGACAAATGTCATAAAATACAAACCTCTACATCTTGCTAACTGTCAAAGTCTGAGGATCGTCTTTATCACAAACAACCGAAAAAGACGGTACATTTAACTCTCACACCAAAATCCAATAATTCCCAAAGTACTCATGCTATGAGTTATCTGTTACCTAGCACCATGCTTCTCTGCTAAGTGATGAGAGCTTCTTTTTTGATACGTTCCTCTGTAGTTGACTATCTTGAGTTTGACTATGCCTGGGGTATTTCAGCTGTAAAAAGAAGTTATTTTTTAAACCATATGATGTGCATGGGAAATGTTTAGCACATGGCTGCTGCTCACAGTACTGCCATGTAATCATGCAAGCTCTAAACAAGCTACTGAACTCTGACAGCTGATTCTCTGTGATTAGACAGCTATGGTCAGGCATAATACCTAGTTTAGACACTGCTCAGATTTATTTACATTCCACCACTGCATACAGCATTGGCCGGTCTGTTTTGAAAATCTTACCCAAAGTCAGACAAATGCCGAATATCCTTTGGAGTGAAGGCTTTGAAAACCGAAGTCTTCAAGGACAGGATCTTTGTCAAAAAGGGTAAATGTGTCTGCAATAAACTGCTTGGTCAAAGGACTGTGTAGGTTAAGTATACATTGTAAAGTGCTGCATTGTCCACTAATAAAGCACTCTGTGCATGCAGCTGTCAGGTGAAGCTTTTTTTAACAGCCTTGAAGACTACTTAAAGTATGTTGTAGTACAATTCTTGCAGTGGTGAGAAATTTCCCCTGAATTATTCACTTGACAGCTGGAGATGCAGCTGTTAAAAAACAGCTCTTTAGGAAGAAAAGGAATTAAAACGGGTAGGGAGAAAAATAATAATAAACCAGGGAAATGGGGAAAGTGAAAAGAGTTTTTTGAGTGAAGGAAGCGTGCACAGCAGAAATGTGGTATGTAGTGTGCCCAGCAAAGGCACGTTTTTAAGCATTTTCTCATCATGATTTTTCTCTCTGTAACTTGTACACATTCAGGGGAGGAGAAGCAAAAAGCAATTTATGCAGCTCAATATCAGATTGCTCTTTCCTGACGAGGTCCATCACCCTTAGAAGCTGTGAGTGTTTGGGAAGATGGTGATGCTTGTAAATCAGCTAGCAACAGAAGAAACACTGAGAAATCTGCCTTCTTTTTAATCAACACAAAGAGTATTTTATTTTATTTTATCAAATACTGCATTATATTAACAAAACTCTGCCTGGCTATTTATATTTCATATGATTTCATTCATTTATGGGTTGTGCTATTGATATTATGGTGATACTTGAGAAATCAGTCAAGTGTTGCAAGTCTGTCGTGTCAGGAATTATGTGGTTAAGAAACAAAGCCTGTATTCCAGAAAAATGACAATAAGGCGGGATGTGGTAGCTGTATTAAACAGGCCAATGGATACAAAAGTGGACTGGGAGGGGAGGAAAGACAGTGATAAAAGACATGAAACTGATTAGAAACTCCAGCAAGGTAGCCCAGTATGAGGCTTGGTAAATCTCGTACAGTGATTTGTATTTGTAGGGAGCTACAGCAAACAAGTGAGGGCATTTCTTAGGACATATCTTACATATTAAAATGTAGAGCTTGGATCTCAGTAAGAAAATGAGAACTCACAAATTGTTTAAGTTTGCAAGTAAAAAATAGACTAATTTATAAATAATTGTGGTGAGAGCATATTGCTGCTGGGACAAGTGTGGGAGAGAAAGAAGCCTTTGAGTAAAGATCTAAAGCCTTCTTCCGAGCCTGCTAAGCTCAGTCACTTTAAATGATATCTAATCTGCTAGCAGATGTTGGAGAGAGGGAGATGATTGTAACCTGGTCATTCAAACCATTCTTGAGACATTTTATTTGGAGTTTGACTTTAGATCACAAATTGCACAAATGACTGCTATGTTAAACAGAGGTGCACTGGCATACACCTTGTATAATCAGAACTGAGCTCAACTACATGTAACTGTGGGTTACATACACTCTTTGCTTCTGATATCAACTATTTGCTTGATACAGATGGAGAGGTTTCTTTCCTCAGACTATTTTCCATAAAACAATGTTTATTTGCAGGCTGAGCCATTTCCACAAATCCCTAATTATCTTTGGGCAACCTCACCACTTTGAACTCTGATATATACATGCCTCAACAGCTCACACGAGCAGCAAGCCTACAATTTAAAGTAGCCATGCACTAACAGCTGGGGTAAAAGAGGAAATGAGAGGTGGCCGAAAGTCTGGCTGTTGAGCCAGAGAAGCCAAGTAAACCCCTGCACCTAATTACAATGCTCTGGATGTTTTCAGTGAATATCAATAAATTGCTCAAGGGAAAGGTGCCCATTGGCAGTCATCAGCTTTCAGCAGTAGACAAAAGAGCTCCATCTCAGTTCAGGCTCACAATGATATTGCTATCCACCATCTGTCTCTCTAACAGCCTTTGTGGGAAGTCCTGTGCAGACAGAGGGGATTGCTTCCCCAGCCAAAAATTGTATATATTAGATAGACTAGTGGGAAAAATCGGACACCTAGACTCTACCTTTCAAAATAGGATGGACAGTCAAGGACCTGTTCAATGTGGGGTTTTTCCCACAGTGAAAATCTCAAAATTTAAACAGAGAGCTCTATATTCCGTTCACTGGGGCATCAAGCAGGAAGCACATTTGCCTCTCCTTCACTTCCTGTGTCTGTACATTTTGATTGTATTTTCTTATTAAAGAACAAAGTCTAATTGCTACTTGAAGGAATTATTTTATAGTTACAAAATTCTTCAATTATAAATCCACTGTCTCTGCCTTTACCTCTGCAGTCCTTATTGGTTACTGTAATTTAATCTTTCCTCAAAACGAACTGCTTATTCCTTAAAACAGTTGACTCTTGATTCATTTATATTCCTGATATTCTTCTCATGGGCAAAAGGATTTCATGGTGTTTACTTACCCAGCTACTAGGTGGAAAGGCCCAGGGTGTTCCTGGAACATATGTTTCTGTTCCCAGTAGTAATCAGCCAAGCTCTCACTAGCTTTTGAGGTATAATTGCACCCCAAAGTCATCACTTAATTTTTCAGACCAACAAAGGATGATATCATAAACCCAAAGAATCTAGATCTAATCAATCTAAAAGTGTGGCACAAAGCTACTTTGGATAAGAAGCAAATGAAATAACTATGCTTCAGGACAAAGGCTTCCCCAAGAGTAGGATATATTACATCTAATATTTTTACTAGGCTTTTTTGAAGGCAGCTTGGGATTCAGTATATATCTTCTCTAAAGAGGAAGAAAAGCAGGTTTTTTTTAAACAAGATTTTCTTTCTTTTTTAAAATCTTAGTTCTTGTGAATTAAATTATCCTTTACTAAAGTTTTAGAAAGTGTCTTGAGAGGATAAAGCCTATTTTCTTGAACTTTCAGCTATCTTTGAGAAACAAGCACAGCCTAATTCTAATGGCGAATCAGTAGAGGGAAATTTGCAAGGCATTTAATTCACCAGGAATAATAGCTTGTATTTCTGGCAAATATTTAATTGAGAGGCTTCTATTCCATTCTCTGAAATTGGAGGATCCCTTCTAGTTTCCTAAAGTTTTAGTATAATTTCAAACAATTTTACAGTAAGAATAGACAAATAGAAGCAGTGCCCTGGGAAGTACCTGGAGACCATAGCTTGCTCCCCAGTGATGCCAATGACAGTCTGTGTGATGCTGAAGTCAGATTGGGCCCAAAAGCTCAGCCAAAAAGCAGATGGGTCATGCTAGGAAAATGAGAGCATTCTGGGAAACAAGGCAATGGAAGTGCCTATCGCCTCACGTCCTGCCCCCACCCAGGCTTAGAGGAGGTATGGGATCAATCTATCCCAGATGTACAGAGCAGACTAAGTAGTGTACCAGAATGCTGAAGAAGGGTGTCTATTGGGCGGAGGCACAAAAACAGTTCCCACATGTTCTTCGCCCTCTCCCTTGGCTTATCCCAGGCCAGCTCTTCATTTTGAACAGATTAGTACCCAGACCTCTTTTTCCTGTCTGGCACTTTGTTGTTTGTTAAGACTGTTCCCTCTGTCTCGCTTGCAGTTGGACCAGCTGCAGTCTCTGACCTTCTGGTTCTGCACAGGTTGCTGCATTTGGAAACGACTCATGCTTTGGCATCAATTCATCTCTCTCCCTTCTGGTTTCCTCGCAGGCCTAGGAGTCTGGCAAATCTCCTTTGCAACTCACACATCCAACTGTAGCAACTGTAACAGATGCAAGTTTTACTTTCTCTGCCACTCTGCACTGCTGAATTGAGTTTAGCTGAGGTTCTGCATAAGTTGAAACACATTTTCTTTTCATGTTTTGTGTGCATCTTGCTTTGCTGCTCAGACTCACAAGGCAGCAGTCATCATCCTCAGAACGGAAAAAGGTTTTGCCTGTTCCTCTTCAAGGACAGCAGCAAAATTCTGAATTCAAATTTGCTTAAACGGTTGGTAGAATGCATGAAATCACCTTGGAATGAAGGCTGAATCAGTCTGGATCTATTTTGCTTGTTAGACCAGATATTTTAATTAGGTTTCTCTTTATTGCAACTTTTTTAATAAGGGGGAAATGTGGAATAATTTTGCATACTATTTTTATTTTTTGTTGTTGAGAAATTGTATGACTATCGCTACAGTTGCATTTTAAATGCTCTCTATGCTTATATCTTTATATGCTCTGACATCAGATGATGTGCTGGATCCTTACAGCAAGTACGGATCTGTTGAGTTTTTTCTTAAACTGGAGACATTAAATCTAGTGTCTTGGATCAATTCCAGTTTGGGCATCTGATTTGTACTGAGTAAAATTCTCCCATTCATTCAAGGTGTCTATCATATTACTTATCTTCCTGCCTTAATCCTGCCTGTTGTTAAAGATTCACCTCTGCTCCAACACAGATATGACTGCATTTCAGCAACAGAAACACCAGTTCTCACCTAAAGCCTGTAAATCTGATTGCACTTATCTTGCTATTCTCCTGGATCAAAGCAAGTGAATAAATATGAGGTGCAGTTATCCTTCACCCTCATCTGAACCTTCTCAGCAGCAGGAGTGCAGGCAGCAATTGAAGGGCTCAGCAGGTGCTGCTATAGAACATCTGGTGAGCTGTGTTGAGACAGGCTTCCAAGTGGTGCTTTCTGGTGGAACTGTTAGAGGAACTCGCAGAGATTATTCTTATATGCATAAATAATGAAGAGAAATTATCTCAGCAGGAGGGCAGTATGTGTGCAAAGATAAAGCTGAACATGGCTGCTGAGGCCATCTTATGGTCTGCTTCTAGGATCACTCCCTCCTATTCACAGAATATTCCTGCAAGATGAATCACCTTCAGTTCTGAGCGCATACTCAGCTGGATGGAAAGAAAGGGAAGGGATTGTGCTGGCTTCTGATATCATAGATAGATGCCTCTAGCTACAGATCTTGCCTTGCTCAAATCACTCATAACTGGTCAAGGTAATTAACGTGCATGTTGGTCAGTGCTTTTAAAGCTCTGAGCTGTGCTCCATTTCTAAAGCAATTGCATCACAGCTGCAATTGCAGCTGTGTTGAGCAAGTGAATTGAATGCACACCATTGGCTGGCAAGCACTGGAAGATTGTCCTTGAGAATTTCCCAAGTGGTGTAAATCAGCAGTGATAGTTACATCAGCAGAGCTATATTGATTTGCACTGGCTACTGTTTTAAATGGTCTAGGAAGTTATTTGAGAGGAATGGGATTGGGAAAAAAATTAAAAAGTTAAGTCATCAAATAGTAACATCATCATTTTCCCTAGTTTTAAAACTCCCTATGGAAAAGCTATATGGGAGACATAAAAGCTAGCAAAACCACTAGAAAGCTTTTTTTTTTTTTTTTTTCCTGTAGAAGATGTTATGCCTGTTAGAATAACTTAATTAACTGTTTAGAGCCATTAAAAAGCCTACACAAGAGTGTAATGAAAACTGCTCCATGAGACATTCTGGAGTTAGATCAGAATTCCAAAAATCTAATATGGCTCCTGTCTCTGCTGCAAAATGCAATTTATTTAAGCAATTAGTGGTGGGGGATACTACAAATTAGATCAGTCTGACAGCAACAGAAAGTTAATGCTTCTCCTCCACTGCCTCTTGCTAGTTGTATTTTCAGAATAGACTTTGAAAGAAGGCATATTCACAGTTAAAATATTGTAATAACACACTAAGCTGAATTTGGTTATTGCAGCACAAAACTGTTTGAATTCAGCATTTCTTGTCATAATGAACAAAACATCATTCAAGCTTTTTTCTGGATGTATATCCTGTTGATTTTAACTCAATTATAAATTAAAAAGAAAATAGAGAGTTAACAGTGAATGGCATTAGGAAAACACATATTTTATGACAGAAAAAAAAAGAAACAGAACAAAATTTGTACAAGATGTCTTTATTTTTAAAATGCTGTTTGAACCCTTATCTATATTTAGGCTACCAGTAAGTCCTTGTCCCCTCTAAGGCCCTCTCTGCTGTTGTTTAATTTGAATATCTTTTTCTGGTGTTGAATATGCATGTGTCTCTAGCTAGCCAACAGTTGTTCCATTAGCAGGTTAAGTTAATAAGCCCTAACTCTACCTTTTGAATCAGCCTGGGTACTCAGTCTTATTTCTGTATCTTTCCCCTGACTCCCTTGTGATCACATTCTGGCATTAGCATTTGTGACCATGCAGTGAACTAGAGCAAGTTATGATTAACTTCTTTTCCTGAGGCTCTTTTCCTCGGTCCAGATCACTCACTGATGTATATACTGCTGTTCTAGCACAAGGGAGAGAGGAGATAAGGGAATGAACAATTGAAAAAGGCAGCCAAGAAAACCCTTCTCCTGCAGCAGGGATGGCATATATCAGCTCAAACTCTTGAAACTACAGTCTGAATTAATTTTAGTAATTCACATGAAGCATGTGTAAGAGGCACAGCCCAATGTATCATTGGCAGTATTGGAGGGAGATCCTACTCCAGCCTGGTATTGTCCTTTTCTTCCTTCCAGGCCCATATACGCCTCTTTCTTGGGCTGGCTTTGGTGCTTGCCAGACTCAGAAGTGAGCTGATTTGAATTCCTAAACCAGCAGTCACCTGCACTAGCAAGAAGAAGTAAATGGATTTTTGCACGTTTCAGAGTTTAATTGGCTAACTGAAGGACCTGACAACCACCAGAAATGGTGTAAAGGAGCGAGTAGGATCACGTAGCCAAGAGAAGGAGCAAGTCCTTTCCCTTTTTGACAGTGGTGAACTGCTACATTTGCTCAGAGATAATGGGTACAAATAAACAATTATATTAAAAATTTCCAAGAACATTCCCAGACAGTTAGGCCAACTGGCACACAATGGCCCATTGACCATGCTAACAAACTCTCATGAACTCCAAAACAGGCTGGCTACATGCAAACTGCCTATTGGGAAACGTCCCTGGAATGAGTTGTCCTTGGGAAAGAGTTAGTTACGACCTGCCAGAACTGTAGCAGGGAATGTTTTAATAGTTTTTAGTATGAATGGTTGAGTTCCAGTGCCTGGGAATGTTCCCAGATGCTTAACATGTAGCCAGTGTGTCTAACACCATAGGAACCCAGACCTTTAAATACTAGAGGTCTGCCAAATATCCTGACGCCCCTAAATTTTGGTTGTCAGTGTACTCTCATTGAGATGTTGGAGCTGTCTGGATTTGAACCCACATAATATGAGGAATGCTTTAAACACTGGGATCCTGTCAATTTTGGTGGCCCTTATTCTGTCTTTGCTGTGGGTTTTGATTGTATCAGGAATTCACATGCTTAAGCTTGTCTACCTCCAGAAGAATATTACAAATGCTGAAAGAATCCTTTCTCTGACCAGTTGAGTGTTCATAGTTTCTTTTGAATTATTTTCCTACCTATTCTAGACAATCATCTAGTTTCTGAGTATCTTTTTTGTTAAGTGATTAAATATTCTAATCAATTAAACGCAGAGCTGGAGAGTACCAGTAGGTGACATCACTTGCCAAAACTGATCTGAGCTCTTTCTGAAGAGTCATTCAGCCATGTGTAACTTAGTTACATATAAGTATACTCAGCATGCAACAGGCCATTTTCCATTGATTTTCTTGTATGATATAGCTCTCTTGAGATTCTACCCTACTGCAGCAGGAAGCAGCACTGTAGGCAGATCATTTTCAGAGAACAGTGACCTTCTAGATGTCTTTGTAATTCGTGCTGTCACTCCCCTTTCTAGACTCCAGATCTCGTCAGTTTCAGGTGTAGGAGTTTCCAGGTGCTTTCAAGTAGGGGAAGAATTGTTTGGTTTGAAAGGAGATCTATCAGGATGAGAAGGTATGGCTAACTTTTATTATAATATGTCTAGCTTTATCTAGCATCTGTATATGTTTATCTAAATAAATATCAAAAAACAGGGAAGAGATATTGTGGCAGGGCCTGGCTGAACATCTTTTCTTTATCCTCCATATGCTTCCTTTGTTAGATGCAAGTTAGCTGTCTTGAGCTGGTGTAAAAAGAACAATGGGGTAACTTCCAGCAATGTGAGTGCAAAACTTACACAACTTTTGTGATTATTGAGCTGGAAAGGTCAGCTGGGGAAAAACAAGTTTGGAAAAACAAGAGAACAGCAAAGCAGATAGTGTTAGCGATTGAATATGTCTGTTGTATTTGTCTCATGCAAGAAGGATAGAAGACAACTGTATGTTACTGCTTCCCCTGACTAGGGGCTTACAGAGTTACTAGCTCTTACCATTTCAGAATGAGTTTCACACAGGAATCTTGCCAGGAGCAGGAAGGAGCATGCAAGAATTTGGTACATGCACAGCCTGAGCCAATTAGGGATTCAAAGTTGTCTCTAGCAGATTAGCAAAGGCTATCACCACCTGACTGCATAGATGCTTAGAAGAACCCTGAGTGCCCCTCCTTATCCCCTTCCTGTTATCCCTCCACTCCCAGAGAGAGGATATGGTGCTGAATACAGGAATTTGGAGTGGTCGTTCTTTCAATCTCAGTGACTGATGTGGTTGTCAAAATCTCTTATGAACTGTATGGCCTACCTTAATTCAGACTGTGGCTGTGTATTTTAAAGGTCTAATTAGGAGCTGTTATGTTGTACTGCTACAGATAGGAGCAATCTCACATTTAATATTGTGGGTTAAACAAGATGATAGCATGTGTTAGATGAAACTGTGATCTTGGATTTGCTGCAGAATGATCTTATTACTTTTGACTTTCATGTTTTTAAAGAAAAAATAGAAGTGACATGAACGTCTGATAGTTTAAATTATCCTACCCATTTCCTTTCTCCTGATACGCCATTTTTCACTGACAGTCTAGATTACTAAAGCAAATTCAGGCACTTTCATCTCTTTTTCACTGTGTATGGTTTTCATGTATGTCTCTGTTTACAAGAGATTTCTGCCAAAATTAAATACAAAAATTTGGTTTTTAAAATCTGGTTATAGGTGGTACAAGAGGTACAAAACTTTTTTTCCTACGTTAGACAAAACTAAGACGATTTACAAACAGACATGTTCAGATTTCAAAAGGCTGTGAGTGTATTTAACTTAATTTTTCCTTCAGTTTCAAATGAATTTGTTATATATATTTCATTTGACTCAGAATCTCATCTAAGAAACCGATGTCAACAGCAGTCCTTTTTTCACCCTCAGAAGACAGGTCATGAGGCTATAATGCCACCATTTCATTTTTCACTGAACACTGAAATTCTTTTTGACAGCTTAATTTCCCTTTTTAAATATCCATTTTGCTGGATTCAATTCTCAGTATAAATTGTTACTCATAAACTTGTGTAATATCTCAGTGCTTTGCTGAAATGAGGCTGTAGGTATGATCTGGTTGGAAGAAACCATAGTACTGGTTAGCACCAAGCTACTGTGGTAAAAGCATTTGGTGAAAGAAACGTTTATACATTTGATGATGCTGCCAAGAAATGGGACATGCAGAACAGAGATCCTTATATTTTAGATACTCCAAATGTAAGACCATTTATTACCACGGGAAATAGAGGAATGAAAAGCCTCCAGGACTGCACATGCCATTCAGCTGTGGAGACATTCAGAAGAATTCAAAATGCAATGCGGTCGGTTGTTAACAGAATTGATGTAATGTGATCACAAAATCCTCTGTCTAGTACAAGCAGCTGTCTGTGAGGGATTTTAGGAAATGTAATGGGTGAGGCAAGGTCTCCCTACTTCTCAGCTTGCTGCTTGGCTTTTTATGTACAATAATGTAACCATAGATCAAAAATACAAGCAGGCAGCTATTAGAGGCTAGCTAGAGGCTGTGTTATCTCTCCAGAAAGTCTACATCAGTGACAATGCCAAGCTCATCTCCAGAAATTGATGATTTTAGATCTTTATCTTTTTGATGATATGTAAAATTAGTTTGGGCTCTGATTTAGCAAGGTCATTTTACCTCTTGTGCCAGACTAAATTCTCATTGGAGTTGCCAAAAGCTCGTCTTTCAGATTCCCTGTGCATCTGGTGAGAGCTATGGCATCTTCTTTTTCTTTTTTTTCCCTCCCTTTCCTGAAGTTCTTTGTGTTGCTTTAGGGAGCAAACAGAAAGCTGCTGTTTTTCTGCATCTAAGTGGCTCAATTCCAAGCTTGGGAGAATCAGTTTAAATGAACTGATCCAACAGTTACCCACAGCCCATTCTTTAGGTTGTTTGCCTGTTTAATAGAAATGGAAGTCTTATATGGGTATTAGAACGTGATTGCTATAGTATAGTTCTGTAGAACACGCTATCATAAGTCATTATTTGAAAGCCATTCATCTTGAAACCTTTTAGATCAGATAAAACTCAGAAGTAGTATAAAAAGCCTTAAGTACCCCTGCTATGACTTTTTTATACTCTGGGCTGGATTATACAATCCCCGCTTTTACCTTCTGTCTTCAACATTCTCTGATAATAGTTCACACAGAGGATCTCAGGTATCTCACAGTTCTGTCTTTTTGTTCAGGTGACAGGGAGCAGGGGATGCTTGACCTCCCATGGATTTCTACAACGTGCTTGCCTTCCAGATGAACCTTGCCACAGCTAACAGAGTTCTCCCCACACCTTTCTGAAATGTATTTGAAGTAGATGAAAAGTGCAATGTTGAGAAGTTCCATAAATATGAAGCTAACTTTGTGGCCAGAATAGAAATTCTTGGATGCTGTGGAGAAAGACTGAAATATGTTTAATGTGTCCATAAATTGAATGAGTTATCTTGCAGAAGTTCTCTGCGTTGTCAGGGGATGACTATGCCTTGGTAATGCATCACCTGCATTTGAGTTGTGAAGTGCTCTTAGTAATGACAGACTTGGCTGATTGTGCGGTGCTGAGCAAGTTGGTCTCCTTCCCTGAACCTTCTCTTCTCCAGGCTGAATGCCCCAGTGCTCTTTGCCTTTCCTTGGAAGAGAGATGCTCTAGCCACTAACTAAGGCTCTTCACTGAATTCTCTCCATTATGTCTTTGTCGCTTTTGTACTGGATACAGTACCTCAGGTATGACCACTTCTGAATAAAAGGGATCATCTCCCTCCACCTACTGGCAAAACTCCTGCTAATGCAGCTCAGGATACTGTCAACCTTCTCTGCTGCAAGGGCACATAACTGTCTCATGTTCAGTTTAGCGTCCACCAAGACCCCTAGGTCCCTGTCTGCAAAGCTTAGAAATTAGTCATTACTATGTGATAGCTCTTTACCAAACATTCCTCTGAAACAGGTGCCTATTAAATTAAATATATGTAGATAATAACACTGAAAATGAATATGACTGACTGCATGCAGTAACAAGTGTACTGGACATGGGAGTGTTAGTCTTCAGGTGACCTGAAGAGCCTTTCTGATTTGTAAAATGGAGTTTTAGATCTGCAGCTATGCAAGAAGCCTTCACTTTGCTCAAATTTTCTCTGAAAACAGGTTTATGGTTTGCACTGACAACAGATCTTACTTAGGTGTACAGAGCTGGGAAAGATATTTTGTTTGTCTGCTATTCATGTAATTTTTAATATCACCCTTTTACTAGGAAAAAAATAACAAGTATTCACTAACACTAGCCTGGGTTAAAATACAATCTTGGTATTGACAGCTCTATTGTAGATGTGGCCACTTCTAGCTGACTTCTGAAGTAGTTACTGGTCAGTGAAAATACAGGTGAGAAGATACTTATAGTGACACGGGAGTAGTACTAAACTTGTCAGCTGGGGCTGGCCTCACTTTACATTTTCTTCTCTTTCTTCATCAGCAAAGCTAGACTGAGAGGTTTCAGCCCTTCGATTCTGCTAGCTGCCCTTAGTTAGGTCTGCCCTTTCAGCTAGGTGAACACCAACATTTGCAAGGTATGCTGTAAAGTGAATAAGCAAAATCCTCTCAGTCATAAATTCATTCTGCTTTCAGCTTGCTTTATTTCTAAATAATATAGGAATAATATAATATAGGAATAAAGATATTCTTCTAGTGATAGTGCCACTGATCTTAGGAAATGAAGTTTGTGTAAGGAGCCCTGGTGATGCTAGTCCTTTAGCTTTGCCAAAGTTCTGGAGCGTTTTGGAAAGCAGGACACAGACTTTGGTGATCGTGCTATTTTCTGCTGGCAAAGTGGAGATGCAGAGCAGCACACATTGTGTAACGTGGCTTGGGCTGTTGCCTTCTGCACTAGCTGTACCTTATGAATGGTGGCTTCTTTCCCAACTGTGATGATTTGCCAGTTGCAATGAACTTATTCTTGTGACCTCTAACTTTATGGTTCTTGACCACAGATCAATATTTTCAAGAGACAGTGTAATATCAACAAATGGTTTTTCTAAGTTTCCAGTTCCTACAGTTCCCTGATTTCTTAAAATCCCCGGGTTATCCAAATGTAATCACAGTTTTTGGAGGAGGACACTGGGCCGTCCCTTCTTGGTAACAGAGATGAAGAGCATCTGTACTGAGCAGGAAAGTTGTCTGTCTGTTTGTTTTTTCACTGCTGTCTCTAGACACAGACAAAACCAGGCAGTGTTCACTGTCTCGCAGAATCAGGCTATGTGTGAACATAGCCTACAATAATGAGTTTCCCTCTTTCCCTCACTGTCTTCTCTTAAACTACAATAAAAAAAGGAAATGATTGATGCTGAACACTTCAGTCAACACCTCATCCTTCCTTACTTGCCATCCTACACAATTTTTTTTCCCCATCATATCTTTCTGTTTGCTTTCTCAGAGCTCGGTGCGGTCCACAGGAACAAACACTACCTGCGGATCGGTTTAAAACATTTGTTTCTTTTAGATATTCCTAAAATGGTCTTACAAGCAGGAGCGTATGGGAAATAGTTATTTTTGTGGTGGGAAAACTGAAGGTAAATCACTAAAATCACGCACAAACAATAACATAAATGAACATTAGACCTGGAAACTAGATTATTCCCTTATTCTTATAAAGTCTTATATTCTTGTATTCTTTCACTCTTACATTCTTACATTCTTATATTCTTAAATTCTTACTGCCTTATAATCTGTTGACTCAGTCAAAATCAGTCAACATGTCTACAGCTTTGTAAACTTGGGTGCTTACAAACAAGCTAAAGGCCAAGAATTTTTCATCTGAAGTCTGTAGTACAGATACATTTGAAAAAATCATCAAGTGTTCCTGGGAAAATCAGAAGAAGATCCACATCTGTCAAATAAATTGCTGTTACGAATTACCTTCTCATTTCAACTTCCTCAGCACAATGGTCTGCTATAGCGTTTCTCATCTATAAGTGTCCCTCATGAATTCTTCCTAAAGGTCCTTCGTCAGCAGGAAGTGCAGCAAAACTTCTGCACAGTGGGTAAAATGCAGCTTGTCCTGGGGAGTACAACTAGTCAGATTACAGTTTTCTAATCTGGAATTTCTCCAGGATAACAATGCTTTTATCCCTCTTCCCACAACATGAAAGAAGGCATCCAAGAGCAGAGAAGAGAGAAACAAAGACAGAGAACATTTTAGCCTTACACTGTGAAGCAATTGCATACTGGTGTGATCCCGCTATTTTAGTATGCTTTATTTCAGCTATAGGTAATTTAGAACATCAAGAGGTGAGCCTCTTGTGTTCCTATTTGTGCTCATTGCCTTGTGTACTATCACTGGGCACAAATGATTTGATAGATGTAAGTGGGTCCAGGAAAGGCCCATTTGAAGTAACTGAGAAGAAGCAGGTATAGAATCATAGAATGCTTTGGGTTGGAAGGGACCTTTAAGATCACCTAGTTCCAACCCCCCTGCTATAGTCAGGGACTCCTCCCTCTAGACCAGGTTGCTCAAAGTCCCACCCAGCCTGGCCTTGAATACTTCCATGGTGGGAGCATCCACAACCTCTCCGGGCAACCTGTTCCAGCGTCTCACTACCCTCACAGTAAAGAATTTCTTCCTGATCTCTAGTCTAAATCTACCCTCTTCCAGTTTAAAACCATTTCCCCTTGTTCTGTCACTACCTGCTCTTATAAGAAGTCCCTCCCCAGCTTTCCTGTAGGCCCCCTTTAGATACTGGAAAGGGGGTATTGATGCTTCTATTGGTATTAATGCTTCTATCACAGGGTAGCACCAGAGGCTTCAACGCACAGTACTGAATATTCTCTGAGGTACCCTTAGGTGAATAGGAAGGATGATCCCTTGTGTGAAACACTCCTTGAACTGTCTAGGCAAATGTTTCCCTTACAGTTGATGTTAGTTTTCTCAGTGGAATACAAAGTGACTAAGTTTCCACTCTTAGCTAAGAAGCTTATTTGCATTTTTTTCCTGTTCTATCTAGTGCATGAATGATATTCATCTCACATTATTTTTATAAATAGACTTCTCTGCCCAAGCTAATCACATCAGTCTCTCTTTCTAGACAGAGACACAAAATAGGCACTGTTAGAGTGCAATTCATTTCACCTGAAGTTGGTGAAATAATAAGAAATACAGTCGTTGTGTTCCTTCACAGTTCTCTGTGGCTGGCCTCTGATATATGAGATGCATGAGAAGTAAGGGGACGCTTTGTCTCTTCATGGGTGTTTCCACATTAGTACTATGTCCCTTAATTTCATCAATCCAAAGTAGCTAGTCTGCTGTTTATATTTCCTTGGAAATTCTAACAACATGTAAAGTGTACTTCATGATACTTCAATATTATCGTATCTACACCTTATGAAATTAGGAATCCATTACTAACAGGTAGCCTTTCATGTAAATCACAAGACACTGGCTTTCTAAATGATGGGCTTACCATTTAGCATGTATTTTTCTTTATCACTTGCTCCCCAACATATATAACTTTTAGAGGCTCCTGTCATCATGGATCCTATTGCTCTCAGCATTATTAGTCACAGAGGCAGAGTTTCTGTCATGTATTGACTGGAGTTTCAGTTGTTGAAGCAACTCCTATATTGATAAGAAAAGGAAAGTGATGAAAGCTCACTGTTTCTTGTATATTTTTATTTTTTTCAGTAAGAATCATCCCTAGTCTTTTTAATTTCAGAGTATTAAAAATATGAGTAAGACATCACAAGTGAATCAGAGAAGGGGAAGAGAAATGCTAATGAAGGGAAGATGCACAACAGATGACTTGCTAGGCATGATATGTGTGTGTGCATGTATATGCATTTGCAAATGCATATGCATTTGAAGAAGGGCAACATGCAATTTACTCTTCTGAGAGCAAGAGTGAGACAGTGCCCTGAAGGTGCTGACTAGTCAAAACTCTATTTAGATGTGAAACTGAGGTCTTTGTAGACTTCATGTAGTGTATCTACCACTGTGAGGTGTTTTAAACAGTATTTTTAGCAAAAGCAATAAAGCTTAAAATCCCTGGCCCTAGATGGGACTAAAGCTTTTCTGATTTGTGGGTATATCTAAAATGCTGCAGCTGGAGCTTGGTGCAGCGATCCATTTTAAATAGGCTGTTACATCCACATCCTTTGCAACTGAACATATTTTTTGTGCCAAAAGTCAATCACATTAGTGGAAAGTCCTTATGTGTAAACTAGCAAGACTAGGCTGCCAACAAATCTGGTTAACTCAAGGATAGTTTCCCATTAATGTAGTTGTTTTCAGATCCTGAACTTGTGCAGATGTTATTTAAAGTTGCTTCCTTGTGTAGGGACATTCTTTAAATCTGTAGGCAGGTCCAGTCTTTCCTGCTCAGCTGCTGGAAATTTGTATGAAAGGGAGATTTTAATACTCTTTTCTCCATTTTAAAAGTCTCAGTTTATCATGTGCAAAGTCACATAACCCAGTACACAATTTTAGTCTTCTCAAGAAGAACTGTTACTGACATCCACTTTTCTTCTGGAGGGAGTTGTAGCTTTGAGCACAGTTTGTTCTCTCTTTAGTGCCAGAGATAACATTTGTCAGCAGTTTCATTCAAATGATGTCTTAGTGGCTCTTGCTTGCAGTTCTCACTCCTGCCTTTTTGTCACAGGAACTACTGATTGGCACATATCTGCGTTTACCTTACAGATTTATTGATGATACTATCAATCTTACTTAGGCAGAATGACAGCTCAAAATTAGACATTCTCTTGGCAGCATCTGCTGCTAGGCTTCAGCAAAGTGATAGTTTCGAGCCTTTGTTAAAGGACCAGTGATCTGGATCCCAAAATAAAGTTTTCAGATTCTAGACCTGAACGTCTCTAGCATCAGGCTATGAGAACAACTTGTGTGTGGGTATCATTTTGGGAAACCTTTTTCTAACAAATGGACTGTTTTTTAAAGCCAGATTCAGTTATTAGTCTAAACTATACTTTTACGTAACTGTTAGCTGGAATTAGATTTTTCATTCTTTAATTATTAATTATGGTGTTTACACATATGTCCAAGAATTAGAAATCATCATTTAGGACATAAGATATGTCTATCTGCCAACTCTATAATGTATAGAGACAAGTATTTTGTTCTAAACAGCTTAAGTAAAGCAGCTCCAACCAGTTTCTAACATGATTATTTTATGACATTTAGAATGCACTGGAACAAGCTTTCTTCTTAGTCTCTTAATGGCAAAGATAGAAATAATAATACCTTAAAGTATTGAGTTTGTAGGTCCATGATTACACAAGGCAAATACTAACTTCAAATGTTCTGAATTGATCCTGAAGGATTTTAGCAGTGTTTTCAGACACTTTTCAGACCATAAGTCGTGTTTTATAGATATATGGATATACATTATTTGGCAGATTCTTTCTTCCCCCTCCTACTGCTGCACTTGGAAGCTTGACTCTAGTAAAGAAAAATTGACTATAGTAAAGAAATTCATTCACTCTAATCTGTAAAAGATGTTTTTATTTGCAGTGCTTAATCTAACATATACCCAAGTAAACTATACCTATGGATGCTATACTTTTGTGTAAAGAGTATCACAGAGAGTATTTGATAGACCAGCTAACAGAGTCCAGAGAGCAGTGAGGCAGAGGTTCAGAAGCAAGAAAGAGTAGTCTTTCTGGTCTACTGTGGAGTTCAATCTTAAATATTGGTTTATGTGAGACTTCTGTAACTACAGGGATTAAGATCAGAATGGATTCCTCAAGAAGGTTGTGGAATTGAATGTAGGACATGTATAAACAAGTTAAACAAACTTGTGTTGAGAGTGGTTTGCGGACGGTTGGATCCTTCAAAGGCCTGAGAGACAAAGTATTGTCACAATTTCTCTCCCTCCCTGTTCTAATTTGAGGGATCTTCTGATTTCTTTAATGGATTGATTTAAACATGAAGGACCTAATACTCATGAATATTCAGGATTCACTAGCTGATAATTGAGAGAGATTTCAATTTTGTGTATTACCCACTAAAATAACTGGATCACTACAGA
Source organism: Numida meleagris (assembly GCF_002078875.1). Classification (NCBI taxonomy): domain Eukaryota; kingdom Metazoa; phylum Chordata; class Aves; order Galliformes; family Numididae; genus Numida; species Numida meleagris. The sequence goes on from NC_034414.1 coordinate 42,539,174, forward strand.
TCTTTTTGTCGATGCACCACAGTGGAAAGGTTTCTCATGCTGCTGCAATATATTCTGCGTCTCATGGTGAGTGTTACGATGGGTTACCCAACTGCTGACTACTACAGCTATACCCATCCTAACAGTAAGGTTATTGCGATTTAACCAACTGGTGTAGTTAAAACAATGTATTCTTTGTGTGTGTAAACTTGAAGGTTACATTTGTAGTGCATGTGTTATGTAGAGGGGTGATTGTAAAAATTGACCTATGGACAAGTTATCTTTTCCCTTTTCAACGTAGAAGAGAAATATGGGACCTTTGTAATGAACAAAAAATATGAATTCCAGCTTTCTAGCAGCTCATGAAATTGTTGGTTGGGGTCATATTCTACCTTAGCAGTGAAAATAGAAACTATTTGTTGAATAGTTTTTAATAACAACTGTTAGTAAAAGAACGTTCCTCTGTTCATAGATTCTTTTGCAAATTCTACAAAACATCTAGAGTGGTAGCTAAAGGACTGAAAGTAAATTGTTCAAGCAGATCTAACCTTAACTATGGAAAAACATGGCTCTGTTTAGAAACAAAGACATAAAATTGTTGGAAGGAAAAGGGAGCTGCAAAATACAGCTGCAAAAGAATTCAGTGTGGATATTTTTTTGAGAACAGACTTATTAGCAGATAAAATTTTAAAATAAACTTCTGTTTTCAAATGCATTTCATTCCAAATGGAAGCTGATATTGGATTACCAGAAGAAAGTATCTGGTTTGGCTATATCTGAATTCTCACATAGTTAAACTATTAATGGCAAACCAAAAGTCAGATGCTTCTGCCTCAATTCAGAAAGTAAATATCACAATATTAATCCCCACTGTTGAATGTCCAATTAAAATTCCTGCTGTATGAGCCAAAGTTCTTTACTATGCATGATTCACAAATAACATCGTGTTTCCAAAACATGTCTGAAGACAAATTCCTACTGTATTTAGCAAAGATGAGAAGAACTAAAGCTGACAGACAACTATGAATGGAGCCAAATTGTGACATTCAGAGGAAGAGGTGGCACTGCATGATATCATGAGTCCACGTTCATTTTAATGGAGTATTCTGTAGCTAAAGCATTCTATCAAAGTCACCACTGACCTCAATAGACAGGATCAAGCCTATGAAAATCCATGCCTAAGAAGAAAATCTAAGGCATTTTCTTCTTTTGAATAAACATAGACAATGATCTCCATTTGAACTTGCTTAGGAAAAAAATGTAGTGGTATGTTGGACCCAGCCTTTCTGAGTAGACTGAAACTTTTTGATGTTATTGAGAGGAGACCCCTTACAATGCAAAGCAATGTGGACGTTTTAGGCTGAGAACGAAGCTTTAGTGAGCACTTTTGGGGACACTCAGATGGTAGGTAGAATAATCTGAAACTACTATTCCACCTCCAATTGATTGTAGGGAGAGGTTAGGCTTCTGATACATTTCAGCTAAGAAAGGCAAGTAAAATTAGATGAATCCAGGCCATTGTGTTCAGCCAGCTAAGATTCAGTATGATCACATGTGGCACAATTTGTTCTTTACGATGGTAGACTATCATTGTTTGTTGTAGTTAAGTACTACATTGACAAGTTTAGAAAAAAAGCCTTATGTAGACAGATCTATTTAGTCACTGACGGAAACAAGATCTGGGAGAATAATTTGAAGTGAATAATTTATTGGATGATTTCTGTCTTCTTTGCTCTGAATTATCCATGAACATAACATTGTTCTGGAAGATGTTAATGATTGTCACAGCATCGGCCTTTGATTTATTCACAGTTACAGACTTGGTTGAAGTTGTAAAATGTTGCAGGCAGCTTTCTTTCAGGATCATTGGAGGAATAATCAAATTTGGGCACCACAGAGTAACAATTGTCCAGACTTGGGTGGTATGCAATGTTTGACAATGCTATGGAAAAGAGTATAGTAAGAAGTGAATGTACTGGAATTTAAAAGCAAAAATACTGTGTTCTTGTGAGGGAATAAAAATAATTTCTGCCCCAGTTTATTAGTGCACAGACTTAGAAGCTGTTATTAATAAAACTTTGTGCTCTTACTGTTTTCATGAGGTTTAGAAGCGTGGGAATGTTTAAAAGAAACAGGTCAGTACTTAATTATATCTTTGATGTATTTTCTATTTTTTCATGTGATTAGGAACGACTTAGCAGAATCCACAAATCCACTGTTTGGAACCAGCAGGACAATATTTTCTCAGATGTAAATTTCCAGTGCTTATTGTACCTAAGTTATTTGAGGAGAACTGAACTGCTCAAATATCAGATTCTTTCTATTTCAAGAAAGTATTTGGCAAGCTGTTTTTGGAGGTCATCTTATTTTTAATTTTTACTGGATTATGAATGATTTTAGAAATTGTTTGATGGTGCAAGCATTCAGAATTTTTGTTGTGATTTACCTTCTGTGAAAATTTATCTTCATTTAAATTTCCCATGAATTTGCATGAAGATTTCATCTTGTAAACTCATTTTCTAGAATATTTGCAGAAGGCAAATGCAACAGGTTCATGAGAAGTGTCCAGGTGAGTTTACTTAAAAATGAAAACAAATACAGCAGATGCCTGACCTTGTTTTCTCTGTGCTGATGAAGTTGTTAAATGAGAACAGAGCTAATAGTGATCAATGAAGTAATTGCTAGACCCATCCATCTCACTGTGATGTACTGCTGTATATCTGCGTTATCACTGACCTTTGTTAATGGTCTTTCTTCCTGTTTCCAATACATATGAAAGTGCTTCTAATCCAGAGCAATGGAGAGATTTCATGAGCCGCTGAAACCAAAGCTAGTCATTCACATTCTTGAGAATATATTGCAATGCATATAATACATTACTCTCTGTTAATTTCAGTTAATTTGGATAATTGTCTATTTCATGTGTAGTCATTTAAAAAATGTAAAGGTCTACACAGAGGGTCAGACAAATTACATCTTTGCAATGCTGTAATTTAAGAATTATTTTATATATATATAATCTCATTTACATTTTACCAGTGAAAATACAGCTATCAATAGATCTAACAATTCTCAAAAAACAACCACCAAAAAAATTGACATCTAATTCTTTAGTTCATCCTTAACATATGCCTGATGAAGAAAATGGGAATTGAAAAATGAGCTGGATGCATTTCTGAAGCACATGAGGGATGTGCTGTGAACATCTGGGAATTAATCAAACAGCCGAATAAGAGCAGTAGGAAGAGAAATGGAAATGGTTTACTCTGCTCAGAAAAGACACATGCATTGCACACAAGCCCATGTGGTCTTCAAAATCAAAGCCTTGATTGTGGATGTCATAATGACTCAGTTCCCTTTTTTTTTTTCTCCCCTTTATCAACTGCCTTTTTGGGCAACTTTCTCCATGAGCTGTGAAATTGCACATTTTTCATTCACTCTAGGATAATTGGTCTTCTGTCATTTCAGTGTTTCTCCAAATCAGAAGAAAATCCATTTATTTTATAAAAGTTTGATTTGCTTTGTTTTGTCTTAAAGAACTGGCAGCAGTACTCATTGCATATACTTCTGTCAATGCAGAAATTTATCATAGTTGCTCTTTATCCTTGGAAAAAAAAGTCAAACCACCAACAAAGCTCCTTTTGAGAATGCTGTGAGCCAGTGAGTTCACCCTTATTTACTGTTTTGCTTTCTTTCACAGTCCTCAGCAAAATGCCTGAATGTGTCCATGTGGCTTTCTGAGGATAACTTGCTTTATTTTTTATTCTTTTTTGAAAGCGGAGCATGGGCATAAACATAGTCTCTGTATAGTCCTGTCATCAGATTTTTTGGCTCCACATGTGCCTGGTCACTTCCTAAATGTCTCCCCTCACAGCTTGCACCGAGAAGGCTGATAGTAAAATGGCCAACATGCAGCATGTGTTTAAAATGTGTGAAATGACTTCTCTGTGCAAAGAACATCTATTTTACAGCATCTGTAAAAACTCTTCTGCATGTAAATGCCTTGATTGTATGCTGCAGCCTGTGTTATGTACTTGTTAAAAAAAATTTAAAAAAAGTGCTTTTTTTTGGTTCTGGATCTCCTAGAATTTCATTTTTTTGTTCATTTCCATTCATAGCAACTTCTCCCTTGTCCAGATCCCCCAGTCTGTATTCTCTGAAGAAAGGTGTATTTCTCCCACTCAATTCATCTATGAAGCTGGCCCTCCTTCAGATTGGGCCGTCCTCTAGTGACAGTACTGCTTGTTTTTTACAATAGCCTGAACAAAAAGACCAGATCCAATAAGCAACAGAATTTGTTTGTGAATATAAATATGATGCCAGTGTCACAGCTCATCTTCTTTGTTTGTTTGTTTGTTTGTTTCTTCAGGCCAAGTTCATTCTTAATTATCAGTTATTTTTCACAGTTGTTAGGGCCTAGACCTGCCTGTTCCCATAAAAGCCATGGAAAAACTCCACCCAAAGAGGGTCGCAGCCAAAGGGTTGTGATAAATGGTTCTGTGTCAGGGTGGAGGCTGGTCACGAGTGGTGCCCCCCAAGGCTCAGTCCTGGGACCAGTGCTCTTCAATGTCTTCATCAATGACATAGACGATGGAATCGAGTGTACCCTCAGCAAGTTTGCAGATGACACCAAGCTGAGTGGTGCAGTCGATACATTGGAAGGAAGGGAAGCAATCCAGAGGGACCTGGACAGGCTGGACAAGTGGGCCCATGAGAACCTAATGAGGTTCAACAAGGCCAAGTGCAGGGTGCTGCACTTGGGCCAGGGCAATCCCAGGTATTTATACAACCTGGGCGAAGAAGTACTTGAAAGCAGCCCTGCGGAGAGGGACTTGGGGGTCCTGGTGGACGAGAAGCTGGACATGAGCCAGCAGGGTGCACTGGCAGCCCGGAGGGCCAACTATGTTCTGGGCTGCATTAAAAGAGGAGTGGTCAGCAGGGAGAGGGAGGTGGTGGTCCCCCTCTACTTGGCTCTTGTGAGGCCCCATCTGGAGTACTGTGTCCAGGCCTGGGGCCCCCAGCACAAGAAGGACGTGGAGCTCTTGGAACGAGTTCAGAGGAGGGCAACCAAGATGATCAGAGGGCTGGAGCACCTCTCCTATGAAGAAAGGTTGATGGAACTGGGCTTGTTTAGTTTGGAGAAGAGAAGGCTCCAGGGAGACCTCATTGTGGCCTTCCAATACTTGAAGGGAGCGTAGAAACAGGAGGGGGATCGATTGTGAGGGTGGATAGCGATAGGACAAGGGGGAATGGTTTTAAGCTGAGACAGGGGAGATTTAGGTTAGATATTAGGAGGAAGTTTTTCACACAGAGGGTGGTGGCGCACTGGAACAGGTTGCCTAGGGAGGTTGTGGATGCCCCGTCCCTGGAGGCATTCAAGGCCAGACTGGACGTGGCTCTGGTCAGCCTGGTCTAGTGGTTGGTGACCCTGCGCTTGGCAGGGGGGTTGAGACTCGATGATCTTTGAGGTCCTTTTCAACCCAAGCCATTCTATGATTCTATATGATTCTATGTGTTTGTTCTCCCATTTGATGGAAGAGAAAGCAGCATTAGTCACATGTCTGCTCAGCTGGAAGAAAAGGAAAAGGGAAGAAGGAGATCTGAAGTAGTTTTTTAAGGCAGTGGATTTCCTAAATCTGCTGCTTTCTTTACCTCCAGCAAACAGATTTGTTTAGGTTGCTTTTGCTTTCCTGCCTGAGAAAGCATTGACCATGTATCTCCCTCATCCTGTAGGCAGTGACATCTGATTTTCCTTATTATATTATATTAAAGCGAGTAGTTGATCCTGCCAAGCACAACTGAAATTCTCACTCTCGGGCTTCCCAGTTTCAGTGTCTTGTGGAACAGTAATTAATGATCGTTGGGGGAAGCAGGTTGGGAACTGTTGAGATCCTCAAGTGATCCTCTGTTATATCATTGTTCATGCATTGTAATGAAGCAAAAATGATCTTTCTTGGAAATTGTTCCTAGTGAGATTACAGTTATTAAATACCAATATTGCTTACAATAATTAAACTTATTTATCTAGGTTCCAACCCTGTCAATTTTGTCTCCCCTGAGATCCCATTGTTTGTTAGCCAAAAGCTGTGGGAGGATGTGTTATGAATAAAGCCATTCTCAAAACATATACTGTGCTGAAGAAACATCAAGGCTTCTAATTGGGAGCTATGAATTTCCTAGTGATAGGCAGTGGAGATATGGATAATTTGAAAGATGTAATGGAAGTTAATCCCTCTGTGATACGGACATAATTATCCAAACAGTGGTGTGTGCAATGTAATGAGCCAGCTTACATGAGTTTTTGCGCTAAGTTTAACAAAGCAACTTAACATGGACCTTAATCACAGAAAGGTGATGGTGAAGGAATGCCCTGGAACCTGGTGGAGAGAGAAGGTCTTACAGGAACTGAAGGCTGTGGGATTTGATTAGTAAGTCAGTAAGGATCTACATTTGGCTTTAACTTGCACTGGTAAAATAATGGTTGAGAATTTGGCCGTATTCAAGAAATAATCTTTTTCAGAGCCACAGGATTAGAATGACAAAGGATTTTGCCATGAAAATCAAGTTATGTCCTCATAGCAAAGCAGTATGGTTTAAGAGGAAGTTGCATCACTAACTCAACATTTGTGGCTGCAGGATATAATATTTGATAGAGTGGTTGGGAGTCCCAAGTTTTGTGTAGACAGCAAATCTGTGGAAAAGCAGTTAAGTACAGTGCTAGTTCTATGGGAAATGTACAGTATCTGCTTACATTAGAGGAAAACCCAAGTTTGCTGAAACCAGGAACAGACTCATGATTTCTGTCTATCAAACTAAAACAGCTGAGAATGTTTTTCAGACGAAAACATCAGTGTTGCTTTTTGTAACGTTGAAGCAAAGCAAAAGTTTCTGAAATCTGATTATATTAAATTTGATAGCACTGAAATAGTCACATTAAAATAATATCGAACATGCATCAGAATGGATTTACATGCTCTACTCCTTCTGCCTAAATAAAATGCTAACCTAATAAATAAAAAACTAGGAATAAATATATTAGAGAAAAGCAAACACAGGGCTAACCTGCAAAATATAAATACCCAGCCAACTTTGATAAAGGAATTTTTAAACATATTTTGTTTTTATTACTATTCATTATCTATATTATTGTAAAATTCATGTCTTCAGTTCCATTGTGTGGCCATACGCAAATCTATCTGAAAACAAGGATTTAGCCTGCCAGTAGTTAAGTGTTGTAGATCTTGCCTCTTCATTTTACTAAGTGAATTCAATTTCAGTGAAATTCCATGCAGAACTACATTTACAGGAGACAAGTTGAAGATTCAGGACCTGATGTAAGAAAGAATGTGAGGAGTGGCTACAGAAACCAATGAGGGAAAAGAGGCCCTAATGAAAGTAATAGAGTTTTAAGTTTCCCTAACACAGCTGTGTTAGCTGTGCACAGAAGAAACTTTTAGATTGTGCTGGAGCACAAAACATTATCACAACAACAACAAAAAATCAAAGATAATAGCTTTCATGGCTTATGTTTTCCTTTGGGGATTTCACATGCAGTTTTCAGCTCAGTATCCAAGATTAAATTAATAGGTCAAGTACTTCAGTCTGAGGCTTGTTGAATTGTTCTGCTGGGTATAAGAAAGATAACTCTAGAGCATCATTTTGGCTGTGGACTGTGTGTTGAAGAGCACTTGTAACTTGCATCTAAAATGATCAAGGTGATGTGAGGCAGCTGTACTTACAAATTTTTCATATTTAGTTAGACACAAGGGAAAAGTGGTATCCTGCTTGAGTTTTGGAAGATGGGGATGAAAAAAGAGATAATAATATTTCTAGGCCTCTGTGCTTGTGGTCACTGAACTGCTTTAGGGAGACAGCAGTTTAGTTTTCCTTTACATTCTTCCTTCCTTGTACTCTGATCACGTACAAAAAAATGGAAGCAGCTTCTTGCCACAACAGCTTCCCTTTTGCAAAAGAAACGATAGACTCCAAACCTGGGTAAAGCCTGGCTTTGTAGTTTGCTAGAGCAAGAACTGTTAAGAAGGAAACCTTGTCTGGCTTGTGTGACGTAGAATCATAGAATGGCTCATGTTGGAAGGAACCTTAAAGATCATCCAATTCCAGCCCCCTGCTGTGGGCAGGGTTGCCAACCACTAGATCAGACAATCTCTATGCTGAACTTTTCTCTATTCATTGTGACTTCACACGTATATCAAAGAAAAATGTACAATAGTTTAGGTCTCTGCCTAACACTCTGCCAACACAGTTCCATTCCTTGTGGAATGGTTTCCACTATTTTGTTTTGTTTTGTTTGAGATTAGTACTGTCCTGGAAACTGTTCACCACTGGAACAGACACTTTTTTTTTGAGAACTTTAGCCTGATACTGCAATTAACCTACTGTCAGTCCTTTCAGGGGATTTGATGAAGGACATGGGCACTGCTCTTACCCTATAAAGGCTATTTTAGCTAACCTATTCCAAGATTGAGTATACTAAGTTCCACGTGCCCTGAAATGCACTTATGTCTTGTAAATACTACAGACAATGATTTTGTGGCACTTGAAATTCTTGCTTCTTTGTTGGTACAGCACCTCTTCAGTTTGACAAACCAGACAGCCTGTGATATAGCCTGGAATCAAGAACAAACCACTGTTCTAGTCTTCATCTAGATTTCAGAACTTTTCTAGTTGGGCAGTCAGATTTCAGTTGGCTCTTTCTTTGTTCTGAGTGCACTTAGTGACTGCGTGCATACTTTGAATAACTGTGGGATCTGGTCCAGGGCTCTTCAAGTGCATTGTTACTTGCTGCAGCAAACATGTCTCTGATATCTCTCACCATCAGCTTTAACCTGCTTTGGAAAAATGTGAACTTCATTTTTCCTACTGATGTTATTTTCATCTATATAAATAATTAGGTGTTTTATGTGGAATAAAGTTCTAGATCTTGGGTTCTGTGTGTAGGCAGAAACATTTCTAGAGTACTGAAAAATCATTGAGTGAGAGCAAGGAGGGCAAAATTTGAAGTGCTCTCTCTGTTCTGTGGTATATTAAATTGAGATTACTTTTGGCCAGGATGCTGAATCTACTCAATGTTATTCTCTGGCATTTAGCAGATCCTTTTTAGAGTGTAGAAATTAAATTGTAGTGAACAGGACATTTACTGAAGCCAGCACCATCTTGCAGCAGATCTCCATGATGTGTCAAATTCAAACAGGGTATGTCCATCTTTACTGTGTTGTGATATCATATAAAACACCAGAATTAATCTTTTATTTACCTAGCTAAAATAGAGAGACTGAACAGCAGTAGAAGAGAAAGTCTTTGTAATTCTGGTTACTGAATTCAGTTCATCTCAGAGCTGCTCCTAAGGAATTTGAAATTCAGCTGTTTGTGTACTTCGACATATCTGTCTGTAATGCTGCTAAACACTGCCTCACTTACTGCTACCACAGTGATTTGAAAATTGCCTTAATTGATTCCAAATCATCTTTGTTTTGATATAGTTTCTACAAGAAAAGCTATAATCAGAAGAGAGAGAAATAGGAATTTTCTCACATTTCAAGTATATGTTTTAAAGAAGCTTGGACTACTTAGGAACTCTTTTCTTCTTTGTGCATCAGTAAAAACATTCACAGTGTTGTCAGCAGAGCTGTTTTCATCAACACAAGTTTTTGCTTAAAAAGAACATTACTCTCAAATGAGAAACAGTGGGAAGACAAAAAGAAAATTTCTCTCTAGTTTCTTTCCCGAGAGGCAGATAACATATTGACTACTGCATTTTCAACCTGATTCTTGCAACACTAGAAAAAAAATTTCATCGAGACCATTACATGTGTTTTTAAAGCTATTAGAGAGGCACCATTCAGCTTCGTTCTCTGCTTGTGGTGAAAATTCAGTTCAAGGCTGACTTCATGTAGGAATCAAGACATATGGTGAAACATATTGAAATAAATGCATGCAAGTATCTTGTTATTAAAATTCTACAGTTATATACTTAAAAAGAAAGAAACAAAAAGCAAAAATAAAAAGAATCAGATCATTAATAAAACAGACCTCAAATGAACTTCCAAAGGTGCATTTTTGCACATTAGACTAAATCTTTGAGGTGAACAAATAGCAGGAAAAAGCTGAGAGCTGAAAAGTCTGTGCAGCTTTTTTCTTACTTGTGGGGAACTTATTGGAAAACATAGAAGCATTTTAAGTTAATTAAAATAATAACATAATTAATGTTATTTTGAATGTGTCTGTCACTAAACATTAATTATCCTGTAGCCACTGGAACAACATAATGAAAGCATCATTTATACTGATTAGTGTAAAACTGTATTCCTTTGGTAAAATTTGGATGTTGTCAAATGAAGATAAATGGAGTACCGAACTATATATTAGTTCAACAAAAGCAAGTCTGTGTTACCTGGTTTGAGAGGTCTTGGGAAAAAAAGCCTCCTGGTGAAGAAGTTCAATTGCTGGACTTGTGCTCATTAATTCTGGCAAGTAGCAAATGGCACACATTAGGTGAGGAAGGAAATTAAAACAATAACAGAAAGAAGTAATGATTTAGAACTGACTACTATTTATTCTCCTTAAGAGAGTCTTAAGATAAGGAGATAGGAATCCTCAAAAGTTGAGAGTACTGATTATCACAGGTTTCTTTCTCCCTTGAGGCTTCCCTTTTTAAACTTTCCTCAGAAAACCAAAAAATTTCATGAAAAAGTTGCATGTCTTCATCATGCAGATTCTTTCATGGAGGATCTCAGCACTAGGGTAGGACACACACTCACTTAGCCTGAGCATTTCTACTTGCAGCAAAGGGTCTTTCTAGGAATATGACCGCTAAACATTAAAATGACTTAGAATCCAGTGCACTTATACAGAGCCATGCAGGATGTTAGGAGTGCATCATCTTTGTTTCTGGCCCTATATCCCAGATAAACCCCATTACAGTAAATACCTCAGCCCTGTACAGCATGAGCTGTCTGGCAGTTGGCCTCATTTCCCATACCCAACTGCTTCTCCTTGGAGGAAAAAGACTTGTGCTACAGATGAGAGACTGGCGTTTGGCTTATCTTCATATGGCCTAAGTGTGACATTCCTGAAATAATTCAAAATGGGTATGAACATCTTTCCCTTTAAAATAGCAAATCTGTCTCCAAATCTTTCTCCATGTTCCTCACTGGAACAGGTTGCCCAGAAAAGGTTGTGACTGCCCCCTCCCTGGAAACATTCAAAGCTGGGCTGGATGGGATGTTGAGGAACCTGGTCTAGAGGGAGGTATCTCCCTATAGCAGGGGGGGTTAGAACTAGTTGATCTTAATGGTCCCTTCCAACCCAAACTATTCTGATTCAGCTCCCACTACAAGCCTATTTCATACAGCTGCTGAATTTGGGAAGTGGTGAAGGGCTTACTTTTATTGCTTCTGTGAACTGTTCAGAGAAGGGCAATGAAGCTGCTGAGGGCACAAGTCTTATGAGGTGCGGCTGAGGGAACTGGGATTGTTTAGTCTGGAGAAGAGGAGGCTCGGGGGAGACCTTATAGCTCTCTACAACAACCTGAAAGGATGTTGTGGTGAGGTGGGAGTCAGCGTCTTCTCCCACATAACTAGCAATAGAACTAGAGGGAATGGCCTCAAGTTGTGCCAAGGGAGGTTCAGGTTGGACATTAGGAAAAATTTATTCCTTGAAAGAATAGTCATGTGCTGGAATGAGCTGCCCAGGGAGATGGTCGAGTCACGGTCCCTACAGGTGTTCAAGGACCGTTTAGATGTTGTACTAAGGGACATGGTTTAGTGGGGAAATATTGGTGGTAAGTGCAGAGTTGGACTGGATGGTCCTGGAGGTTTTTTCCAACCTTGGTGATTATATGATTCTATGAACTATGCAAGTCTGAGGCCCTATCAGTTAAACTAGAAATGGGGAAAGTAGCAGAGGTTTTACACATTATGACAGAGGGACATATAAATGGCATTAAGCAGTCAAAAAACTGAGTGCATTAGCCTTGAAATAAGACCAAACGCCTGGGATTTAGTGCATTTGCAGAAGCCTGTGACACAGCCTTGTCTGTAGCATGCAGATGTAGAAACTGAGAGTTTATAAGCTGACATTTTTTTGTGTAAGTAAATAAAAAGCTGAGCATGCCTAGCATGAATAAGATGTGTTCCCATAAGAACTGTAGGATTTATTACCTTTTGTGTCCATATATGTTTATCTAAATGAGTCATTTATCAAGTAGTTTGGAAGTGCTCTTATGTTAAGTTTGCCTCTTATGTTTCTTTTTGCCAGATGGTCCTTGGGCTTGTCCGTTTTCCCTCTCACTCCCTCATCTATCTGGGAGCAGCAGTTGGTAGCTGTTGTGGTTTAACCCAGCGAACAGTTAAACACCACACAGCCTTTTGCTTACTCTCACCCCTCCAACTGTGATGGGGAGAATAGAAAAAAAAAGTATAGAACTTGTGGGTTGAAATAAAAACTATTTACTAAGAAAAAGAAGTGAGAAATAATGGTAATTATAATTATGTATGTATACATGTACATTTCTACCTCATCCTCCCCCTGCCCTCTCATGGGCAGGACAACTGGAGAAGCTGAGAAACTGAAATGTCCTTGGCTCTGTACAACACTGCTTAGCAACTAAAACATCAATGTGATATCAACGTTGTTTTTCTCCTAAAGCCAAAACATAGCATCGTATCAGACACTATGAACAAAATCAGCTCTGTCCCAGCTGAAACCAGGACAGTAGCAAAGTGACAGGAAGAACTGTTGCTCCAGAGCTTTAACCATGACACATGAGAGTTATATACATCAGTCAGATGTTCTCTAGCTTTTGTGACTTACATACTCCCTTTCTTTCATGGGATGCGTTTAGGATCCCATTGGAAGCAATTAGATATGAAACATCAACATATATTTATTAAACAGGCACTGTTTTCATTGTTCCCTCAAGTGTGATTTAGCAGTGCTACAAAATCAAGACTTGGAGTAATGTATATCCTCTCATTGTTCAAACAAAAGGAAAATAAACAGAAGCAGTAGGTACAGATTGTATATTGCTGCTGAGCTTCTCAGTCAGTGGCAAGCTAATGAGAGAAAGTGTGATAGTCTGACAGGAGGTATTGCCTTTGATGAGGCTGGAGTTGTACATGAAGTAGATTCTTGAATTTGTTTATTTTTTTTTTTTAACTCCAGCTAGCTATCTTCAGGGAGAATGTGCAGACCTGACCATCTGAGAAATTGCCACATGGAGAGTACCCACCCTGTACATCAAGCTGCCTGTTTTCACTATAACTTTTCTGTGAAACGTTAGCCTAGCCTGTCAGTCACAGCTTCTGAGGGTAATGATGAGCTCAGACTGGAACTGATAGTTCAGCTGGAGATGGAAGCACATTTGACGCTTTCTTGTGTATTTGTGAAGTGGCTCAAAACTTTGTTCTACATTATGGGCCACAGCAAACAAAATGGTGAGGAATGTGCAAAAAATCAGGTGCAAAACCACAGATAGAAATGCAGAGTACTCAGTATTGAAACATACTCTGATTTAATTGTCATTCGCAAACACTACACTCCTTTTAAATAATGCAGTTGAATCATATTCTGTTTTGAATCCATAGGTTTCACATATCTCTGTTTTGGCTACAGTTTGGCTTAGACTTGATTTCATTGGACATTCATTATTTTCATACTAGTATACTTCTACTGACTTTGATCATGTGTGATTTTTCTATGGATCAAATCTTTTGCCTATAGAATTAAACCACACTTTTAGTTAGAAGTGTCTTGGTTTCCACTGACAATTCTGTTACTGTTGGGTTTGCCTTCTGTGGAGAGGAGATATATTTAAACTCTCTCCACTTGTCAATCCATACTGATGTTTGCAGCAGAAGATGAATTTGCCATTTGGCTAAACGTACTGTCAAGGATTCTGGTCCTGATAAGTTGCTGCATTGGTCTGTGTGTGTTCAGTGACTCAATCCATGCTAAAGATGTCCCCTATTTTTACAGGAGTAACCTGTAGTGGTTCCTTATTGGAATAAGGAACACACTGCCCCTTTTTGTTTTATTTTGGAAAGAAAATTAAATTCCCTGCATATGATTTGCTCTTGCCAAATCCACATTGACCATTAACCCTTTGCTTACTATAATCTACATATTCATGAGTTTTTAGCTTTGCTCTGATAAATCTCCTGAGAGTCAAAATTAAGCTGACTATCCTATAAATCTCCAGCCTCCTCCATTTTTTTTTTCTGTTTAAAAAGCCCAAACCAATGTAACATGCAATTTGCTAGGGTATTGAGAGTTCACCCATTCTTCAATAGTTTCTACATGTAATTTCCATAGTAATGTTTTAGAAATCTCCCTAGTTTATTTTTCTGTAATTTTTTTTTCAATCCCAACTGATAGAACTTCTAACATATCTAATTATTATCTAAATAGTTCCTTTACGTATTTGAGTTTGAGTTACTGAACTTTTATCATTGGTTTAATATTAGCTACCTCATAGCAATCATCTGTGAGAGCAAAATAGACATTAAAACTCATGAAGCAGTGTATATTTTGATTTCTGTCCTTGGAAAGGAAGATCAACCTGTTCCTAGGTCTTCCACTTAATACTAATAAACATCCAGAAGATTTCTTGTTGCTTTTAGTGTTCCTTGGTAGTAACAACTTCTGTCTTGACCTTTCTAAATTTACCCATATATGTCTCTGCTGTGATATTGTACTCCTCCTTTGTAACCTCATCTAATTTTAAGTGCATGTAAGTCTCTTGCAATCAGTGGAAGACAGCCAGCTGAACATGAGCCAGCAGTGTGCCCAGGTGGTCAAGAGGGCCAACAGCATCCTGGCTTGTATCAGAAATAATGTAGTTGGTAGACTGGGGAGGTGATTGTCCCTCTGTACTTGGCACTAGTGAGTCTGCATCTTGAGTATTGTGTTCAGTTTTGGGCCCCTCACTACAAGAAAAAACATTGAGGCCCTGGAGTGTGTCCAGAAAAGGGCAACAAAATTGGTGAGGAGTCTGGAACACAAGTTTTATGAGGAGCAGCTGAGGGAACTGAGATTGTTAAGACTAGAGATAAGGAGGCTCAGGGGAGATGTTATTGCTCTCTACAGCTGCTTGGAAGGAGGTTGTGGCGAGGTGGATGTCAGCTTCTTCTCCTAGATAACAGCAATAGGATGAAAGTAATGGCCTTAAGTTGCATAAGGGAAGGTTCAGGTTGGGTATTAGGAGAAATTTCTTATCAGGTTGTGGTGATAGACTGCAAAATCTACTCCCATTTACTGTCCCTGGGAGTGTTCAAAAAATGTGTAGACATAGCACTGTGGAGTGTAGTTTAATGGGTATGAGGGTAACGGGTTGAACTAGATGATCTTGAAGATCTCTTAACAACCTTAATGATTCTATGAATGGTTGTGTGTGATTTTGGGAGAGTAACTGAACATATTTCTCTCTAACTCCTAATCCACAAATAAACAGAACAAGGGATGGAGCTATATAATATCTCATATCAATGCGGTCATTAGTAGGGAAAAACATTTGAATTTTTGTGATGGAATGCTAAGTGCCCTTTCTTCCATGTTATATGAATAAAATAAATTATGCAGGCTTCCCTTTCCAGAAAGCTGAATATGTTTTGACAGACAGGCTGAGAACTGAAACCAACAATGATTTTGGTAAATGAATCCATCTGCTAGTGCTGTGGAAGGCAGATGCTGAAGTGCCAAGCTGTGAATACAGGGATTTGTAGACTATGGGTTTCTGCTTCATTCCTTTGGATATTGATGATATCATGGGAATGAAGAATATCATAAGGGAGGAGGAAAAGGTCAAAAATGACAATCATATGTGCTCACACCTTGGCATGTTTTCGTTGCACAACAGTTACACAGGAAGTGAAGAACATGCTGTCAAACTTACACATCAAGGGTAACCAAGAACTGCAGAAAAAAGTGCCCACTTTGTATTTTCCCTTCTGTGGCAATCTATTCTTAAAAATGTGTCTGCTTTAGTACTTTGCAGTATCGTGCAGTGATATCAATATGCCCACTTGCATGAATTCTATAAATAAGTTTCCTGATAGAAATGAGCACTTCTAATTTAATATGTCTACCTGTAAGGTTTGCACTTTTCACCTGCAAACAAGATGGACAATAAGTATTACATCACATCAATGCCTATAATGTATAGGCAGTTTTAAATTTAAGCCTTTCTTAAAATACAATTGGAATGTGACTTTATTTATAACTGACCTGTGATGAAAGTGTTCCTTGATATGCCATCGAAGAAGATAAACATTTATTACTTAGAAAGGGGCACAGCAGAAAGGATTTGTACGGGTGTGATACAAATAATATTTTGTATGACTTGAATTTCTACAGTGTTTTTTATTATGCATACCATTTTCTCAGGTTCTGAAGTAAAACAGACTTTGTTAACGTCATTATTACTACAGTTTTGATGATCCTTTTCTGAACGAAGAACTGTAGTACTGTATACCATAGCCAATCTATAACAGGTAGAATTCAAAACTGCAGCAGGAGGCACCAGCTTGTGTACTTCTATGACCTCCTGCAGGGAAATCGTGTTGTCTTGACAGTGTCTAGACTAAATAAAATATTGCACATAAGCAACTGCAGAGTGAAACAGTGAAAGATGAAAGACAGAAGGGTGTTGGGGAGGTGATAATTAGCATTTGTGCATTATAAAGTTATCCTAGTAGTTGATTATTCTGTTTTGTACATATATTTCTGCTATAAAACTACTCTTACAGAAAGTTTCTCAATCAACAGATTTGATATATTATTGGGAAATTTAGGCAGATTTCTTTGACAGAAACAGAAGCGAGAAACATCCCACTACAGTTTGTTGTAATATACAAATTTTTTCATATTATCTGTTGGAAAAGAAGTTGCCATTGAGTTGGTCTCTTGATTTTTGAAGATAATGTGCCTGCCCATGGTTTTCTGCAGAGCTGACTTCCCCCTGGAGGTTTCTGGTGTGGTGTTTTCAGAGGTCTCTGGCTCTTTCAAAAGCAAGTGACCTAGCTTCTGAAAACACTACTTTTTTTTTCACTGCTCATCTGACAAAATACAATTCTTTAAAAATGTAATTGAGTTAATGAGTATAAACAGATATATTTTATTTTGTCTTCATCTCATTAAAATAATCTTGTAACTAATGAGCCTCATAATAAGTGATTTGCTGGTAGCTGAACCCGGAACCTCAAACAACAGAGCAGAGGCTTCAGCCATTTGGTTTGACAGAGTAGTAGACTGCACTAGATGGACGCAGCAGAAGGTTGTTTTCCTCTGTTATTGATTTGCCAATTAGAAAAATGCAAAACACTGAACTGGTGGGTGGATATTTTTGAAAGGATTCATCACTGACTTTAATGGAAGAGGAAGCAAACAAATGCTAAGCTATTTCAGCTGTGTGGTCTACAGGTCTTTGCAAATGTACTCATACATATGCACCACTGTTTGTGTATGCAAAAGAGTTTGGCAAGACGGGCACCATGTAAATTAAAAGAAGAAACAATAACTCAGGAGTACTTGAAGTGAACCTGAATAAATGGCAGCTAGGCTTTAAGTGTTTGGCTGTTGTAGCAGTTCTGCACTTTGTGGACATAATGAATACGTTGTGGCTTGCCAGTCCTCAAAACAAAGGTTTCACCACCTTCTTGAAAAATGAATCAGATTCTGGTAACACAGCATTTTCTTAGGCAAATAAAGGATAATTTTCCACCTTATAGCAGTTTTCAAAAAATACATAAGGAAAAAAAATAGAGTCACAAAAGAGAGTAGCTGAGAATCTGAGATTGTCTTACTTTGAGTGATACACTAGGAATACCTAGCTGCCTCTTTAAGATCGCACTCAAAACCTTAAGGCAAGGGAAAAACTTCAAAACCTGTATATTAACATTTCATTTCAGGAAACAGCAAGGTCAAGGCTTGAAAAGAAGACATTTTCAGCACTGGTAATGAGAATCAAGATAAAATTCTCCATGAGTAAGGCACTTACTGTGATGATTAAGAGGGAATAATATATTTGATGCATACAGATTTATACAGGAAATTCACATGACTATCAAGTCCGCAGACTTTGTAAGAGTTACAGCTCCCATGACTGTAGTCAAGAATTTTAATGCATATTTCCACTTACCTTCTACTTCTTGAGATATGTTAAATAGAATCATGTGAATTATTTTCTTGGAATAAATAGTATTATACACTTAGCCTTCTTCTTGTAGAATGATTTTCAAAATGAGCTGCATTGCTGATTAATAATTTGCAAATGTTAATTCTATTCTGTAGGGGATAGAAAATATTTGTTGATAGGGTTATAGAAGAATTTAACTTCTTGTGTAGTCATAAACATGTGACTGGTCACTGGCAAATGCTGTATTGTTTGTTTGCTCATTGGCAGAATGAAAGATTTTAAAAGAGAAATGCATGATGAAGAATGAATAAAGAATAACCATGCTTTCTGGTATGAATTTTTGAGCAAATTATGTGTGCTAAAATTTATGATACTTTCAAGATTTGTGAATGTTTTTCATAAATAAGTCATCACAGCACACATTAACTTTGAGTATTATGACCCTATGAATAACAGTGAAGCAAAATTGCCATTTATTTTCACAATATGTAGCTGGTAACAGGGAGTCTCCAGGTTATGGACGAAGAACAAATAGCTTATTTGAACCATGCCAATAAGCTTTAAATTCCATCGTAGTCCTTGAAAGACTAGTAAATTGTAATAAATACTAAAAGATCACTTGAGAACACTAGAAGAAAGGATACAGAAGCATTTTTTTCTCAGTCGTATAAAACCAATGTAATATTGTACTAAAGTGCTTAAAGCAATAGTTACAGAGATATATTATCAGTTTTCTTTAATGAAGTAACAAAATTTTCTGCATTTTTTTTTAAATTCCTTTTAGTTGGATCACTTTCCAGGATTTTTTTTTTTTCCCAGAAGAATTAAGTACTTATACAATTTATTACTTTTTACTAAATGATTTGGTTTTGGTAGAAAAAAATATGGAATTAAATAATTTCTGTCCACAGAAGATGTGGACAGAGCACTAAAACATTTCAGTAGATGCTTGACTTTCAGCAAAAATTCAGTTATGAAAACTGCACTCTTCTAAAACTTTATTTAATTCGAAAAGACAAACTGAATTTGAAGTGGCAGTTATGTATACATAAAATTTAGATTAAAAAACCTCTACTATTTAATGGCAGTAATAAGCCCAGCTAGAAAGGATAATTAGGAAGCTGAAGAAAGTGTTACCATATAAACAGAAATGAAACAGATTGCTTTAATTGATTTTACAGTTTTAGGGTCTTTCTTACAAAAAGATGCAGGTTATGTGAATCCATTCTTATCAGAGTAGAAAGATCTAAAACCTGAACATTTAAAGAGCAAATAAGATGGGTAGTTTCCTAATGACTTCAAGGTTGCTTTCCTGAATAAATAACAGAGAGAGCACATTGTGTTCATCTATAGACTTCAGACTTTCCACAGTCTATTCTGTCAGACCATGTCCAGCTTACTCTATGATACAACTTGCTTCTCATTATTTCTTGCTTTTCCTAACATTGTGTCATCTGAATATTTGGTCATCGAGAGCTTCGTGTTTCCTCCTGGACCATCAGTAAAGCACTGCATAACATGTGGCTTGGCAACATGACCTACAGAAGAATTCTTTATTAACCAGTTATGTTTAGGTATGTCACTTAGGTAATTATTAATCTGCTGAGTGCTCTGCTGATATTGAATATTGTGAGTTTTTAAATCAGAAGACCACACTGTACTAAGGCAACTCCCTTAGTGAATTATTTAACATATATCTCTGTATTTTCATTTATTAGCCAAAGAAGTAATCTCTCTCCCCAAAAAATCCTTCTTTTTTCAGCTTTCACAAAAATTGGTTGAAAAACAGAAAACATTCTACCACTCTGCTGACAATGATCTTTTTTTTCTTCTTCATAATTTTGTTCATGAGTAACACCAGAGTAATTAAAATGAAGTGACCGAGATCATGTACCTCTTTGTGACATTGGCAAAATATTAACACGTTCCCTTTTCAAAGATTCCACGTTTGCACATTTCTTTATGAAATGATTGCTAGATTTATTTGCAAAAGCCACTTGAATGCTGACTTACTCACAGTTAGTTCAGAAATAGAAGAGGTGAAGTACTTAGAATAAATTATTGCTCATCTCTGCATACAAAGTATATAGATGTTTTATACTGCTGAAGAGTGAATATATGAAAAGAAAGGTGCAGGATTGAACTTCAGCTTCTCTCTGCCATCAGAAGCTGAGAATATCCAATATTCTTTGGAGTGGTGTATTCTGACTGATGGGTGTGCACAAATGTGGATGAAGGGGCAGGGAAAATAGCAGCTAAGTCTTCTCCCATCCCTCTAGTCAGATAACACTCAGATTTGGGGTAACCTCATACATAGTCCTAAATTCTGAATCTTTTCAGGACTCTTGAGATGTCAGATGGGAGACAGGGAGGTGAAGAGATAAACTTGATAAGAGGGTGACTCAGAAGAGAAGCCAAGCTGGCGTGAAGCAGGAGTTATCCATTTCCACAGACAGTAGAAGGCAACTAGTCTCTCAGGCTGATCTTAAGTTTGACAATCCAAATATTTTTCAGTATAATACTATCTAAATGTTCCAATATTGAAACTTGATGGTATGCAAGATTGGACTTGCAATAGTTACCTATAAGGAAGCACATCATTCTTCACCTCTGGTGAGAAATTTGAAAGAAATAAATGAAGAATTTGCTTTATCTTTCCAAGAAGCCCCATTCCTGGAGGTGTTCAAGGGCAGGTTGGATGGGGTCCTGGATAGCCTGATCTGGTGGTTGGCAATCCTGCCCACAGCAGTGGTTTAGAACTGGATGATCTTTAACATCCCTTCCAACCTAAGCTATTTTGTGATTCAGTAGGAAGGTCCAACAATTTCAGCTCTCCAGAAATATCACAAATTATAAAAGCCACGCTCTCTGAGTTCTCCTGATAAAGTCATTGCAATCAGGTGAAGTCCCTGGTGACTGGAAAAAGGCAACATCACACCTATTTTTAAGAAGAGTAAAAGGTTGACCATGAAAACTACTGGCCTGTCAGTCTCACCTTTGTGCCAGGGAAGATCATGGAACAGATCCTCCTGGAAGCTATGCTAAGGCACATGGAAGATAGGGAGGTGATATGGGAGAACCAGCATGACTTCACCGAGGGCAAATCCTGTTTGACCAACCTAGTGACCTTTTACGATGGTGTCACTGCATCAGTGGACAAGGGAGCCACTGATCTCATGTGTCTGGACTTCAGTTAAGGCCTTTGTCATGGTACTCCACAACATCCTTCTCTCCAAATTGGAAAGATATGGATTTGATGGGCAAACTGTTTGATTGACCTAGAACTGGCTGCAAGATCAAGTCCAGAGAGCTGTGGTCAATGGTTCGATGTCTGGATGGAGATCAGTGATGAGTGGTGTCCCACAGGGATCGGTGCTGGGGCAAATACATTTTAATATTTTCATCAGTGACAACAGGAGTTGAATGCACTCTCGACATGTTTGCTGATGATACCAAGCTGTGGGGTGCAGTCAGTGCATCAGAGGGATGGGATGCCATCCAAAGGGACCTAGACAGGCTTAAGCAGTGGGCCCAGGTGAACCTCATGAGGTTCAACAAATCCAAATGCAAGATCTTGCACCTGGGTCAAGGCAACCCTCACTACCCTACAAGCTGGGGGAATGAAAGGATTGAAAGCAGCCCTGCTGAAAAAGACCTGGGGGTACTGGTGGATGGCAAGCTGGACATGAGCCTTCAAAGTGCCCTTGCAGCCCAGAAAGCCAGCTGTATCCTGGGCTGCATCAAAAGAAGTGTGACCAGCAGGTCGGGGGAGGTGATCCTGCCCCTTTTCTCTGCGCTGGTGAGGCCTCACCTGGAGTACTGTGTCCTGATATGGAGTCCTCAGTACATGAGAGACGTAGACCTGCTGGAGTGCATCCAGAGAAGAGCCACAAAAATGATCGAAGGGATGGAACACCCCTCCTATGAGGACAGGCTGAGAGAGCTGGTGCTGCTCAGCCTGGAGAAGAGAAGGCTGCGAGGTGACCAGGTAGTGGCCTTTCAATATCTAAAGGGGAGCTACAGAAAAGAAGGGGACAGACTCTTTAGCAGTGTCTGTTGTGACAGAACAAGGGGAAATGGTTTCAAGCTTAAAGAGAGGAGATTTAGGTTAGATATAAGGAAAAGGCTTTCATAGTGAGGGTGGTGAGGCGCTGGAACGGGTTGTTTGGTTGATGCCTGGAGAGTTTCAAGGCAAGGCTGGATCAACCCCTAGGCAACCTGATTTAGCTGTGCATGTCCCTGTTCATTGCAGGGGAGTTGGACTAGATGACCTTTAAAGATCCCTTCCAACTCTAAGGATGCTATGATTCTAAAAGATGGCTGGATACATTTGGTTATTTACTGCATAGAGGGTATGGTAAACACTTATATATAAAGCCCTCCCACTGCATTACAATGTTCAGAGTAGATCCCTTGCTTTCCAGACTCCTTGAACCATGAATGTATGGAGCCTAGGTGCAGATGGATCCACTTCTAGTCCCAGACTTAGTCAATGGCTTATGTCTAAGGGACAATCAGTCTGAGATATGTGATCTTAGTGAGGCTAACAAGGCTTGAAATGATTAGTCAGTTACCAAGGATCTATATTGGCAGGACATTTTGATGGCAAGAAGTACTGGATCTCTACGTAGGTGTAACCTTGATAGGTGTCCCTATTCAAGGAGAGATCCTGTCATGCAGCCTGCTGCCTCACAGGAGAGCTCAAAGGAGGTTCTTGGGCTGCTCATTGTTTATGGTGTAAGATAACTGACTTATAGTTAGAAGTTACTTCTTTTTTTTAGGTGCATGCTCAACTGGTCTTCAGCTGTTGAACAAGATGTCTGTCAATAGTTCTTTCAGCCCCCAAGTTTGAGGTGGATTTGTGGTCTTCAATATGTCTTAGCAAGAGTGTTATCAGTATTGTCGCTCACTCTCGACTGTGTAAGGCCTTGTTTGTGAGGGCATTGAGGGAAAGAAAGAGGGGAGAAGAAGCAGGGGGTATCAGGGAGAGCATACTGTCACAAAGTGGGATTAGTACAGCCACTGGGATAGGCAGGAATGTTCACGGGGTTTCTTATGCTCATATTTTTCATTTTCTAGTATTTCTCAGAAATATTTCTATAAATTGAATAAGCTATAAAAACAACATCAACAACAACAAACCAAAGCCCCTCACTCTATCTACAGGTAGGGAGCTTGATAAATTTGCAATGAATTATTTGATTTCCATGGTAGTCTCATTACTTACTAACAAAATGTGTTATTAATAATGAAATAGGACACCTACTTAAAAACTACATGTAAAGCTCTATGGCAAACAATGACAGGAGATGACAAGAACCCATTCAAAACTGCAGAATACTGATGAGTTAATATGTCTTTCTTAAGATTTGGTCTTTTGGTGTGCATTTTTTTATGAATTTCTCTTTCATATTTCTTTGCAGCTGCCGCATTTGACTTTCAAATCAGAGCAGCTTAGTGGATTCAAGAGATAACAGTCACAGAAGTACAGCCACACGCAGGGGTATACACAATACCACATGAATGTTGATGGCATAAGTAGACCTGGAAAGCTGTAAGTGTTATCATAGCCCTGTTATTGTAATATGTTGTCATAGCCTTGGGGCTTGAGATGATACCCCAGCATGCACAATACTATAACAGCACAGGTGCCGAGACTGAAAATATGTTAAACTGTTCAAGTGAAAATGGATATAATTTAACTAGAAATTGAAATGCAGGGGTTTTGTTTTGTTTTGCTTGCTGGTTTGTTTTCAGAACAAATGTATTAAAAACATTTTGAGACTCTTTTGTTGGAAATAATTGTTAAAGCTTCTTATTTTGTTAAGCAGTTTTAAGCAGTAAATAGTTATTTTTTTCTGTTCTGAATTGTTAATATGATCACTTTTTCAACTTTAAAAAAAGACACAAAAATTAAGAAAAAAGGAGAGACTAACAGTGGAGGAAATGCAGCTTAGTGTAGATGTTCTCAGGACAAAATTATCGCAGTCTTCAAGTTTTCAACAGCGTTCACTCCGTTCTTCCTTAAGAGTTAAAGGTGTATGGCTGGGTTAGTTAAGACTCTGGAATGCTGCTGCTCTTTCCTGGTGACAGACTGAGTTGATGAGCCACCACATTTTCTTGCATTGGTGCCAGGTGATACACTAGGTCTCAGAATTGTGCAAAAGAGAAGTTTCAGATGAGATGAATGTATAATAAGATAAATCAATGTTTGTATGTTTTAGTCCAGTATTTAACATAATGGCATAATTCCTGGAGGTAGAATTTTCAGAAGAATAGATGTACATTAAAACCAGAAGATTTGGCAACTGCAGTCACAGCATATGTTTTGTTAAAGGGAAATATCTGATCTTTTAAAAATCTAAAATAACTTCCAACCTGATAGAAATTCCATCTGTCTATGTGTAGGGATCAGAGCTATAAATGCAAGCTGGAATTTTCCCTTGCACTTGTAAAGAACACCTAGATGAATTTAAGGATATGTTCTAAAGCCTACAAAATGGACAAAATATCCTTGCACTTACACAGCTTCTCTGTGCATGCACAGGCATCATCTTCGTTGGCAGGCACATTTTTCTACACATGGAAATATATTAAAATATGTCTCTTGATGAAAGAAGTAGTCATCATTCCCTTCTTACTAGACTGGAAAATGAAGAAGGTGGATTTTGCAGTTTGTCCTTATTTCTATTAATTTACCATTTTTGGCTTCTGCTTATTTCTCAGAAGAAATGCTGTAGAAAGTAGGCATGCACACACAAGCCACTTCAAACTCCCACTGAGCAGCAGATTGCACTGAGAAGTTTTAACTGTCATTGCTGATTAGCTCATTAGAAGAATGACACCCAGGTCAACACTGTCACCTCTGCACCATGGTAGTGTATGACTTTAGTACTGATTAGGAGTGAAGAGTAACATCTGCTTCATAAGTATTATTACTCTCTGCATACCTCAGTTTTTCCTTGTAGATCACTCTAACTCCTCCTTGTGTAACTTACGTACTCAGATGTTTTTGAAGATTGATATGCTACCAGCAGCATGAATTGCACCTCTCAGAGAGGAATTCCCCATTTCTTTTTCAGACCTGAAGTCAAATGGATGCTGAAGCATACAAGTTAGCTTGCTACTGTAAATATAAATATAAAGCATATGGGAAGAGAGAGAGCCATTTAGGGCAACGTATTTATATAGTTTGGAAATGTAAAGCACACATCTGGTACAGATGAACAGCAATCAGGAAGTTATGACTGGGGAAAAAGAGAGGGAGAATGTTACAATCAATTGTGTTAAATGAGTTTTTCAAACAACCAAAGTTATGGCCCTCTGAGCCTGGGGAAGTGGTTTGTTTAGAGCACAGGGGAGGGTGGAGTGAGCCAAAGCCAAAGAATCTGCCTGGATCGAGATCCTACTTGCTTAGTGAACATAAGAAAAAGGTCATTCATGAACCACTGCATTCGAAATGTGACAGATTTGAGAGCAACATTATCTGGAAACCTCTAAAACAACCTGAATGAAATACAGCTTAGTTTTGGAAAAAGGAACTGGTGAAAGAGGAGGTGGGTGTATATAAACGTTCTGATAATGGTATGTAAAGTCTTTCCCACCATCAAGACACAGATTTCTTTGTCTTCTATTTGAAATACTCTGGTTTATTGTTGCTTGAAAAGTTTCTTTGCTTCTCTTGGATGTATGCCTTATGGAATTCTTCTTGGACATTTCATCTCTTCAGACTATAAAATGAACGTGAAGTTTCCTGATAGTACCAGCCAAGGAAATTAAAAAATGAAGTTCAAAGCAAAAATTTTTCTGATGCTGACCGCAGGTACCGTAGCGAGGATTCAACAATACCACCATGGAAACCAAAATGTTGTAGCTACTTTCTTTAGAAGGCAAAACCAAGTCTTTTTATTATGGAGTTAGTTAATTTGTTGGCTTATACCTTTAAATGCATGAGATGCAAACATAAATGGTTAGATTAGTGTCTACAATTCAAATGTCAGAATTCAAGGTAAATTTGGTGACTATATATTGCAAACATATAGGGATTTTTTTTTTCTTTCAGAATATGACCTTTTGATTTTAGAGTCCTAAAAAGGATACAAACAACAAATAGCAAATAGACATCTTTCAAAGGAAAGGCTGCATAAACAGGACCTTGGGGCATCAGCCCAGACAAAGTGTCAAAGCAAACATGTTAAATGATGGTGATAATGCACAATAGTGAAAAACTACTCACTCAGAAAATACCTATTTATGTACTATGAGGCTCTGGGGAAAGAAGAAGGTGATCATAGAAATGGAAAAGCTGTATTGTAGTGTATAAGCAGAAAATGTCTGAGTTAAGGTTGAAAGGACATTCAAATTCTGGCATTTCATGTATTCTGGGCCTCTGATTTTATGACCATAACATTTAATAGATATTTAAAGGGATTTTTCCTGCTAGAAGAGCAAATGAAACCCTTGAGTTCCACCCCCCTTATTTCCCATTGAAATGCTACCCATTGTATAAAGATCTGAAGCGCAAAAATGTAAAAGAGCAAAGCTGCAGCTGGAAGGAGGGCGAAACAGATGTTTTTTTCTCTCTCTTAAGAAAAGTGTCCCAGTCAAATGAAAGAAAATATTCACCACACATAGGATTTAGAAATTGAAATGTCACACTTTTCTTAGACTGAAAGTTAAATGAATGATTCTTATTCAATTGAAGAAGGCCTTCCGTATAATTTTGAACTTTTTTCTTTTGTTTCTGATCATT
Source organism: Numida meleagris (assembly GCF_002078875.1). NCBI lineage: Eukaryota > Metazoa > Chordata > Aves > Galliformes > Numididae > Numida > Numida meleagris. The sequence goes on from NC_034414.1 coordinate 42,566,056, forward strand.
TTAGTCTCTTTTTAATCATAATTAGCTTGCATTTTCAAATGAAAGCTTGTGACATGCTGTAAAACCAAGATTTTCAATTTTGAAAATGTCACTGTGGGCATTTACCATTCTGTAGCTCTTTTCCTCAAACTTTTTGCTTTGTGGAAACCCTCTGAAAGCAAGTCCTCTTCCTGTGTAAGATATTCAACAAATTGGCCTTTGTCAAGAAAACAAAATCAACTAGAAATGCCCAACTAGATCGTTCACACTCATAGTATGGACCTCTTTGTATCTTCTAGTATCACTATTGCCTGTTATATGGTTTTGTCATTTCTGAGACCCATTCTGAATGTGGCTTTCAAAGCTATTTCTGACATCAGAGCACTGCTGAGGAGCTGAATAGTTACAAAGCCTCCACTCTTTCCTTTCCTTTCTATCCCTGACTCCTCCAGCAACTGCTTTCCCTTCACCTTTTCTCCATCATCCAGCCCATGTAAAATATCAAAGCTCTCATAGTCTAATTGCATTGTTCCATTCCCCCCCCCCCCCCCCCCCCTCCATGAAGACATGGGCTTCTAGGAGAATAAGGAGAAACAGCTTTCTCTCATTCAAATCCAGCACCTTACATCATAACAGCTTCTGACAATATGGAAGCACAATTAGAGGGGAAGTTCTGCTCACCTCTGAAACAGGATCAGCTGCTCTCTAAAACTTTGCACTTTTCCCTACTGTCTGTAGTGTAGGGGGATTTGTGAGCTGACAGAACATGCTTGGCACAGAGGAAAATTTGAAATATTTAGCCACTGAATTCTAAACAAATGCAATTTGAGCTAGAGGCTTCACTGATGTACGGTTCTGGTAAGTTTCCTAGCAAAATCTATACCAAAGACATATCAGCACTTCTGCTGACACCTCAATGCCAACTTTTTAGTATCTTCAAAAAGGCAGATTTGCCATTGTATATTTTTTTGTCAGACTTCAAGGAGTCTTTTTGTTATCTATTTGTAGATAGACTATAAAGAAACTAAAGATCTAAAGTGTTAACGTGGTTTGTTTAGGAAAGACAAATGTGTTAATCTGCAAATGCTGTGTGAATTAGTGAATAAATAAATGAATAAATCAACTCACATAACACATGCAGGGCACCTAATCTTTCAGTGTACTTATTAACTGCGGTATAGCATTGATGTTAACATCAATTTACCAACTGAGAAAGGAGAGATTTACCTTGCAACATATATCATGTATGTGCCTTACAGTGGGGATTTGGAAGCAATTTTTCAACCAAGATCCTCCTGTAAAGTGGAGGATTACATCACCTTTTCACTTTACTATAGATTTCTGCACACCATTTCCCACAGTGCAGCTTTAGCAGGTGGGAGGCTTACAAATGACTAACTGCAATATTTAATTGTGTAGCAAATCGTCTAAGGATATCTCCTCTTTAAGAGGTGGGAGTGGGCTGGAGACAGTTTCAGTGGCAGTGTCACTGACCCAGTGTTTTACTCCTGTTTAACGCCCTGTGGCACAGAGCTTGACTGTACTTAGCTTTATTCCTTCATTCTCCATCACCAGACCAGGAGGCAGATGAGATAAGGTACATGCTATTATCTCTACCTTCCCCAAATTTTGTTCTTTTGGCAATTTAATTAATGTTATTATAATTTCAGCTTTTTTTTCCTCTCTTTTTTTTTTTCCCCTCTCTTTTTTTTTTCCCCTCTCTTTTTTCATGAATATTTTAATCACTTGTATCTATTTAGACTGTGAGGGAAGGTGAAAGAAGTGATTTCTTCCTATCAGTCCACATAAAACATGGCAAGTGAGGGAGGGGTAAAAACCCTTTGAGATTGCTAAAGGCCTGCTGTTGACAGAACATGCAGTTCAGGGCTTCCTGCTACTGTTTTTAACAGTGGCCATGAGCTCTACCAGAGAAACCCACACCTGCTCTAGAGTCAGCCTTTCATGGGCAGACAGGAGTAGCACGGGTTCATAACACTTTGTTGTAAAAAGCATTGAGGCATTTGGGTGCTATGTGGAATAGCAGGTCTCTTGCTTGTACGGTACAAAAGAGGATATGAAGACAGTCTGTGAAGAATGACATAAAAATCATAGCTCACCTTTATCATAACTATTCCATCAGTCACCAGCATCTTAAATGCCTGCCTCCCTCAGGTGAAGGGGCTGATTCAGATCTTGCCTTCAAAAAACCTTTACTCACCCAGAGACCTACTCCTGTCTTATGTCAGAGTGAGCAAGCCCCAGATCATACTTGTCAATTCTTTTTGCATACCCTCATCTGAGAGGTTCTGCAAGGAAGAATAGGACAATGTGTCTGAAGAAATTTGTTTTGGTGATAGAAGTGAGTTTAAAAAGTTTTTGCCATTTGTAGCCTTGGTCATAATAATAATCATCCAGAAAACTGCGGGTCAGATTTTTGTCTCAAAAATCTTGGTGGCCCTTTATGTAACTTCACTATTTTTTCTGGTCCTCTATCCAAATAATTACATTATGAGATTTTGAATTTAATAATAATAATCTTTTATCTTTATTATTCTTGTTTCATCTTTCCTTTTTTCTTATTTAGAAATGAATACTGTTCTCTGCTTATCTCATTTTGCTTTTAATTAATGCCACATTCCTAGTATTTTTTTTTTCTCGTGTATTTTATGCCTAGAATTATGCTTTATAAATTTGTTGTCTGCGTCTCCTAAATGTTTATCTTCACTACTTAATCTCATAATGGAAAACTGTGAAACAGACCTTTGTGTTACTTTACTGATTTCACTGACTTCTATCAAACTATGCTTTTATCATGAAGGAAAGGGGGAGGGATGAGAAATCTGTGCAAGGCAGCATGATGTGCCAGCAAGAAATAATTAGAAGTAAAGGGAGGAGGGAAGAGGGATGTAGGTGGAAGCTGGAGATTTGGGAAGGAGGTGAAGCAGCACACGGTGTGCAGTCAGACATCTGTGGAGATGGGAGGCAGCAGACATACAGAATGGCAGGGGAGTGGGCATAAAAGGGCACTGATATATTAATTCCTTCATTCTATGTTGCATTAAAAAGAGAAAAAGAAGAGGAATAAACCCTGATAGGTGTCTAACACTCTCCATGGCTCTACTGTATCCAAGTAAACAAAATGCAGCACTGTATTAGCACAGTGCAGCAGGTGCCCTCACTGCAGCTCAAATTTCAGTAAAGGTATGAGATCAGACCTGTCAGAAAAACGTTTGCTTATTCCATTATTATGCACTGCTCTTTCTTTCTAATAAAAGGCTTGCCTTTGCACTGGGATGAACAAGAGAATCTTAGAATTTCTGTTTCCAAGATCATAGAATCATGCAACGGTTTGGGTTGGAATGGACCTTAAAGCCCACCTAGTTTCAACTCCTGCTGCGGGCTGGTTGCCACCCACCAGCTCAGGCTGCCCAGGGCTCCATCCAACCTGGCCTTGAGTGCCTCCAGGGATGGGGTATCCACAGCTTCTCAGGAAAACCTGTGCCACTGCCTCACCATCCTCTCAGTGAAAAATGTTCTCCTCTCTTCTAATCTGAATCTCCCTTCTTTTAGTTTAAAACCATTCATGACTTACTTCTTCACCTTTCTACAAATAAATAATGCTTCCTTTTAAATCAAGTAGCAGTTTGACATGGATTATGCCTGACGTAAATTCAGTGTGGAAGCAAGGAATGTGCAGGAGAAACTTCCACTAAAGCCAATGTAGGAAGTAGTTGTGTTATTTTAATCCAATCTTGTGTTATTTTAATCCAATCAGTGAGGGTTTTGTACTTTCTTCCCTTGTTTTCCTTCTTTACAATGGCTGTACAATCATGCTTTTTAAAATGTAACATGGCAGAATTTCACTGTGAGAGAAAAGCTTTGGTGGAAGGGAAGTAGTGACTTTACATTTACTTATTGTTAGGAAAAAAAAATCCAGGAGAGAGAATTTTTCAGATAAAAGAAATTTTGAGATAAAAGATCCAAGTGAGAAGGTTTTGTGATTTTTTGTTGTTGGTATTCCACATCATAACATAATGTAAAGCACTGGCAGTTAAAGAGTTAATGTCCTGTTTTCCGCGGACTAGCTTTTTTTTGCATGCTTGGTTCTCGGAGGGGTAGGGAAGGAGCTGCACTCCCCAGGGGTCTTTGGGTCTGGAGGGGGCTGGTGAAGTGGCCTGGTAGACTAGGAGTTCTCTCCGTATGCAGCGGAGAAGCACGTGGTCCCCCTGCAGCTTACGGAGTAAGAATCTCAGCTTTGAACTCTCTCTGTTCTGATTTATTGGCCTCAATTTCGATATCATATTTAGTAAATTAACATTCCTCCTCAGATTGTTGTCGCTGTTTTGTTTTAGACCCATCTATGGTTTTCCTACCCTTCCCCTTTTCCCTTTGTTTTCCCCAGGACGTGGGTCCACGGGTCCCCTGCCGCATTAACCACCGGACCTGTCCGGGCCGGCCCCTAAACCGCCAACGCTTTTATTTTTTCCTCCTTTCTCTCTTTTCTGGACCGGTGGGCCTGTAGGCCTGCTGTCCCCCTGTCACGGACACAGATCTATAGATAACGCTGTGACAGAAGGAAAAAGGGAATTAAAAAAAATCAGCAGGGAAAAGCAAAGATAAGCTGATGGGAATGTTATGAGAATATGCAAAGCCACAATGAAAACCCACCCCTCATCAACACAGTTTTCTACAACTGTGGAGTTGACTTTCTGTTCTGTAGTTTCTCTTCCCTCCCCATCTGTTCCACGTGAAACAAAAAAGTTTTCTTCTAATACTTCATATGCAAATAATCTTTAAGTGAAGGCTGGGTTAAACTTGTTTTCAGCATTTTTGTCTCAATACTTGACCTTTTATCTTTTGTTATCAGAGCAGTTTGCCTGATAGGGCAGGTCTGGACCTAGCCCTTCCTCCCCATCTCCACAGAGGTGTTTAAGTGTTTCAGTCCCTGCACAGGGTGTCCTGAACTGCAGTGAAATCTGGGATTAAGGACTTCTGTGTTAACATCCAGTCCATGAAAAAACAGTGTAGCTGTAGGTTTTAGAAGAATTTATTTTTTAAACTGATTATGTTAAAAGCATGCTATATTCTTCCCCACTCTGAATAATTGAGTATAATGCTGTAGAAGAAAAATAAATCCTTTGAAAAGTGCGTGGAAAAGTGATTCTCAGACAGTCTTCAGTCTGCAGCACACAGCTAATGCAAAGGTACAAACTTGGAAACAAGTTAATTTAGAATTGAATTACTCTCCAGTCAATTAGTAAGATTAGTGCAAAGATTGTCGAGAACAACCTGTACCTCTTCAGGTTTACACTAAGCAATAGTCTCCTGAATCAACTTATTTGCCATGACGTTTACTTTACAATGAATATTTCCAGTGGTCATTGTTAATCCAACACCATCAGAATTAGAAGAGCTACATTATTTTATAATGGCCTAAGACTTGGTCTATTATTTTTAACCTGGACTAATCAAAGTAAAAAAAAACCTCCGAAATCAGAAAACTGATTTGGTCAGTTAAGTTTTTCACAGTTCTGGTCTGAAAAAATACTCTGCATTTGACTCCTAGCAGGAAGTTATTATATTTTTTCCCTCCAATTGAAATTGCTTCTTCACCAACAGGCAACCTCTGCTTTTGTCCTTCCATCCATGGATGTCCTGCCCTAATCTGATTGCATTATGTTGAAATCAGCCAGCAATTCAGTTCTGGCTGGTACTTTGGACTTTCAACTGGTCTTTAGCTGAGAAGCACATATTTCTTTCCAATCATTTTTCAACATGGGAGAGGTCTCTGGGAAAAAAAAATAGAAAAATATGCACAATCCTTTTCTAGATCCTTTAGGGAATTTATTTTCATTTCATAGGATTTTATGTCAGTAAAGTAATTCAGCCTGACAAACAGATGCCATTGTATTGGGACTGTATTTGAGATGGAAATCCCACTGAGAAAATTAAACTAAATTATCCCATGATAAAAATTTAGCTATGGATTTTCTCTTTTTTTTTTTTTTATGAGTACCACTGAACTCTACCAAAAACAAGAACTGCTGAGCTGTGTTGCACAGTCATTAGTCTGTAATAATTGAAGGCTGATCTCCTTTGGATGAGTGTATAAGGATTCCCTGTTTTTCTCATCAGCTATACATTTTTGACTGTGATGAACAAGAGCCTGCGTGCTGTACTCATAAAAATCTGCAGCACCCAAAGCCTCACTGTGTTCACATCCACTGTGGTCTCCATAGACATTCAGCAGGCGTTGATGAATATCAGTGGAGGAATTCCATGACACACCTTTGCTTCATCCTCACTTCCATGTCAGATGCCATTTTGCCAGACTAACCCTCTTTTCGTCTATCTCACAGCAACAAAATAGAACGGAATATTGGTGGGAAGGTTCAGCCTCTACTGCCATACTACAAACATCCACTTCTGATGTCATGGGCTAACATAATAAAACAGGAGGCATTATTTTTGGAGCAGCCCTCATAAAATATGCAATATTGATACTATATAAGTAACAAAACATTTTAATTTTTAATATTTTTCTTAAAACAAAAAAAAAGAGTGGAACAAAATCGTAAAACTGGTGGGATATTTGAGCTTGTTTTCATGAAACAAATGCATAACCCTGGTTTGATGGCAGTGGTTACAGTTCTTAGTGAGATCTCAAGGTGTTTATCAGAGATTTTTGATGAAATTTTACTCTTTCTGTATTTCATCCTTGACAGCTGTTCACAAATGTGTGTGCTGCGAAAAAGCAATGACATGAATAGGGTGTGACTGTGAAGTGAAGGGTTTAGTGGTTGGGGACCCTGCCTGTGAAGGGGGGTTGAAACTAGATGATCTTTGAGGTTCTTTTTAACCCAGCCCATTCTATGATTCTATGATATATTTCTCTGCTAAGAAAGGGCTTTCCAAGTCTGGTAATCAAACATGATCAGATTTTTGAGTTGAATATCTGATTGCAACCCTATACATTCCGTTTGAAAATTTACAGGTTGTGTATTTATATCAACTGAAAATGTGTCACAAACATAAATTGATTTTTTTTTTCAATCTTGGAACCTGTTCTCAAATTCCTTTGTCAAAATGGAAAGCATGGCTGCATATTCTTCACTGTTCAGAGCACTGTGTTTAGCCAATGTATCAAAATGCATACAATTATTTGCCATCATTTGAGTCAACACTGCACACTACTGCCCTCCCCATGCCCTGGTTTTGGCCAGCACAGTATTAATAGCTCACCAACAGTTTGGGTGTTGCTGAGCAATGGGTGTGTGCTGGGGCCCACTCCACAGGGGAGAGCTGCTGACTCTGTAGTGCATAGCAGAGGGCAGCCACATTGTGAGCTATGCTGGTCTGCGTATTGGATATGCCTGAGCAAAGGGAAAAAAGCCCTGAGAGGCCTCTCAAATCTACTCTGAAATTTGTCTTCTGTGCTTAGAGAAAAAAGACCCACAGGCTGGACTATTGAGCTCTGAAAAAAGAAGGATGAAGCTACAGGCAGTTGGAGAGGATACCAAAACGTTGTTTTTTTTTTAAAGCAAGGAATAAGAATAAAATTGTCAACATGTTTTTACAAAAAACTCCTGGCAGTAAAATTCTCATACTCCAGTAACCTCAGCATTCAACAAGCCTCTGCAAAATACAGTCCTTCTGCCTTCAGCTAACATAAGAGTTGATGTTTCTGAGTGTTTGATGAGATAGTTTGAAGAGGCATAATCTTGCCATGTGATTCTGGTTGTATGCACATTACATTTGTTTTGCTTTCACCAAGTGCTGAAGGCTGGATGATTCCAGAGGTAAAGAATGTCCAGTATCCCAAGAAATGGAAACCTGGGCAGGCCATTGGCGTTTCATTGTTCATGTCTAATCAGCCCCTGCAGATTTCTGGGTCACATTAATAATCAGAAGACTGCTGAGCCTCTAGTTATGTTGACAGAGAAACAATTTCTTCCAGCCAAATTCCAGTTTGCACAAGCTTTCTGGTGTTCAGTGCTTGTCTCTAATTGCAGATAAAAGGCAGCGCTTCTACAGCTCTTGCATCACAGTGGTAGTTATGCGTGAGATCTCCTGCTTAGCCCTGTTTCAGAAAGAAGTGGAGCTGAATGCTGATAAACCGCAGTTCTCAATCTTTGTACTTTGCTTTCCCCGCAAAACACCTCAAGCACCTGGGAGGCTTAAGAATATAGACAAGAAATAGAGCTGGTCCCAACCCTTCACTGTTATCTGCAAGAGCCTACGTGCTAAGCTAAAAGTGAATTGCCTTTGAAGGAAAACAGAACTGGGGAACACAGAAACATCTTTAAAAGTGAAAGGTTTTTTCTCCATGTACTTCTTAAGAGCTGTGCTCTAGGAATTCTGAAGCTCTGAACTTGAGAAAGAATTAGTTCTATTTTTTTCTGCAGCAAGATTTTATTTGACCTAGTTGTCTTGAAATGGGTAAGGTAGAACTGACATTCAGCCAAGCAATTACGTGTCAATTAATGAGTGGCAGGTTGTAATAACAGTAACTGAGATGAAAGGGTAAGAACAACATGCTTGCCAGGAAGCCATATGGGACTAGAAAATAGAGACCATTATCTTAGATTACAAAGGCTGTGGTGTGGTAGGATAGAATTTTAAAAATAAATAAATAAATTACTAGTAGCAAAGGTTTGATAAAAGACAGAAGTTGATGAAGGCTTTCTGGATTACATTCTAGCAAAAATAGAACATTTTATAAGTTCTTTCTTAAAATTATATAATTGTGTATAGAGTACGTTTCTAGAGGGAGAGAGTTGAGAATAGTTTTTCTTCCCTTACTCCCCTATAACATACCATAATCTAGTTTTTTTTCTTATAATACAGTCCTCAAATCTAGACCTGGCTGTTTTGTCATAGATTCGATTCATTTGGATATCTCATGGCAAATAACCAAACGCAGCTAATAGGGTTTCTTCCGTAGGTGCCACTGATACATGTACTCCAACAACTGCAACTGGGCCTACAGCTTCAAAGCTTTGCGTCTTTCTTTTAGCCCTGTCTTCAGAACTGTACATCAAGGTGTTGCATCTTTTCATAGTGACATGGGTCACTGTTAGTCAGAGAGAAGTAATTAACACGTCCTTGTTGACTATTAGCTAAATTAATCATGCTTGTGCTGTGTCTGGGAAAATGACTTACTTATAGGCTGTTGATCTCTAGGAAGGAGACATACTGTTTCTTAATATTTTTAAAACCCTACATGAATTTATAGTGCAGTACTAATTATGGCCATTTGAAGGCATTCATTGAATGATACCAGTGACTCATGATGATAACATCATGATAAGCTCCATGGCAATGAATCATAACTGTAATTGACTGTCTGGGGCATGGCTAGAAAAATTGCTCTTTATGGATGCTTAAAATCCCTTCAAAAGTGCTGGGAAACCCCAAACCTCCCCTAAAATCTTCCTAGATTTTATAAACTGTTTGCATTAATGTCCTGTTTACCTCTGTCCTTTCCCCAGTACAGCAACTGCAAGGTCCTAGCTTGTTTCCCACCTTTCCAAAAAGTAATGACTGCATGCCCACTGAAAACAAGGAGTGCTGACTGTGCACCTTGAGGTCAGCCCTATTAGGGATGTTTCCCTTACCTCTTTTAAATGATTTTAACAGCTGAGAGTATCCCAGTGTTCTGGGTCTGACATTTGCCCTTCTAAATTGTCTTATGCTTCTTAGGGAAATAGTCTCCTTTTCTGCTTGGAGCTGAGGTTCATATCCTTTGCAGCTTGACTAGGAAAAATAAAGGCATTTACAACTAGGATAACTTTACAAGGCTGGCTATGTGAGGTATTTGATTTATCTCATCAGTGCAGTGTTACTAAATTAGGCAGATAGGGGAGAAGAGGAGGTGGTAGCTGGGGGCTTTGGAAGGCGTTCACTCTTGGTCTTATTTATTCAGCTAATGCTTTCACAGGAAAACCTCCCCTGGTTTCAGTGGGAAAGGGACCATAATGCTGACAATATGAAATGATTAATCTCTTAAGAACATGGTCTGGATGCCACTTCCTCTTGGTCCTGAATCTTTATTATATTTACAAGTGATCTAGATCCAGTTTTCCTTATGTGTACAGCTAAGGAGTACACAGTAAACTTTGCATGTTGAGTTGTCCAGTGCTGTATATGTCCTGAAAGACAAGTATAAGCAATGACTTGCTTGCGTCTTCTCCTATGTATTTACAGATAATTGACACTAGATGACTGGAAATGAAAGCTCTAGCAGAACAAAACCTGACCATCAACTCTTTTGATGTAGTAGTACGTGACTGATCTGCCAATACTAGCATCCTGGAAGCAAATGAAACTTCTGGGCAGTGAGCACAGGAAGTAGGATTTTTTTGGAGCTCAGAGAGGAGTAACAAGCCCACAGTTATCATCCTCAGGGCCATGGTAGAGATGGAACTTCGAGCTATCAAGAAATAACAGAGCCAAAAAGCAAAAATGATGATATAAACAACCTGTTAGTTCATTACTATTTTGCTATGCAGCAAGCCAAGTTCACCTTTAAGAGACATCAAATAATATTGCACTGGAGAAGAGGTACAACACAAAAGCAACCCTCATGCCTCACTTCTGCATAAATAGAATAGTCTCTTTGTTGTTTATGGGGTAGTTTTTTTTGTTGTTGTTTTGTTTTTGAACTTTCTGTTTGCAATAATCAAATTTACCCTGAAATCCAATAGAGAAGAATAAACTTCAACTGATACTGTTTTTGAAAATGCATGTACGAGCTGCTAGTGGGGCTCTACTAATATTGAAGGGAGATAAATCATCAAGGACCAGGAGAAATCTTCTAAAAGAAAAAAAAAAGAGCTGAAAAATAAAGGAAACATGAAACAAGCTGATTTCCACAGTTTGTGGTAATGATGTTATAAACCTTTTTATCACCATTTATTACTGACCTTTATACAAAGCAATTAAATCCTTTGCTTGTGAACTATAAGGCTGAGGAAATCTGAAATCAATATTTTACTTAGTTTTACCTAAGTTCCATCTGTTTTGGCTATCAGACCCATTCTTTTCCTTCCCATAGCACAATTCCAACCCTTTCACCTAAAGCTGCAGCCACAAAGGATGGAATTGTTTTCTGGGTTTTAAAAGGATTTTTTCATTTTGTTTTTTCAGTGCTACATTTCTCCTGACCTCCCTGTTACGCAATTATAGAGCTTAAAAAGAAGATTTCTGCTTTACCACAGTGCTTCATTACCTTCTTTGTTAAGGCTTTTAGGTGCTTATTTCACAGCAGCTGGTGAGATTCATCACAGAACCAACTATTCCTACCTCCTTGGCCCCTTATCTGTTCATGTTTTCTGGATCTGACCTTATTTTGCTGCCTTTCTGAAGTGTAATGAACAACTTTATAGGGCATTCCTAAACTGTCAAATGCCCATTCCAACTATCTGCAGAGAAAGACTAAAAATAAGATAATACAAAAAGATGGAAGGTTATGAAGAGCAAATGAAGATATGTGTCTATGGGGGACTGCAGAGCTTGGCTTCCGCAGTTTTTGCACTAGAAAGCTGCTGTTAAACTGCTGTCTTTTGCACATGCTGTAGAGTTCCTGGATGTTTTAGTCAAGTCCCTCAACCCAAATCATTAACAACCTGTTAGTATTTTTACTTTGTGTGTCCAGCTGAGATTTCTGACCTATATGGTAGCAAGAACAACAAAATGTGTTTTTTTTTTCTTTTCCTTTTTTTTTTTCCTTTTATTTGGTATAAAGACACTTTCTGTTGTCGCCAACTGAAAAGCCCTGATGACTTTTCTGGGTACTTAAGTGAGGATGGTTGCAGCGATAGCAATCACATAACAGCCTCCTTTTTCATGCCAGAGGAGCCAGCTGTGACAGGATCATATCCAAAAGTAAGCCACAATGTAGGGATGAACTAGTAACCCTACAGATGCTTCCCTGTTCTCCAATCACATCATCATGACTACTGTCTAGAAATACCAGCTGGTTACCAAAGTGCTTGCATGAGATTTGTGCCACATGGACAGGCATATAATCGGCATTTTTCAAAGGAATTCTGCTAATATTGGACAATGGTAGAGGGCAATTAGTTGCTATTACCTTTCCTCTTGTGAGCTGCAAAACATATGCATTTAATTCCTATATTAATTATGAGTAGGGTGCAAGAAGGTGACAAGGTTACAGACCCAATGTGATATCACATTTGTGAGAGTAGACATAATTACCTTTTGCCAGGTAGCAAGCAAAACTTTGTATTATAGATAACTTATATAGTTGCTTATAGATTTTTACACAGTTAATTTCATGGGAAAACTTTACAGCTACTGGTATTACAGGTTAAGTGGGTTATATAGGCAGGATACAGAATAATGTGCACTAATTTTTTTTTCTTTTGATTTTTGCTTGCTTCTGTAAAAGTTTTCACTCATTTTATATTTCCTTAAATTGGCTGTGGTTTAGAATGTGGAATAAACTCTAAGGTATGTTCTATCATGATTAAGTTCCTTCTAATAGTAAGTGCACATAAGAAAATGGTATTATGGTCTTGGTTTGCTCTTGTGAGAGAATGCTGTCACTGATCCTTTGTGCAATTAACAACTTCAGAATTAAGCTTGATGTTATTTAAATAGCATATTCTTACTGCATATGAAACCCACAGAACATACAAAAGGATTTAGAAACCTGAGTATACATGCACAAACCTGAAGCCCACAAACATCTGATCCCTTTTCAAAAGCTATTACTAATTTTGTACACCTTAATTCATAGTATGCTGTCTATTAATGTTCTTTATTTAGATTTGAAGTACTAAGAGAGAACTTTCTGAGCATGTAGAGATTATCTTTAAGGAAATAGTAATGAAATCCTCAGTAGCAATGCAAGTATCCATTTCAACAGAAAATAAAATAGCCATAATGTATAGAGACTTCTTATTGTTGCCTTCATCATGTTAGCGCTTGACAGAATTCCTCCCTGACTTGTGCCTTTACAGTATCATTGCAATATTGCTAAATTTAGATTACTAAAACCGTGGTGGAGAGTTATTTCATGGAAATCTCACAGAAAATGCCCTGCAAGCTTTTACAGTAAAGGGAATCCTGCTGGATCCACTGTGAAGTGCTGTTGCAGCAGTAAAAGATTTATTATTTTAAAAATAACAAAGATTTTGATGAAGATTTTCACACTTTTAATGATTATTCAGGACTGAAAAAATCACTGAAGACATTTTAGTTAATCATAGTTATTGTTGGTTGTTTTTTTGCTTGTTTGTTTTTAATTTGGAACTCTTGTGTGGACTTTAGAAATGCTTTGAGATGCATAGCTTTTGAATTATTCATTTTAAGTAGCCTTAGTTCATCATAGGCCTTAAGGAAGGGATTGTGTTATTTCTGTTCTTTTTTTGCATAGTTAAAACAGCAAAATGATGGCAAATAATCATTATGAATAATTTTGAGTTAACTGAATATGCTAAGTATTTGATGAAAATTTAAATGTTTGCTTAAGAGCAAAAATGTTGAAATTCCTTGTCATTACCACCACCAGTTTCCATCCATGTTTAGTGGTGCTTGATCTGTAGTGTACTGAGTAACATGAAAAATATCAGCAACTTTGAGGTTGGAATTTATTGTGAATCAAGAGCTTGGGAACATTTCCACCAATACTCAGCAGTATTTTTTTTGGGGGGGGTGGATTTTTTTTTTTAGTCTTGTATGACTGCTGATATGACTGACTCACTGCACAGCAATTTTCATTTTATTTAATTGTTACTGTCATCATGGTAGTAGCAGAGATCCGAATGTGCCGTACAAATATTTACAAATATTTTAAGTTTTCTTTAGTACTCTGCTGTGCCTGTCTCATGTTTTATAGTTTTTTGGATAATAATGTGTCATCAGATATTTTATTTTTCATTTACAGAAAAGCCTCTTTACTTTGTGCTTTTGGTGGTGAGGGCCTAGCTCTCTTTAGGCTTTCCTTTCCTTTTTAATGAAGGTGGGAGGGAAGGGCCTAGTCTAGTCAGGTATGCAACAATAGAATCATAGAATTGCTCAGATTGGAAAGGACCTTCAAGATCATCAAGTCCAACCGCAACCTAACCATACTGCTCTAACTCTAACAACCCATCACTAAATCATGTCCCTGAGCACCACATCCAAACAGTTTTTAAACACATTCAGGGATGGTGACTCAACCACTTCCCTGGGGAGCCTGTTCCAGTGCTTAACAACCCTTTCTGGAAAGAAGTTTTTCCTGATATCCAACCTAAACCTCCCCTCACACAACTTGAGGCCATTTCCCCTTGTCCTGTCACACAACACCACTGAGAAGAGACCAGCCCAGCTCTCACTGCAATCACCTTTCAGGTATTTGAAGAGAGCAATGAGGTCTCCCCTCGGCCTCCTCTTCCCCAGACTAAACAGCCCCAGTTCCTTTAGTTGCTCCTCATAGGGCATATTCTCCAAGCCCTTCACAAGCCTTGTTGCCCTTCTTTGGACCTGCTCCAGCACCTCAATGTTCTTTCTGTACTGAGGCACCGAAAACTGAACACAGTACTCGAGGTGAGGCCTCACCAGTGCCGAGTACAGGGGCAGAATGACTTCCCTAGTCCAGCTCACCACACCATTCCTGATACAAGCTAGGATGCCACTGGCCTTCTTGGCCACCTGGGCACACTGCTGGCTTATATTCAGCCAACAGTCCATCAGCACACCACGATCCCTTTCCGTCAGGCAGCTTTCCAGCCACTCCTCCCCAAGGCTGTAGGGTTGCCTGGGGTTGTTGTGACCCACATGCAGGACCCAACACTTGGCCCTCTTGAAACTCGTACAGTTTACCTTGGCCCATCAGTTTACCTTGGCCCATCGATCCAGTCTATCCAGATCCCTCTATAGTGCCTTTCTACCCTCTGGCAGATCAACACTCCCTCCCAGCTTGGTGTCCTCTGCAAACTTACTGAGGGTGCACTCAATCCCCTCATCAAGATCATTGATAAAGGTGTTGAATAGAAGAGGCCCCAGCACCGAGCCCTGGGGGACACCGTTCGTGACTGGCCACCAGCTGAATTTAACTCCATTGACCACAACTCTCTGGGCCTGGCCATCCAGCGTTTCATCCAGCAGAGCGTAGGCCCATCAAAACCATGGGCAGCCAGCTTCTCCACAAGGATGCTGTGAGGGACAGTGTCAAAGGCCTTACTGAAGTCCAGGTAGACCACATCGACAGCCTTACCTTCATCCACTAAGTGGGTCACCTTGTCATAGAATGAAATCACGTTTGTCAAACAGAATCTACCATTCATAAACCCATGCTGACTGGGCCTGATCTCCTTTAACTGATCCACGATGTGTCCTGAGATTATCTGTTCCATAACCTTCCCTGGCACCGAGGTGAGACTGGTAGGTCTATAGGTATTTAAAGCAAGTAAACTAAATACTTTCGTGAAAGATAAAGATGAAGAACCCTATATAGCAAAGCTCCATAGATCAGAAAATACCTCATAAAACTGATCCTTCTCTCCCATCTCAGGTTTCTTGAACATCTCCTTTCTCTCTTTTCAGACTTCATTCAGTCTGAAAACAAGCACATTTCTACTCAGGCTACCTTCTAGGGAACTGAAAACAGTGTTCAGAGATAGCTGGTTCCAGAGCTCTAATTTTGGAGGTGCCACAAAATGGTGTCACAAGTAAATTCTGTAGAAGCTAAGAAGTTAAGATCTTAAATCCATATTGGCAGGAGACTGGATGCTCCCTTCCCATCGCCACTGCAAAGGACCAGGTTAACTGCAGTTGTAAGAGTCTCAGCACTGGAATGACCAGTGAGGTAACACCTAGCCAGTAGTTGTTCATCCTCCTTTTATGTCTTCACTATGAGCCACAGCAGGATCCCAGCTCAAAACTAAGGATCATTCCTTCCAAGTGGACCTTTGACAAGTACAGGGGCTGACTTCTGTAGCTGCTGACCTTTTAAAGGAAAACCTGGGGAAGATGAAGAGAGCAGGGGTATGTTGGTTCTTGCCAGCTGAATATGTTAGCACTCTGGAATCAGAGCAGAATTATCTGTGGCTGAAATTGAATGTAGAGGGAGAAAGGAACGAAGTAGGGATGAGCCCACAGGCTGTGCAAGTTTCTTACCTGTTTTGAAACCATCACTTACAGTGCACTCTTATGTGAATGCAACCATAAAATTCTTACAAGCAGAATTGTCGTAGGAACTGGACAAAGATCTGTGGAAGTCTAGTCAGATCAACAGACTGGATTTCAGAGGATCTGTGTCTTGAGATAAGTGACCTCAGAAAACCTTTGGATAAAGCAGAATTTCATCTGATTGTAGTTCTCATTCTTCAGTCTGGGGTGATATTTCTTTTGTTCCATACTTTATTCCTCCTGTTTTTGTCACAACTATAATCGATTTCTAAACTGGGATGCAAACTTCAGCCTTCTGGAGGCATTCTCTTTTTTTTTTTTTTTTTTTTTTGTGTCCTACTCATGGAATGAGGCTCCTGGTGACGGGGGCTGCCTACAATGTATTAACAGGAACCATGGATTCTTGGGGCTTCTGTGCTTGTGTAATGCAAACAGTTATCTGCTCAAGATATCCATCAAGTCAGTTTTAACCTTAACCTGACCTGAATTTGAAGCCAGCTCCTCAGAGGAACTAAATTTTAGTCTACAAATACTTCCATGTTAACAAATGATTGAAAATATCTGATCCTGATACAAGGACCTTTCATCTTTTTCCTCGTTTCCTGTACTCCAACAACCAACCAATGCTCCCTTCCTTATCCCCCTCTTTTTCTTTCCCCTTCCTGCCTCCTTAGGTTCTATTTTAGGCAAGTAACAAGTAAACACAGCTTTTCACAGAAAGGCAGCAAAATCCCACCCAGACAAAATTGATTTCAGTTCAGTGACACCAGTGTAAAACTGCAGTGAGTCAGGAAGTGAATCAGAATGTGCAGATTTGATAGACAAAGAAAGGCACATCAAATGAATGATGTAAATTGGATTAGAGTGATTGCTTTCCAGAGAACTTGTTGTCAGAATTATAGAAGTACAAATGGAGCGAACACTGAAAATAATTCAGTAGAGCAAGGAGAAAAATATGTTATTCATCATCAGCCCTTTATTACTGAATTTGCTGAAATATGATTCAGAATTTCATTATGCTGTATGTGTTTTTGATCATTTTAATAAGCAATAAGAAAGGATATCTAATAGTTACACTATGGCAAGACACTGTGGCACAGGGGGCCTCTGGGTCTTATTTTGAGATCTGGGACTCGCTTGATATGTGACTGGGAAAATTTTATAATAATTTTGTGTTTCAATTTATCTTCAAAGAACAATGATAGAAATTAACTATCTCAGGAGACTGCATAAGCATGCTTATTTTGTGTTTACAAAGTATCTTGAGATTCTGGTACAAAAAGCGTAGTGAGTTTAGCATTTTATTATCCCAATAAAAGTGAATACATTTTTAAAAAGTAGGTGGGATCTGTAACTATGCTTATTTAGTATCAGAAAAAACAATCATTTTCCAAAATGAAAGAATTGCTTTTAAAGTGTTTCACGTTTACCTCTGTGTGGGAAATGCTAAATCATGGTTTGAACCAGTGATTGAGCACCTGGTGAGAAGGCAGGACCAATCCAGGGGAGCTCTGGTGCAAGCAGACCTTATTTAAGGGTTGGAAGGGGGATATGAAAGTGTCTTGTCTGGAGATCTCTGCTTATCCAAGGACTGTGTGGGCCTTCTGAAAGTAAGCAGGTTTTTTCTGTTTTTCCACACCGCTTGCTGTTACATCTGAGCAGACTATCCCTTATCTTGCTGCTTCTCTATCTTGTAACAACTTTGTTTCCCCCTCCAATGATACTGTAATTCACTGCAATGGTCTCTGAAATTCATATGCGCTATTTTGTTTTTTTTTTTTTTTCCTACTGTTCTGTGAAGCTGAGACAGTAGGGAAAAAAAGCCAGTTATTACCATGGCGAAGTACTGGATGAACTGAAGTAGTGGTTTTCTGTGCTGGTGTATCTTTACACTTTCTATCTGAAGAAAAATATGTCTTAACAGTAAAAAGATTAAAAAAAAAAATCCATCTCCTTGCTGTCATAAGCAGTCTGTCATCTCTGAATCCAATAGTGTTCCCTTTAGCAACACTAACAGAAGACCTGTTTGCAGAAAATGTTTATTAATCAGTGACTATTTTGCCAATCATAAAAAACAATAAGACAAAAGTAATGGATTGTGATTGTCAGGATTGAATTTTGAATTAGCTTCTGTGGTAGGAATAGAAAATAGAAAAAGGGATGTAGAGGAGGAAATATATTAACTCTGGATTTCACTAGAAAATAAGAGTAGGTTGTCATGATTTCTTTATTGCTTTAACTCTCACCTTCGCGTTGATGTGGGCAGAGGCACAGGAAGATCCTTTATTGACTGCCAGGTAAAAAACTGTGCTTCAAGTCGGCTGCCAGTGCTGTAGCTTACAAGGAACATGTAAGAAAAAGGAATATTACACCTTATGAAGTTAACAACCTCCAGTTGTCCAGAGGGTGTTTTTGTGTATAGGAGCTGTGATGGGTGGGATGAGAGTGATGGACTGGCTGTGTTTTGCCCTGTGACTGCACACCATGGAGTCCAGACTGGGTGTCTGAATCAGTGCGAATTACTTGATCGTAGGCTGGGTGTGAGTTAAAAGAGCTGTAGAAGATGCTCTTTTGCAGTACACAAGAAGACATGAGAAAGTACGAAAGTGTAAATTTAAGATATCTCCCATATTAACATTCACCTTTACTAAATAAGAAGAGCCAACTTCAGGCTCCTTCACACTCGCTAGGACTCAATCACACCCACTTACCTCTGTTCAACTCACCCCATCTTGACTGATGTAACGTAACATGAAAGTGCAAAATATCCTAACAAAAGCAGTTAGCGTCCACCAAGCCCACAGACTAGAGTTACTCATGCATAGCCTATGAGTGGTGTGTTGTTAGGATACTCTACCCAATGCTTTCTGCAACTTCTGTGCAAGCAAGCTATGCTGGATGAGGTGGGATGAGTCTATTTTTCCCTCCAGTCAGGAATGCCATCGTGATACATTGTGAGTGTAAGCGAGCCAGAGCTCAACACTGGATTGTAATGAAGACCTATTCATCTTATTCTACCAGTGACCAGAGGAAATAGGTATACAGACTTTTTCAGAGATATGTCTTTTGCGTAGGACAACACAGGAAAGAAAGCAAATCTAACCAGATAATTGCATCTGGCAGTAAGGGGCTTTCCATTTTCATACAGAAAACAAATACAAAGGGTTGTGTTCATCCTCCAGCTTGATGATAACCAGGCTGACCTCAGCAGTTTATTATGGAGTATATATGTGGCTCTGAAACTCTTTCTGCTCGTCTCTCTCCCTTTTTTTTTTTTTTTTCCACAGCCATGAAGATGGTAGCTAATTTCAGAGAAAGTAATACAAGCTTCTTACCTGTGAAGTCAGTGTAGCAGATTTTTTTTCGAGTAGTTTTAGATCCTATGAATTTAGGTTCTGCATATCAATTTCACCAAAATACTATTTTCCAAATGGGATTTTTTTTTCTTATTTTTCTCCCTTTTTATCATAGTCTCCTGAATTTAAGCAAGAGAAATTGAGAGATAACAGAGAACAGCAGCTAAACTCTCTCAACACTCTCTATATAATTTGACACAAAAGGTATGACACTACCACAAATTCTTTGGTTATTCTTTAATTACTCTGGGCCGCTATATTTTTTCTAGTATGTTTGTATTAACATGTATGGGAACTTTAGGTCATAGCCTGAACTAGTGATTGAGCACCTGGTGAAGGGGCGTGGCCAGCCCTGGGAGCACAGGTGCAAGCAATAAAGAAATGGGCTGAAGAAAACAACATTGAGTGGTGATTTCATCTGCCTTATAGTCCTTTGGGAGTGGACCTGATAGAGCGGTTCAGTGATGCTCTAAAGGCTGCTCTGAAGGCTGACTCCTAGTCCTTGAAGGGCTGGACTAAGAGGCTATACAAGACACTGAGAGACCTCTATGAAGGATCCAGAGATGGTTGACCCAGTGCTCTCCACATGTTACAAATAACTTGGGCCTCCCTGCTTATAATCCAAATTAAGGGCAGCAATATAAGATTGAAAGCCCAAGTTGTCATGATAACTAATCCTTTTGCTCCCTGCCCCTGAGAGTTTAGAACCAGGAACCCTCAAGGTAGGATAGCCTTGGGAAGTGCATGTGGGGTCAAAATGGTGCAACCTACTTGCACCGTGAGGGAGATTATTAGAAGGGGGAGGAGTGGTAACACTGCAAGTAGTTGGCACGTGGCCCTTAAGTTGTGATACACACTCCAATTTTCATCTCAAAGGGATCCTAATTATATCACTTTGACACTTCAGAACCTTCCCCTCTCCCTCCTGTACCTGATATAATTATTCAACTGTCAATATCATGCTAAAAGGTGTGGTTAAAAGGCCCAGATATGCCCATGTCCAAGTGGAAATTTTGACGCAGGACAGGAATACAGCATGTATTTTAGTGTGGAGGGCAGAGCTGCCTATTTTAGATCTAATTAAACATCTATTCTACTCCCCCTGAAATCCACAGCCAGCAATGATGACCAGTGAAGGCAGAAACAGCACGAGTTCTGGTGCCACTGAAGAATTATCAAGATGTCTTGTTCTTCAGTGGCATTTAATGATGGACTTTTGAACATCTTTTTCAAAGGAAGCTGGACAGGAGATATAATAGAAAATTATGAACTCTTTGTGTTGCCATGAAAAATTCTATCAGCGATGTGATGAGAATAATATCAGTGTTGCAGCAAATTGTGTCTGGATGAACCAGACTGTAAAGGAAAGCTTGTCCCTGATATGCTCCATCACTGGTTCATGCCATGCAGGGGTGGAGTGTATGGGAACTGTTTGGTCATGGCCTGAACCATGACTGAGCACCTTGTGAAAGGAATGTGACCAGCCATAGGAGCACAGGTGCAAGCAATTCACATGTGTGACTAGAAGTGTGACTCTGGGTCCACCCCCTCCTTAGCCACATTTAAGGGCTGGCAGCTGAAAGGGAAACGTCTCTACTTGGAGATCATTTCCTTCAGGAGTTTTCCAGCAAGTCTTTCTTCTCAGAAAGGGGTAAGTGTTCCTTCTTTATTACTGAGTTTTGGCTAATACCTTTCTTGAGTGATTTTAAAACTGGTCATTGGTAGCTATATTCTCTGCTTTATATCACACAACATAGTGGAAGTAACTCATATACCTTAGACAATGAAAGTGTAATTTAATGGCATTGTTTACACTTACAGCTTTGGAGCAAAATCAAAGGAACAGTATAGGCTTTTTTTTTTTAAATAGCAATTTCTTTGACAGCTCAGCTTTCACAAACCTTCATCTTGAGCTATTTAATATCAATAATATCTTCACTTAAATTTAAATGGCATTATAATTAAGTTATAAGCAAATGGCAGCCTAAGCATACACTCATTCTTTTTGTAAGTCAGCCTAAGAATCTGTCTCAATTAGTGTCTTGCAGAGGATATGAGAACTGGTCAACTGTATATCATATTCAAGCAATGTTTGCTATTGCCACTTCATGAGTTAGTAGCTTTTGATTTTTGCTTTCTCAGGTTTCTTAGCATGAACCAGAGAAGATTGATTCAGCAAGGAATGGTGGATTCAGGGAAAGACATTCATAGTCTGTCTTTCAGGGCTGCTGACTTATATCTTTGTTTCCTTGAGTTACTGTGCTGTTAATATTATTATCAGGAGAGAACGTCACTTTCAGAAATGTTTCAAACAGTACTCAGTTTGAAAGCATGCTCGTGTATGTAAACTGTACAAGCAGAAGTCATTATAATAGAAGATCCCACTTCTAAGTTCTTGCTTATTCCTTTAAAAACTACTTTAGAATTCTGCAATTAATTTCAGAATTTATCATGAAGCATTTGAAATCAGGATAGAAATCCAATTAAATGCTTTTGTTCAAAAATAATTTTAAAAGATTTCATTATTTTATACTTATTTCCTCATCCATGAGAATCTACAATGAACTCATTATGTTAACAGCAGTATTGAAATTTTGCTCCTGTCTTTTTAATTTGGAAGAGCAAGGAAAGTGTTTGCCACTTAATAACTGAAAGTAGGTTTAATAAGGGGAAAAAAAATAGGTATATGGATTCACCTGTACCCTTAACAAAAATAGAATGTTACAGGCATTGTTGCTTTAAGAACGTCCTTACAAAAAAAAAAAGCCAAAAACCTAAACCAACAACCCAACCAAAATGAAGAACATAAAAACACCAAAAGAACCCCCCCAGTTGGTTTAAGAGTTACTTGGTCAAGGGGAATAGTAGCTTCTCCTTCCAGAGTGGAAGGATATTCCACTACCAAGGCAAGCAGCCTGTGGTATGGCTACCCCAGCCAAAATTGTCTAGTTTAGTGGGGCTGGAGTAGACTCCATATCCAGATGCAAAATTTAGTTACATGTGCTTTCATTTCTTAAAATGAAAAAAGTCGAACCTTTTGACTGTGCAAGATCAACTTAAAGATATGAAATCTCTTTAAGAAACAGTTATTGACATGTAAAATCTTGACCAAACCAGTCTTCACATGGCATTCTACTTGCAAATCACAGCAGATAAAAATTAGATACTGCACCTATTGCACTACCAAGATTGCCTTTTTCTTGGGAGCTTCTGTTGAATAGGAACTAATTGACAATTTTACAGAAAATACTGTATAATTCACTTGTAACCTTCTATTCCTTGTAACCTAAGGGTCTAGCTAGATTTTGGAATCTCTAGTCTCTTATCTGCATGCAGATGGTGTTTGGCTACAGGATTCTCACTGAGAAGAGAAAAGCATTGCCTACTGATTCTGATGATGAAGTAAACTGATAAATTATCATGCACTGAAACTATTATTTCATATGAAACTTTGATTCTTCTGTGCTAGAACCTGTGACTTTTGGCTTCCAGACCTGACACAGCATGCTGGGATATGATGAATACTCTAGCATTCGCTCAATTCATGTTGGATAGCTCAACATTCCTGGGGTACAAAATTTGTCTGCCTTTGCTGATGCTTTCAAGAAAGCTGTGTATGGCTAGCACATTCTTGGTTCTGTTAATTTGTGGCTGTCTCTGGATGCGACTTTTGTTCTAATCCATGTGCCGCATACATATTGGAGTACTCGCTAGTGTCTGAGGATATAAGGATTGAGGAAGCCATAATGGAAGACTAATTTGAATTTCTGAAATGGTCAAATTTTATTCCAAAGTTTAGTTGTGATGGAAAGAAATGCAGCTTTTTGCAGTTACTATGTATGGTTTAACAACCTAATACAAATGAAGCAAGAGACAGAAGTGTCAAATATCACACCAACAGGTGAACCCACAAAACATTGGAGAAGACGTATTTCCATCAATAATGGAAGAAAAGAGGTAGCAAAGGCAATAGGATGTGAGCATAGTGAGGATTTGGGTGGTGTCTTTCAGCAGTGGCTACAATGAGTAACCTCTGCTGTTGCAGACTTATGAGCATGGCATGCAGGCTCTTGTTTATCACAGTCAAAAATGCATAGCTAATGGTGGTGACTGTGCTGATAAATAGCATTCTGTAACTGAGCATTTACTCTATTGAGTAGTGTTCTTGTGCTCTTTGTATCTGTTGTAGTTTCTATGGAAATAAATAGGAGGCATTACTTTTGGAGACACCAACTTAGTACAGGTAGATATTACATATTATCCTGCCCATGACTTAATAACTGAGCTGCTTCTCTGTTATCCTTGCAAGAACTGTCAAAAATGTTTTTTTAAAAAAAAGACCAGATACTGCCCTATTTATATTTGTATTTTTTGCTGCCAGTTTTGAAGAATTCATATACCCCCCTAAAAATTAAAATTTATTCTTTAATATGTAATAATAATAAATCAAAAGTTGTTTTAATTTAATCTTTGATATATAATGATAATAAATAATGCCAACTGCTAAGTATGAGCTAATTATTATGTTTTTTCATACTGGCTACAGCTTTGAATCACTCTATTACATTCAGTTTTTTGATGTTCTGTTCAGCATTTGGTATGAAACAGTTTTACTGTAGATTAAAAAAACGAAGTGTCAAAACAAAGCTGATGTTAAAGTCTTCACTCCCAGAACCAGCCTAATACCAACGCAGTTCTGTATATCAGCACAGATCTATTGTT
The DNA here is from genome assembly GCF_002078875.1 of Numida meleagris. Lineage (NCBI taxonomy): Eukaryota > Metazoa > Chordata > Aves > Galliformes > Numididae > Numida > Numida meleagris. Next base: position 42,590,250 of record NC_034414.1, read on the forward strand.
GTCAACTGTTTCAAATGCCAGAGCTCTTTTAAACACCACTAACATTGTCAGAGCCTCATTTAAACATGTATTAGCAAGGTAATCCTTCAATCATAAACTTCCAGTAAGACATAAAAGGGATGATTACTGACATTCTGTGACCTTTTCAGAATTACCTAGGGGAAACAACATAATGAATATCTTGGGCTCACAGTGACCCCAGTCTTTTCATAGGAAAGCAAGGGAAAATAAAACGAAATTATGTGAGCAACTGATTTCTCTTTTGTTTCCTCTTTTTACTTCAGAACAACTGGTGGAATAGTATTCACAAAATAGCTTTGTTTAGGTGGCTGTAGTTCTCATTAATGAGACATTCTGAGAGAAGCAAAATAAAATCTAGTTTAAGTTGGGGCAAATTTTTATGATGCTGTGAGGAGGTTGCTCCTACTAGTTTCAAAAAAACTTGTGAACCTCCATATGTGCTCTTGGACAACTAAACAAGCAGCACAACTAATTGTTAATGCTAGGCTTGATTTACCATGGCAGTGCTGCAGGCAGCAGCATATCCTGCTGAAATGTTAAAATATAATGACTCTTTCAGTGCCAAATTAGTATAATTTAAAACAAAAATCAATAAAATGCATCTCATATCTCAAAAATATAGCTGAATGCACTCTGCAAATTGGTTGAGCTTATATGTCGAGCAGATAAACTTATTTGCAGTGATGCTATAATTTATTATCTTGAATTTGCAAAAGCCTTGTCTTTGGACTGCTTTCTTTTTGGTAATATTTTGTAGTAATGCATGTTTTCAATAGGAAGGTGGGAGTTTTAAAAACATGCTTAGGATGGCCACTATAAAATCATATGGCTTTCGGATGTTTCCTGTCATCCAAAAACCTTTGAAAATATGTATTAACAGACCTTAAAATGCCTGGGAAGACAAGCAATTGTTTTTGAAGAAAATCACCCTGGGCAAAATGTTCCAGATGCTTCCCAGGAGCTGCTTACACAGTTTAGGACTATGTCTCAGATATTTGCATAGGAGCTCCTGCGAACTTGTTAGGACTCTGGGCTGGATGGATGGGGCAGCATCCCCAAACCAGCATGCTTTGGAGCAGCAAATGCTCTCTGAAGGTTTAACTAGGAGAAGGGTAAGACTGTGTGGAGGTAACAGTAGTGCTTCCAGTGCTGGTTGTAGTCTAGGTCTCTCTGCTGCCTCCAACCAGCTGCAGTGGGAACCAAGCTGAAGAAAGGCAGAAGCAGGTGATGACCCAAACTTGCCCAGAGCACTAGCTCTGGGGGAGCCTGAGGGGCTCCTGGCTGTACTGCCTGTGCAGGTGTACTGAACATTTCTGAGTTGAGCAGAGACAGTGTGGAGGCAGAAGAAACATTGATTTGAAGGGGCAAACCTTTTGTGTGAAAAGTTATCCTGCTCGAAGCCACACCTTGATTGTTTGGTTGCTGAGGGGTTATGTTTCTTTCTTGATCTGGTTTGGTGCTTGCCTCTGTGAGCAGGTTTCTATTTGTTTGGGGGTCCATTTCACTGATAGAGTAAATCCTCTGGAAGTGCTCAAGTTACCTCAGGGAAGGATTTGGCACTGTGATCAGTAACAAACTGTAACTGTGTTTAGTGCTCCGCAATTTTCTGTAGCAAGCAAAGCCCTTTACCTTCCCTAAAGGGCTGGCTGCAACATTATTCCAGGTGTTCAGATCATCCAGACTCTTCATCTACTAGCAACTCTGTGTGATGTTCTATATTTATTTCTTCCTTTTATTTCAGCTACTTTGCCTGTGAAAGTCCCTGCACCTACCTGAGTATAAAAGAAGTTTCTATAGGAAATTGTAAGCTTTGAAATCAGATTCTGATCTTGGTCATGTTAGTGGAAATATGAAATTATTAAAGTAAGCTGAATGACATAGCTGAATTTGCACCATTGAAAGTCAAATTTAAAAAGAAAGAAAATCTTTTGAACAGCTTCATGCTTTCTCTGTTCTTTTCAGGTTCTAAGCAAGTTATTCCTTCTTGGAGTACTCTAGGAGCATAAGAGGCTACAGGGGAGCAGATGAATCTGTAAGTCCAGTCACCAGTAGTTTGCAGTGGACCTAGATGTGCTACCATCTGCACTGCAAACCAGCTGCCACGAAAAACAAAAAGCAACAGAAGGACATTTACCTGCAGCAAGAGGTAATGTGGAAAACAGAAAGTAGAAGCTGTATTATGTTTATCATAGAAGAGTAGAAAGAGTTAAAAAGCTAAAATCATGACTGAGTTATAGGCTATAAATACTTAAAATGTTACTGAATGTGCGTGTGCCTATACTGACCCATTGAAGGAGCCAGTGATCTTTGTAGACGTTGTGATCACCTGTTCTGTTCTTAGTGGAAGGTGACCAAGGGATAGCAGGAAGATAAAGATGAAGGCAATTAAATAATTTGAAATAAAACCTGCAATTTCTCTTGTCTGTATGAAAATTGCAACAGTTTTCACCCTGCATCTATAGGTCAAACTAGTCAAGCTGCATCCAGCCATTGGGGTTAGCATCTTTGTGCTTTTAAGCTTCTCCTCCAGCTACTTTTAGTTAAAACATGTACAACCTGAATTGGGCAGAAGTAATGGAGGCTGACTATCCCATTTTATGACATCCATTTTTACAAATAATAATAGGAAAAATAACAATAATAATAAAACAATAGTGCTAGATAATAGCAATAGGATTTGTAGATTAGATCATATCCAGGTCTGAATTTTGGTTAAGAATCCACCTACATCATATCCAGGTCACAGTCAACCTTTTATGCCATTTTCACATCCCTTTGAAGAACTGTGCATGATGGTGTGTGATACACCCAAATATAGTTGTCCATCCCACTTGAAAAGATGGACCAGTAGTCAGTGTTCTTACCTAAAACCCCTACCAGTAACTGCGAAACATCTATTCCCCTTCAACTGAATATCCTCAAACTCTCAGAAAGTTTTAACTGGGCTCAGTATTTTCACTCTGTAGCTCAGGAAACCGTCACTGAAATGTGAACAGCTTCCAGAATTACATCCCTCTTTTGGCATCCAGATCTTGGATTATTTCCTGTTTTCTCAATGCTGTAGCAGCTGGAGCCACTCCTGGTGGCTGCACCCTGCACTTCACACAGCTGCCTCCATGGCTTTTATTAACATTTTCCATTTCTCATCCTGTTTTCTCACTGATGACTCTGGCAAAAAAAACCGCACTCTCTATTGGAGTAAAAAAATAATGTGAATTCTGAACATCTATCTCAAAATAGCTAAAAGGGGCTTTTTGGCTCAGATGCAGGAAAGCAAAACTAGTGCCAATTGCAGTGTATTCATGTGCCTCAGAATAGGTTGCAGGTTAGAAGTCACCAACGGAGCGTTGTTCCTACTGGTATTTTTTTTTTAAAGTCCTTCATGTTAATAAGGAATCCCTTGTTCAGTGGTACTTTGGTGAAGAAAGGCAGTTGTAGGGCCCCTGCTTTCCTGCAGGTGTCACTACCCTCCTGAATCCTGAGTCTCTGGATAAAGGGCAGCTGATAGAGCTATCAAAAATCAATATCAGGACTGAGCATGCAGAATCTAATAGCTGATTTCATTACATTGGAGTGACAGGGCATAAGCTGTCTGATCTGAGGAATGGGATTGATTTCACTGTGGAAAGTAATACCAAATGTAAGATTAATCAATAATCTGAGACAAATAACTGTGAGCCTATTAACTTGGTTTTTAATTCTGAGGAACACTTTGTCATTAGCTGGAATTCTGGGCTGATTTTTGTCCTTGTGAGTAATGCATTTCAGGAAGACCTGCTCTGAGTTTTCAATTCTTACAGAGGCAGAAGCCTGTAAATGAAAGGTCTATAGACACAAACAAATCCATTCGTAATTAGTCTTCCCCTCTTTCAACAAGACAGTAACAATGAGTAATGATAGCCATTTATTGAGTCCCATTTAGTTAATGGAATCATACTCTTGGTTTGTTTTTATAACATTTTTAAAATTTATTTCTGCCCGACTGTCTATTGGGCAGTGGCTGCCCTATCCAGTCTTTAAAGTGCTTTTATTTAAGATGAGATGGAATCATTGGAAAGGCAACTAGAACAACTCTGGCACCTTTGAAATGGTCACATTTTATATGCAATTGCTCCTTTGTTTGGCATTTGGGTAAGGTGATTATTTTGACTTCTATAAATTATCTCTACAGCCATAAGCAGCTGAAGTTAGGAATCTATCATCCTTAGAACCGTTCCTCCAAAGCTGTTGCATATGATCCTCACGTGTCCTTGCAAAGCCTCAAGTGTACTAGAAGGCCAGAAATTTTGAGGCTTGGTGGAAGACAGAGAATTCTGTTGTATGTCAAACTGTCTTTGACAGACTGACTGCAGAGAACAGTTTAGGCAGAGGGTGACATCATTTTCTATTACAGCAAAGAGCCAGCATGTCCAGGTGATAGTAATAACATAAAGAAAAGGAACACTGTGGAGAAATACTTAGTGGTAGTGGTTGCAAGTGGGTGATGGGTTTCCTCTACTTAGGCAACTACTGTTGCCTTATCTTGATGAAGAATAAAGACACAATGTGGCCTATTTTCATGCCATTGTAAATAAATGTAAAGATGTATATTATTGCTTATATTCTTCTGAAACTCTTTTAATAGCAGTAGACTGCAAGCGGAGAACATTTTCCGTTTACCTTGGTTTTCCCAGAGTACAGTAGACAGATTTGTGTCTGAGAGAGAAAGGGGAAAAAAAAAAAATTGGAAAAATGCATTAGGTCCATTTTTGTGCTCCACTCCTTGAAATACATATCTTGTGGGTCAAATACATTATTGATAATAGGACTCCTGTAGAATATGAAGTAACCACGGGGCCTCACTGTGGTTGCTTGTTTTGTTGATCCTTATAGTTCTTTTCCTCTAGTGTTTGTGATACAATGTAGCAATTTGCTCTGTCATAGGTGGTAAGATTGCTTAATGGAATCTGTGGCTCATTGCATGGTTCAGCAAATCAACCAGCAGCCAGGAGCCTTGCTGAAAATGGTGGCTACCTTAGTGTGGCTGAGGACAGATGTCAGTAAATCTTGCTACAAATCTTAAGAATGTTTTCTGCAGAGATATAAAGAAGTAAAATACAAATTGATGTTTGGGGGCTTTATTTATACACTTCTACTTAAAATAATTTTAAAAAGATTAATACGAAGTATAAAATGAAGAATAAAGGTTAAAAACTAACAGAAAAACCCACGATGACTGCCAGTAGGCTTTTCTCTGTAAAAACAAGTGTATTTAATTTACTATCCCCCTAGAGCTCCACTCAGATTCAAGATATAGATTTATTTTAGTGTAAAAAAAAAAAAAAAAGTAATTCTTGTTGCTTTTTTGCTGCTTCTGAGAATAATATAAAAGGCAAATATTCTGTGGTTTTTTTTTACTGTTTGTTTTTCTTGGTTTTTTTTTAAACTTTGCTTGCCAAAGTAAAATCCCTAAGGAGCTGGGAGCCAAGGCTTGCAACATCTCTTGGAAAAGAATTTATCATCAATGCAATGCCCCTGGGTGGCAAGAAAAGTATCCTGTGAAGCTCAGCATATCTTCTGAATTTTCCTTTGAGAGGCCAGGTGTCTATAAGTTTGCTTGTTTGTTTGAACCTTTCATGACTCCAGAGCTGGTTGTCCCACATTTCTCTACACTCTACCAGACTCTTTCACAGATGTCCAGTTCCCGTTAGTCCTACTGTTGCCCCAGGCATCTATTTTTTTTCTTGGAATTGCTGTCTTTATCTCTCCACTCAAGGAGAAATCTTAAAATTTTCTTGTTCCCAGGCTATCTTTTAAGGAAAACCTTAAACTTTCAGCACCCATCTCTTTTGCTTTCATTTGGAGATCATAGGATATTTTTGGTATGAATCAAAGATTGAGGAAGGTCTAATTCAGAGTGGAGGGAAAGAGAAGACAGCAATTCCAAGAAATAGATGCCTGAGGCAATAGTAGGAGTAAGTTTGTGAAATCAATACAGCTAGGACAAATATGTAATGCTACAATAGATGTCTCTTTTTTCATCAATTACGCTTAATGTGATAAGATGGGTTTTTAACTAATGATTAGGATTGTTCAAACATTCATGATCAATTAGCTGATGTATATATTTGCTTAGAAGTCAGAATAATTTTGTTTTGAATATGATTACTAAATTTCAAACTATTTTGACAGCAAGAAAAACACTCTAGTAATCACTTTCCTGCAGTGTGGTTAAATGGAAAGACTCCAAAGATTTCATTATAGAGATGATCAAAAATAAACACAGAAGTGATCTGCCTTCCACAAATTTTTTATTGTGCGTATAGAGACACTGAAGCCAATAACTCTGAATTTTGTAATAATCTGGAAGGTGTGTGTACATGAGAGGGATTTTACAGTAATTCTGTAGAAATTACAAATATAAGAGCATGAATTAGTTGAAGGAAACAGCTGAAGGAGAATATTAGAAAGTATTTTATAGCAGTTGGGTCAGATGAGGTATGAGATGAATTTCTGAAAGTACAAAAGCTAAGCTGGGGATTTCCAGTTGGGCACAGTAAAATCACAGATGTGGTGGGAGCCAAGGCTTTGCTGTCTGAAGGATAGGAGATATGACCAGCCAGATAGAGATAAGTGAAGCATATGAGCAAGCATCACCTCTTTTGTCTCTATTATGCTGATATATTATATTCTACCTTTATTTTCCAGCTCTCCTGTATTCTTAAAAAATAATACATAGACTGTATTGCTGGGGCTTACTTCAGTTCAAAGTGTCATGGCTCTCTAACTGAAAGATTCAGTTCTTTTGTCTTGCTAAGCTTTGCTCAGTTCAACCCAGAATTCTGAACAGTGGGAGAGCTGTCAAAAATGTTTTTATAATAACTTGGTGATGATTGAATCTCTAAGCCTACATTGGTCCCAGAATATATTAGATTATTTCTGTAGACTGTTCTGATTCATTTTACCAGGCAAAGGCACCATTATGCCAGCTTTGGCTGGCAGGAGCTCAGCCATATCACCTCTCAACATGTCCTTTATTATCAGCAGATCAGAAACTGGAAAGGAATAGTGTGTAGATGGCTTTCTGCCATACAACTAAGCCAAAAAGGAGAACAATCACAAACAATAACCTTGGATGTACAATTCAGGCACACTGTGCAAGTTCCATTCCCCAGAATTTTGAAAATCATTTTGTATTTTACACCCACAGAAGGAGTTTGTAAAGCATCCATAATGTCAGATAGGAAGTCTGTCTTCCTTTAATAATAAAAGAGGATAGCTTTCTACACTGCATTAGAGAAGAAGGGTTTTATGAGGTCAGATCAAAAATAGTCTAATCCGTGATTCATTCTATTTCTGAAGGCAGTAGCAGAAGCTTTAAGAAAAAGAATAGAAAAAAAGAGATTCAAATAGCAATAATTTGTCCACATGTTCAAAGCAAACAGTGACTAAGAGAGAATCAAGCCCTGAGTACCAAGGTAAACCAAAAACCTATGTGCTGGGCATTCAGACCCTACACAGGAGTCAGATCTTTTTAAAAAATTCTAGTGCAGTGGGATTCAGACTTTGAAATGAAAACAGCAGCCCTGTAATACATCTGAAAATTGCAAACTATGGTTGCAGTTTAGCCCATATGCTTAAAATTAATGTCTACTATTATTTACTGAATAGATCATCAGCGTATGCAGAAGTTTACAGTAGGTAGAACACAACAACAAATTAGCAGACTGTTCCTTAAGGGGACATTCCAGTAATTTCCGGATTTTATGCTTGCATCAGCCTTTCAAAAGACTCCTCCTCTCTCATTCGTATCCCTTTTAGTAACTTCCGAGTGAACTTTTCTGAAATATTATGTTCATTATCATCGCTGGGTAATTTCTCCTGTGACAATTTATTGTGTTTATTAAGTTTGAACTTTACACCTTTTGTATTTTTTGCAGCCCTCCTTGTGTTCACTTGCCAGTGCTGGATGTCCCAGCCCACTTGTTCGATAGAGACCCTGTGCAGCCTGCTATAGGGAGCCTGCTTTGCAGGGAGTTGGAAGGGACCTCTAGAGATCAAGTCCAACCCCTACAGTTCTGTGATTCTGTGACCTGACTGCCCACAAAAACTCACCTTTCTTTTGGGTAGGCAGAGAAGAGGTAGGGCATGGGAGAGACTGCTCCAGATAGTGCACAGGGCAAGACTTGCTTTGTCTCCAGAGAAATAAAGTAGGCTGGAATGAGATGTGTCATATATATTAATTCTATGGGAGACAGACTGACTTACACAAATAAAGATTTTCACCTCAAAGTCACCGGTTCAAAGTCAGACTCTGGCACACATCAGTAGTGACTTAAAAGCTTTGCTACCCTGTGTCTGTTCTGAAGTTTTAAATTTAAAGAAACGACAGTCTCGGGTTAGTTTCTCATAAACATCACCACTGCTGTCACTGCTAATTGGGCATTTGCTGGAAGCGTTGGCAGGGAGGCAAAAAGACTGAACAAGCCACTGACATTAAATTCATCTCTTGTTACATGCTCAGCAAGGCTTTTTGCTGCTGGTGATGTGTCCAATAGAGGTAGACCTGGAAGAATCTCTTTCTGTCTACTTTACTTGCTCTGGAAACCTAGGGCTTTAAAAAATATCTTTATCACTGTGACTGCCTTTTATACTTGGTGTGTTATTGTCACAATGTAATTTTGAAGGAGGTAATCATCAAAGTGCAACGATCAGGAACTATTGGAATATTTTTGGCTTAATGTCAAGAAAAGCTTTTTGAGAAGAGTATAGCATGTTTCTACCAGCCTGTGTCTAACACAGCCTGGCTCTTTCAAACTCTGTAGATATCTCAAAATATTTAAGGCTTGAAATAAAACAGTTAGGTAACTGATTTGCATAAGCCATATGAAGACAAACTCCTGTAGCATAGTACAAATTCTAACTATCCCCTAAATCTCTATCTATTACTTCTCAGTAGACAGAGAATTACAGTACAACTCAGTCAGCTCTTTCATTACCTATCCCTCTCATCACAAAAAAAAAAAGGAAAGAAACAACACAAACCCCCTAGACTGAAAGAAAAAATGTCTATTTCTTTTTTTTTTTTTTTGTGGAAATTGCTACATATTGTATTTTTACATATGAAAGACAAGTACATTTAAACTTTCAGGATTGCTCAGAATGCTTATGAAGCTTCAAAATTCTATATATTTTAAAGATGGAACAATTTATTTTTACAAGCACTTTTCTTACTCAGGGAAATTAATTCCTTAGGACACTCAAAATGTCAAGTATCCAAGACTTGGAGTCATAAGATTTTAACTCTAAGGTTCTGATCATGCAGTATTATGTTCACTTTGTAATATACAAGGCAACTTTCTTAATAAAGAACTTCCTAGGCCACACTACAGGAAATAAAAAGGATAGGAAAATACCCTGGATCTTCAGATCCCATACTCCTGGATTTGAGGAAATGACTCACTGAGCTGTAGTCTTCACAGCACTAAAATTTTTTCACCCTGTGATTCCTATGTAGAATCTGAACTGAATACTGTTTTGCTGGAGGTGGGCTCAGAAGGGAAATCAACAACATCAAAGAGGATTTCTTTTAGGTACAAGAATTGCAGAAAGGTTTATTTTTTGACTTCCAACAGAGTTGGGCATGAAGTTGTCTGTAACAGTACATACTAAGCAGTTGACCAGGATTCAATCTGCTAAACAGGAATGCAGGAATGAACAATCTGCTGCTTTTGTCTTTTAATCTATCCTAGCCAGAGAGGCCAAATGGGACAGAAGAATAAATGTGTCAATCTTGTGTGTATCTGACAAGTCTGTTTATTAGTTTATGTCTATGGAGGTGGCCTTGCAGTGATATGTCACCCTATAAATGACAAGAGCTGGGGAGTTGGGACAAATCTTGTTTTGTTAGCCCCCAAGAAGCTATAGCAATTACTAACGGAGAAAGGGTAAATTGCTTACAGATAAGTTCTTAGTAGCTGTTTATTCTGTCAGGCTGCAACTGAACTGAATTTTTGAAGGTAAATATTTTTGGGTTTAGCCATCGTTATTGTAAATACTCTTCTGTGATCAAGTTCTTGTCCTAAGGATTTGCTTTTCAGGATGTTTTTCATTACCTTCCTGGTACTACTCCAGGTAGTTAGGAGAGGTGTTATTTCAAACACTCCTGCCTTATAAGGTAGTATATAGTCAAGCAGATAGGTGATTCTTGATCATAAGATAAACACAAATTTGCTGATAATTGCTCAGACTGATGCTGCTTTTTCTATATCTGTTGGCATGCATCAGGCTTATGGATCCATTCCATTGTAATTGTGTCTGGAGTTGACAAAGCTAACGCACTCTGTATCTATAGCACAGAGCTACATGTGAACCACAAAAGATTAGTTTTAGGGAGTGCCCCATGAGTATGAGTTTGGTATCCTGTCTCACAAAGCAAGAAAGAAGAACAGTTTTTCTTCAGAGATTAATAGATAAAATCCAAGGAGATAATTCCTGTTCAGAAGCCAGATGGATACTGCGCAACTTGTAGAACCTTTATCAAGAACGTTAAACTTTTCCTTTTCAGTCTGATAGAAAATTTTCTCACTGTTTGAGCTCCCTTCATGTCCCTTTTTTCCTTGATTTGTGGTCAACTTCAAGAATTTACTGTCACAGTAATTTAGCAAATCCAGTACAATGGGGGAATTTTTAAATGTTGCATTATGTGCAGCATTTAAAGTTGATTGCAAGAGGCAATCATCTTTCTTAGCAGCTTCAAACAGCAGTAATAGTATATTGTCTATCTCTCAGTGTGTTTAAAAGCAAAAATAAGTTGTCTTGGAAAGCAGTTTTCAGAATGTAATATAGCTTTGGTAATTCTGAACAAAATATTAACTTATGATCAGTTCTGAGTTAGTGTAGGTTGGCAATATTAATGACTGGATAGCAGCAGTGAGCAGATTTTTAAACTTCTTGCATAAGTACGTAGTGTTTAAAACTGTGTTCTCAAAATTTTGATACAGCTTATATCTGAAGTTGGCAGGACCCAGCAGAATTCTTGCTCTGACCATGCCCAGCATCTCTGGAGAGCAGCCTTATGGAGAGCTGTGGACCCTATGACATAGTGGCTGTCCTCAGCTCTGTGGGCTGTTCCCTCCTATCAGAATTAAGTGGACAAGAGTCCAGCCAATTGGAGAGTTCCATCTTTTTCCTCACCTTTTGGCTGTTCTTGCAGTGTGCTAGTGTGCCACAGCCACAAAGGGAATCTTTGGCTTATGTGATATATATCATGGTGAGGTCCTGTACACAAGGGGGCATTTAAAATAGTGTATCAAATTTATTTGTGCTATAAGTCACAGTTTATAAAATCGTATACAGTAATTTTATCATAAAATCTTGTAAAATACATTTTTCCTTCCTTTTGAAAAAGTGAGATATTACTCTAATTTGCTAACGAAGAAGAGATTCTGACATAGTAAATCAGTGCTTGAGAAAATGGAAACCCTAACTACTGGAATATAATTTTTTGCTTCAATCCTTCTCTCAGACTGGTTTATATTAGAAGACCTTTCTCTGTTTTGACAGGACACCCTCTCTTAACCTGCAGTATGAGTGAAGTGGCAGTCAGATCATTCTTCACTGTGAATATCAATGAGGACATTCTTAATAATCCTTCCCTTTGACAGTGGAACAGACTCTAAAGTCCAACTGCAGGATCAAACGGGGTGGCATGCTACATGCATCAAACCATCTGGCTAATGCATAGCTCAAGGAAATAAGCCAAAACATTTCAGTCAAACTCTTCACAAGAACAGTAATAACCCATGAGTCCCTTCTCCCTGAAAACCCTGGAGGCAGAACAAAATATCCTGTCAAAATGCATCAGTGCAGTGGACCAAGAAAAACAAAAACTTCAGACAGTGCATGTGACCACGTGAAGGTGTTTATATGTTACACAAGGAATTTTTTCCACTGTTTCTCTGTTTGTTCGTCTGCCCTCTGTGCCTTCCACCTCCACATGCAGATTATGTCTGGCTCTGTCTGCTCCCTGTTTTTCACCTGCATCTACTCTTCATTTAGAGACACTGTTTACTTCTAAACCTTCTTTCATTTTTACTCTTTGCATTTTTGTTCACTGTTGTGAATGCAACAAGTAACACACGTGCTGAATTTTTTGCTATCATTCTGCTTGTGATTGGAAAGCAAAAGGCATGTTTTCTAAAGAAATATCTGCTTAGGACAACTTATTCAGTCTTGAGGCTGTCAACGGTTTACGGGCGTTAGGCCCGATTCCGTGACAAAGGGGACGGGGGACCCAAGGGCCCACGTCCCGGGAAAAGGGGAAAGGGGAAAAGGGTAGGGAGATGGCCCTGAGAGCAAAAAACAGCGGCAACAATCTGAGGAGAAACAAACTAATTTACTAAATAAAATATCGGAATGCAAAACAACACACTATAATACAATATAATTACAATTTAAGCTGATAAATCCAACACAGAGAGAGAGAATGTCCCAAAGTCAAGGTAGGCCTTACTCTACTACCGACGATAAGACGGCTGGAGAGCGAGGTGCTGCCAAGACGAGAGACGGCGGGAAAAGGGACGAGGTCTCGTGATCTGCAAGTTTTTATACTGCGAGCTTCTATCTTTTCCCTCCGGCTGGAAAATGGTAACAAAGGAGCAAAGTGCCGTGGGGACTGTAGTAGTCCTTCTCTTCTGAGAACTAGGTATGTCCACTACATGATGTTATGATGTGGAATACCAATAACCGAAAATCACAAAACCATGACAGAGGCTTAAATATAAATGCAGCTACTTTTTGACAGTGTTTACTGCTGGTTAACAAAACAGTTCTTCAGCACTGATATTGGCCATGGTATTGGTACATCTCTAGATGTACCATTTTCTCTAGGTAGAGAAAAAATGTTATACTTGGTGTTATTAATTGAACTGTCCCTGGCAATCTTATTAAAATTATCATGGTCTGGATAGCCCAGACAACGATTGTCCTGCCAGTTCTGAGATGCAGTGCCTCTGGGTGTATTGCTGGGGTGGTAGGAGGTGGTAGGTGAGTAAATCAATGGATTTATGCACAGCCCTCAGTGCTCATTAATGTTTGACAGTCTTTTCACTTTGCTAATAGGACACATTCAGTGGCTTTTTAACGTGTTAGATGATAGAAGCAAGGTGAAGATACGCTGGACATCTGATCAGTAGGGATGAAATTCCAAATTCTGCTATTTTTCCATTAGTCAGTACTACATGTAAAGTGGCATATTAAAAATGGCATAGCAGTTTAAGATAGGGATGCACTGAAAGAATTTCATTATGGATGTTCAATATTAGAATGGTCAATGTAGATCAAATTCAGAGTGGTGGTGAATGACAAACAATGCTGAAAACAGGACTTTCAGTGCCTGTAACATTTCTTTTAAATAATATGACTTCACTATTCATTGATAGTCAAAGTGGTCCCTTTAACAGGAACTGACTGATACCAAATCCCTTCTCTCTAGAGAATTTGCAGTCTGAATATCCAAAAGAGAGCAGTTACTGAAACTTAAAGAAGGGAAATGGCTTAGTTCACGTCATAGTGAACATCAGCAGACATCTGGGGTGGCAAATTCCACATGGTGCCTTCCTAGATTCTATGTCAACGTCTCACAAATACATAGAACAAACATTAAAACATTGTTAATCAGCCAAATCTTTCATCAATGAAGATACCTTCTGAAGAAAATTTCAGAGTGTTTAGATGAAAAGATGTTTGTTCAATTGCTTCCTTACTTTCATCTCTGCTTACAAGACAGTGACAAGTATCAAATGGGTAGAGATATGGATCTTCAGCAAAGTACTGTTGGCTGTTTTCCCACCTGCAATATTTAGTCTGTCCACCAGAAGAAAAAATGTCAGCAAACAGCTGAGTGCTGTCAAGGTTTATAGTTTCTGATTATTTTGAACAAATTCAGAACTAGTTTGTAAACTGGGGGATTAATTAAGCAGCTGAAAGCATTGGACAAGATGCATTATAATTAACAAATCTCATTAGTATTAGGGGTGCAATAGAAAGTGGGGAAAACATGTTTCCAAGCAGCCTGTGCAATAGACGTTTATTTATAATCTAGAAACAAAGCAGAAATCTTTTTCAACCAGCTTCATGGAGTCTGTGATTTGTCTTTTATTAGTGATTTGGAAATGGTTGCAGAATGAGAGAAATTATTCTATGTGATTTGGACTGTCTTTTATGTTTACAAGTGAATGCAGATGGAGTCAGCACAGAAGATACTGTACCTGCAGTAAGAAAAGGTAAAGCCAGGTTCTAAAGTTACACACACAAAGTCCTGATTCAAGTAAGAGTTTTGCTGTGTTCTTTAATCTATTAAGTCTTAAGAGGAAAAGTTGTAACATGGAAAAGTTTCTGAAGCAGTCATATCACTGTGCAGCTAATTGTCATGTGGTGCTATACGGGAGAAAGATTTACTGGGGATCTGTGATGACTCATCAAGCCATGTTGAAGTGTGATCTGGGAGCCATGGAGCTCCCACCCAGGTGGATGTACAGAGCAGGACAGATGATCTAACACTTAGCTGGAGCTGATCTGTGAGGATAAGTGTTTTCCCAAAAGATATTCATACCACTGAATTTTAAAATTCTACCGGTGAAAAGTTAGGAATGCATTCTGTACACATTTTGAAGACTGAGTCAAGTCTTTATCATAAAAAACACCTCCCAAACATAAATCTTTTGTTTAAAAACAGAATTGGTTTCAAAGTTAAGAAAAATGTTTTTATTGATAAAATATCAACTAGCTTTGCAGCAAACAAACATTAACAGCAACAACAAAACAAACCAAAACAAGAAATCAAAAATAAACACAGAGAAATGTCTTTGAGGGAATTTTCCTTCCACCAGATCTTTCTGAGGTGAAATGCAGTTGTATTGCAGAGATCACTGATCATAGAATTGTTACGGTTGAAAAAGATCTCTAAGATCACATAGTCCAACCAAATCTTTGTGTTCTAGGTAGAATCTATTTAATATTGCATTTGTGACAGTAGATCCTTACTTTTTACACTTATGAAGTTTCCATAAGACTTACTGATTTTCCATAAGACTTATTTTATTTCCAGAACAGTTGCTGTTTGTAGTTAAAAAACTGCAGGTCCAGAAAAGGGCTGGTGTTTGCTGTTGTTTTTGCTTGTTTTTTTTTTTCTTTTTTGTTCTTTTTATCTTTAAAATAGATGTAGTATTAGATTCAAAGTCTATGGCTGCTCTTTTTACAGGGAAAGTATAAGATTAATTATCTCACGCTTTAAGATTTTATAAGTTTACATGCTAGAAGAGATAGTTGTTCAGCAACCTAAGCAATGCCTAGAACTATAAACTTTGTTTTGTTTGCTGTTGCTTTTTTAACATGGCTCCCACTATGACTTTGAGAAGCCCTCTTTAACATCCCATTAACGAACACTGGGTTGTTGCTTCTAAGTGTTGGACTACTAATACTATAATACAACTGCTTTGGAAACACCAGGATTATGCAGTTGAAATCAGAGCTTTCTTTTTTTTTTTTTTCTTGGGAGTTCAGCAGAAACAGCCTTATTCCCTCAAAGGGCCACGCAAATGAAAACTGAGAGCAGAACATGTATCATTAACTCAAAGGAATGCACCTCCCCTTCTACTGTTCATGTAGCGAACAACTTTCTCAAATGGGATAACAAACCACTCAAATCTAAACAATCTTTAAGGAAAAATCACTATTCCTGAACTGGCATGTATTTTCTGTTTTGTATACTCCATTTCCTCTCAAATTATCAATTATAAAGAATTGCGGTGCTCTTCTGTAAAAGGCTCCTATTATCACTTTTATTCTATTTCACTAGATATTTTTTTAACCTGGTCACAATTTCTTATGTATACACTCCTTATTAATCATAATTTCATGCCTAATCCAAAGATATTCCATATTTCACAGACTTGCACACTCTGTGTCAAGACTAGATTTAGTTGTTCTGACAGTGATTCAGAAAAAGAAACTGTTATGAGGGATGTAGCTAGTATTCAGCCACTAAAAATGCCAGTCTACAATCCCCATAATTATCATTCTTAAAAAAAACCTTCAAAATTATTGTTAAATTAATTTTCATTAGCTAAGGAATGTATCATGAAATTCTAAAATCAAAACTTGCATATAATTATCCTTTGTGAACATGTATCAGCATTTCCACAAATTAAGTGCTGACATAATGAAATTCTTGCAATTCTGAAGTTATTTTGGCAAATGAAGAAAAGTGCTGGAAAAAAAGCATTTACAGCCTTCAAAATCAAACAATCTTTGTATCATAGAGTTCTATATTAAGCAGTAGTTATGCATTTGAATGAGAACATTTACATTTTATTCATTTGTGCATAAGAATCCATCCCAAAATAAATAATATCTGTTACAAATAACAATGGTTTACCAAAGTTGAGACCATTTGAGAGTAGTAATTTTTTAATGATTTATTCCTATGAATTCATAATACTTTTTTGAGCATAATCAAGCTGGCCAGATCAATTCAATCAACCAGTAACCACAGAAGCTGATATTTGTATAGTATTAAAGTATTAGTTGCTGCAGAGAATAAGTAATTTTGTGGACAGTTAATGTTCATGATGTTCTATGAATGTTAATGAAATTGTAATTAAGGAAGATTTGTGTTCATATGCCTCCATAGCCCCTTACCACAACACATGCAGTTTCTTCCTTTTCATTTTCCCAGTGGTTTCAAAATCTGTTGAATAACCTATAGGCAGTAGGTCTTGAATAACCTACAAGCAGTAGGGCAAAGGAGATTTTGACTTGCATTTATACTGACGGCCTAGCATATACTGCCAAATAGCCACACAGAACATAGAAATTTAAAATAAGCACATCAGCTTTTTCTACAGAAGAAGCACTAGTCCCTTTCCTATCATGTTGCAAGTAGTGGTAAAATTGCTTACAAGAGTCTATAGATCAGAGATTGATGTATGAGGGGAACAAATTCACGTTATTTTCTAAGAATGAAGCTGATATATGGATTACAAAACAGAAATATTTTATCTGAACTACTGTGATTTTACCTAAGGGTAAATATGAATGACAGTAGATAAGAGATTGTCACTTTTTTTTTTTCAAATGCAATCACCACCTATAAAGAAAATAATTCTCAGATTTCTTAGACCAAATTTCAAGATTCAAATTTCAAGATTGCTATTTGCGCTGTTCATGCTGGTGGAATTATTTCATGTGTTTCTTATGCCTAATGATCTACCACAAGAAATAGAGAAGCTGCTTCTATGTAAATTAGACTGAATCTTTTGCAACTACTGCTGTCTTTAGTCTCAGTAAATGAGCCTTGACTGGGTGGGCTATCACAAAACCAATTGATGTATCTAAATGAATTCAGGTTTAATCAGTCAAGAATCAATCTTAAATCAGGATCATCATCTTTTTTGTACCTCAGTGGACCAACAATAATAGCATTATAGCCAGTACAGCTGATATTTACTTCCTGATAAATACAAGGGATGAAATCTTTAGACATTAAGAAAAGTAGAATAAATAACAACCACATATATATTAATTCTAGCAGCAATTCCTTTGGGAAGGCTAGAGAGATTCTTTTTACATTTCATTATTTGATTCATATCTTCTTGTAAAATTATTTGCTTTCTAAAGACGTAATGTAAATGTAAACTACTGTTCTAGTGTTTTTTAATTAAAAAACAATATTTCTCTTGGCTGAAACATATACTGAGAACAAGATTTAATCAGCAGTTACATTACTTGTTTGACTGATTGATTTAGTTTTCCTCTTAGTCAGGGAATGAAATGATGGATGTCTCTTAAAAAAAGTCACACAATTAATTAAAGAAAAAGGACAACTTTTTAAAGGAAGGATGGCTACCCTACTTGCTCATACTCCAGGCTAACCCACGGTGCTGGCCGTTTGACTTCGTTCAGACAAAGCTGACTGCCTTTACTGAATCTCTCTTTGAAGGTACTCCCTAAGAAAGGCATCCTTCTTTGGCAGTAGTCCTATCTTTTAAAATAGTCTATTTTTGTTTTATCTGGGCCTCTTCAAAGTTAGCAACTCAATCAGTGTAGCTCTGTTGTGAGTCACTATGTGTTATCATATAGTCTTAGGAAGAGCCTACTCATCTTTTGCAGACAAAAGTGTTTGCCTGTGCTCAGTATAAGTTAGATAATGCTTGAGTGTGAGTGGGAAGATGCTGATGCTGTCAAGTCTGGAATAGGCATGAACATGTGATAAAGGCATGCTCATTTCACTCATATCAGATATTCCCCTGTTCTTTCTGTCTACTGAAGCATATTTGACTCATGTGACACAGTCAGGACCATGGTTTTGGTTCACTGTCCTTACTTAGTCTGTGGTTGCCTAAACGTCTCTTCCAGTCAGAATTGATGACTTGATTTAGAATCACTGGAAAAGACCTATAAGATCATCCAGTCCAACCGTCCACCTATCACCAATATTTCCCACTAAATCATGTCCCTTTTTTAAAATTTTATTTCACCAAAATTTTTCCATAACATGATTTCAATTTATCTATTTTTTTTAATGTTTATTTTTAGCAACTCATGTATTGGAACAATTTATTAATCACGGCTCTTGTGAAATGAGAGTAGATAGCTTGACTGAAGCTGGGTTTTCTGTTATTTTAAGAGTTTGCACAGTGTGCTTGGCTTCATTACACTTTTCATGCAGTAGATGAATTCATAGCTTGAATTAAAGCAAATTATGAATTGAAAGCATGAAAATCATGACAAGCGTGATTCCTCCATGCATGAGGCCTGAGGAATAATGTAAAAGACTTCCTGCTGTGTAAGCAATGTAGATTTTATAGTGCTGATTTTAGATAACAGATGCTTTAAAAATTTTTTCCCATTGTACTTGACTTTGATATCAAAGGCTTATCAATAGTCCAAACAGATGGATAAAACCAGACTTTTCAAACAGATGGGTAAAAACAGACTTTTGGAAAAGAAAAAAAAAAGTAAGTTTTATTCCATGTTGTCATAATTGGTCATAATTGCTCTGAAAATCTGAAGTTTGAGAGCATCAGAAAACTGCTGCAAGGTTGAAATATGGAGAATAAAATATGACAAAGATGATTTTTAAGGAAAATGCTATGAATATTTTGTTACAACTTGATTTCCCAATGTGAAAATTGCTCTACAAACTCTGTTCTTCTGCAGCTAACTACTACCCCAACTGCTTGCTAATCTCAGGCTATCAAGTTCCAAAAACAGGCAGTCAGAAAAGCACACAACATGCTGCTATGCACTGACCAGCTACCAAAGCAGACCTTTGCGTAACTCCCCCAAAGACTTTACTCCAATTCCAGCCTGCCTGCTGTACTGTGGATTGTACTTGCTGCTTGCACAATCCCTGAGGAATCTCATTAGCAGAGCTGAGTTGAAATGTTTTACTTTAAACAAACACAGCAAACTGCACTGTCTTTATCCTAGTCAGAAAAACTGTTCTATTATTTCAGAAATATATGTTGAAAAATTAATTAAATTCCTACTGTCTTTTCAAAGGAAGAGTTACTCCATTCTTCTAGAGCCCAGCCAGCTCAGCAACCACATTTAATTCCACTTTGCTTTCTCTTTGATGTAGAGTGACAAGCAATGGACTTTGGCTGCCATATAAGATGAGGATTGTGCCACACTTCTCAGAATTTCTTGTAAAGGCAGTCTGGACATTTTAGTAACTTGAACAAGGCTGTGGGGATGAATGCTTTTGGTTAAACCCTTATCAGTTCTGGTTGAAACCTATTCAGAATAGTGAATTATAAAAACTTTACAATTAAGAATGATAAAACAGTTATCTCTCTCCTGCAGCAGTAAAACAGGAATATTCTGCTATATGAATATGATTTAGGATATAAAAAATATTTTCAAGAAATATTGGATATAATGTCTTTTGCCCATGAACTTCATGATTGCTTGCTTTCTTTCTTATTTGTTTGTTTCATTGTTCTCTTACTTCTTTACTGCTTGTCCATAATAGAGTGGTAGCATGGTGCCTTAAATGGATAGTAGTAAAATGCCTTCTGAATCCCCACAGCATTTGTGTTAGTAGTCGTTGGTGGTTAACAAGCAAGTGGAATCATGGAAGCATTCTTACAAATTGTAGAAAGATGAATATACCTTCCAGAGAACTGGGCTATATTTGGTGGAATTAATGTAGAACTGAAAGAGCATTAGTGAATTAAAAGCAACTGTTGCAAATTTAAATTGAAATTACAGGTCAAACAAGTACTCATTTGAAATTACAAACCTACATTCACAAATCTCCACTCTCCTTAGAGGTAGCAAGTGATGATACATGCTACGTCACAGGCTGGTGGGATATGGATTTAAAGCTATGCTTAACTCACTCATTTTCATTTGCTGCCCTGTGACATATAGTAAACATCCCAAGTAAAGAACTGTACAGGTATAATTGTATTAAGTGGCTCCAGGCAGATCTAAAGTTATTCCTTCTGATCTACAGCAATGGATTCCCTGGATAGATTTTGCTTCTCTGGATGAGTTTCAAAGCAGATCGATTATCAAACATCTGTCAGGGTTGCTTTGAGTACGATGAGTATTAGAATTAAATCAGCACTGGGAAATCAGAGACAGATGTACAAACAAGTTTTTTCTCTGATTTTAAACGGAAAATAAAGTTTTCTATTCTTCTTAAATATCAAGGTCTTTGGTATATTTCTTTTCATCCTGTTAGGGCTTTTTTTTTTTTTTTTTTTAAAAAGGCTTTTGTTTGTTTTTTTGTTGTTTCTTTTTATTTTCAGTAGTGATTTTGCTACCCTTTGACAGGCAGATAGAATGAGAAACTGCATGCCAGATGTTATGAAATGGCTTGAACCAATAGAAGAAACTGCAGAGCTTTTTTCACCAACCCTGTTGTGAGTATATATGTATAGTAAGAGGAAACTTTGCCTTTATCTTTTTTTCCTAAGGCAGTTTTCTTATGTCTATTGGTCCTGAGTAGCAGAATTCTACACTGTTGATGTATTGTGTGAGTAAAGGAAATTTGGAATGACCCGAGACATATTGGGTCACTTATCTCCACTGCTGCTGAAAAACAACACCAAGAAGGAGGCTGTGTCATGCTGGAAAGAGGTGGACTGCCAGATTTCCCTTGACCTTGGAATGGTACTTTCAAACAGTACCAAAAGTGGTTTTGATCTCTACTATGCCCTGAAGAGTCTTAAGACTCACATGGAGAATTTGCCTGAATTGGTTTCTTCAGACATAACACAGATGACTCAGAAGAGCCCACTCTTTATATGCAAGTGACTGCACACAAGCGCTGCAGAGATGGTAGAAGATGGCTGGAAGGTTCTTTCTGAGCCTTCCTTTGCTACTCTTTCAGGTGAAGGCATGCAGACTTCTGCACCAAAGGCAGATTTTATCAAGGAGTGAAATTGTATGATATTTTATTTTGCTACTCTTTACTTTCTTCAATGCTGTTATCCTGGATTTGAAGTGAATGTTGTTCATTTTGCGTAATCTTGCCCAACTCTCAAGATCTGCAGTAAGTTATACACCTGCACTTCCATCGCAAACTCAACGAAAGATCACTTGAACCTTCTAACCAGGTGTTTAGTTTCCCACAGAAGTAAAAGCATACCCTTGGTGTTTTCCTCCATACAATTTTCTTAGAAGTAAAAGGAAAAGTGAATGATTTTTATAAATTTTTGAAAATAAAAACCAACTTTAGCCTGTATTTATTTTGCATACCTCTGTCTACTGCAAGTTGCAATGCATCTGTTGTGATTTGGTTAATGATAGAGTGGGAAGCTCTTGCAAAGGAGATAGTACTTGAAGCCTCAATACAGAAATTCTTGATTGGTAATACTGGAACTTTTGCAATGGAATATTATATTAAGATGACATCTCCACTGCTGTGTCAGTCTTTACACTTCAGCTGTGAAGGCTGATTTGATAAGATACGGCCGTAGAAACCATGCTTGTGGTGGGGTTTGTTCAGTGCAAGTAGCACGCCAAAGACAGGATTAGAAAAGCAGCTATAACTTCAAGTCTGACTGCTCTGTCAGTATAAATGTTAGAGAGATACCAAAGCAGCCTTGAATCAGCCTCTCTGGTGTCAGTATCTTAGTGAATAAGGGACTAAGCAAATCTCATGCAGAATTTCATTTTGCTATGGCTGCGCTGTAACTAGTACAAATTAGTTTGGGTATATCTGTAATGTGCTCAAGTCTGCTGTGTATGCATTCTGGACACGCTGTCTCAGATGTTCCAGGACCTCCCTCAGCCAAAGATATAAAAGTATTAAGTGTATTCTCCACACCTGTGATTCTACAAAATACCTTAGGTAGGTGGCACTCTTGAGTAGATTGTCTTTTCTCTTGTGAAAGTTGTATGATTTTTTTTTGCCACTTGTTTAAATTTTTATTATAAAAACAATCCTCTGTACAACTCAGAACTTCAGCACACTGCTCACTATTAGCACATATGCAAGTCTCAGTGAATATTACACGGCCTAAGACTCTTTATAAAATTAACCGTATTCTCAGAGTTTGTCCTCTTTTTGTCTTTCCCTCTTGCTTTCTAATTGACAGGATTTTCCAGAAATACCTTGCTTAAAGCTTGTAACTCACAATTTACCAAATTATGTTACTGAAACTGTAGTTCAAAATCTACACAAGTTAATAAAACCTCTCTAATAGTATAAATGGTATCAATTTATAAAAATAATTAAAAGTACAGCTGGGGCTAACCATTTTTTCACCTTTTGAACATCTTCCAAGTCTTTTCTGTCTTTCTTTAACGTGGCAAATAATTTGCCAAATAAAATTACAGACACTGACTAATACAGATAAAATCCTGAGGATGGGATCCTTAGTAGTGTCCACACTATGGGATTCAGGAAGCTTTATGCCCATGGAGAATTTAAGCCTGTAAGGTTTTACCATTCTATCAATGTTCTGTTCCTGTTTGTTAAAATCTGTAGACATCATTGGAGAAAAATAATGACAGTACAAAAGAGAACAGAGCCTTGACTGGGATTAGGTGACACAGACTACTCTAATTGACAGTGACTTCCCCAGGTCACTAATTAGTAACTCTTAAGCACTTTGCTCACTCTGAAATGTCATAAAACAGAGAGCCCTTTTCCTGTGTATGTGTGTGGTTGAACATTGTGTTGATTTAATTACAGCAAAAAGTGATTGGGAAGTATTTTTAAGAGGGATTAGTCTCCTGTTGTCAGCTGTCACTGAGATGGATGGAACTCAGCCTTACTACTGAGGCACTTGTTATGCGCTGGTTTGCTGGTGGCTGAGACAATAGGCTGCATATTTCTAAATTGTATCAAGGAGGACTTATTATTTAGGACTCCTTATTATTGTCAGTGTCACAACATCTTGCATTATTCAAAGAGAGCATTGCTTCCATCCGTCAGTTTCCCCTTTGCTGTCAAAGATGCAAATACAGTTTTGCATTGCTTAGGGGAAATTTGTAATATAAAAGGGAGGGAAAAAAGATGTCAGGAAATGTTAAGTGATATACGATGAACATCCTTAGAGGAAAGAGCAACTGCAGCATTGGATTTTTATACTTGCTACATAATTGGAAAGAAAAGTGAAGAAAGTTTCCTTCTAGGAAGTGCTGGGAAATTTGTGTCTGTGTATGTATGGATGACTTTTTCAGTGTAAAATTGGGATGTTAGAGAAGATGATGGATCTATATGAGAGAAAGAGGAAAAGGCCCAGGGAACCATTCCTATAGAAAGATCAATTATTAACATTTTGAAACTGAAGGCAAGTCCAAAAATATTGAGTGGGACATAAAAAAGTAAATTATGTGGCAGCCAAGCATATTTCAGTAATCAGAAATATTGCTGATCAGATTTGTGTAGTGACACTTTTTCCACTAGAAGTGTTGATTTATCAAGGCATGACTTATTGGGGTAAAAGGCTGCTATCAGTGAATTTATAACCCAGCAGCTGTTTGTTTCAAAATTAGTTTTAGTATCAGGTATGGATTCTTTTTTTCAAACACAGATTTCCAGTTTAAAATTATTTTTATAAGAAAATGAAGAAAAAATTCACAGCTTTTAAAACAACTGTGATTAAAATGATGCATTGGTGAAATAATTTTCTTATGTGGTCTTGAAGCATTTGAAAATATAACACTTTAGTCTTGAGCATTTTTGTGGTTAGTGTTCAGAGATGTTAATTTGATACTTTGAAATGCTCTGGTGTTACTGAAAGATGTTTTCTGTGAAACTGAGGCACAATAATCCTCTCTCTTCTACCCCTCTGTGTGCTGTTCTCATTCAGAAAATTCAATTAAGAGAAATCCAGGAGTCTATCTATACAGATTCACTGAGACTTGAAAAACGGAAGCAAGGAAATGAAATCATGATTTCATACAGGTGCTATAGATTCTGAACAAAATTTCAGGGGCTGTGATAATTATGTTCTCTACAGGCTTAATCCATGGAATCCACAGAAATGTTGTAAAGCATGCAAGTCACAGAACAGTAACAATCAGGTTGTATTGATTTAAGTTTTTTTAAATTATTGCTTCTATTTCTAACTGTATTTATTTATATTTAAAAGAAGGAAGCCAGGACACTTCCCAGTCTACTGTGTGATATATCTCCAGAATTTGCTTTTGGAACATGTTTCTGTCAGAGTTGCTGAGGGGAGTTACAGTTTTATGCTTGAGTTGGGACTCAGGTTTTTCTGCCTCTAGTGCTACCAAAAGAGAAGACCTGAGAATGGAGAACAGATGTTCATCTGTTGACTGATCTGATTTCTGAGATGCTGCTCACTGCATTATTTGAAATATAATTTAATGATGAGAAGTAATCATGAAATATTATTCAGGTATATCTCATTTCTTAGGGAAAAAATTAGTTCCTAGGGAACTTCCAGGAAAGCACTGCAGACTCCACAAATCAAAACAAAACAAAGCATGTTTTTTATAGTGTGCTTTTAAGTGTACTCTGCTATACTGCCCCTGATTGCACCTATGATGACACCTTCAGAAAAGTATTCTCTTGCTGAACACCTAGAAGGAGAGAAAAACTCACAGCTCTGAGAGGTGAGCCAGTTTTGCAGTTCTCATTTTCAAAGGAGACTTGATCCTGGCTCCCAGTTCTCTACTTCTCATTCCTTTACTGAAATCCTATCCCTTCATTAATGCAAAGTCTGTGGACCCTGATCTCTTTATCTCTCTCCTTATCCATCGTCCTTTCAGTGGCTCCCAGTAATTGCTCTTTTCTTCTGAAGAGTGCTTTAAATCTTTTATGATATTTTGTTTTGCATTTTTAGTGACATCTTGCTTTCTTCCTCAAATTTTCCTTTGCTACTAAGTGTATCTATATGCAATAGAATATTTACTGTTCAAGAACTAGATTAGCTACATAAGTTAACATGGTTTTAACACAGCAGTCAGTAAGACT
Organism: Numida meleagris; assembly: GCF_002078875.1. NCBI lineage: Eukaryota > Metazoa > Chordata > Aves > Galliformes > Numididae > Numida > Numida meleagris. The sequence continues at coordinate 42,615,718 of NC_034414.1, forward strand.
GCTTAAGATAAAGAGATACTTCAGATATATCTTTTGGACAAAAGGATAGAGAAGAAAACATTGAAATGAGGAGATTCTGGTCCTGTTTTGGGACATTGCTACGTTTTTATTGGAAACATTAAAATCTTTTCATCCTTTCAAACTTAATCTAAAAGTGGTCTTGGGCATTTCCTCTGATTCAATCTTTGTAAATTCAGATCTTTGATTGTGCCTTCTGGAGGTTTGCCTCTCCCCTGACTACAATAAAAGCAGGCTAAGCTGACGACTCTACTACTTTAGAGGCTTAATATTTGCCATCAGGTTTTTCCTCTGGATTTTTGTTTCCAAAGATGTATGAATAAAGTTACATTGAGATTGCTTACCAACAGGATAGCAAATGAAAGCAATTATTTTGCTAGTAGAGGAGAACAGACCTGATCATTCATAAGGACATTTAGATAATTACCATTAACAACAGCAGAATGATCTTCCATGGCTAAAAATGAAATACGGTTAAATGAATTTTTGATAAAGGAATAGGCTAATGAAGCAAGCCTTCTGTTGCTTTGGTGTAGAATTGTCAGCTACATCTAACAGATTAGGAAATTTAAAAAGTGCTAAATAAATGAAAAAAAATGATACAGACACAAACAAATAACAACAACAAAACCAGGAAAACAAAAATCAAGTGTTCGTAAAATTGAAGAAGACAGTAGTAAAACAATGGGAGATAACAAAAACTTGAAACCAAAAGTGTAAAGAAAGATAAGGAAGAAAACCCAGAAGTTAAAACAGGTATTGCAAGGCATAGGAGACATAAAATAATGGCAGTTAAATGAAACTGTTTCAGTAAATCCTTCAAGAATACTATTAGATGAATAGAGACATGAATTGGCAGGTTCCTGAGAGTTGTCCTTCAGATAAAAATCCAAACCTTCAATAGCCATTTTCTGGATCTGCTAGTAAATGGTCTTTTAGGCAGGAGAAAAAGTCTCAAGACTCAGCTCAAGCAGAAGTGTCAAAAATGACCTCCGTATTTCTGACCTTTAGGCTAGCGGAATTTCAGTATTGATGTATTTGTGTAGATTGATGTCCAGGATATTTATCTGAGGCTTCTGTAGTCAAAAGAATTTACCAACCTTATGCAGGAAGGGATTTTGAAACTGTGCTCTCTCCTGTTCCAGTATTTTTTTTTTTATCCTCTCAAAGCTTCCTGTTGTTTCCCTAAAGGTAATTCATGCCTTCCCACCTCATAAGCAGGGGCTTTACAAACATTTCAGAATGCACATTAATTGCCTCAAACTTAATTCCTGTTTAATAGTGTTAAATTCTGCAGCAATCTAAAACTTCATTTCTGAGTTTCAATTGTATCATGTCCTGTGAGTTACATCTTAACATTACTATGCTCCCAGCAGCCCACATGAGCAAATCTCTGCTGTTTCCTAACAGGAAACTTTGATGAAAGAAAGTGGAATGTTTGCCTTACAGGTTTTAATGGAAACTATTTGACTGAAAAGTAATGCGTGATGGTAAAGAATGAAATGCGCAGACTGGCTGTTGAACAGGTGTAGCAGAGGCTATTGGAGGGCAAGTTTTTATCATATTCCTGAGTTTGGAATGTCTCAGCCTACCAGTCTCTGGCCTCTCTGTTGAACTGTCCAAAAAAGATTAGATGTAGAAAGAACAGGGATAAAAAAGAGCTCTTGTGCTTACTTTGAGGTGCAGGGCTGAGAGTCCTCATGGCTTTCAAGTGTTGGGTGAAACATTTTGGGGTCAAAAATAACCAGAAAAATGAGAAGCCTTTCAGGCACAAATGGGACTGCAAAACTTGTAGGCTCTCTTCTTGATGCCTTTGTTTTTGTTTACAAAGCCAGTCCAAAGGATACACAGGATCAGCAAACATACATTAAACAGCTTTAGTAAATGAGCCCTACCTTGGTCTGAGACCAGTGTAGCTGACAAAGACATCTCCACTGATGTCTTTTGATTGACATTTGTGCTTAACTGAGTGCTGTATTGTGTTCATGTTATTTGTGTTCTGAGACACACGACAGCAGCTCACCCAAAACAAGTGATAGTTCTGAGTGTACATAAAGTATTTAATTGATCATGACTGCAGGTGGACCCATGGCAGATCATCTGTAAGCCACTGCAAACATAACAGTATAATACCTTTCTCTCCCATTCACAGTTCCTTTCAGTATGATTTTACCACTCATGCACTTTAAGAGATCAATTGGGGAAGCTGTGTGCTTTTACTGCGGCCTGAAGGCAGGCTTCCCTACCTCTTCACTCCATTAATGGGCTGGCAGTGAACTCTTTTTCACTTTTTTTCCCCAGTAGGAAAGAAAAATGATGCAATTTCATCCACTGCACTGATCATTCTACTCGGAGGGCTGTCTCTTGAGAGATTTTCAATGACTACTGCTGCATTTTAAGGTCATTTCACAAATAAGTGGGTGAATGTAGAATAACCTGTACACTTTCTGACAACTGCCTCTGGCTGAAGCCTGATACAGTGACACCAAACGTGGGTTGTGCTCAGATAATCTGTGCAAAGTCCCATCCCCTCTGTGGTTCAAGGTCTTTTGATATATGATCATTACAAAAAACGTTTTTTGTTATATACTCAAAACATACTACAATGACACATGTTAAATCTCACAAGGTAGAAAGGTGCCGTCTCACCGGAGATTCTCTCAACTGAGTTCCTTTCTCTAGCAGATCTGTGCTAAGACAATCCACCTCAGTCCTAGTTTCACATTTGAGCTGATTTTTTGAAGTTAATCTAGTTACAAAAGTTATGGCAATACACTTTTACTTAATATAGGGTGTCTAGATGCCAGGGTTTTCTTGTCTTTATGTTGATACTCCATGTCATTCTTCATAGAGATATAAATTTGATTTGGATCGTGCCAATCAGAGTGGAAAGAGGCTGATAATAACAAAGGGTCAGTAGAATTCAGCTATTTCATGGTAAATTCTACAAAACAGGAAAGGTGTTGGACTGGAGATTATATTCATAGAATACAGTTCCTCTTGAGATTGCTGGGTGCTAACCATAAAATGAAAGTCCTGCAAGTAATACCAACAGTACATAAAGAATTAAAAACGGAGAGTCAAGTAAGTTATTAATACTACTGGAACAAATAGCAAAAACTGTAGAGGTCAGTAAAGAAAACTGTCTTCATATTGGATGGAAATCCTGACTCCTGAGCATACAATAATTTCTTTTGCTTTTGGTGGTTGGATATAAGGGTAGAGATTTAATGCCATTTAGTGGGATTTGGATCAAGCCCTAAATAAAGTTAGAAGAAATCTTTACTCTTACTTCAGGATGCTTTGCATCAGTTGTTTAATTTCAGTCAAAAAGTACTGCCACACTATTTGAAAAGACATGGAAAGGATAATAAGAAAGGGAGAGACTAGAACTATGCTTTTACCAATTACCTAGAAAATCCAATTAACCAGTGATTTAAAGAAGTGGAAAGCTCTGGAGTTAAATAATTTTATTTCATTCAGTTAACAATGACACATTAGGTTGTTAAGATGAAAATCATTTAAGAATCTAATATGCTTTTTATTATCCGTGGCATTTGATTGTTCATGATAACTTCAGCAGGAAAACCAGTCAATTTTTCTTTCCTCAGATCAAGCTTACAGATTTGTAGTTATTTCAAAATGCTGAAGAGACTGTTTGTAAAAGATAAATTAGAAATTTTTGTTTTACAACTTGAAATTCCTCTTTTTATTTACAATAGAATTGTAAAATCATCTTTGGTAGCTAGGAAAAAATTTAAACTTATGATTTTAAAGAAGTTTGTCCAGTAGCCTGTTCTGTATTTGCCTTTGATCAATCATAATCAGCTTGAATATTCAAGTATTTTCTCCACTATGTCATGTATTGTTCCTGGTTAAGCCCTAAAAATAGCAGGAACAACACTGTTCCATATTTTGCACTTTGACCTCAAAATTTGTTGCATTCACTGATTAAGTACTTGTAATTTCTCCATACCACTTTTGTATCTCCAGACACATTATTTAGTGTCTTCCCAGTTGTGCAAAATGTTGGCATGTAAGTCTTAATCCTGGCTTTTTAACATCAACTTTTATTAGTTAGAAAAAGGAAATGAAAACATAAATATGGAAACAGTATTAAGATATTCAGTTTAGGATATTATGTACTTATTTACTGCAATATAATTCTTGAAAATCACTTCCCTTTAACTTGCCAAGATTAGAATGGATGATTTGGTCATTCTTTTGCAGTAGAAAATGATATCATGAAAATAAGAAAAGAAAAAAAAATCATAGAAGTATAAATGTGAAAGGCTTTCCACTGGAATCTCATATAACAGAATATGACTCTGAAAGGAATGAGATAGAATAAAGGAATACTTTCAGTAAAGATAAGAAAACTTACAAATATTTTTTAGAAGAGCGCCAGTAGAAAACTTTACTGACCACAGGATACGTCATATGCACACTTATTGCAGGAGTGTAAACAAGGAGTATTACTGCCTGGAATAAATGAAGAGTACTCAATGCAGTGTTAGTGTTGTGAAGACTAGTATCAGATCTATTGCATAAATGCGCTACACATGAAACTTACTTTTTGACAACTGAAGTAGAGAGGATGGTAATTTTTTAATTATTATTATTTTGTATAGTTCCATTCACTACCACACTGTAGCTGTCAATCTTGTTTTTGACATTGCTTAAATCTAGTTGCAGTTAAGAAAGAATATGATTTCCAATACACTTAGTAACAGAATCATATGTTCTCTTGCTCAGCCAAGTGTGTACTTGAGGAAAAGAAAGCAGAGAAGTGCCTTTAGCACAAGGACATAGAATGTGTAACCCTATCAAATTGACTATCAATAATTAAGGGCTTTGATGCTTTGAATCATTTAGATAATAAGATTGCTTTGAAGTAAATAAATAACAAATTAGGATTTGTGGCAGTCACAGGTGTTTGGCAAGACCAGCTTGTAATCAACAGCAAAATGAATGCATTTTGCTCTGTGTAATTAGAAAAAAAAAATGAAGTTTATATGCAAATTATAAAGCACTTTACTGAAAGATAACTGGTCAGACAGTTTTTTGTACTATAAACTTTCATTTATAGGGGGAATTTGCAAAGTATCTATTTTCAATGTAATTTCTGTGCAGCTGGTTGAGCTGTGTCAGTCTTCCTAAGAGAGAAATTCGAACACCACTGGTACCATGCCAATCTTGTTAGAACACAGTAAGGACAAAATACACATTTTTAAACTTGTCTCCTTCCATCCCTCTGAAATGACAGGAAACAAAACTCGCTGAAGGTTAGTCAGAATTACTTGGTGCCAGTAAATAAGTGTAGTCCTTGCAGTAAATAAGTAAACGAATAGCCAAACACTAGGAGATAAATTACAAGGAATGACCTGTTAGTAAAGCATTTCAAGTATTTTGTGGACCAGAAGTTAATGTTAAAGAATAGTGAAGGCTTTTCACTAATCTTCTATAGTCAAAGGAAAATTTCCTCATTGGCTGGCATTGCTTTTTGAAGTATTGTCACCTTCAAAAGTCATGAATGGAGATCATGCACGAGGTTGAAACTGCTTGGAGTAGATATGCCAAAGAAAAGATAGAGCCAAGCAGGTTGGCAATGTAATTGGGTTTGCTGTGAATCGACTGGAAGTTTAGTCCAAGTAATTATGACACAGTGGGCTGAAGAGTGTGAAAGCACCAAACTAAATGGAAATTTAGAGACAGGAGCTGATCAAAGTAATCAGAATACGCATGCAGAGAATGGAAAGTCTAATACAGAGAACAGAAGAGACAATGCAAAAAGACATGCTGAAATTGCTTTTTGCAGGGTTTATTTTTTGAAATTATGGCCTAAAAATTGTAATATACTGTGGCTAAGAACCATAGAATTAGCTGACATAACCAAGATTTGACATATTCAATGTTGAATAGTTGCCAATAATCAGTGTTGTTGGAGATATAACGTCTGCCCTGTATTGTATTCAAGTATAGTAAGATATCGTTGTCAATGTAAGCCATCTGAAAGAGAAGTACAAAAGAAATAAACTTTTTCACCTTTGTTCCTCTTATGCCATAAACAGTGAGCAGTAGTTACAAATCAGTGATCTTGAATATATGTATCACATATACAACTTCTATTTGATTCAAGCTTCTTATTCTTTCTTTGTCATTAATGTTACCTTGAATGATTTTTATTAGCAGAATTTTTGTCCTTAAAATAAAGACCCCAATTCTCATGTACTGAAATATTTGTAAATGAGAATGTGTGCAATTTTTCATTGCATTTAAAGTTCTTTGCTTGTTATTAATAAAGTTCACCTATCTTCATTGCTAGTACAGTACATCTGTCTTTCTTCATTCTAGAGCTGACTTATTTCCTGAATTGGATATCATCCATTCACACACTCCTTGTAAAATGTTTCAGAAAATTTTTGCTTGAAAGGATGTGCACTGCCAAAGTGTTGTCTTGAATACTAACGTCATATATCTACTATTTTTTCCTACTTTTCACTGACCTTTGGATTTTATACAGCATCCATTTTCTTGATTAATGTTACAATACCTCACCTTTACAGCTGGTTATGCTCCCTTTCTCCCAGCTAGCTTTTCCTGGAAGTGGATTCTGTCAATTATTTCCCATTGAATTAGGCTCCAACCAGTAACCTTGCTTATCAGTAAAAAGAAATAATTGCATATATAGTGAGCTGTAAGCTTTTGCTTAATTAACATATGCATATTTCATAGTGGAAATAATTAGCTGATTATTTATATCACAATAGGAAAAAATGACCCAGAAAGGCCTAAGGATTCTTACTAAAATTTTTTTGAATATTCATTACTCTTTTAAATCATCTTTGTTGAACTATAAATTATAATGGCATTGTAAAAGCTGTGAATAATTCTTTTTTAATACTCTTATTATTGATCAATTCTTTGACTACATACAATTCTTACTGTGTAATGATTTGTAACCACTCGTATCATTGTAGTGATTAGATGAAATCTTAAACCTACATTTATACAGACATCATTTCTTTTGAGATGGCCAAATTTTAGAGGAGCTGGATGCAATTTGTCCTACTAAAGGGTATGTTTAGTTTCAGTGCCTTTCAGTGCTTTTTTTCCTCACTGCTATCATCCTGTGTTGCTGTCAAGCTGGTTCCATGTTTCAACCTAGCAGTGATTTCATTAGTGAGAGATGAAACAATCAATAAGTACCATCTTTGTCTTTCCTCTCTTCATTAGCTATTTAGACCTTCACAACTGCAAGTAAGAAAACATATCTTCTCTTCCCATAATTACAAATGCTTCTCTACTGGTAGTGATTTCTGGTATGAAATTGTCACTATTTCCTACATGGATGTTTCCTGCATCACTTGTTTATTCTCCTAATGTACTTTGCTAAAAGCTTTTTGAAGAAAGACTCATCTTTGTTTTCTGTGTTTCCTTATTGCTTAGCAGGGGAGGATTTTGATCATGTTTGAAGATCTCAGCCATTATCACAATAAAAAAAAAATTAACTTAATACATAGACACTTAATTAAGTCTCATTCTATCCCATATAGAGGAGTGCAGTACATACCTAAGATAATTTCTTTACAATGCAGTGTCATACGATCTCAAATTCAGTGGTTTAGCACAGAAAGCCTTCACCAAAATCACTACACATTAGGAATTTAGTTTTACAGCTGTGTTTTGAAAATTATGCACAAGACTCCATGGAAAGGGAGGATTTAAAACTATTCTTGAAAATGAAAATTTCCAGCTTTTGCTCAGAAATAGATAGGCATATTATTAGGGAAAAGTAACAATAGCTGTAACACGTTTAGAGATGAATACACCCACAAATACCAGCTTTTGGAAACTGCATTATGTTTGATTATAAGAAACCAGTGAGTTTAAAATTATATATCTTATACTTGTGGCAGACCTCATGTCACAACGTGGAACCATCAAATTATCAATTATTGTATGAAATTATTAATCTTATAGCAAGATAACATGATTTGTATGTCCAGGTTCTAATGTCTAAGTCAATAAATACTCAAAAAGTCTGTCCTGCAAGGTGCTGTACACTCCTTACTATCTTTGTCTCCAGCTGTAGATGAGGACATTTATTGTTACTGAGTGTTAAGCCCAGAAATTGATTGCAAAGGCACGTGCTTTTACTAAAGACAGAAACTAAATTATGATTAGATCGTAGCTCCAAATTACAGAACAATGTGTGAAAATACATAAGCATCAGATGAATTCTTCCTTTTCATCTCACAAACATAAAACCCATTCTTTATCCAATACAGAACATAAAAACAGAGAGTTTGCCAATAAAGATATATTTTAAACATTTTTATTTTATCCATTTGCACTCATCTAGGAAGGTTCATCACTAAAGGGTTCTTTCTAAATAGGAGAAGAACTAAAAACAAACAAACAAAAACCCAAACAAACAAAAAGAGTAAGAAAGAGAGAGAAGTAAACTGTCACTCAGTTTCAATGCCTTACTCAATTCCAAAAGTTTATTTCTTTTATCAAGTGAAGCTGATATGTATAAAATTCTGTGTTGAACAGTGTGGAGATTTCATTTTTCCTTTTTATTTCAGTTTGTGAGTTACGTATACTTTTCAAAGAACTTACAGGTTCTCTATTTGAAAGAGGCAATCATACGCCTGAAGAAAAATAAGAACTTGCTATGGAGTATTTACATTTCTTGTTCATTGAAGAAAAAATAGTAACTATGACACTCACTTGGAAATAAGATAAGATTTTCTTTAAGCAACAGAGTTCTACATATACTCTGTTGAAGAAAAACCTGCAGTCTAGCACAATTCTACTTTAGTAACGAAAAGCCCTTTCAATCTACGCTCAGAGGAGCCTGGACTTCCTTCCGTTTTAATAATGGAGAAATAAATATTCTTTGAGAACTCCGTTCTCATTTTATCTTCTATTCCAGATTTAGTCTCTTAGGCTAAGAGTACCAGGACTGGCTCACAGGAAACTCAGATTTTTTTTTCTCAGCATGGTCACAGACTTTTCTATGAGATTTTAAAACATGCTTTTATTGCATTATTGCTAAAAAAAAAAAAAAAAAAAAAAAAAGATAACATGCTTGACAAATTAATAAATTACTTTGAAATTCTTGGAAGAATGATTTGAATAAATTTTACTGGTTAGTAAATTAGAAACTGTTTCTAATGAAATCAGAATTGAATACAAGAAAGCAATTACAAAGAGTTCTGTCACTTAGCTGACTTAGATGTGAAATGTCTTCTGAAACTGCCGAATCACTTCACTGAGATTACACATAGCAATATTTTACTTTGTAGATAGCCAGTATAAAATATGAATTACTTTTCATCACATCCAACTTTTCTCTATTTTGGCTCTTTTGTTTGGATTGGAATAGGACATGGCTTTGAAGCCTTGATATTTTCTGAACAAATTAAATTCTATATTTTAAATGGTTAAATGTCATTTCCAATTATTATTATGAACCACATTTAATAGTGTAAGAGAAACCTGACATGACACTTGAGAATCAAGTTTGACTCTGGGCCAGAGAGGTGAGACCTTTATTTCCATGATTTGCTTATCTGGTGTGGCCTGATAGTAATTACTGTATCCTTTGGTTTATCAAGAAATTATTCTATTGGTCGCTGTTAGTGGGCAGGGAAGGTACAGAAAAACAGTAAGAGACGTTAATTTCATATAGAGTAAAGCTTATGCCTAGTATAAATAAGTAGAAATTTGTACCAAGTTCTCTCCCCCCAGAAATCTAACACACTTTGATTCCTTGCATCATTTTTTTTCCAGATAAAACATCTGAGACTTTTTTTCTCCTTAATAATTTTTTTCAAGTTTTTAAAAGTACGAAATGTGATTTATAATCCTGAAGCCACATTTAATATGTTTCTGTTTTTGTATAGCTATATATAATTTTGGTTTCTGTTGGCTCACCTAGGCACTTCTAATTTACTCTGAATGGATAGAATGGCTACTTTTCAACTCCATTCCTTCTAAGGCAACCCCAGTGGCAAGCTCCCGTCCACCACTTCTCTGAAAGGATTGTATGAGCAGATGGCTCTGGCTTCAAGAGTCAGCATCTTTGTTTCCTTTATGCTTTCAAGAATATACCCTTCTTTTCTTTGAGGACTGTGTGTGTATGTGCATGGATGGGTGAGTTTTGTTAGCAGATGGGAAGTCACAGGTGGTTTTGCATGGAAACATAATTAAAATGGATTGATTGGTTTAAATGACTAACAAAGATATGGCCTACTCATCCCACCCTGAATGGGGTAGACAGAATGCAGCTCTGTATTCTGGCAACAACTGTGTTGCACTTTTTAAAAGGGAAGTTAATCTGGAGTGAATTCACTTGATGATCCCTGACTCTGAATTCTTCATTAAAATTATTCCTCTATCACCTTGGAATGAGAAAATGAATCATTCACAATCAACAAATTTGCTAGTTTTGTGGTGTTTGTTGTTGTTGTTTGTTTGTTTGCATATTTGTTTGTTTGTTTAAAATGTGTTTTTATATTAGCATTTATGCCAGCCACAGTGTTGCTAGCAGAAAGGACCACTTTCTTGTACTGGACAGAATTGAATCATTTGTGCTTGAGAAGAGAATGCTGATCAAAATCAATTAAGGAGGAAGGAGAGTTATTAAGGATGAAGAGAGTTATTTAATTGCAAATACCATGTATCATAAGCTTTACCATAGTATGAAGGAACACACTGTAGTTGAGAGCAGATACCAATAACGAAAGCTCCTCAGTGTAGTAACTATAGTACTTATAGTACTTATGGTTTATATTTGGTACTAGTTTAAATACCTAAGTTAAAATACCTAAGGGACTCTCATATATGATAATAAAGGAGAGAGAGAGACATGGTCTGATAATTTTGTTAGGAATAGATTTTTTACTTTGAAGGTGAGGAGGCACTGGAAAATGTTGTTCAGAGAGGCTGTTGGCGCCCCATCTCTGAAGGCATTCAAGGCCAGGTTGAATGGGGCCCTGGGCAACCTGATCTGGTGGGTGGCAACCCTGCATACAGCAGGGAGGTTGGAACTAGATGATCTTTAAGGTCCCCTCCAACCTAAGCCATTCTATGATTCTGTGGTGCTATTAATTGATGAGGCACAACTGATAGCCAGCTGGAAGGTCTGCCCACTGTTTGGAGCCCAGATTAAAAGGTCCTTTGACAGGTTCAGGCAAGGGCCAAGTGCAACAGTTCCCATGGGTCAACCCTTGATGAAGCCTGTCTATAGATTTGTCTGCAAGTCCCTTCCTGGTCACAGCTATCCCCAGCAGTGCTCTAAGTTTTGCCTGAGCTCAAGCAGGCAAATCCTCAGGATGCACTCAACATCCTTACAGAGCAGTTGCTCACAGACAGACTGGCTACTGTGGTATAGGATTCAGCATTTTAGACATTTTAACAATCCACTTCCAGCACAATGCAAATAAATTTCTTTGCAATTGCAGGATTGTAGGGATATATAAGGAATAAGTTAGGAGGAGTCGGCTCAGAAAATGTAATTTGTTAAAACACGGTAACTTGGTAATTTGTAATTGCCAATATCTTTCCTAATGATTTTTGACTTTCAAAGTGTTAACCAACTTCTAGCATCACACTGTATTCTAATGAGGAAGACAAGGAAAAGGGGAGTAGCATTAAACACTCCAGATTTATTGCCTAATTTTCTGAGTGTTTTGCAATGTCCAGATTCAACTCATTTCTCCAAGACAATGAGATGTCAACAGATTGATTTTATTTCATTAAAATCTATTATTGTAAATGACCCCTGTGGGACAAATGGGGAGTATATCTTTCTTGGAAAAAAAAATCAAAATTAGTGGGGTATATTTTATATTTTTCATTTCTTTTTCATGTATTGAATATCACGACTTAAGGCTACAGTCTGAAGAAAAAGTTAGTCTAGTGACCCAATCCCATGTGAAAGAATATTTCAGCTATAACTGGAAAAAATAAAAAGAGGTGAAGACAAACTAAATAAATTGTTTCATTTGAATATAAGTCCCTACTCCCAGAAAAAGTGATGAAATCTTTTGATGGAACTATTTCTCAAAAACATGACCCAAATCAGTATTCAGTGAATGTCTTTCAGAATCACAGCTTGTATTTTTGTTTTCAGCCAAACTAAATGTCACAAACTTTCCAAGTCCATATTATACTGAGCTCTGTATAACACTGTGGTTTAATATGTAACACATGTTGGCCTTTGAAAGCTGCTTTTTGTTTAGGGTTTTTTAACTGAAAGGTGCTATCAGTTAGTAGGTACCACAATCCCAGATGTCAGAAGTTCCTGATTTTTACCCAATTTCTGTTGCTAATTTGTTTTGAGACTGAAGTCCTCAGTATTTCAGTATTTTCTATTTCCCTCCTCTAAAATAGGACTGAATTATATTAAATCTATAGTGACGAAATAATGAATGCTTACACAGAGATCTGAGAATATAAAGTGCTCTATAAAAACCCAGGATTATTATTTTGAGTCTGTAATGGAAGAATGCAGCCCTGGAAGGTAACCAACAATGAATTCAAAGCTGAGGGATTAAAACTAATCATTTCAGTGAAAAGAGCAAATTTAGCCAGAGACATGTATGTTGTATGATCACATTTTTACAGACCTCAGAACAATTTATAATGTTTCCATGTTACACAAATTCCATCAAAAGTATATCTACTTTATGCATTAAAAATAAAAACCAAACAAGTCTAAAAGTTCACAAGTACATTGCATAATGCTAATCTATTCCATGGGAAATCATATGAAGTTCTAGACAAGACTTCCATTTCATTTTGTTGTGTGCAAAAAAAAAAAAAAAAAAAAAAAACACTGGCTGTACAGAAACAGCTTAACAGCTTAACTACACTGAACATTGCTGAGCGTTTAGGATATCCAAGGCTGATTCGCTTTCCAACTTTCAATGTATCTTTATTTTTTGGAGTCTCTTTCTTTTCCGTATCATGCATCTTTTTCTGTGGTCAAACACTACTGTGGATCTGTTACGCCACTTTTACATGTTATTGCGATTTTTCAAACACAAGGATTCCAATTTCAGTCTATTGAGACCCCTACAATACTTGTATGGCCAGAAAAATATCATTTGGTTTTAATGAGAGAGAGAGGGAGAGAGAGAGGGAGGGATAGAAGGAAGGAGATTAATATGAGAAACAGAAGTTAACAGCTCAAATCCAATAGTCTTGATGATATACAAGCAAGAAAAGTCTGGAGCTTTAATGTTATTTATCCAGTCATCTGCTATCTAAATTAGAAAGAATAAACTTGAAGCACTGAAGGCCTTATAAACATGTTTTTTTGTTGTTGTTGTTGTTTTTGTTTTTTTTCAGTAGATATCTGAAGCTCATCTAGCCTGAACAGCTCTGAGTAGGGCAGCCCTGTATTTACTGCTCTCAGGAAGTAGTCTTGAGAGGAAGGGATGGCTTTCATTGTGATAAGGCAGCTGTGCAAATTAAGTTTTCCTAATGATACATGTAATTTTGAGTCTCCTGCTGGAATGCTCAATGAAAAACAGATTGAAATTTTGGACTTTCAGAGTGCACTGAGCAAATGAAGTATTTTGACTCTCGGATCAGGGAGTGTGTTGTGTTTGGGATTTCTGGGGCAGCTGGAGGCTGGCTCTTTTCAGAAGCAGGGAGAAGTAAAATATGTGACTGCTGGCATGCAGTGGTGCTCCTAGTTCTTTGCTTTAACATGCTATTATATTTAGTCTTATTTAGATCTGGCAGTAAAAAAAAAGTTCTAGAGGGTACACTGTCATCTGCAGAATAGACATCAGCTCATAATAAAATGTGTCTGTTTTAGGTTAGAATTGTTGGAACCTCAGGAGTGAGATGTGGAGTCCTGAGTTCCTTAAATGGAAGTTTGACAGTGAGTGAATGTCTCAGAGTGGTCACATTCTGTGAGTAGCACAGAGCGGTTAGTGGATTCATGCAACTGCACCCTATGTGAACAAAAAGATGTTAAGATTGTAATTTTGAGGGCCAGAACTTGATTGAGGAGAGTCTTGGCAGTTCGAGCAGGTGAATGTGTATCTCCAGAATCCCATCACTGCCTTACATGCCAGGCATCTTTGTCCTCATAGACACCTTTGCAGTATAAACAGTAATAGCATGAAAGAAAATTAGATTTTTAACAACTTATGTGTTACTAATCTAAACTATGATAGGCAATGTAGATAAGGGAGTTATTCAAAAATGCATGTTTTTTAATCTCAACGCAACATTGTGAAATTGTTATGCTATAGAGAGCAGAAACAGTAGTCTAAATAACTGGTTGGAAATTTCTACCATGCACTGAAATATTTTCACTATACATCTGATAATTAAGTGTTTTGTGAAACAATGGCTTGAACCATGGCTTTCCAGAATACCTGGTGCTATAATCACTAGGATATATAGGAAATTTTATGCCCTTCCTTTCTTACTCTCTTGGGCTCAATTAATTAATATTTATACAAAATGGAAGAACTCTAGGAGAGGTGACTGAAAAAACGTTTTTTTCAGAATAACCTACATGTTTGAACGCATTGGATTCAGTTTGTTTTTTGAAAATGAGGACCAAATATTTTATGACACTAGCATAAAAGAGCTATATTTGAGCTAAATTAAGTGATATCATAGAATCATAGAATCATTACAGTTGGAAAAGACCACTAAGATCATGTAGTCCAACCACAACCCATCCCCACCATGCACACCATAACATGAACCTCACTGCCGCATCTGTGCATCTTGAACATCTCCAGGGACAGTGACCATACCACCTCCCTGGGCAGCCTGTGCCAACACCTTACCACTCTTTCTTAGAAGAAATGTTTCCTAATATCCAACCTGAACCTCCCCTGGTGCAAGTTAAGGCAATTTCCTCCAGTCCTATCACTGTTACTTAGGAGAAGAGTCTGATCCCTATGGCATGTATTTGGACAGCTTCAGGTGTTCTGAGCTTGTTTGACTTTAGAAATTAGTAAGTGTAACTTTCTGTAGCCCCCCTGTCATGCATTCTGTCTGCATGTTTTCCAAACAGACCAGTTACTAGTGAGTTTTCAATTAATTTTTCCAGTGAAGCAGGCAAGTGCAATAGTTTTATGTAAAATGATTTTAAACAAACAAAAAAATATCAACGAACAAACAACCACCACCACCAAAAACAAATGAAATACCCAACAACAACAAAACTCACTGTGAAGAGAAACGGGTATGATCAATAGATAATAATAGAAATATTTGCAGAATCCAGTAGAGAAACTTGAAATACTGAGTAAAAATTGAACTCTAATCACTGTTAGCAATTCTGCAGCATGGCTAACTCAGTTAAGACTTTTTTTTCCCCATGAAACTTAGGCTATAATTAATTCCTAGTGCCAGATTACATGCATGCATAAAGTATAATCTGGCCTATAGCCATTGCAAAGCCATCACAAAATTCTTAGATCACGGCTTATTTGAAAGCAATGCAGTTTTCTGCCTACACATGATCCAGACTCATTGTATTTTTTCAGGTATGTGATGTAGCAAAGCACAGATTCAGAACTTATCATTGATATACAAGCTGTCCTGAAATTCTGAAATCTTAGAAATGCCCATGGGATGATAAAAGGAGTATCCACCCATCTTCAGAACATACTGAAATGGTGACATGTCAAGAAAACAAAATGCTCTTACATTGTTGATTATCCTTAGGGAATGAACAGGATAACTGACAATGAAGACTATATTCTTCTAAAAATACAATCCTTTCTATCCCATGTGTTAAAGGACTTATGGTATTGAATTTGTTTTAGTAGATACTGGTTAAAAATTAGTTTGTTACATCCTATGCACCAGTAGAGCTGGTTGCCACCAGTAATATCTTCTTCTGAATGTTTTATCAAGGTTTCCCATAACCAGATTTGTCAGTGAGTATTGGACACAAAATGAAATTTCCAAGTTCTTCAAAATATTATCTCAGTAAGGATAATTAAAGCATCATCAGGGGACATGTAACAGAGAGCAGTTATTTCTACATCATCATGACATGGGATGTCTTTGAATGTATTAAAAAAAAAAGAAAAAAGGTAGAAAGGTTTATAATATTTTGAATCAATTTTTTCAACTGTCATTTGAGTTCCCAAAATGTATCTTTTTAAAACTCACAAGATGATACAGATTCAAATATGTCTAAATCCAATACAGTAGTTTATCCTTGTCAGGAAAAAGTACATTTTTATTTAGTCAGTGGAGCATTTTCAAGCCTTATGCTGAACTGTCACTTTGTTAGATCTGTAAAGACCACAAGGAAAAGCTCCAAATTGAAGAAAGACCTTTGCACACAGTCCCACCCTATTTCTTCCAGGAAGTGAGAAAACTTAAAAGAACTATCAAATCAAGCTCAGAGTTATGAGGAGGAAAGAAAAAATGATTAAAGATCGAAAAAAATGAAATATGTTCCTGATTAAAAAACCCTAGGACTGACAATAGCTGCTGTAGAATCTGCTGTTGCTGACAACAGTAGCTACAGTACCACCTAAAGGAACAGAATGGCTAAATAATTTGAAAAGAAGTGGCACCCTCACTAATCTTCTACCTCAGAAATACTTCTGAAATGTTGAATACGATACCAGTAATGTCCTCATCCATCAAGAAATCAAATCCTGAATTTCTTTAACCTTTAAATTTCAATCTTCTAATTATATTTTTACCTCTAGCCATTTATTAGATCTGCACATTCCTCAATACTGACTAACAATCCTGGTGATTTGCAGTACCATTCCAAGAAAAGTTTATTTTGTGACTGTTATAGAGGTCTAACTGTGTCGGTTTATTTTACAAGCCCATCCCACTAGTGCTCTTGACGGCACCTAGTAGTTTTAACAATAACCAAATAAGTATCTCCAATCTTTAGGCAGGTTGAATCATATTGTGCCTTCTGTACAAAAAGCTACAGACTTTTGCAACATTATAGAAATTTTGAGGCCAGAAAGTTGCGGATGCTTCTCCCAAGTGTGTTGAGTATCAAGCCTTTCATCAGACAGAGGTTTGTCTCCTGACACTCCTTCATTGGAAATATTCCAGATGAGAAAAAATTCCAGCTCAGAATAATTAAGGATGTCTTGACATCCATGTAAAGGATTAATGGCATATAATTTACTGTGTGTAACTCTCCAGCTCTAATCCTTCATTCATAATAGTAAGGCTTAAAGGAACAACCTTTCTTTTGGTTCATAAACTCCCTGCCAGTTTTCCACAGCTCTGTGTGTGAAGTGGAAAGCACTGGGGACTCACCTATGTTGTGTTTTAACCTGACAGGAAGTTCAGCACCGCACAGTCATTTGCTCACACCTATCTCTAAAATGGGATGGGGGAGAGTGCCGAAAAAAAGCCAAAGGAGAACTTGGGGGTTGAGATAAAAACTATTTACTAAGACAGAAGAAGAAGAGAAAAAGAAAGATAATAGTAATGATAATTATATAGAAACATCTATGTATACAAGACATATATATATATATACACACACATACAAAACAAGTGATGCAGAAGCAATTCCTCTTCACCTGCCAATCAACGCCCAGCCAGTCCCCAAGCAGTGGCTGCCTGCCTGACCAACTTGCCTCAGTTTTTCAAGATTTTTCTGCATGATGGATTATCCCTTTTACCAGTTTAGCTCAGCCGTCCTGTTTCTGTCCCCTCCCAACTCCTTGCGCTCCCTCAGCCCCCCTCACTGGCAGGACAGTATGAGAACCTGAAAAAACTGAAATGTCCTTGGCTCTGTACAGCACTGCTCAGCAACAACTGAAATATTGGTATGTTATCAATATTGTTTTATTCCTAAAGTAAAAACACAGCATCATACCAGGCACTGTGAAGAAAAAATTGACTCTGTCTCAGCTGAAACCAAGGCACCCTACTTCTCTCTTATCTCCTCACAAAACCAGAATGGTACTCCTGATTGCATCTTTCCTCTGGTTTGAACTACCCCTATCAGTGGGAATGCTCCTCTGTGAGCTTGCTCCATTCATCCTTCTACTCCTACACATATATTTCTTCTATGAATTCATGAATGTGGGGGGATGTTTCCTTGCTTCATTCATCCCTGCTGTTGTACCCCTACTACCTTCCAATTCCTTCTCTATGTAATGATGGAAGGGAAGAAATGTAGAAAGTCACTGAAGCAAAGTTGCCTTTCACCTTCTTCCTGTGTGTCAGGGAAAGAGGCATTCACGTTATGTCTGTTGATGGATTTGTATCCCAGATTACTATCTAAAATTTTTCTTTGTGTCACATAGATCACTGCCATGATCAAGGCCTCTCTTTCTCTCCTTCTACATTCAAATTGCTGCTGAGTTTTGGGAAATCACTGCTCTATTTTCATTTCCACAATTGATTCCTAGTGTTTGGAAGCTCACTTCATCTATCTAGAATGCCACAGCATGGCTGAGGAGGATAAGAAATAGAAATGAAGGCAAGTAGGTAGAGCTGAAGGTCAAGAGTACAACCTTATTCTGCCGCCCACTTCTACTGTAAATGACTTGTGAGCACCTCACATGCTCAAGCTGTCATGCCTTCCTGGTATGGCTTCCAGCTCCTTTCTCACTGGCTGTGCTCAGCAGTATCACAGAGAAATATTAGGGAGGTTTAAGCTTGACTGCTTCTGCATATGGTAACCCCATGAAATTAAAAAGACTACAAGCCAAGGTTGACAAGACAAGCTTTTTTCTAAATTGCCTGGAGAATGCACACAGAGCTATGATGTGATACCTGCTGCATTTGCAGAACCTGAACTGTCTCATGGGAAGGTTTGCTGTGGAAGGTGAGGTGTGGTGGGAGCATGTCTGATGGATGTACAGCTGAGTGAACCTGATTCTGGAAAGCAGAGCTGTGCTCAGGAGCACCAACACAAACAATTGGAGCTCCTGGTGGCTGATCCAAAAAGACTGCTCACCCTTTGCCTTCATTGCCTCATAGTTCTTTTGATACCATAGTAAAATGGAAAAGGGACACTAGTATCCGGATTTTCCCTACCTCAAAAAAAAAAGAGAAACTGTCCAGAAACATCTGGAATCTCTGACTTTAGGGATGTTACTGGACAAGGCCTGATTTATTAAATATGTTTTGAGAAGAAAGTTGAACTAGATAACCTTCAGAGGTCCTTTCCAACCTAATTTTCCTATTTCTATGCAGAAAGGTACATTAATTTTATCAACCATTTCACACTGTCAGTGAAAGGTATCTTGGTAACTTTCTGTATGAAAGGAGTAATATGAATGCAATGGATTCTTATTATTGTTAGTATTGTAATTATTACCAGTATTAATCTTGGATGAGGGAAAACTTGTAGTAAATACATAGAACAAGAAGTCCATTTGCTATGCAGAAAGCTGATGCAAATGCAAACCTGTGCAAAAACATAAATAAAAAATATTATTGCTGGAATAACAACATGACAGTAACATGCTGCTGCCAAACTGCCATCTCCATGAATTAATCTTCCATTTCATCTCTGTATTTACCATAGCTGTAGTGTTGGGAATTCATTTACGATTGAATTGAGATCCTTTTACTCTCATTCCTCATGCTGCAACATAATAAACACTTCTAATGCCCAGGTTTCCTCAGTGTGTATATGATTAGGAATCACAGAATTTGTCTTATAGTTGACTGCAGGGAATCAATAGGATCAAACGTCTTTTAAAAGTACTGGAAATCCTACGCCCAACCAATGAATATATTGTCTTGTCACAAGAAATAAATAAATAAGATTCATGAATATCTGCCAGTCTCTGGTGTCTTAGAAATGAAAATTACTGCATTTTCACTTTTATGTTCTCTCCAAATATTGTCCTAGAATAACTCAGTTCTTACTGCATTAGAAAAGCTTTGATTAGCTACTGATACTGACTGGTAAGAAGTATTGTTTCAATCAAACAGAAATAAGAGCTTGGAAATGCTTCTGAAAATAGCGCAGTTTAGTATCAAGAAAAAACTTCCTCTGCCTTGCTTTTGAAAGTCTCTAAAGACTTGTCTTAAGACTTTATTCACCATTTCTGGGATCTAGTGGAATTTCAGAGTCAATTCTCTGAATTCTTCAAGTTCCTTTAAAAGGTGTTAAAAATTTTACTCAATGAGTTGAGCAGTGCAGCAGCTGGACTTGCTGGTTTTCTTCAACGTTATGTTTATCTCTGTCTTTATTTTCCCCAAAATTATATTAGAGTGCCAAGAAATAACATTTTTCTCCTTATCCTACTTATCATGAGTATTGAATATATAATACTTCTTTCCATTTGCTGCCAAAAATAATGAAATTATTGTTTGCTCTCTTTCTCTTTCCTCTGCTTTTCAGAATTCTTTTTGGCATGAACTAATGCTTGTACAATTCAGAAATTAAATTCTGGCATTTGTTTTTGTTTTGTCTTACACATTTATTACCCTGAGTGAAATCATCATTTTAAATAATGAAAATCAAAATGCTTTCTTTAGAAAATGTTAGAATACGTGTTCCCTGGAATTCAGGTGCTTACAAATGATGAGGAAGAAATCCTTATATATCTCCTAAAAAACCCTCTCTCTTGGTGTCTTTGAAAGTAGATAAGAGTCCTCTGTGTCTTGTTAATTAAATCTGATTGGCTGAGGTTCCCAGTAAAATTTAATAATGAAAGGGAGTTTTGATGTAGATTTAGTAGGTGAAATTATGTCTAGAATGAAATTAAGAATTGAGCTGTAATTATTTTTTATAAAAGACCTAGCCAGGCTGTAAGAAGTTACTATCCCTGGACCATATTTAATGTCCCAGCACTCCTTTCTTGACAGATCTGTTCACCTTTGCAGATCCATGGTTCTGTGCTGTCAGAAACAGTTCTGTCAATGAACATGAACAAGTTGCAGTGTTGTTCAGCTGAGTTCAAATGCATGTGTCAATCCAGGAGAGTGGGACGTGAGGTAGAGTAAAGAGTGCTTCCACTAGACGCTCATTTGAACTATTTTGAGATAGGCAGGACTGGACTAGGAGAGGGAAAACAAATGTTAGGTTGCTTTCTCCTCCATTTGTTGCAGACACAAAGTCTGTCTGTGACCCAAATATTGCTAATGTATTTTTAGCTTCTTTACTGTGAGTCAATTACAACTTTTATTTAGTTTTAGTCAGTTAATGTTCCTCAGTGAGTGATTTATATTAGCAACTTCCAATGGCTTGCTTATAAAATACTGCACCTTCCTTTTTCTTAATTTGCTGCTCTAGTCAAGTAGAGCAGAGTCAAATCTTTTGTTATATAGTGTACTTCTGTTTCCTTTTGAAATATCTGAGTTTTCTGAGAAATCTTTTTGTCACTATTCAAAGTTAATTTCTCACTATCATAGAAAAGATCTGGGTGAAGACCCCAAGGTTAAGCATTATGCTTATCTTTACCCCTAGCCTTTAACGTGAATTACTCTCTTGGGAAGATATTTCACTATCTTGATATCTTTCATTTGATTATTTGATTGAAAGAGTTCTGTGGTAGATGAAAATACATGAATGCCCATTACATAGACAATAAGACATCACAGACAGCTCAAATGTCTGTTAATTTCACACAAATATTTTTCTCACCAACTTTCTCCTTCAGAAAAAAGCCACAACACATCAGTCCCCCATACTGAAATAAAATTTCTAACTGAACTCACTTGCAAGGGAAGGCTAAAATTAACATCTGTAAAGGTTTTGGTGTAAAATAAATATTGTCTGAAAGGCAAGTTATTAAGGTAGGTTTGGGACCAGAGAAAGAGAAAAAAAATAAAGAATTAGAGTGAATACCTAGTAGCAACAGGAAAGCTGTTCAAATGCATAGTACAGCATGTTTCTTCCTGTTTCTTTCATAAGCGGAATGGTTTGTCTTATGTACTTTGGGAAAATTCTACTCTATCCCTGCTGTTAATTACTGCTTTAATACACTTAAATTATTTAGAGGGGAGGATGGGTAAGCTGCTTAAAATGATTTCCAAGCAGTTCTTTCAGTTCACATGCTTCTGTCCTCAATCCAAGCTCCACCTCTCCTCTTCATTCTTACTCTCTTCAATATGCATCTTTGCTGAGCATGCAGAAGGAAGAGAGGCTGAGGATTTATAGCACACTTCATTCTTCAGCAAGTTGGAATCAATATTCAGGAAACAAGGCCTCCCCTACCCTGATAACTATAAACCTCCCATCTATCATTGTGCTCCTCAGGGAAACTCACAAATCACTTGGTTACCCCCTCCCAGATTCTTCCCCATTCCTTGTTTAAGCTTAGCAGGGTGCACTGTATCGCTTGTTCTACTTCTTAGGTCTTAGAAATGAGGAAACAAGAAGGACGAAGGAGACCCTTGTTTTGGTGAGTCTGGTAACACTTTAATGTACTTAAAAAGTCTGAATGATTAGCTTGTTACTTGTCTGTATTTCTTTGCAGGAGGTATTTTCAGCTATGAGTGGCTTAGTTCTTAAAGAACTACTTAGCATGCCCTTAAGATCCATTATGTGTGTTAATGTGTTCAAAGCTATCATTTGGTCCCAGTGGCAAATTCCCAGTGTGGTACAACAGCCATTACAGAATTCAAGGCTGTAGATGGACACCTGATAGAAATAATGGGAGGCAGAAACTAAGCCTCCAGGTGAAGAGGGGCTGAAAAATGGCTTCAAAAGGAAGGAATAAACTCCACAATGAATGCTACCTCAGCAATAACAGTCAATCTAAGACATAATCTTAGCAAAGTTTATGAAGTTTAGCAAGCTATTTCTCCTCCCATTTACTGAGAATCTGTAGCTGCAAGCAATCTCTTGATGTCACAGGATAAGGGATCTCTGCAGAAGATGCACTTTTGAGAGGCACTGCTACTCAAGGGAAGCTATCAGAATGCATTCTTGATACAGTCCACCATTCTTCTGACATTCCCTTTTGAGTCTCACTGTATGTGGAACTCTAAGTTTTGTCTCACTCATAGCCCTAACGCTAAATCAAACCCTAAATGCTGGGGCAGGCTGAAATTTTTCTTGAGATCCATTTTCATATCCTCAAAGAAGCAGATGGCTGGAGATAAGTTCTGCTGCAGCTTACTCTTTCTTTTTCGATTCTTTTTGGCCTCACTCCACTTAGAGTTTTAGACTTGTCCCCACTCCACCATTTTTAGAATTTGTCTCTCTGTTTCTCCATTACCTGTAACCTTCCTGTTCCCTGGACAGTGTTTATGGCTTTCAGGAGATAGACTCACTCTTCTTTTCTGGCTGTTACCTAGATTTCATTCAACATTTGTCCGTCATGTTTCTTTGTTCGGTTATTCAGATAGGTATCGAGCATACCAGAGTGTAACACTTACCTAAGAGCCCACATCTGTTTGGCAGTCTTACTTATTTTAATTGCCTGCTTTCTCTCTATCTATTGTATCATGCATTTTCCTGATTGAGATCACCATTGAGTAATGATGTGTTTTAATTTTATGCATTGTCTTTGTCCTTTTATCAAGCATGCATGCAAATTGTGGCCGCAAACATCACTTTTGTTGGTTAAAATCAAATTTGACAGCAGATTACTGTGAGGGTGGATGTAAGGGGATGGCTGTTACTAAAACAGTGAGTGTCACTTGTGGTGTTAATGGACTTAAAAAATATCTATGAATATTTGCACACCCTAATTACAGGGATCAATATTTGATCACCACGCAATTGAATCTCTTGGATGTTAAGTATGGATTTGCTTGTGAAAACGTGGCCCTGATATGATGTCACACTATGGATTCGTGAAGACTTTTTGCTCATATTGAAGTGTTTATATGAGTAACTTACTGGCCTTCCATTTAACTAAAGAAATTTCTTTCCAGTTTTTATGAAGAAGAGTTTGAATCTTTGAACTTTGGAGGACATGATAACAGAAAATACATTAAATAGATCTCATTTTATTCTGTGGAAGCTAACAATTATTAAATTATTCTGGTTGTTGTCTTCTGATTTGAAAATTCAGAGGTAGCAATGCTGTAAGAATATAGCAATATGAAAGGCTTTTCACAAACATATTTTTTTTACTTCTTGGGGCTAAAGGCCTCTTAATTAAGTCCTTATATTCTTTTATCCTATTTACGGAAATTCAGAGACAGTTCTTCAAGTGTAGTGCTGTAGCTCCATGATCTGTCTTGGTCATAAGGATTTCCTTAGTACTTGCAGGTGCCATTATAGAGTGACTTCAGTGCTCTTCTGATTTTGGCTTTGGTCCAGAGACAATTAACGATGAAGCTTTTCTTTCTCTGAAAATCAAAACAGTTATACTTCATTTTGTTAGTTTCTGTAAATGCCTCCTGGCAAAACTCCCTTTAGTCTGTGGTCTGTCTATTTAAGGAAAATGAACTAGTTTTGGCCTAGATTTCTTTTTAAATCCTAGCCTGGAGTATGCACTTTGTTTACATTTTGAGATCTTCCTTATGCAACTACTCAGACATGTAACTCATAGTTACACAATCAAACGTTACTGTTAGAATCAGTTTTTCTGGAGGCTTTTCACCCATCTGACAAATCTGGTTGAATTAATGCAGTTTACTTTATTAGGTTTCTGGAAAATATTACACTTAGCATTTTATTTCTGCAATACATTTCATCAGCTCTAGCAAAGTTCAGAATCTCTCCGACTTTATTATTTGATGCCTGTCTCAGTGAGTCAAAACATGTGTTGGTTATACGAGAGCTGCAAGGTCATGTTGTCCTGAGAGGAGAACTGTGGCTAGCAGGCCAAAGGAATATATCATCCCCTTCTACTTAGAGGCAGTGAGGCCACATCTAGAAAAACATAGCCAGTATTTGGCTGCTTCATTCAAGAAAAATATTGAGAAACTGGACAGAGTCCAGCAGAAGGAACTTTGGGAATATGACAGATAAGGAGGCAACTGTGCTTGTTTTATTTGGCAAAAAGAAGACTAAAGTATATATAGATATCTGAATGTGCGTTACAAATTTGATGGAGACAAATTCTTTTTTGTAGAGTAAGAGGAAGTAGTGCAGATCTTGAACAGAGTCCTTAAAGAGGATGGCAGAGCCTCCATCATTGAGGTTTTTTTATACCTGAATAGTCAAAGCAGTTTTACTATGTCTTTTTCTTGTTATTTTGTTATTGTTATTGTTTTGTTATTATTTTGTTATTGTATACTAATAGTCAAAGATCAGTTTTACTATTAGCAATGTGATTGAGAGGTTGCATTAGAGATTATCAGCATTCCAGCTAGCATTTCTGTGAGCCTGTGGTTTAATCTAATAAGTTTGCTTGGGAGAAATGTATGTTTTAAAATGGATAACAAGTAAGCTATACAAAATAACATCTAAATTGAAGGTCAATTCATTTGTATTCTCTTTAAAATAGTTAGGAGAATTTTTAGGAAAAAAATATGAAATATCAGTGCACTTCTTTGCATTTTGCTGTGCTTACTAGAAATTATTAAAACATTTCAAAAACCAGCCTGAAATTTATAAAAGAAGGCACATTTTCTTCACACATATATACATTCCATCTGTAGTACATCTGAGGTTTAAAGTTAGTGACCTGTAACAAAAATGATCTGTATGATCAGAGAAAGTGGATAGGTTGCATGCTATATTTTCTCTCCGCTAAGATTTCAGCATAAACATGCAAATGGCACTTGGGAATTAATTTCTACCAACTTTCAATGAAATTAAAGTGTCTAAATGCTATTGTTGCCTTTGGAATTCTGTCATGAGGTTCAGTTTCAGAATCCTGCTGCTCATTTTGTCAACATACTTGTAAGGCAAAGAAAGTATTTTAAGTTTATTCTGCTTTGAAAAGTAGTTGTAAAAAAGATATTAAAGAACATTGGATCCATGCTCCACCAGGAGAAAAAGTTCTGAACTGCTATTCTTTTGAATTCACCCAAATAGAGTGAAAAAGATACAGGATGATGGAAAAGAAACTTTGACTTTCCATCTGCTGGCCTCAAAAAAGATTTTAAAAAGATTTATTTCCCCTGAAACTTCTGAAATGTTCTCTCTTCTATTCCTCTGGCAGTGGAAGTAAAAAGATTGTGAACGGTTTAATGATTCTTCTTAGGCTCTCAATTTTTTTCTTCCTTCTCTGAAACTTGAGGAAGGAATGTACATTTTCCTTGTTTGTTCTTTCCATAATAAACAAATTTATTGTACATACATTCTCTGGATATCATAGAAATAGGTCCAAAATGTTTCAAAACTTCCTCCTTCTTTCCTCATCATTTTCAAATTATCTTTTGTATTTACCTTCTTCTTTGACCTATATGCCATCGTAAGCACTAAGAAACAGCTCTCACAAAACATGTATTAATAAGACTTTAAATACAGTCTTGATTGAAAAACAGCAAATGTTGAGTTTTCACTGTGGAAGTAAAATTCTAATACTTGTCTTTCTTAAATGAGTTATGAATTCTAGCTTCCCAAACATCTTTCCTATTCTACTTTTCTAAATGCTGTTTTAGAATACTGTCATAAAAGTGCATGCAGAACTGGGCATACATTCACAGACACACTAATTGTTCAGTAAATTAGATAAGATTAAGAAATTCAATATATTAAATTAGGAGGCTACATCTGGATTTCACTACTGATCCTGCCCACATCATTTAAAATATATTTCATGCAAGTTCAACAATCATCTTAGTCTTTCGGAACCTGTTTTGTGGAATGATAGGTCTTGTATTTTTGGATGAAGTTTACCGGTTTAAAAAGAAAACCTTACTGTGTGGTCTTTGCAGAGACTGAGTTTGTGTGACTATGAAAGATGAAGAAAGAGGGGTTATATAAATAATTAACCTTTGAAAATAACTCTTGCTCTTGGAGTGTGCATATCAACATGATATAATTACCAGATTTTATTCACTGTTGGCTGAAGTTCACCATAGGTAATTTAAACAGTGAGATCACATTTGCATAACATACAAGCAGCAGGTTCTTTCAAATCCTCTCTAAGAAGGGTATAACATGTCTGTGTATCTAATTGAGATGCAGTAGTAGTGTTTAATTTTCCTATTTATGGATTTCTCTTCATCCTACATACCTTCTGACAGCCTTTTAAAAGGTACTTCCTGTTCTTTGATCTCAGCTGGATTGATTGAACTCTGATCAGGTCAAATCTGACCACAATTGGAGAAAACATTGCCTATATACTATTAGAATCTTAATGGAGTTTTCAAAACCTTAGTTTGTATTTTCAACCAGCCTGGAGCTAATTTTCTGCTTACCTCTCAGGGCTGGTTTTTGAAGTAAATGTTTTTTGAGTGAGTTCAAACAAATCTGAATGTACATGGGCCTCAGTTCAACAGACCTAGCAAGTTTGAAGACAGTCAGAAGACAGTTTTGAATATAGATAGAAATTTTCTGAAGTGATTTTACTTTTCCCCTGTGATTATTTTTAAAGATAAGGGACCAAGAAACATACTTCATCAGAAAAAAGTCAGGTGTCTGAGAAATTTGAGCTCTTCTGTATCATTCAGTAACTGAGTAGTAAATGAAACAGAAACTGTTTTTTCACCAGAGGAATTAATTTATCTCAAGTTAATCCTGATGAAGAATGGGAAAATTATTTTCAGGGTATAGAAATCTATTTCTATTCCTGAGCTATTTTCCAGATAGTGAGTCTGTAAGTCAATTGGCTAAATTTCACTTCAGATTTTAACTGCAGTTAAATTTCTTTAGAAGCACGCTCAAATGTATTAGAATTTAAAAAATCCTCTTCATGTTGAATCTTAACAAAAGAAACTGAGTTTATTTCACAGCCTTACTTTGTATTGTCAGACCTCTGCGCCTTGGAGTCAGGCAGTAACACTATGAGAGAAATGACCCAACAGTGAAATACTTGTTTCTTGTTGCCTGTAAGTGTGCAGTGGCATCCTTTATTTGACTGACACACAGTAACAGCCCTTTCTCCATAAGAGCTGCAGTTTTGCTTTATTTATTTAGATTTCATACCAATACTCCTTTCATAATACATTAATGTTTGCTTGAAAGCTGTAAAGTGAATGCTTGTACATTAACTCTGACACAAAGATGAAATTATTGAGAGGTTGGAACTAAGCCGTTATCATAGGATGGACTGCTTTTGTTTGCCCACCATCCAGAATATCCTGTGAAACATAACATCCTGCTGGTTTTGAAAACATAAAAATCTCCTTAGTGTGGGGGTGAAGAGATTAAATACCACTAAATATATAGTATATGGTCTCCAGTGAAATCCCATTCATCAACCCTGTGTAGATTCTTTTTGTCAGCTGATGTTCCTTGTAGTTGCCTTTTGTTTTTTATTGCCTGTGGATCTTCCTTCTGTAGTCAAACATTAAGAAGATTCCTTTTTGTTCACTTTAATGGCCAGCAGGGGAGTTTAAAGTTCTTTGTCATCTAAAAAGTAGCACACTTTTCAGTTCATTATGCCCAGGGTCAAGCTGTCTTGCTTATTTTAGCACTTCACGTCCAGTGGGGACAGATATCTTTACTGTCTTCAGGATATAGACTACTTTTTGAGACTATCCTGTATTACATCTCTCTAACTTCTGGAATTAAGATGCCATTCAAGAAAGTAATGTAGGGAAGGGGCAGCATTATCTGTGTTTCAGCCTGGGAAGCATATATGTAGATCAGGATTCTATTTCTAATGAAAGGTAAGAAGGTGGCAGATCTTTGTGCTTCAGAACTCTGGGTATAAAATAATGTGAGCTACATATTTTCAAATACGTTTTCAAAGATACAATTATTTATTAATTAGATCCTTTTTTTTAAAAAATAAATTCTTTAATTATCCTTGGAATAAACATTATTTCATTCTTCCTTTTTAAGTGTTAATAAATACAGTTTATCTCAACCCATGAGTTCTACATTTTTTATTTTCCAGTTCTGTCCCCCATTCTGCTGGAAGGGAGTGAGTGAGTGAAAAACTGTGTGGTACTGTCAGTGGTTTATGGGTGTTTGGCCCGGTTCCATGACGAAGGGGACGGGGGATCCACGGGCCCACGCCCCAGGAAAAGGGAAAAGGGTAAGGAGATGGCCCTGAGAGCAAAGAACAGCGGCAACAAGCTGAGGAGAAACAAACTAATTTACTAAATAAGATATCGGAATGCAAAACAACACACTATAATACAATATAATTACAATTTAAGCTGATAAATCCAATACAGAGAGAGAGAATGTCCCAAAATCAAGGTAGGCCTTACTCTACTACCGACGATAAGACGGCTGGAGAGCGAGGTGCTGCCAAGACGAGAGACGGCGGAAAAAGGGACGAGGTCTCGTGATCTGCAAGTTTTTATACTGCGAGCTTTTATCTTTTCCCTCTGGCTGGAAATGGTAACAGAGGAGAAAAGTACCCTGGGAAATGTAGTAGTCCTTCTCTTCTGAGAACCAGGTATATCCACTACATGATGTTATGATGTGGAATACCAATAACCGAAAATCACAAAACCATGACAGGTACTTAGCCTCCCGCCAGGCTAAACCACAAGAATGCATTGCACCTTGATTATGGTTACTCCAGCATGCCAGTCTCAGAAGAAAACTGTGAGGATGGAAAGCTTCCAACAACCCTAGAAATTAAATGGTGGCTACTGACATGGGCATGTGGAAAAGTTCTTCACTTTGTAAACAAAGGGAAAATCATGAAGGGGAACTACAATATTGAGTTGCATAGTCTATTCTCTGATTTCTTCTTTCTAAGTTTATGTAACAGCACTAAGCATTTTCCAGAGAGCACAACGTCAAGTCACAGGAAAATCTATATGTGCAAATTCTAACATTTCATATTATCTTTATTACTTGTTTCTTTTCTAACTCCATTCCATCTATTCTAATGGCTATGACAGAGGGTCTTGTAGCCAGACTCAAGATGTCTGATAACAGTATTTCCTCTACTGTTTCCTGCCTCTGTTTTATTTCATATTCTATTTATTTTTTCACTTCTTCACCTTGGGTGGATATTTCCACTAAGTTATCCACAATAATTCCTATGTGAATTTTTTTCTTGAAAGTATCCCCAGGTGCAAAACACATTATCATAAGCTCATACTTGCCACTGACCATCTGTATGCCTCAGACAATATTAAACACAGAGAAAATATGAAAAGTATGAGTTTTTCAGGGCATTTTTTCACAGTAAAGGACAAAACAATTTTAATGTTGAAAAATATAACTGAAAACTGTCATATTATTTCCCAGTAAGGAAATAACAAGAACTCATGTTTCCTGCTCCATCGTGTTTAGCTTGATCACATACATATACTAAATTTTTCTACATGTCATCTAATGTATATTTGATGGTTTATAAATTGGCATTCATGCAAAAGGAAGGAGAAAGACTGAGAATACCCTCAACATAAGTTCTATGAATTCTTGTCAGGGATGAAGAAGAGACAATACAGTAACACTTCTTAATAACCCGAGGCTGTCGAATATGCATTAACTAACTTAATTCAAAAGGATTTAACTCAATCTTCCTTTTCTCATTTCTTGAGTCCTCAACATCTTATTTCTGCTGAATACAAATGAGGAAAATGTGAGTGAAATTGCTGTGCTACAGCAGTGAGCTCTCTAGTAGAGTACTTTGCACGATATGGGTTAGGTATTATGCCTCCACCAGAGGTTGCTACTTGGTATTTCAGAAGAAGGTGAAATACTTCCCTGTGTGAGTAATACTGTTCTCTAGTTTGGAAAATGCTCCGTTCTAAGCATGTCTTCTTATTGTTCTGGCTGCAACTGGTCCTGAATCATGTGCATGTGGACCTCTGACCTGAGCCACATTTGCACTGGTTCATTATATTTTTTTCATAAAGACATTGTAAACTTTGCTGAAGTTTGTTAAATTACCTCCTACATTTTCAAAGTCAGCCATTCAATCCATTTTGAATGACTACTTCAGTACTAAATTCGAAAGGCTTATGTCATATCAAGTGAAACCTGTTTTTTCCTTGTTTCATGATTATCTTCTTTTAAATCTGAGATGGCTTATTGTTCTATTGGAAGAACAGGGTTAAAAAAAAGATGACAGGACAAGTTTATCGGTGCCCTTCATGAGGATTTCACTTGCTTTCACAGCAGCTCTTTAAACTCTTTTATTTCTAATAGGATTTTTACTTGTCTCAATGTCAGCAAAGCAGGGACTCATCTTGTTAGATAGAAAGGATGTTAAAGACTTGATGAAAGCTGTTTTTCTTTCATTTACAACTAATGTGGGCAGACATACATGGAAGAGAGAGGAAGGATAGCTTAGATGACTTCAGGTGTTTTTTCTGGCTTTGTAAGTGGCGAGTTTGGTGCTCTTTAGTTTGTCACATTGCCTCTTTTTATCTCTATACCTGCAGCATAAGGATCCTTTTAGTTTGATTTGAAATTTATGGATCAAAAGTGATGACTGAGAGCATTATTGTGTATCTAATTGTGATTGATCCAAACATTTTCTAAAATCACTACTTTGCATTTCATGGATTATGGATAATTTAACTGTCATCAATAAATGGTTCTATACCAGTTAGAGATCACTGCATTATTATTTAATTTAGCGTTTTGGAGTGATGGTGAGGAGTCTTACCAGTTTTTCATATGAGAGATGAAAATAGAAGATGAAGAGATGATGAAATAAGAAATTCTCATTTTTACAATCATTGTCAATGTGCTTGGAAAGATAACTGAAAATGCCAAAGGAAGCATATTTAAAAGGTCTGTAAAAAGAGTTTTGTAGCCATGTGAGATGTATATTATCTTAACTTGAAATGCTGAGAGAACTTTATATTTATGGCCCCTGAAGTTTTCAGATAGAATTGAATTTGATAGGGTATGTAAGAACTCACCAGCTCTGAAGACAATGCTACTTTTGAAAAATTAAAAGTTTAATTCAGATAATGGCTGCTGAGTGTTACTCCATTTATTTCAGAGGAGATATAGCATTTTATCCATACTCAGGATGTGACATACTGATTTTTCTGAAGCTGCATTAACTTTTTTGAGCTTAATAATGGAAAAGATGAAGTCTTACATATTATCATGATGTAGTCATTAGATTCACGCAACAGCTGCTGAACATCTGATGCATTAGTTGTGCTAACTGTGGGACAGAAGGAGTTGCTGTAGATTCTTTATACCTTATGATAAATTTGCTGTCACGGAGTGAGTTAGCTGTCGGATTTATTTAGTCATGACAGCAAAGGTCCATTGACTTTAACAAGAACATTGAGATTTTGTCCATAGTAAACCTAGGAGATGTAGGAGTTGTCTTGAACTCACTAAGAAACAATTTTCTTCTTTATGGTCTTTTCAAAATAACAATTTCAGTCCTTTTTCTCTTCTGCTGGTGATTCATGTTTTCTATAGAGACAATGATGTTTTTATTACTCTCCTACACAGAGTTTCTAAAGCAGCTATCTATTTATCTCTCTGCCTCTCTTTCTAAGTGACAAAAGAACAAATTTAAACAACTTCAGATTTATTTATATTAGATGTAAAATTAAATGGTTTTTATTTATGTACGTCTAGGATAAGTACCTAGTTTGCATATGTCTCTTGAGGTGTAAGAAAGGCAATGAAATCCATTGACTTTGTTGAACAAAAATGATATGGTATCAGCTGATTTCAACTGCTGTATTTACTTTTCTTCCTTTATTTTGTTCAACATTTAAATGTTCTTTCAGGTCTGTTAAAATACGAGCCAGTAAGCCGTAGGGATAGAATTCCTCAGAGTCATCACAGACTGCAGGGTGAACTTATTGAAGTACAACTTTCAACTTGCTATCTATTGCATTCAGCTGTGATTGGGTGGGGTGCCTTAATGAAAAGCAGAAGCTGAGTATGAGACATCATGAGGTTTTAGAAGCTTGTTTTAGGACTCCAAGAAATGGTGCCAAATAGTTTGATCAGTGTTAAGGCATTTTAAACACTACTGACCTTTTAGGTTCTGTGACTGCAGTGGTCTGAGATGCTAGAACTGGCCCTATGGCCAGAAGATTTTCTGAGAATGATGTAATTTGCAGTGTCAGTCTTATCATGTCATAAATCATCATCCCCTGTCTGTTAGTCTTTGAAGATAAATGGAAATTATATTTCAACAATGTTGTATTCTTGCATTTCAGAACAGTATTTTTTTCCTGCTGTGAGACTTCTTATTGAATAACTGAAGTAAGTGGGAGATTTTCTACTGAATATTTTTATATTGAAACAGTATTTTTTTCCAAAAAAAAAAGACCTCTAAACATAGAAAATGGTAATTTTTTCCTTGGGAAAAAGAAAAAAAAAAACTTTAAACCCTCATAAATATAGAATATGTGATCAGATAATGCTTTAGTCCTTAGACATTGTTTCAGTTAAAAGCATATTGTGAATATTCAAAATAATTCTTTTTCCCCATGGTAAAAAAGTATTTGCTAAGCAACAGTGCAAATCTGAGGTATGAACATTTTATTAGTCATTTTTTAGGAGAAAAACTAACCATATCACAAAGGGATATTTTCAAATGGAAAAATGTAAAAGAAAGCTTTTAAATTGCATGCTTTTATTTTAATACTCTGTGAAAGAAAACAGCTAAATATTAAAAATAATATATACTTAAGAAAGTAAGGCTGATGGTGTAATCTTTCCATTAACTTCTTATGGCAAAATTGTCTGGAAAACGTGAATAAAAAACTGAAAGAGTAGATTCTTCAAATTGATAACGGAAGACAATTTGAAGGTAAATTTAGCAGCAGAAATGTGTTGAATAAAAAACCGGTGAAGAAATCTCACTATTTTGTACTATTTCCAAATTTCATTCCTATATAACTGAACTTGTAAACAGCTTCTCTGTCTCCCCCTTGAAGTAGTAGTTTGGAGACAACAGAAAAGAAAGAGAGGATGAGGTTTAATTAATCTCTTTGTCTTGGGACATAGGACTGCATACTATCAAATAATATACAGGTAGCATGAGGAAAAAGGGCGGATGCGATGTTCTGGAAGCAGCACTCTTCCACTTTACTGTGACAGCAGAAGGGCACTGTGTCCATATGACTACACCTTGTGGCAATCTCTGTTTTAGCAGGGCTTCACGTAACAGAACACACTACTCAGTTTTAGAGTATTTAAACACGCAGACAATGCCTGGACAAACCTTAGCATGTGCAGTGCTCAAACTGGTTCTGTATAGGTGCCTGTAGTCTTCTAGCACCAAAATACTTCAAAGAGCAGCAGCAGAAACAAGGTTCACATGCTAACAGGCTTTCTTATCCTAAAGTATTACAGTGAATTAACTTTAAGGAAAACCTAATTGCCCTGACCAGTTTCACCTGAGGCTCCCACCCCCATGGAAGTAGGAGCTTCATTTAAACTCAAGTTTGGGCACCTGCTCTTTGTTTGAGCTTTCTTGTAGGTAGGTTTGTGTTCAGTGATCTTGGTGTGTCTGATTTGCTGATAGAAATTCTTGAATTGGTCTTAGATCTGACTTGTCATATTGCTTCTGCGTGATGATTTCTGGACTGTCAGTTGACCCTTTTACACTCAACACTATTGCTTTTTAGGCTTGCTTGGGGAATGTGGGGCTATGCTCTTGAAGGAGGAAAGACTTTCCCACTAGTGCTATGGTCCCTCTGGGTTCCTTGTAACTCACGAAACTGCACGAATCGTGCTGTGTAATGGAATAAGATACCTCTGTCTGTACTGATATTTCTCTGGAATTTCAAGTCTGTTTAGACATAGTCTATTATCTTAATTAGAAGTATTTTATTAAATTACAACTTAAAATACTGGTACTTGTTTCATATGTCACACGGATACTTTAGAGTGTTCTTAAATGAACATGACTTTTAATACCTCATTAAGAATATGCAACTTTATCATAGAATCATAGAATAGTTTGGGTTGGAAAGGACCCTTAAGGTCATCTAGTTCCAAACCCCTGCTATAGGCAGGGACACCTCCCTCTAGAGCAGATTGCTTGAAGTCACATCTAGCCTGGCCTTGAATGCTTCCAGGGAGGGGGCATTCACAACCTCAATGAGCAACCTGTTCCAGTGTCTCATCACCCTCACAGTAAAGAATTTCTTCCTAATATCTAGCCTAAATCTACCCTTTTCCAGTTTAAACCACTTCCCCTTGTTCTGTTGCTAGCCCTTATAAAAAGTCCCTCCCCAGCATTCCTGGAGGCCTCCTTCAGGTACTGGAAGGCCACCAGGAAGTCCCCCTGGAGCCTTCTCTTCTCTAGGCAAAAGCACCAAGCTCTCTCAGCCTGTCCTTGTAGGGGAGGTGCTCCAGCCCTCTGATCAGCTTTGTGGCTCTCCTCTGGACTCGCTCCAACAACTCTATGTCCTTCTTGTGTTGGGGTCCCCAGAACTGGATGCAGTACTCCAGGTGGGGTCTCATGAGAGCAGTGTAGAGGGGCAGAATTACCTCCCTTGACCTGCTGGTCGCACTTCTCTTGATGCAACCCAGGGTACGGTTGGCCTTGTCACTGATCTCCACTTGGACATTGAGCCATTGACCACAACTCTCTGAGTGTGACCATCCAGCCAATTCTTTATCCAGGGAGTGGTCCATCAAATTTATTTTTATCCAATTTGGCAGCCAGGATGTCATGTGGGACAGTGTCAAATGCTTTGCACAAGTCCAGGTAGATGGTGTCAGTTGTGCTTCCTTTATCCACTGATGCTGTAACTCCATCATAAAAGGCCACCAAGTTTGTCAGGCATGACTCATTCTTGGTGAAGCTGTTTTGGTTACCACCAATCACCTTGTCTTTATTTTCCACGTGCCTTAGTAGGGCTTTCAGGAGGATCTGCTCCATGATCTTGCTAGGCACAGAGGAGAGACTGACTGGCCTGTAGTTCCCTGGATCTTCTTTTTCTCTTCTTGAAAAGGGGGGTTATGTTTCCCCTTTTCCAATCAGTGGGTACTTCACCATACTGCCATGACCTTTCAAATATGATGGATAGAGGGTCGGCAACTTCATCTGCCAGTTCCTTCAGAACCTGTGGATGGATCATGTTAGGTACCCTGGACTTGTGCACCTTTAGGTTTTTTAGATGATCTCTAAACTCATCTTCACTTACAGCAGGCAAATATTTACTCTCCAAGTTCTTACCTTTGCTTTCTGCAGCTTGGGAAGTGTGGCTAGAGCACTTACTGGTGAAGACTGAGGGGGAAAAAAGTCATTGAGCACCTTAGCTTTCTCTGTATCCCTTGTGACCAAGTCTCCAGTTTAGTTCCTGAGAAGGCCCTCATCTTTGAAAGGAAACTGGGGACATGGTCACTAGGGATACAGAGAAAGCAATCCTGTTGTACAGTAGCGATACAATGTGGCTCAAAGTATAGGCGTACAGTATTTTAATGAAACAGTGCTACATGTACTGTCATGTGAGTGAGATCAGGCTATATGTGTTTGCTCAGTCGTATGGATGATGTGTGGAGTTGGGCAAAGTGATAAACTAAATACTCTAGGTTATGCTTCAAGAAGGTTGTGTAGTGCAGTACTGAAACTGACCCGGAGAAATCAAATTTTAGTTGTTTGAAAGCCCTTAGTATAAATTCCTCAAGTTCAAATAAATTAATATTATAACAAGAGTAATTGCACATATACTCTTAGTTTGAGCATACCCATGTTTATGAGCATATGTTCACATTTAGATACCTAAAATTACATGGAGACAATGTGGCATGTCACTTAGAAAGTGATGGTAGAAGTTCTCTGTATAGCTTTTCATCATAGGTTTAAAGTTGTTGAATTGCAATAACCTTTATTTTTCCTAGATGTGCTCCAGCACATAGAAATTTCTGACATTTCCATTCTCTCTGATATCTAGGTCTCTTGCTGTATTTTCTCCAATTTTATTTAGAGTTGAAGTGTTTTTAAAGGCAAGAAGATGATTAAGTATAGCACAGCAACCTCTTTCTTCATTAAAGAGCAGATCAGTTCATAAAAGCATGCTCATTTTTTTTTATATTTGGTTATTGATTCTTCATCACTGCTCTTAAGCATTTTCTTTAGAGGGTTGATTACAATAGAAACAATCACTTACTGTTGATTGTTAGAAAGACACTGAAAGGTAATCACTAGCTAGTAGGTGATAGAAAGTCTTAAAATCTCTTATTTTGCTTTGCTTTTCATATGACTAATCCCAGACTTAAATCTAGGGTGAAGTTAATATCCATAGTCAAAAGCTTTCTAGGACCCATATTTTCTGTAGTGTGCTATAGGGTTTTTTCAATGGTGCGAATCCCAGGCTTTAGTGACTAGAATGCGTGTCCAGTAGTTGTAGGGTCTTCATGACAGATTGCCTTATTGTCTAGACTTAAAAAGCAAGAAAAATAATCCTATAAAAATTCAGTGAATATTAGATATTAAATGTATTTGGTTAATAATGTTACTTGCAAAAAAAAAAAAAAAGCATATTTAAGGAGCATCTTCATGGACAGTTATAATTCTTCTGTCTTTTTCATGTTTGCTACGTCAGTTATTTAATCAGCTGTGTTCCTAAAATGACACTTCAGAACATCACAGTGAACTTGTCCACAAAACCTTTTCTTCTTAAAGTTATTGGGTATATTTTTGTACCACCTGCAAAGTACAAGTCTGGAAACCACTGTGTTTTGTTATGGTTCTACTTTGTAACAATGTGCTACTCTTCTGTTTTCTTGCTATACTGATGATTCTGCTTCTGGCTGCTTCCAGATCATACAGAAAAGATGATTGCCAGACAAGGTGATCAAAATGAGAATGGCACTTTAACATTGTTTTTTCATCTCTAAATTAGCAAAGAGAACTTAAATTCCTCTTGTGTTTCTAGAGCTCAGCTGTTTCATAGGTGGAGAGAGACCTTATCTCACAGGGCTTGCCTTCTGAACAGAGATGAGAAAAAATTCCATCTAAGGGTGGAGCTGGAGGAAGCTTAGGTCATTTTCTAAGTTAGGCCACGAAAGGTTGTGACAGACCTTAGAAATGAATCCTGATGTTTCAGATTCTTATGTGGGAGTGCACCTGTTTAAGCATCTGTTATTTACATATTTTTTTTCTCTTTCATTGCGGATCTCTAAATATTCTCTATGTGCCCTATCTGACATAGTCTGAGGAAGAATGGCCTGACATTATTTGTGAAATCAGGTTTGTAGGAAAATAATATATTTTCATCGGACTAGTAGATTTAGGAATTAGGAAGTATTTGTGCAAAGAAGCCTTTCAAGCAAGAAAGTTTTGGTGTTGTGGTTTTCTTAATTTATTTTTTTATTTGTTTCATGTATGCAATTTTAGGAGATGTATTCTATTCTTATATTGTTCCTTGTGTGACTATATACTGTTTTTTTTTTTTTTCCATTGGCTTTGTATATATGAAGAACTAAAGAGTAAGAAGAGGAAAACATCATATTCCATTCTAAAAGATGAAGGGGGGAATCTTGCTAGAATTTCATTATTTTAAAGGTAGCCCTAATGACTGCAGAATGAAATTATAGGGCTTCCAGTACATGTTATATATCTTGTGCTTCTGGTTGTTGCTGGGAGGGGGGCAGAAAGAGTTGGAAAACACAAAAGAGTATGTGGAAAGCTGAATTATTTCGACATGTCTTCCCCTAACAGAGAAGTAGTTCAAAAGCAAATGATGATAAGAGAGTTTCTACATTGCCCTGTGTGAAGAATGCAATGGCTGGGAAGACTGAAGTTTTTGGTTACTAATTTTTAACTAGACTGTTACTGTTTTGTCATCATTAATTTCTCCACTCTCTGTTTCTTACCTTTTCTGTTTAGACTGTAGTCTTGCATTTGTTTTCTACGTTTCCTGTTCTGTGACAGTTCTTTCTTGTGCATGTTCTTGCACACGAGCAGTTTGTATGTGCTGCCAGCAAATGTTCTCAGCAGGAATAGGCAGATTTCTGCTTTCTTCTGACACAGCAGCCTAGAAGCCATGGTTTGTTGCAAAGATTTATAGATTTTCATTCTGTCAATTCAAGATTACTCTACTCTGGCAAGTTAATAACCAACCATTCTTTGTTCTGAGTAGGCTACTAAAAAAATCACAGAACTAAGTAGTGTTCCTTTTTCACATAATTGCTCCATGGCATGGTAAATAGTTCCCATATACCACCTGGTCTACGTAATTATGTTGAACTTCATAAATTAAAGTGACTAGCAAGCAAAAGCACTTTTTGATCCCCTTATTTTTGTGTTGCTTGACGTTGTGTCCTGTAGTACATCTGAGAAGTTGGCTGAAGCTCTGAAGTAAAAAGCATAAGAATGTGGGTGAGGTTTCTGGAAATGGCACACCTATGTGTATGTATGTACATATAAACACAGAGGGGAAAGTACATGTGGCAATAAAAAGGTTGTTATTGTTTTAGGGCACACATTTTAACTTTTTAGTGGTGATTGAAGATAAAGTCACTTTTTTTTTTGAGGCCCACCTCTATTTTTTAGTATGGCACCCTGATAAATTAAATGTCATGTGACTGAAATAGCTGAAATACTTCAAGAGAAAACAATTGTGCTCCCTTTGGGCAGGTTTTCTAGGTATTTCTCAGCAATGATATGCTAAAAGTGAAGGAAGACTAGAACAGCGTTGATGTTATTCAGGTTCTAATGTTGGAAAGAACTGGTCTTCTATAATTTTCAGGGAGATAATCAATTTGCCACTCCAAGAGATTTTCCAAACAAGCCAGTGGCAAGCAAATCAAGGTCAGAGGCAATGCAGTGCTGTTTGATGTTAAGGAGGATGTAGAAATAACAGGGCATGAAGCCTAGAGGTAGTTGTAGAGGAAAATTAGCAAACAAATCCCCCAATTACCTCTGGGAAACCATGCCATTACTAATATGAGAGGGCACTCTGTATCTAGCATGAAAGAAATAGTAGCACTCTGATTCAACTTGACAAAAGCTTCAGTCATGTATATATATGTATGCTGAAAATTTGAGGGCTGGAGGTCACTACCAATCCAAGAAGTATATAAGGTAGAGGCAAACATTTTTTACTTGTAACAAAACAAATGGGCCTGTGATACAGGACAAAAATGTCTCTGTATCTAGTAGCCAGTTGCTGGAGGTTTCTGTCAATGTTTTTCCTTGCTGTCATTGTTTCTTTAACTCTGTATTTCTATCAAGTGATTTTTTTTCATTAATTAACATAGTTTTTGCTTTGTTTCCTTCTCATGATCTTTATCCTTTTGCTGTATGTGAATGTGTATGTGTATTTGCTGCATTTGTTAGTGTTTTTGCTCCCTGCTGGGATGCATAATTGTTAGTTGGCAGATGAATTCTAGCATATAGAATCATTACTGTGAACCTTTCATGAGCCCAATTAGCATACCACAGTAGTACAGGGGGTTCCACTCTAGTGAACCCCTGAGCCACTCTTCACCCATGTGCAAATTTGCAGGGAGCATGGCATAATTATAGCTTTGCATAATTATAAATCATTTTGTTTGTAGTGGATTAATTCAAGAGATGCTATTACCATATGCAAGGGGTTACCTTTCCAATGAGAAGCAGACAAGTGTTTATGAAGTTGTGTTGTATGGATTTGGTAAATATTTGCCAGAAGATGAATGTGTATAATTTCCAGAGCGTAGTGCAGAGAATATTCAGAGATACTGATTAGTCTTGGTGACATGATGGAACTAATGACATTTCACTTGCTATGAGCTGTAAAGGCAAAATCCGTTCCAGAAGAATCTGCTGCAAATACAGGGGTTATTTCTAAACATGAGCTAGATTCAGGTGCAAAATAGTACAGCTACACTGAGTCAGAGCTATGGTAGTTTATGCTTCCTCTGAATGGAACTGCTTACTGTATTTTAGTAAAATATCTATTTATCTGTATGATATGGAGATGAATTGTTTTCCTCTTTCATTTCAGTTAAGTTGTTTGTGCTATAATTAACAGTCAGACAGAGTATGAGGGAATTTATAGTGGAGCCTGATTCTTCTCCTACACTGCTAAACCAGGCATTGAAATCAATGCATTGTAGTTTGACAGTCTTCTGTGCTGATGGGAATCTGATTACACTCTTGTGATGTCAGTAGCTCTCCAGTGAGCTAAATATTAAATTAATTGTTGTATGCATTTTAACTTGGTTCATCTTGATACCTTGTCAGTTGCTTCATTCAGCCTCTGCTGTGTCTTATTCTGCCTTCTTAAGGAAACAAAGTTTAAGATACCATGTGGAAAGAATTTATTTATGTATTTGTACATATGATACTCTCAGCCTTCCTCTGTTAAATGTGAAATCAATTCAACTCAGTCAGACACAGGGTTGTCAATCCCCAAATGCTGTTTTTCTATACCTCTTATAAAAAGATGTCTGTACAGAGGAAAGAGCTTGTTAATGCTTACCATAAGATAAAAACTTCAGTGTGACCTCAGGCTTTACTGGACAACAGAGAATTGATGTAGGGGTGTGGAAAAGAACAAAATACTGTAAATACCTCAACTGTTGGATAAATGCTGGCTGGAGTTTGTTTCATGCTCCTTGTCCCCCCTCATGGATTTTTCTGGTGTGTAGTAAATAAGGTGATTATTGGAACGCTTTCTGCTGTAAGATCGTGTTTCTCTCATGTGCACTGTATATCTGGTAACAACTTGTTTCCTAGGGCCACTTCGGTATATTATTGATAATGGCAAGATCAAGACCTTAGGAAACCAGTCTTCAAGTTTCTGTGAGGTAATAGACTGCACATATGGAGGCAAGACTTTGTGCATGGATACAATTAAATATGTCTAAGTCTTACACGAGTCCAATTGTCAGCAGCAATGTCCTAATTGTGAAGTAGTATTCTAGTTACTGTCTGCTCACCACGAGGTCCCATGGCAGAACTGTTTTACAAGAGTAATTTACTTATGTTTTGACTCTCTTAAACCTGTTTTTCTGCCAACACATCAACGTAGGGATGCAACTAGAGACAGATAATATTAAAAGCTTTTTAAAGACACATTCTTTCAGGTATGGATGAAAAATGACCTGTTTGGAAGCAGTTTCCTGACCAAATAGGATATAAGTCAATGGAAATGCTAGATTTCTCCTGGAAGATCTAGAAAGTTGAGATAATTAAAAATGAAAATGTGGATGAAAAAACTGCTGTTGGACATTTTTCAGAAAGGTTTTGTAAATTCATTGCATATTTTTAAATTGTTTCAGGAAAAAAAAAGGGGGGGTTCTTTTCTCATTGCATTTACTAATTTAAACATTTTAAAAAACATTCCAAGTGAGTGCTTTAAAATGTCCTTCATTTCTCTTGAAAGAAATTTCAAGGCTAAGAATGAAATTTTTTTGTATGTGATTTGATGTAAAAAATTTTTGATGTACTGTTCCATTCGAAAAAATTGAAAAAGGAACAACTTGCCTTTAAATATGGTTTATTCATTTCCCAGAATTGCTGATTAACTCAAAAAATTAGTCCACATGACTTTCTATGGAATTAGATCAACAAAACCTTGTAGAAAGAGAAAAAAAATATGGGAGGAAAAGTGATTTACTGGCTCTGTTTGTTTCTTTGTTGCCTTCTCACAATGAATAGATGAACCAAGACATGCTAAAAAATGTTTAATAGACTAAACTCTTGAAAGGATATACGTGCTTTTTATACTACATACTCTTTGCTGAACAGTTGTAGCCTGGTCATTCCTTTTTTAGTTTGTTTTTGACCTTTTCAAAGGATTTTGCTGGAAACTTGCACTCTGTAGAGGCTTTAAATGACTTTGCTGGTTCGAGGATGCAGATCAAAAGTGACTGTGGAAGTCAATGACCTTATCCAAACTCTGCGTGTGAAATGCTGAAGAAAAAGATCCTGTCTGCGTTGAAATCCTGACACATTCCACTGAACCAGTGCTAACATTGGTGCACGTCAGAACTTTTAATTACTCACACAGTTAATTGTTTCAATAACCTCAGAGAGGGCATTTCTTCCCTTCATTCTTCTTGTGTGTGATTAACTCTTAACTCTTTCAGAGATAGTGCTTTTGGACAGAAGATGTCAGCTCAGAGGGGTTTCAGAGGTTAATTGCCAATTTTAGAGAAACTCTTTCAAAGGAAAGGAAAGAACAAAAACTGAAAATAGCAAGTTTATTTTAGAAAAATTAATCTCTCTTCTTTGCATCAAAGTTGTATTCTGAAACTTCTTTGATGGAAATGTAATATTTTAAATTAAACAGCCAATACTGTGAAGTCATAAAGGCATGCACTAGTGCTGGGAGAAGCATTTGAAGTATTAAAAAGACAGTATCACAGTTCAAGGGGAGAGTGGTCTACTCCATGCTTTCTACATCCCTGCTAATTGCCACTTATTGTGGAGAACTAAAATAATACATATTATTTGCTTTGAAGTTAGTGCCAGCCATTTCCTTTAGCTGCTAGGAAAGCTGACTGACATCATTTAAGTCAGCGGTCCTATGAATGCATTAATACTGACCTGAGTTGTCATGTGTTACAAAAAAATGCATCAATGTTTGTGAGCATGAAAAAGTCATACCAACAGAAACCTTTTAATGCTTCTGGTCATTTGACAGAGTTCCTCAGTAAAACTATGTAAATATTTCCTAGATATAATCTTAAATATTCTCAATATATTTCAAGCATCTTTTAAGAGTTATAATGATTAATGATGGAAATGACAGTCTGAACTTGCTGAACCAGAAGTAGAAAAGAGCCTCTATTCAATTTTATAGTTATCAGCATCTTTGAAGTTTGCTTGCCTGTCAAAGGCACTGGTCTTTTTGACACTGAAACCATATTAAATATGGCAAATATTTGCATGAGATCACAAATTGCAGCAAAAATAGGAGCAAAGGAGTTCTTAGGTGAATAATTTTCTTATGTTTATTTCATTATGTCTTAATGTGAGAGTTTTGTTTTACTTTCCATAGTTCCATGTTTTCTCTGCCTGTTCAGAACTATCCTCCACAACTTGATAAGAGTAAGAGATGTCCCAGTGTGTGGTTTTAGAAGATTCCAAGACATTTCCCTGAATTGTAAGAGGTTAATTCCTAGATAATCATTTAGACAATCTCTAAATTGTTCCTTAGATTTGAATTATACGTGACATTATTCACTTGCTCATTGGACCATACCGAGTCTTTTAAAAAACTTTTTGCTACCCACAGAATTACCTGTACGGGCGCTTCCAAGAGCAGCATTTAACTAGATGGTTTGCATGCAGTTTATTGTGAACAGTATTACACTAGACACAAGAGGGC
This sequence comes from Numida meleagris, assembly GCF_002078875.1. NCBI lineage: Eukaryota > Metazoa > Chordata > Aves > Galliformes > Numididae > Numida > Numida meleagris. The sequence goes on from NC_034414.1 coordinate 42,659,887, forward strand.
AGCAGATGCTGAGCATATCAAGTTGGGGAGGAAGAAGAGCAGATTGATGCAGGTCCTCTATTGGCATACCTTTTATTTTTTTATGTGAAAGCAGACAGATGTAGAGAAAGGACAGGAAATGCCGCTGAACATGATAACCTATCTGCCCTTTTTTTTATGACGTATAGTTCCAGGGACAGAAAACAAAATATCTGAATCAAGTAATTGTAATTTGCCAGTGTTTGTTCCTCTTTGGAAGAAGAACTTCTCTGGGTGTCCTGTGGATATCTAACTAGGATGTAAGGCAGGTGAAAGGTCAGAGTAAAGACTAAGGGTGGGTGATGCCAGATCCAGACAACCTATAAATGAAACTACAGCCTTGTGTATTCTCCTGAGTACTTGTGAGAAAGATGTAATCCATTTCTACCTCAGTTCTACTGAGCCCTTCAATTTTTATAATTGTTTTTTTGACTGTCACTGGACCATGAAAGCCATTGGAAAAGTCAGTCTTACCTTCTTTTATATTTTTTTCCAAATATCTAGCAACTTGTGAACGTAGAGTGTGTCTAAAGATTGTAGTGTTCTTGAGGAACTATTACTGACAATTCTGGAGTTTGTAACTACCTTATAAACTTAATGTAACAAAAGCCATAACTTAAAGAATATCACTGGAGTGTGTCTCATTCAAGTTGTTTAATACATTTAGGATGAAAAAAATCTACTACTTTCATTCAGAGCTTTACAGGTGTTGTTTTTCTTTCCAAGGCTCTTGAAATGATCATTTACCACTACACTATTGATTTTATAAGGGTCAATCTGATTCCAGAAACAATTTTTTTTTCTGATTTACTTATTTTTTATAGATGAGTTATGCTTAAATTGCTTCTCCTCCTTATCCAGCATTGGCTCCAAACTTTACTGCCTGAAAACAAACCCTTTTGGTTTCCCAGTACTCCACATGCCTTCAGTGCACAGTGCGCAGTTGTTCTGGGCTGGCTACCACCTGCTTTTGATGACACGGAGAAAAGGGATTACAAAGAGCATCCCCAAATGAAAGCAGCAATCCTACTGTCACTGTGCAGATAGTTTGAATCAAATTATTTTTTATTCAAGGACTGTCTGTTGCACACCATGAAGTTTCCAAGAATCCAAGTAGAGATTTGAAGTTGAACTGTCAAAAATGCATCCCAAAATCAATGGTATTTTTCTATTGTACACAAAAAAAAATGTTCAAAACATGTCAGATGCTTGTGATTACATTTTTTTTTACCTAGATCTCAGGTCTTATCCATAAAATGGAACTGATAACGATGTTTACTCTGTACACTGTATACAGATCTGAACCCTTTGGATGAACCCTAACTCATTTATGCTTAATAAAGAGCCCAAATATTAGGCTATCATTGCCCTTGAGATGTTCTTGTAATCTGGGGAAGTTCTGGAATATAAAACAAAGTCAGAGCTGCTCTATTTTGCAATTTGAACACGCAACAATGAATGACAGCTGAAAGACAGTCTGACAGGCAGTTTCTGAGTTCCTACCTGGGAAACACAGTAGAAGGGCAGAAATGGAGACAAGAAGAAGTATTTTTTCCTTTTTTTTTTCCCCCCTCTGTTCTTCATCTCTTGCTATCATCTGTGGGACTTTATTTTCCCAGCTCTGGTTTCAGAGCTTTTTTTTTTTTTTTTTTTTTTCTGATATGGAATCTGGGAACAGAGAGAAGGAGAAGAAAATCACCATCAAACTGAGGTTAGCACTCAGTGGAGTAAATGTCTTTACTTGTAACATCAATGAATCATGCTGGCTAAGGCAGAGATGGCATACAAGGCTGGGCTTCATGCAGGGTATGAACATATTCAAAATCACACAATCCCATATTATCTACCAGACTTGCTGGAGATTAGCAAAAGCTTAGGAAGCTTCGAGGGAGCACTACAAACCATGAAGACAAGAATTCTCTCACCAGAGCAGAGTGTGAATAGCACACTGTAAATGAGCCTTAAGATTGCACACAGATAAAATATCTTTATCATTCTCTATTTTGTGCATTGAATGAGACAGATGTTCCTGAGGAAAGAATAACTGGAATGTAAACTCTTGGAATAGGCTTAGTATACAACACAGGCAAGAGAGAAAAAAAGATTTTGTGCAAATTTCTTTATTTAAGGGACTCAAATGTCAGAAAGAAAAATGATTGCAATGCTAGTTTTATTTTTTTGTCAAAATTTAACATAGACATACATATGGAAATAGCCAGGTCTGCTAGTGCAGTTATCTTTTAAGTACTTAAGTATTCATAATAATATTACTTTTTTGTTTTATTTTACCAGTGAGAGGGAGACAACACAATCTATAGAGCATGAATCAGTATTTCCCTAGCATTGTAATGCATCAGTGTAGTCTATCTTCTGAGTAGGTTTTATGAATAATTACATGGAATGAGTGGCAACAACCGGAAGCAAATACACACTTGCTTAAGGATGAATAAACTTTCTTATACAGGTGTTCATGACCAAAGGGACATGTAATGTAGCACTGACATATGTAAAACAGTTTTTTTCTCGCTGAAAGAAAATGTGACATTAATACCTAGTAAAATTATCTGTCTCTTATCATTACTCACTGTGTAATTTCAATAGATGAAAGTAGTTGCATTAAAGAAATTATTAATACTGAGTCCTTTATAGTCTCCTGATAGTATTCAAAGCTTTCCATTTTTTTCCATTTATCAGATTCGTCCATCTGAATTATCAGAAATCACAATTGTTTTCTTTTGCTCATTTTTTCATTCTTGAATTTTTAATTCCTGAACAGCCACTGAGATATTGTGTTGACAGTTATTCATTAAATAGGTTCTTCAGTTATTCAGTATGTAAGAGGTACAGTTTGTCACCTAAATGACATGGAATGTGCCCTAGTTCTCTGGCAAGATAAATTCAATTATTTCTGTAATGTCTGAGAAACAAATTTTACTAAGGAATAACACTTGTCGTTCCCAGTTATTTGTATTTAACTGTATATATATATTTGAAGGGCATATTAAACACCTAATGTTGCTCCAAATCTTCATAACTCATCTCAGCAATTATTAATATATGGAAATTTAAAACAACAAAACAAAACCCTCATGGTGTCTGTTCTTAAGCAGGCAAACAAAGAAAAACTTTTTTTTTTCCTTTATTAGTGGCCTCAAGCTAAATTGTAAATAGGGGTACAAATGCAGTTTGTTTTCCAGAAAGTATTATAATGACTTGTCCTATCCATTAATTTTTGAGAGTATTCATCACTTTGCAGGCACATCATGGATGAGAAGGCCTTAATAACCAAGTTATTGTTCAGGAATTTGGCACAACTACATTTTTCTCAGCTTTACTTTTACTAGGAATGATAAATTCGAATGTCATTCGATACTTTCTGGCTAGAGCAAGTGTTTTCTACATATAGCGACAAACAAAGGAACTGAGAAAGACATTGATTTATTAATGAAGGCAACTCAATGCTCATGTCCCCATGTCTAGCACTGAAGAAAAATATTGACAAGCATAATGGTTTCTCAATAAGAATTCTAGGGAAATGCTGCTAAACGCATAAGTTATCCCTTAACTGCACGTTTGCACATAGTTGTCAAGTGTTAGGTAAAGAAAGCCATCTGGTTATCTATATATTGACTTTCTGTCAAAAGCCATAGTGTCTTAATGTGTACAGTACTCGACTTTATTACAGAAGTTACAATAGTTAAATGCAGAAAAGTTCCCAAACTATCTATTCATTTATAGCAAGACCTCATTATTTTCATTGGTTAAATATTTGTATTAAAATTGATATTATTTAAAACTTCTGTTTAAAGTGCAAGAAGCATCATCTGCATGAATAAAACTAGAGCATGAAGAACTTAAAATGGATAAAGAGTCTACATGATATTTATTGAGTGTCACCATTTTGACGGTAATGGCTAAACAACAGTAAGTATCTTGTGGACTGGTTATTTCAGGAGGATAGTGATGACAGAGGCAGGAATGTATCTGTTATATTCCTATTTATGTTTAAAAAATATATAGTTTTTGTGAACAGAGAAGAAATAAATTAGAATGCAGTTACTTTTCCCACAGTTGTAAACCTTTTTCCCGCCAGATGTCAGCCCAGACAAGTCTCATTCTTCGCTTTTTCTCACCTTTATTTTCTCAGTCCCTGTCACACTGTCTTTTTGATTACCTGTCTTTCTTTCTTCCGCATGCAGCTGCTTCCAGTTATGTCTCTATGGAATAGTCTCCTTCCCCAATGTAAAGTGATGCTTCTGAGTACTTTAGACTGGTATTGTCTAGTGTTGAGAGTTTGTTTAGACAGTAGGTTACTACCAGATTTTTCAATGAATTTTGAAACATTTTTTTTATCCATAACAGTATTTTATTAAGTATTTCTATTACTGGCATTTCCCTGTAAGCCTCTAGATGTGAGATCTCCTGATATCTCGGATTTATTAAATATGATGAAAGAATAGACTATGTGTGCAGAGATCTGTTGAAATCTGTGATGGAGCTCCTAAAAGTGCCATGGTGTAATTCGGGATGGAGATTGGCTGAAAAAGCTTACTGGAGGGCTACCAGGATTGGATTACAAACATGACCTTGCTCTTCAAAACTCTTCTTTATAAAGGATTCACCTGCTGCTCTTTCTAAAGAAAGGTGACAATGAGATCTTCTGGGGCACTGACAGAATTATTTCCTCTGCTACACTGTGCTCAATTCTGGACAGGAGAACAGTAGTTCCTTTTTTAACAGTAAAACTCCCCAGTTTTAAAAGTGCTTCCTCTCAAAGCTCTATTCCCACACCATAGTCATGTGTTAATTATAATGAATTCTGAGCAGTTTCATTCTGCAGCAATATAGTTGTCAGAGAAACCAGTAACAGCAAGGTACTGAAGATACAGCTTTTTCTTCCTCCTTGCCCCTGACATTCTTGATCCAAACACATAGTCCAAAACCATTGTAATAGTCTACCTATATTTGAACAAATGACAGTAACTAAACAAGATCAGCGATGCTCAAACAAGTTATCTAATTATCTGTGATCTGGTACTTAGCTGTTATATTTGACTACTAACCAATACTTTTACTGTCTTCGACCATAACAACACGGAAGTCATTTTATAAAAGGCTTTTTTAGTAAAACATCTTTTTTTTCCAGCTCAAAATTTTGGGAACATTTGTAGTACCATTATTCTTAGTATTTAATTAATTTAATGAGTCATTTTTTGTTATTGCCTTATCTCATCTCTGATCTCATCTTATCTCATCTTGCTTACATTCCCCCCAGTAAAAGTCATTATGGACCCATGTATCTCTTCTGACTATACTTAGAGTTGGCTAAGCCTCTATAGAGCCTACACCTACTTACAACTAGGTAGCCCCCCTGGGCCAGCATTCCTCTCTAAGGTGCACAAAAGGCACTGAGCTTCAGTGGTGCTATTTACACCTGATTATACACAATTATGACTGTAAATCATCTGTATATATTAACATTCATATGGCAGCTCCCCTTAAACTCCTTTTCCTCCATGCAGTATACTCTTGACATTTCTTGTTTGATCATATATTCTTTTTTCTTACTAAATGTAGTAAAAATTGAAAAATCAAAAAAGAAGTGACAAAAAGAGAGCACTTTCAAGCTTAATATCATTTGTTCCCCTGCTTTCAAGCCAGAGTTACTTCCCGTATTGGCAAAAAGTATACTGATTTTTTTTCAAATAGCTCAGAGCCCTTTTACCTGTTGAAGTTGCTACAGACATCACTGACCAAATTGGTTACGGTGTTTCAGCTGGGGTGGCTAAACTAATAGTGATTTTAGTGTGGTAGCTTTTCAGATGCTATCAGGGTACTTTTACAACAAAAATATTTAGGAAGGTCAATTTTTTACTTGTGAAAAGTGCAAACTGATCCACAAGTGACTAGAAAAAAAATGAATAATGAACTATACAAATTGACATGTAAAACTATGCACACAGTGAACGAATCTACCTATTTAGTAGGTTTTTTTTAGATTTTTGAAGCTGTAAATCTTTCTAATCATGTAAGACATGCTTCTTATATTAGCACGGCATCTAAGTGCTTCAGAGTATTGATGTATTAGTGTGTTAGTCCCCATCACACACCTGAGAAGGAAGATAATATCTCTTCACTGTTCTGAGGGAGTAAAGACAAGACTAACATATTAAATATTTTCCTTAAGGTTAAATAGAAAATATGTTGCAGAATACTTTCTTCATCTTCCATGTTCCATATTAACAGTCTAGTTGTTATTCTATCCTTCTGTAGTTCCTTTTTTCATGTAGAATTTTTTTTTACTTTAAATCACATTGAAGAAGGGTTTTGTTTCTTTATGTATTGAAATGGTGAGGAGCACTTGGACTGTTATGAAAAGGTCCAATTTAAAATATTTTCTTATCATAAAAATAGATAAAATACTCAGTTGATCTTTCAGCTTAGAAAGAAATCACTAACATGCACTAATGATACGCATTTAGCAGTACTTCATCTATGGGAGAGCTACCCACAGTTATTTTGATTATAAAGTTTTAAATAATCGGTAGAGTTTGGCCACAGTTAGGTGCTCTACGGGCATAAATTTAGTAAAATAGTCTTACAATCAAGAAGTCTTCAGGTAGAACTCCAGATGATAAAAATATATATATATCAAGAACTGCAAAACCCCTCACAACCTTTCTGAGATGAGCGTTCCCATCATAATAGCCCTTTAATAACAATCTTTTGTTGGATGCTGGGAAGATTACTAACTTCCTTTTGGGAATTGATTGAAATAACACTGAAGTTAATCAGTAATCAGACTTCTCATCCTCTATTCAAGACTTTCTTTCAGCTGTGTCAAGAGGGCTGTAACACAGTGACCCTGAAACAGTCCTCTACAGATTGCATGCCTTTATAAACTTGCTGTACTCTGAATGGAATAGATTGAATTGTTGGAAGTAGCTCACATCATCTAGTCAGCTTCAGAAAGTCAATATTCTTGATGTGCCTGGAAAATCTTGTATTTCTTATACCCATCAGCTTTCAGTAGTAACCCTTTCAATGCAGCTCCATCACACCCTTTCTAAATAAAGCAGAACATGAAACACACTCTCTGTTGTTCAGAAGTAGTCAACATATTGAGTGTAGGGGCTTATATCCTTGAAAATATTCCAACACTGATCTGAGTTAGAATGCTTCTGAGGATCTGGGTGGTATGTTTGGTTTCAAGGTTAAACTGACCTTGTGAACAGTCTGGAGTCTGCTAAATGAAATTTAGGCACAAGAATTAAATATGGTCCTAGAAGTAAAGGTTCTCCATAAAACGTAGTTTGGTACTGGATACTGAATGGATCTAGATACGTTACACGTGTTCATTTTTCAATACTGAAAATCGATAAATGGAAGAATTCAAAATCCTAATGGACTGTTCAGTGGACAAAGAATTGGCTGCAGGATCGAGTACAGAGAGTGGTGATCAATGGCTCCATGTTTGGATGGAGATCAGTGATGAGTGGTGTCCCACAAGGGTCAGTGCTGGGGCCAATACTCTTTAATATCTTCATCAATGACATTGACAGTGGGGTCGAGTGCACCCTCAGCAAGTTTGCTGATGATACCAAGCTGTGGGGTGCAGTCAGTGCATCAGAGGGATGGGATGCCATCTAGAGGGCCCTAGACAGGCTTAAGCAGTGGGCCCAGGTGAACCTTGTGAGGTTCAACAAATCCATATGCAAGGTCTTTCACCTGGATTGAGGCAACAACCAATACATGCTGGGGAATGAAAGGATTGAGCACAGCCCTGCCAAAAAAGACCTGAGAATACTAGTGGATGGCAAGCTGGACATGAGCCTGCAAAGTGCCCTTGCAGCCCAGAAAGCCAGCTGTATCCTGGGCTGCATCAAAAGAAGCGTGACCAGCAGGTCAAGGGAGGTGATCCTGCCCCTTTTCTCTGTGCTGGTGAGGCCTCACCTGGAGTACTGTGTCCTGATATGGAGTCCTCAGTACATGAGAGATGTAGACCTGCTGGAGTGCATCCAGAGAAGGGCCACAAAAATGATCGAAGGGATGCAACACTTCTCCTATGAGGAAAGGCTGAAAGAACTGGGACTGTTCACCCTGGAGAAGAGAAGGCTCCAAGGTGACCCGATAGCAGCCTTTCAATATCTAAAAGGGAGCTACAGGCAAGAAGGGGATAGACTCTTTAGCAGTGTCTGTTGTGACAGAACAAAGGGAGATGGTTTCAAGTTTAAAGAGTTTAGATTTAGGTTAGATATAAGGAAAAAGTCTTTTATGATGAGAGTGGTGAGGCACTGGAACAGGTTGCCTAGAGATGTGGTGGATGCCCTGTCCCTTGAGACTTTCAAAGCAAGGCAGGATCGGGCTCTGAGCAACCTGATTTAGCTGTGCATGTCCCTGTTCATTGCAGGGGAGTTGGACTAGATGATCTTTAAAGGTCACTTCCAACTCTAAGGATTCTATGATGATTCTAATGACAAATTTACCCTTTTAAAAATCCTAACGTATCAAAAAGGATATGGATTTGTAATAAACCAAGATTTGTAATAAACTGGTCAGGCTAACATTTGACTGGTTGTGTCTTAATCTCGCCATCAAGTATACATATATTAAAAGAACCCCCTCTCCCTCCTATAAATTGGAGCGAGACAGATCTTTAAGGTCCCTTCCAACTCAAGCCACACTATGATTCAGTGATTCTATGGTACTGAAATATTGTGGAATAATCAGAGTAAGAACTCTCATCCAAATGTAGTATATGAGAAATTGTTTTTCGGTGCAATGAGGTGTTGTTTTTTTGTTACTGTTATTGTTTGGTTTGTTTTGGTTTAGTTTATAATTTGAAAAGGATTTTTGTATAACTTTGTAAGCATTCGCTTTAGAGTAACATGCTGCAAAAGGGTATAGAACATCTGAAATGTGAGGTGTAGCGCAAATGCTAAGTCACGTCCTGAACCAGTGATTGAGCACCTGGTGGGAAGGCAGGGCCAACCCAGAGGAGCTCAGGTGCATGCAATGCACCTGAGTGACTGGAAGGAGTGGAGCCAGGGTCTTCCTCTTCCCCTGGCAGTGCAGGTGAGGCTGTCTTGCTGATGGTCACTGCCTATTGGAGGCTTTTCAAGAGTAAGCAGTTGTTTCTGTGTTCCTGGCTGCTGTGTTTGGGCTTGTTCTCATCTGCTGTAGCCTAGAATTGTGCCATCCTGATATTATCACTGTACTTTCTATCACAGTATAGCATTACATGAGGCAAAATCAAAGAGCTAATTTGTGCCTTCAACTGTGTATATCCTCTGAAATAAAGAGGAGATACAGATTAAAAAGAGGACAAACCCAAGGAAAACGTCATAGATAATGGCAGAGTTTCATTAATGCACAGGAATGGATGCTATGTGAGTGGCCAGACTTGAGTGGGAAAGAGGGTTTGAGACCCTGTAGATGACTGCATTAAAACAAATGCATTAACATTGGCTTTGCTTCAAAGTCCTGATATTTTTTTACCTCTCTTGAGCAACTTTTCAATGCTTATATGAGAAATCTGAGTCAGGATCAGCTTCTTACAGTAATATATCATGCTGGATGGGCATGACCTAGTTTAGGATTGGAACCTGAATAGCTCTGTTGTATTTTGTTCATGCTAATATGTCTTTCTGAAGAATCACTTGGGAATAGATGGAGCCTTGGATTCAGTCATTCCCTAGTGCAGCAACTGGACACAGTGATGAATCAGAATATGCTGAGCTTTCTAACGACTAAAGTGGGATTTCCTTCTGAAGAGAGCTCTGGAGGGATTATATCCTGAGGAACATCTGTGAAACATACAATTGTCTCTATGCTCTCATGGGAAAAGCTACCTGCAATGCATTATTCAGGACTGTAGCTGAGGGAAACTCTTCAAGCAAAAGCTTTTCTCAGTGAAAAACGCTTCTGCCTGAAGCAATTCGCAATTTAAAATTAAATTTCTCATAGTGTTTAAACAAGAAAAAAATGGTGGAAAGCCAGAAAAATGCTAGGAGTTTCTGGTTGGCATGTTTCAATGCAAAATGCTCTTCAGTGTAATAAAGAGAACAAACCTTTTTTTTTTTTTTTCAAAAGACAAACAAAGCTCAAACTACAGTTATTATTCAATAACCTTAAAGAAAAAGTTCAAGAGTTTTTCATTTCAGTGTGAAAAGATGCAAATAAAGTATTTGACAACACTCTGGCATTATTTCCTTTTTGCTATTTGCAATTTGAAATATAAGTGATCGGCTAAATGTATTTAGACCCTTATTTAAAGACAAGGATTAGCTCTAACATAATCTCTTTCGTATTTATAAGAACACTGTAACACTTTTTTTGGAAGTAAAGAATATTTTACTTTCAAGAGTACTATAAAACAATTAAAAATTCTATTTATGAACTTTTCCATCCTTTTCAGATCTTACATCTAATGCTCTTTGAACAATTAGTAACTCATGGTTGCCAGCCGTCCAGTTGTTAGCTATTTACAATAAAGTCAGTCTTATTAATTTGCTAATGAATTGATATTGATTTTACTTTTTGTGAGCTGGCAGTGTTTCAAAAGTCATTGTTACCTAATATCCAAAAATGAACATCAAGGAATTTCCATTACTTGGAAAATGCAAAAGTCAATTAAAAAAGTCCAATTGCTGTAATACCACCTTGTTTCAAATTATGTTAATGTTGCCAGATCAAAACTCTTAATCCACTCTCCAATTAGAGCTGGAAAGTGGATTCTTCTTGCTACTCACAAATATGTTGTGAATATAATAATAGTAAATAAAAATCTATGGTGGCTGCTCCAAAAGTAATACCTTCTATTTTATTACGTTAACCCACAATGTCAGAGGTGTATGTTGGTGGTATGTCAGTAAAAGCTGAACTTTCCCGTCAGTATTCTGTTACATTTTGTTGCTGTGAAACACATGGCACTAGAGGGGCAGTCTGACAAAATGGCATCTAACATGGAAGTGCAGATGAAACAAAGGTGTGTCACTGTATTCTTCCATGCAGAAAAAGTAGCACCCATTGACATTCACTGATGCTTGCAAAGCATTTATGGAGACCAAACAGTGGATGCGAGCTCAGTGTGGCAATAGGTGGTGCGTTTCAGCAGTGGTGACTCTGATAGGAAAGACAAGCCATGAAAGTGTCATTTAGACTCTTATTCATTGCTGGCTAAAATGCTTTGCTACTGCTGGTGACTATATTGAATACTGGTACTTTGTAGCTGAAAATTTGCTCTATCCAATAGTGTTACTGTACTTTTTGTATCTCTTGTAGTTTCCATGAAAAAAAAATAGGAGGCACTGCTTCTGGGGCAACGTCTATAGAAGCAGATTAGAAAAAATAATAAATTAAATAAGTGTGTAAGAAGTGAATTGACATATACAAGTTCTGATGGGTATTTTTTTTTCTTTCTCTCAGAAGAATGACTTTTCTGAACTATATGCAGAGCTTGCATAACATGGATTAAGGAACTGAGTGAAAAAAAATAAGGTTTCTTGACCTAATCAGTAACCTAATAAAAAATGAAAGTCTCCTCGGGGTTAATATGTTCAGAGGAAGCTTTCTCAATATTTTAGTGCAGCTCATGTTTGCTATCTGCGAGGGAAAACGTACTAGTGAAAGCTTTTATGATAACTTTATCACACCAGAGTTCTGGCAAAACTCAATAGTCTCAGAAAACTCCCAGAATTTTGAATGCTTCTTTCTGCCAGCCTTTAACAATAATCCTCCTGAATCTTGACAGTAACCACAAGATGGCTAGAATGTAGCAACTTGATGATTAGTGGTAGCTTGTTTTCCAAGAGATTTTCAAGAATTGTAGTAGTTTTATTTTAGAAAGAAAGCTGAAAGAAATTTATGAAGTGAAACAATTACTTTTTACCTAGACCTGTGGGCCAAGAACCTGGAAAATTACAGTAAAACCAGCAAAATCTGTAGAATAAGCTCTTAGGAAGCTGTGAATCTTGAGGTTTTTAGACTTTATTGTCTGAGTTCTTCCTTCTTCCGTTTAGGAACATAGCTGTAAAAATTTAAATAGGATGTTGATTAGTTATTACTTCCATGTATTGTTAATGGGTGGAGGTAGGTGACTCCCTGCCTGTGTTTCTTACTCTCCCAAGATGCTGATCTCTGTCCACTAACTGTCAAGAAAGCCTACAACACTTAGCATTCTATTTCTCTGCCACACAGGAAAAGAAAAACCTAAATAAGAAAGATACCATTATAAAGAAGAATTTCCTCAGTCAGTGTCACCTTGTAAAATATTTTGGTCTGGTTAATGCCTTAAATACGTATTGTTCTTTTACAGATAAGTATATTTTCTGATCATTTACATATGATCAGGAACAGAAAGATTGGTTCTTTCTATCTCCATGTATCCATCTGTCAGATTCTTCTCAGGTTTAATAACTTCTGAGTTTATTGGACAATTTCAGCTTTATGACATATACTGCCAATGGCCCTGACAAAATTCATGTGGCAGGGCAGCACGGCAGCAATATTACTAGACACCCACAAATCCACACAGGAGCAAGCCACAGAATACCGTTTTGCTTCTTGAGCAACTAATCTATATATTTCTCAAAACTTTTAGTGATTAGAATGTATGGTCCAGCATAACAAATAGGAATATTCTTACAGAATTCCATCATCCTATGATTTATTTCAGAAGTTATTTATTTTTCATGAAAGGCAAGCTCAAGAGGCACTCACAAACTCTCCTCTCTGCATTTTTTTTTTGTTTGTTTTTCATATTGTCCACTCAATTTATAGAGAACATTGTAAGTGAAAGCACCTATTGTTCCTAAAGTACAGGGAAATACATAGTTAAAACAATCATAAACTCCAGAATCTATATCATGAGATACTGGTTTTAAATAAGGCCAAATATTTATACTGCTGTACAGACACTGTCTTTTTGTGTGCATGTGCATGAAATTACAACTTTTTGTTGTCTATACTTTTCAATGGCAAATGATTTCTGAAGTGCTCGGACTATATGGAATCACTTGTGCATTCAAGTTCCAAAACTTTGCCTTAACCATGAGACTTTTTTTAAGTACCATGGTTACACCACATGCACATGTCTATCTGAATAGCTGGAAAAATGTACTTTACTCATTTTTTTTCCTTGAGGAACAGTATTTTTATTTTAGTCATTTTTTATTGATTTCAGTACTCCAAATGTGGGACATTTTTAAACGTGACAGTGTCCAGTGAATATTAGAAACTCAGCTTTTTATCTCTTTCTAATGTATAAAAACACAAGAAGTGAATTAACAATGCTTTAGCATTAATCACCACCAATCACTTGAGACTGTCCATTAAATATCTGCCTTCACTAATTCTTCAGACTGTTTACGTGAAATAATCAACATTACAGGACTATGTCCAATCTTTGGGAAATTGCTATTTTCATACTAGCATACTTGAGCTCAGTAAAAATCTCATTTCCCATTTTGCTTTTGGTTTAGTGTCTTAGCAGCTGTCTTGGTAACGGTACAGAATAGTATGAAGAAAGATCAGTTGCTGTAGATGATACAATACAAATTTGATTGTTTAAGAGAATACAGACTAAGGCTGAATAATTATGCAAATGATAAATCATTTGTCCATGTAATTAAATAAAAATTACAATGGCAATAAATATATAGTTAAATTCTTATTGATACATTAAAATTCTGATAAGTGCCAATTAAATATATTAACATTTAACAGGGTAGCTGGAGCAAGTTAATTAGATATCAATTTACATACTTCATAAATGTCAGCATTTTTAACAACTAAATCCGTGTTTAAAATATAGTTCAGGATATTCCTGGATTCAAGAGGTATGATTGGTAACACTAGCTGTATTAAGGTTACCAACACTTCCACTTCTTAGTCTTTCAGATACCCTTATCATGGTCAGGATGGAATTATTACAATAAAATTACCTCTCCCCTTCCCACCAGTCCTCCCCCACTCTGTCCTCTTGCCTTTTCCTCTTCCCCTGCCCTAGTCTCTCTGTTTCCCCCTTTCCCCCTTTCTGTTTCCCTTTTATTCTTCCTGTTCCCCTTCTTTTCTCTTTTCTTGGCACATTATATATCAGTACTTAATAAATATCAAGAGCCTGATTCCTGGATCTGACAAACTGGACACTGATAACTTCTTGACAGTTTTAATATTAGTATCTCTATGCCTCAACCTCATTACTAAGGTACTGATAACAATTATACTGATGGATTAATAATGACAAAGTTATGTATTCACAATGATTATGACTTCATCTGGTAAATTGGTTAAACTCAGGATGCTGTAAGGTATCAAGCAGGGAAACCAAACCCAGAAAATGTAAACCACCACACATAAAAAAGTAAAAATTTAATAAATTATGCATAGCAACTTAACGAAATTACTGTAAAAAGTCAGTTGTAAGCAGAAAATGTCAAAATAGTTTGCCAAGTAAGTTTATTATCTCTCCATTTTCGAAAGCTTCTTAATTTTAAGGATGCATTAAAAATGGCTATGAAGATGACTGCAGAAAAGTTGGACTAGACAGACTTTAGAGGTCCCTTTGCACTCAAATGAGTCTATAATTCTTGAAGTGGATCTACCTTTATTTTCTCTCTGTGCACTGAGATAAAAGAGAAGAATGAAAATGTTTTTCAAAATACCATTAAATGAAGAGTGGTAATGGTTCTTTTAGTCTTGCTTTGATGAAAGTGTTATATAACATCTGGTATTAAAGTGAGGAAATAGAGACTCTTGGGTGGGAAGAACAGGAGATGGAATGGGAGACAAGAAATGGAGAAGGGTAAGATGGGTGACAATACACTTTACTTTGATTTATTCTCATGTGTCCTATTTGTCTATCAGAAATGTTCAATAATATAGGCAGCATTTCCCGAGCTGTAAGTAGCTCAATCTATTTGAGATTTTAATGAAATGATGTCTAAAATGTTAAAATAGTATTTTGAAAACATACAAAGTAATTGTCTGCATGTTTCAAATAGGAAATATTTTTCATTTATTCTTTTATTTTATCTGACCCAATCAGAGCCTGCTTTCACTATTCTTGCCTGTTCCACTTCCAGGAAGTATGTCTGCTTCTGGGAAGGATGTGTTCTGCCACACATGAGTGCACTATGTTCCTTTCTGGTTTCCAGAAGATGGCCTCTTGGAGGCTTTGTCCTGCTTGGCCTGCAGTTAATGCTGATCAGCAGTCAGAAGTAAGAGATAAAATGGATTTATTTTGGGAAATAAGTGACTCACAAAAAGTCCAAAGTCAAAGCCCAAATTCCTTAGCTTATCTGGTAAGAATATCAGTGGTTTCTCCTGACTCTAGCACATGGTCTACTTGCACTTGTTTAGGAACCAAAAACGATAGTACAGGATTTATGACACCAGGAAGACAAAGCAATGTACATATAAATTATGGAGAACACTATATATAATAAAAAGTACTTTTTAAAAGTAGTACTTTTTAAAGCAAATAAAATGACAACATATTATCAAAAGTTTTCCAAAGTTGTTTCAGCTGTGCAAGTGTCTCTAAACTCAGATAAACAAATTTCAACAACGGCATATAACAGCATATACTGACAGACGGTATGCCAATTCTGTTCTAATTTTCTGCTTTTGTCTGTCAGGTTTCAGTCCCTAGCAACTCAATGGCTATTTTATCACTTCCCTTTTGAAAGTATTCTACACACATACAAATTCCAGCTTTCAGAAACTTCACCTGCTATTTCTTGCATATTTTTCTATTGTTAAGTTACTCAAATGAAAATGATGGACCAAATTCTGCTTGGAACATATACTACACGCTTCCTCTACTAAACATTTAGAGGCTAAAAATGTTAGCAAATAAGCATCATCCTTTCCTACAGCTGTGTTGTAATAATACCAAGCATGTTGATTTCTGATAGTCTTTCTTTTACAGTTCATTAAGGCTCATTATAGTATTTTATATTCTTTCCCAGATTTCTTTCCCCAGTCTTTCAGAACCATTTAAATATCACACAAATGATATAAATTACTATTTTCATTTCAGTAAGTAAAATGAATTCTGCTACTGCTTAGAAATCTATACTTTTGAACAGTAAGTTATTTACTATTTGGCTATTGATGTGTGGATTTTAGTCCAAATTAAAGCCAATGTAATTGAGAGCAGGACTGTCCTTTAAAATACAACTGCGATAATCAAGAAATGAATATACTACATTTGTGTTATTTTTGTGAACTACAGTATCATTTGCATTTTGTAAGACAGATTTAAAAGCAACCAATTCATTAAAACTTAAGTATATTTCTTCATAAGAAACACCTATAAATTCCTAGAATAAAAACATTTTAGTGTTTCTCAATACAATTAGTAAACATTTAGAAAAGAAAAAAATAGTATGGATAATGCAATTTATACCCAATTTGGAAGAGTGGCATGTATTTTATATATATATTTATTTATTTACGTATATTTTACCTTTCTAATCCATGGTCAGACTTTAGAGGACCTATGATAGGACCAACTAGATGATAATCTTCATGGAGCATGGACATTTGAGAGAAGCTGTGCTCTAGGTTCCCTTTATACGCACAGAAGAAAGAAATAGAGAACTCTACGGAAAAGTTCATCACATTCTAAATTAGGTGCCTAAAGTGTCTATTTCTCAAGACTGGAGTTGTTTTTTTTTTTTTTTGGCAGACAGCACTTGTTTTATTCACAAATCCTCTTGGTCCTGGGATAAGCACATTTATAAGCTTAGGATTTAGCACTTATCTTTTATAGTCTAAAGAGCAGAGAATTTAATTCTTCCTGAACAATTTCATTTTGGAAACACAGAGGAAAAGAAAAAGAATGCTTGAGCTTTCCTTTCAAAATTAGATCTTGTTGTTTTAAAAACAACAATCTTTAAATCAAATGTCTGAACTCTGGAAATAAAACAGAATTAACTGTATTAGCTTCAAGTTAGTTCATCTTCATTTTATCAAAACTCCTTCATTCAGTTTCTCCCCCCACAATCCATTTCAGTTCATCCTGAACTTTTTCTTTTGTTACTTGCCTTGTTTTATTGCCTGGGATGTAATGAGATTGAATAGATGCTCTTACTTGTAAGGGATTACAGTCAGCGATTGGGGTGTGTCATTGTCAGCCACAGAGCAAAGTAACTGCAGGGCTGAAGCTCTCATGAGGTTGGGTCTGTTGGAGACTTCTGAGCTGTGAGGAACCCAAGGATGTACTCTGCCTTATGGAGATGGTAATTCCCAGACAGGAATGCTCCCTACAATTTACTGTGGGCCATGCCAGCAGCCATACAATGCACCAACGCTGTTGGAAGTACTAGCTCCACAATAACTAATTATGCTACTTTCTGATAATTTGAAATTCAGCTTTTTCCTGCAAACAAGATAAGGAAAATAACTACATTTGTGCCTTCATTTCCCTGGAGTTTAGAGTGTATTAATGGCTATTGGATTCAGAATAAACAAACTGGATGGAAAAATCATTATGTGTGGTCCATTTTCTGAACATCAGTTTGGTTTCTAAGCACTTCAATAACTTCTCCTTAATTTTCAATTTGGAGCATTTCTGAAAATAGTAGAAATTTGGGGCATCATTGCCTTTTCTCTTCCTATAGTAATGGGATGTGAATGTGGTAGCTGAGCTTATTGAATTTGACATTAGAAGTTGATTCATCTTTTGAAAAGCATTTTTACATATCGAATTTTGGCCTTTGAGGAATAGCAAGTAATCAAAATGCATTGAGAAAAAATGAGGAGAAAAAAAGAAATTAACTGAGAAAGACACATGAATAACCCTCTTCATCTCCACAGCACCTTTTAAAAGAAAAGTATGTGCATAAGATAATAAATAGATTTTAAGGTATGGTGGCAGCAACTTCATTTACCAGAGCTGTGAACTGAGGAGAATGAGTCCCTTAGAAGTTTGTGATTATGACAGGTCTTTGTCTGCATTTCCCCAGGATGCCAGTCCTTTGTGTGCTATAGGTGCTCAGAGGGGCTGGTCTGCCTGATGATCGACTGTGTGGTATTACTATTTCCTTGTCTGTATGGGTGAAACAGCTCTAAGGAGGTACAACGTTTGGATGGGTAAATGTTAGTTATATTCATGCACAAATACTCATGTTTTATATATATAAAATATGTACATTATGTATATAATGTCTTGGCCCTGGGATTAGGACTGTGGGGAGTCTCTGTGAAAGAAGGTACCAGGGCCTGTCTCATTCTGGACAAAGCTGATTGCAGTCAATTCCAGCAGCCCCACCATAGGGCATAGTTGAGGCCATCAGAGAAGCTTGTGTTGCCTCTATGAAAACACACTTAGAAGAGGGCAGAAAATGTCTTCTTACAGGCATGTATACCTATATACAAAGAGTCCTACACAGAACTAGAAAGAGTTCTCAAAGTATATCTGTACACCTAACAGAGGAATTCTGTTTGTGTACCTCTATTTCAAGCATTTTAGGGAATGAGATCCCACTTGAACAGACTCTCCAAAACCAGAGTGAATTTAGGGGCATAGTAAGAGCAAATTTGTCTGCAATTAGGCTCTGTTTATCCCAGAACCATAAGTGCAGAATGCTTTACCAGTGGACAAGGGAAGCATTTCACTTACTTCCTGCACCATAAGTGACAGCTCTTTTCCCTCCTGGTGTTGCAGTCTGTCCTTCTGCCTCTTTCTGAGTGAAGTGTTTCTCATTAAATGAAGCACTTTCTTGCTAAATCAAAAATATCTGATGATGTAACTTCCCCAGCTTTGTCTCGTTCTTTTATAACCAGTTGGTGTTATTCAGACAAATGAATAAAAAACATTTATAAAACAAACAAGTTGGAAAATAATAGAAATGAAGGAAGAAAGTTAATTGAGAAAATAAAAATTTAGATAATGAAAAAACATGAAGAGAATGTCAACAGTCTTGTGCAAAGCTATAGTGAAAGTGTTATGTGAATCCTCAATAAATTTTGGTGATATAATTTAATGTGATAATTTGCAATTACCAAAGGCATACTGCTTGTCTATATATTAAGTATATGAGTATATGTAATTGAGAGTGAGTCCTGGAGAGAAAATTCTGGATAAATTTGTCCCAGAGAAGTGCACATATTATTACAAAGAGGTAATTACTACTGAATGAGAACCTCAGACTAAATGACTATCCTGTATCATATGTCTTTAGTATTAGAAAAGCCAACAGAGCTCTTTGTAGAATCAGAACAGAAAGTACAGAAAAAACTTTGAAGAATGTCATATATATTCTGCAAAACCTCAGATCTCTGAGGGACACTCCTTCCTCTAGAAAGGGGTATCTAGTCTCCAGGGTGATTTCACTGTTATATGAGAGCTGTGTTTTTCCCATTTCTTCTTTGCTTTGACCAGAGCCACGTGCAAATGAAATTTTACGTCTTTGACATATTCATTAAAATGTCCTCACTATTTCCTTGTGCTAATACCCAATCTAATTCCACAGCATTCCAACATTCTCAATGGATTAGTAGCACACTTACTTTTTGGGAAATAATATTTTAATACAGTAGTGAATTGCACACAAGAAATTGCTCAACATTATTTAAGGATAAAGAATACTACTTCAATAAGTTATAGAAAACTGACATTAACACAACAGGCAAGGTGATTTAGACACCTCAACACTGACTTCCTGGGATTTATTCTTATCTACCTCCAGGCAGACCTACAGTTACACTGTTGTAAATTTGTTTGGAGCAAACTCAATGGTATATGCTTGTAGGAAAGATAATAGAAGTGTTCACAGATTAGCATATTATACAAATAAATATTTAATAATAATACTCCTATTGGTATCATTTAGATGTTGATGTGTAGGTTCCAAATAACAGTTCTTGTTTGAAACCCATTGTAGAATTCTCTGAGACAAGAGAGGCTTAAATGTAAAACCCTTCTTGTAATTTGTAACTGGATAATTCCATTCTTCTATTTCATGGAAGAAAAAAAAATATATTTTTAGTCCTCATAATACAAGTAGTCTTTTGTTGTCGTTGTTGTTAAAAAGGACAAAGAAGACATTTAAGTTTGTGGACCTACTTATCTCTTGCTGACTCACTTCACCTCTTTTGGCTTCTTCCTAGAGATATTTGGTGTAGTAGGCAGCAACCGAAGGTACGGGCTGGGACGCGCTAGGACCTCCTCTGCCCAGAGCTTGTGGGCATAGACGAAGCGAACAAAGAGATAAGGGAGATAAGGCAGGATATATAAGACTTTGTAATGATGCAATAAATGTCATTTTGCCGCTCACCATATTGGTGTGTGCACGCGTCAGGATGGTCGGGGACTAGGTGTTAGTCTTTGCAAACAGGGTGCAGTTCACGAATGGAATATCTGGTGCTAAGTAGTCATCATTTGGTGCCCCGTGCGCGGAACTGCGTCGCCCTGTTGTGGTGTGGCTGGCACCCAGCCCACGCGTGAAGAGAGTGTCCGCGTGTGGAAGGCGGGAATCGCAGTTGCCTATGGTTTCAAAGTAAGTTCGCCACAGAAGGTCGGTTCGGCGTTTAGAACTTCAGCCATGGAGCAAGTTATTAAGGTACTGCTTCAGTTTTGTAAGGATTATTGTGGTAAATCAGCCCTTTCTAAGAAGGAGATAGCTGCTGTGTTATCGCGGCTAGAGAAGGAGGGTTGCCTGGCAACCCCGGAGGCGGTACTGGATCATGGGTTGTGGGATTCTTTTACTATGAAACTTTCCCAATGGGCTATGTCCTCGCCCAAGAAAGATAAGGATCTGCTAAAAAACTGGGGACTCATCCTGGGGGCATTGAAGGCAGAAAGGAGGATAAGGAAGCACAGTATACGGCACAAAAATTGGTGGGGCTTGCGGGTCGTGCGGAACAGGGTGGGAGTTTGGAAATGGGAAGGGGGGAGGTGCGGGGGGTTTGCGCTTCCCCTACAGATGGCCGAGGATGTTCTCCTGCCACCAAGGCGCCGCCCGAGCTGAGGATCGATCAACAGACAGCGCCCCGGCCGTTGGGTAATCCTTATCTGACTGCCCCAGCTGCCCTGAAGGAGGCCCCACCTCCCTACCCCCACCCGAACTTGTATCCTGCCCTGCCGGATGAGGGTGGTGGAGGGTGTGGCTCTTGTAACAGCTCTTGTGACTGCGCAAACAATGACTGCGCAAGTGGGGGTGGTACAACACTGCCATATAAGGGAACTAACAGAGAGCCAGCTGGAGGGGGTGGGACCGAGCAGGGGGCGGCGGCCACTGGCCCTCCAGAGCAGTTCACTGATTGGTCCCAGATCCAGGAGGGCATGGAGAGCCTGGAAGCTGTGATGCAGGGGGCAGTGCAGACTCCACTGACCATGGGACCAACCCCCACACAAGGAACGCGCGGCGTGGGTCCGTGCTTCCATTGCGGCAATCATGGGCACATTAAAGCCCAATGCCCGGCCAAGATGAAGGAACCAATAATATGCTAGTTTTGCGGGAAATGGGGGCACAGCGCCTGGTATTGCCAGGGCTGGCAGGCCCAGATGCAGGGAAACGGCTGGGGGAGGGGCCCTTGGGCCAGGAAGTTGGGAGTGGGCGGAGCCTCAGTAGGAGGTCTCCCTGAAGTTACAGCAGCATTAACCTTCATTCCAAAGATAAGCCCCTCATAAAGGTTACGGTGTCCTACCTTGGGTTTCCCCCCAGCTATACTGGGCCCCGGTCGACCTTCTTTATTGCGCTTGTTGATTCAGGGGCGGACGTGACAGTCATTTCTAAGTCAGATTGGCCGGAGGATTGGCCAACAGGCCCATTTCAAATGGTCTTTGCCTCGTTCCTAGTGCCTGGTGTGGCAGTGGCACAAGCCTTGTGGGAAATAGAACGATTGGCATGCTGGTCTGTCAAGCAGGCTAATGCCACTACAGAGGTATTGAGCGAACTGCTCATGGATGTGGACAACATCAGACATGCGGTGTTACAAAACAGAGCCGCAATAGACTTCCTCTTGCTGGCTCAGGGCCACGGATGTCAGGATGTGGAAGGTATGTGTTGCTTCAACTTATCAGATCACAGCGAGTCGATACACCAGAAGCTGACATGGATGAGGAACATACTCAGAAGATAACGGTCGACAATGATCCGTTTGGCGACTGGCTGAAGAACCTGTTTGGCGGACTTGGACCGTGGGTCATCCAGATACTCAAAGTAGTTGGTGTAGTACTCTTAGTGTTTATTTGTATTGTATTTTGCTTGCCATGCTTAATGGGATGCTTGCAGCAATGCTTACAGAGAATGATGGAGTAAGCTTTTGATCAGCGCATGGAATACCATAGGCTACGAGAACGCTTGTAGTAAACCTTAGGACAGATAAAATGAAATGCACACTTATATAATGTGCAAATATTATAGTTTAAGCAGTAGGAGATGTAGTTGGGGAATAGATTAGAAAGGGTCTGGGGAACTTGCGTACGCGCTGTAACAGGTGTCATGGCTTTTTTGGGCATGGGGAGGGGGAAATTGTAGTAGGCGGCAACCGAAGGTATGGGCTGGGACGCTCTAGGACCTCCTCTGCCCAGAGCTTGTGGGCATAGACGAAGTGAACAAAGAGATAAGGGAGATAAGGAAGGATATATAAGACTTTGTAACGATGCAATAAATGCCATTTTGCCGCTCACCATATTGGTGTGTGCACGCGTCAGGATGGTCGGGGACTAGGTGTTAGTCCTTGCAAACAGGGTGCAGTTCACGAACGGAATATCTGGTGCTGAGTAGTCAGCAATTTGGTGCCTCTGTGACTCCAGCAGGCACAAATGAATAGACTGTTGAGATATTAACCCATCTGAGTTGTAAATGATTTCCAAAGCCACATTATAGTGCAGACCTTAGGGATAGAAAGGGATGTCTTACAGATAAAAAGATATTGATTCTGTGTGAAACTCTGAATACTGAAGTTGATCAGTCACAGCATGTAAAAGTAAGGGAAGACAAGAAAATATAGTAACAGATTTAGGTCACCAGAGAACCAGATTTCATGGTATAGTTTATCAAATGAGCACAAGCTTCCAGTGAGTATCTGGGCAATAGGAGAATGCTGGCCTGCTGAGGCTGGGCTGGAGGGTTAAAGGGTGATCGCACCCTTCAACCTTCAGTACTGTGATTGAATAGCTTGAAAAAGAGGAAGATTAACACAGATATTGGAAGAAATTCTTTCTCTGGTTTCATATCAATATTTACTTTACTTCAGCTGCCTTGTCTGGGGCATACAGTCTGGCAGTGTTTATTTTCACAGAATCAAAGGGATTGGAAGGGACCTCAAGATATCAAGTCCAACCCTCCTGTGCTAAAGCAGGTACCCTACAATAGGTTGCACAGGTAGGCATCCAGCCAGATCTTGAATATCTCCATAGAAGGAGACTCCACAGCCTCTCTGGGCAACCTGTTCCAGTGCTCCATCACTCTTACTATAAATAAGTTATTCTGCATAATTGTGTGGAACTTCCTGTGTTCAAGTTTTCATCCATTACTTCTTGTCCTATCACTACACACCACTGAGAAGAGCCTGGCCTCATCCATTTGCCTCCCACCTCCCTTTATATATTTATAAACATTTATCAGATCCCCTCTCAGTCTTCTTTCCCCCAGACTGAATAGACCCAGGTTACTCAGCCTTTCCTCATACAGGAGATGCTCCAGGTCCTTAATCATCTTTGTGGCCCTCCGCTGGACTCCTTCTAGGAGATTTCTGACTTTTTTGAGCCCAGAACTGAACACAGTAGTCTAAACGTGGCCTCGCTAGGGCAGAGTAGAGGGAGAGGATCACCTCCCTTGACCTACTGGCCATGCTGTTTTTAATGCACTCCAGGATGTCTCTTTGACTCCCACACTTAAAATATTTATAACCGTTAATAAGATCTCCTCTGAGTCTTCTTTTCTCAAGGCTGAACAGTCTTAGTTTGCTCAGCCTTTCCTCATAGGGGAGATGCTCTAGGCCCTTTGTCATCTTTGTGGCCCTTTGCTGGACTCTCTCCAGGAGATCCCTGTCTTTTTTGTATCAGGGAGCCAAGAACTGGATACAGTACTCCAGGTGAGGCCTGACCAGGGCAGAGTAGAGGGGGAGGATCACCTCCGTTGACCTGGTGGCCACTCTCCTTTTAATGCACCCCAGGATCGAATTGGCCTTCTTGGCCACCAGGGCACCCTGCTGGCTCATGGCCAACCTGTTGTCCACCAGGACCCCCAGGTCCTTCTCCGCAGAGCAACTCTCACAATCAAGGCACTGAGACGCTTTAGAGGGGTCCAGGACACTGAATATGTTGAACGGTGTTCATGCAATACTATTTCAACCCATATATGTATCATCAGATTTTCTTGGAAAAGTGTTGTTAATAGATGTTAATAAATTCTGTGCTAGGGTCCAGACAGGATTTTCGTTATAGCCACACCTGTAATTTAGACAGATGAAGACAATAAACATAAACAACAAAAGAGGCAGGAGGTAATTGGTGAAATGGGCACTGAATACCTGGAAACAAGGTCTTTTGGCTTCAAACTGTTGAGCAGATTGTATTATATCCCTGAAGTACAATTGATATTTTCATGCAAAACAATGTAGGTACATTATCTATCTGGAACATATGATTTTTGATGTCTACAGTCATGTGACTAGAGGAAAGGGGTTTCTGCTGCCATGACATACGTAATTCATAACGAATAGAAAGAATTTAAAAAAAAAAAAAAAAGAATAGAAAACACATTTTGTCAGTAGAGGAATGAAATAATTCATGGTAGGATAGGGAGAGAAAATGAAGGTAGAATCAAGGTTAGAATAGGCCCTGTGTGTTGCAGAGCTGCAGAAGACATAATTGCAGAAGGTCTGCAAAGCGGTATTTTGACCTTATGTGATATTCTGAGCTGCTGCCAACCACTAGGAGCTTTGGTGTCTCTAGCATAACATTGCCAACTTTGAAATGTTCCAAGATATTGAATCTATCCATCACAAACCGTAGGCATCATCTATCCCTCTAAACTTCAACTTCCTCAGAACATATTTGTTGAATATATATTTGGGTTCTTTCTAAGTGCATTCTGCTTTTTGTTTCCAAGGTTTTGTTAGTTGGTTGACTTGTTTGTTTTTGTTTTTCTGTTTGTTTCCCCCAGAAAATTGAAGACTGGTTGTGTAATTCAGGGATAGAAGATAGATAAAAATCTATTCCACTAAAATGTAAGTATCTAGAGCTACTGAAGGCTGAATACCATGATATTTGCAATTGAATTGTGATAATAGGTTATACTATTTTAGGTGTTTTTATGCAGAGGAAAAGTAAACCAATTTTATATTGTATAAATATTCTAAATATTCTAATTAGAATATTGTCTGACACTGGAATCAGTAAGAATCATTTCTTTGTCTTGGAGATTATTAAAGATTCTCTGAATTCTCTAAGGCAAGTTTTTTAAAACTGGATTATCCAAGAAGATCTAGCCCATAGTTCAGTATGACAAAGTATTTGCTACTAGCACTGTCTATTCACTCTTACTTGAACCAAAACAACAGTTTGAAGAGCAATATAATGAAGCAGAATGGGGAGATCCTCTGACTTTCAAAAAATGTATAAACTGTTTCATTTTCTTTTCTGGAGAAAGACAGATGTGCTCCTCTCTCTGATTCACAGTGAGGTCCCTGAAGAAAACTGCATCAACTCAGCTGACCAGAAGGTGAGTTTTAACATGAGAACAGTGGCACCTTAAGCTTGTAGTGTCACAAAACACTTTGCATTATAGGAACATGACTTAACTAATTTAAGATTTTAGAACCCTTTTAATGTGTTCTTTACTTCTCTTCATTAATGAACTATAGAGTCTTGATGGCTTACCACAAAAACATTCTAAATATTCATGAATTGTGCATTCATAATGCAGGAGACATTTTCTAAATGCATGCATAAGAAAAATGAAGAAATTGAAAAAAAAAAAGCCTCTGAACCTTCATTTGAACTGAGGTTCAAATGCCTTCCATAGTAAGAAGCTTTTAGTTGCTTCATCCTGTTGTTCTTGAAAACTGAAGGATAATTCTAAAAATTTTAAGAATTCCTCAATCTCCACCGAGGAAGCTGCTGCTAATTGTAAGGATTAATTACACTTATTTCTTTCCTGCATAAAGAGAAGATTAGAATGCTTCAATGATCAGTTTCGTTAGTCTTGCAGGAAAAAGAGGTAATAGTCATGTTCTAATGCATCCATTACCAAATACAGTTGGACTGAATAAAAAATAAACAGCATTAATCATCTCTTTTTGTTTGCTTTCAGTTCCTAAGGTAGGAACAGAAGGAAATTATGCATGTGACAAAGTATTTTCTTGATTTAGGTTTCTGATGCCAGGAAAACTTGAAAGCAGAAAATCTGAAGACCAGGCTAATATTTCCTTTAAGTTAAAACAGACTTCACTAAGTGACTTAAGATCTATGTAAGAAAAAAAGTAAAGATTAAAAAATACCTCAACAGCAACATTCAAAACAACATATCAGCATGAAATGACTCCCAGAGAAGCTTTTCCAAAAAACTCAAACACTCCTGGTGAGACTGACTCAATTATCAGATGTAATAGCATCACATGATAGACTTCGGTAAGCGAAGTGTTGCACAGTGAGAAAATTCTATTAGCAAACACTAATTTACGCCTCTGAATTGCTGTGAATATTTGTAAACATCTCCTGTATGCTTTGTAGCCATTAACTGATTAATGAAATCTTAAAGTGAAGCAAATATTCAGTATGTGGTGAGCAGGTGTTACCATTCCATTTTTGCAGATGATGGTAAAACTGAGGAGAGACTTATGTCTTTCCTGAGACCAGGCTGTTGAGTGACTGGAAATGTTTCTGAAGAGTGTGTGCTGTGACAGGTAACATCTGCATCTCCCACAGCAGATGGTGAGGTATTTGTCCACTGTCCTACTCCAAGATCACAGAATCATAGAACTGTTTGAGTGGGAAGGGATTTTTACAGGTCATTCTGTCCACTGAGTCTTGGGTTCCTAGTGCTACCAGAATTTGTCCTACTTTTTCTTTCCCTGCTAGCGTCTCACTTCTCTCATGGAAAGCAGATAGGTTTCTTTCAGTAACAGAGTGTATTCATTGAGTTATTGCTGCATACAAATTAATATGATTTTGATGAAATGAAACAGAAAGCAAAAATGATCCCATAGTAGGCAGATGACACTGCATTTAAAATCTACCTAAGATACCAGAGAAATAGTGTTTTATGAGAGAATTAAACTGAGAAAACATCTCAGTTTTTCCATGTACATCTTTACAGAGGTAAGATTTTTCCAGCTACTCTTTTCTTTCTTCTTTCCTTCTTTTAAACAGTGGAGAATGCTTATTCTGTGAGGGAGCCTCTCTTCCAGAAATTTCCTGGAGTCTCTTGGTAACTCTTATGCTGAGATCCTCACTAAGATGCTCATGTGTGCCAGATTGACCCATTATTTTGCATGAATTACCCTTAACTAGGAGGAGTAATGAGATGGATTGGATGTGCCTTCACTGTTATTGCAGAAATTACAAACTGTCTTTTCCTAAGTGCTTTGTGTATAGCATAAAATTAATAAGCTGTCGTTAATATGGATTTCTGCTTAGAAAATTATTCTGCATCACAGTGTCTGCTCTCATACTTACTCCCATGAATTCGAAGATAGATGATCAAATCTAAACCTCGTGAATAAACAAATGAACAGTCTTTTCCAAAGACAGCTACCCTGGGATTAGATCCAATATAGCTCATGTATCCACAGTGTTTTATTTCTCTTACAGTTGTTTCTATCACACTGTTCTCACTCTCTCTCCTGTGTGTCTGTTTGAGATCTTTATCTCAGATTCCATACTTTGAAAAAAGATTCTGATGATTGCAACAATAACTGTTGGATCCAAAATCATCATCATCATAAATAACTTCCTATTAATAGCCATTTAAGAAACTTCACTGTGTGCTAAACATCACGATTTCCATCTCATCACTAAACATCATGATTTCCATCTCAACACTTAAAGCTTCATCAATTAACACTGTATGAAATATAACATTTCATAGAATTTTGGTGAAATTACAGAGAAGGAAGTTGCTGATGCTGAAGGTCAAAACTTAGAAACTAGATTACAGGTTATTCCAATCCCTTGGACATGCTTTTTCTCTTCAGGCAAGACACTGTAATGGTCTGTGTTTCAGTTTTTCCAAAAGAATAATGAAAAGATATATATATCAGAAATTAGATTGTGTGGCTATTTGTTAATATTCTACCAAATGTTCTTTTAAAGGCAGTATGGGATTTATCATGCTATCTAATATTTTTTAAAAGCTACTGGAAGTGTAATTTCTCTATATACTTCCATCTTGCGGAGCAGTAAGATGTCATACTTCTGAATACAGGTGGCAGGTGGATGAAAAAGGGAGGGATTCTTATTCGAATAACAGTGATATCTCCCATCTGAGAGAAGCTCAGAAGTGAAAATACTTTAAAATGAATTTGTTCAAGATTTTCCTCCTAAAAGCAAAAACAATCAAAAGCCAAATGAAATACATCTCTATGTGGAGGAGAAGGATCGAAATATTGTTAGGGAAATAGTAAGACTAGCTAGAAACATTATTATAACCAATTTGAGGGATGCTGTGGCCATAGCAGAAAGCTTGACTGCACATTCAGGTTGAATTCAGTTTTGTCAGACATTTCAAATCAATACAGTGTGTTATAATCTAGATTAAATTTTGCCCTGTATAATTACATTTTTATTTTCTTATGTTTACTGGAAATTCAGTTTGAAATTTCTATTATTACTGCAGAATGGATAAAAACAGCCAATAGTCACACTGAGAGTTTTCCTATTCTAGACTCCATATGTTTCTAGATGTAGATAAAGCCTGTATCTCTTTTGCTGTGGGTGAATGTACAGTTTCCAGATCAGAAATGTTGTGTCCAACCAGCAAACTATACAGGCAAAGTATCCCTGTTATGTCTGTATCCAGCTCTGTAAATATGTAAATACTTCTAATAAACCCTGTTGCTTTAGGGTTCAGTAGAGGAATTTATGAAAACAGGGACTAATTGTGGTGAGAATTTGTAGAATCCAGTGTCATAATACTAAAAAAATATGCCTTGTTCTGTTTTTGTTGAGGAGTGGAAGGGAATTTTGCAGCTGAGTAGAGCTCTGGGAAACCTTTGACACCAGAGTAATGGATGGCCTCTTACTACACATGCAAGGTTGCAGTTCTCTCCCTAGAACTTGTTTGAAGACGGTACTTAGTTCAGAAATGGCTGTGATCAGCCCTGAGAGTGAATTACAATTTCATACAGACCCTGTGGATGGCTACTACCTGTTGTTATTCTGACAAAGAAGGCTATTTTTTCTTTTGTAAGTTGCAGAACATTTCTATATTGTAAAGGTTTTTATATCTGCATCTGTGTTTTGAGCTCATACGAGGAAATTTAGCTGGGATGAACAAAATGGTTACTGTGTTTGCTTTCTGCCTCATACCTCAACCACAGCTCACCAACCCCATAGAAGAGAGAAACTGATGGAATTTATTTCTGCTTCTAAATTGACGTAGGTCTGGGTGATTTCAGGTAATGCCAATATTCTAGATCCTCAAATTTTAATTAAACTGCTTTGGCAAGGCTAGTAAATGCTAATAAAAATACTGGGAGAAATAGAAGAGGACAAGAATCATCCCAGCCATGCCAGTGTGGTCTGCCTGCTGTAATGAGTTTCTTCTCATGACAGAGAAGGTAAAAAAGCAGAAGGTAATAAGTTAAGGCTCATTCTGGGCACTGAGATAAGATGGCTTAAAATGAATTCCTTGTGTCATTACATGTAAAAACACTTAAGAATATACTGAAGCCAAAAGGATAGGTATTTAAAAATGTCCCAGTCTTCTAAAGCAACTCAGGCAAGCTGCCGTTCACAAAGGAAGAAGCACTCTCAATCCATTTTCTTTACTTTTAACACCAGTTTATGTCACTGTAATCCTAACCCAGTCACTTCCTGCCTCTATATCATTCTGTTTGTTATACCTGAAAGCTTCATTGGTAACTGGACCACAGAGCTGATTTGGATCTAAAAACTTTCCTGTCACTAAAAAAAATACCATTGTAAATCTGTCCTCAGTGACATTGTTATGTAGTAAGAATAAGAGACGACTTGATCTCTTCTCTGAAATCTCTTTTGAAGTCCAGCCTTCCCTTTTACAGGACCGAAAGGTGACAAAATACAGAAAAATGGAAGCTTGTGTTGGAATTTGTCAAACAACAAATAGTTTACAGATAAAGCAAACAAACTATAAAGTAGGTCTGTGTCTCTGCCTCTGTGAGTGACATAAAATTTCTGGAAATGAAAGGAGCTATTGGTACCTGATAAAGTGCTCTTCACAGAATGTGTGGTTGTTAAGTGCTCAGAGAGTCCTGTGAGGAATACATCTACGTATCTAAGTAGATAGAATTAAATATAGGGATTTTCACCCTTCACTGAAATCCTCTTATCTCAGAACTCGCTATGAAAACATAAGCCCTGATGTCTTAAACTTCCCGTGCATGTAGCTTGCTGTTAAATAATAATAACAACAGTAATGAAAAGTTAATTAATAATAATAGAATATTCTTTACAATTGCTAATGAAAGAGATTGCTAATCTCTTGTTAGTAGCGGGAGAGTTCTTTGTCTCTGCTGCCAGAAACATTTTACAAGTTGTAATTAATTAAGAAGCATGCTGAGTGGGTTGGCAATGCACATTATAAGTAATGTAATAATAAGAAATAAAGGCTTTGTCAGTGGAAAGGTGACGGAAGACACTGCGAGATACTGCCTGAAATAAATACTAGATGATGATTACAGCTAGAGAAGCACGGCAGGTTTTCTAACCACTGTAGAGCAGTGTGAGTAAAGTGTTTTACTTGATTTCATCACCTTTAACTAAAGAATTCATATGTATCCTCTCCCTACATCCTCAAATCTTCTTTTCTCCCAGAGGCAATAGTATGATGGAGGAAGTTTTGACTAGTGGTTACAACAGGACTTGGATTTTGCTATTTTGAGGTCTGCCTCTAAATCATTCCCTGACCTTGGCAAAGTCAATCACAGTAGCTATGCATCATTTTCCATCTGTAATATGAGAACAATCACATTGGATCTTAAGATTATGGTGATGTATCAGGAGTGAAAGATTTATGTTTCATTCACAGAAGGAAAACATCTTGAAGATGATGTACCTTTACCTGGAAACTTGACTGGGTGGAAATTCAGAAGAAGTGCTTTTTCTAATTGTTTTTTAGGGATGCTTGTGTTTGTTTTTGCCCAGTTCCTGTAAGACAAAGGGAATGACCAAAGTCACATCTACAGTAATGGACCTTTATTTCTGCTAGCTTGGAAATATGTTTCGTTCTGCTCTGACTGCAAGGCTGGTCTTATTCCCACCCAAGGTGACTGCTTCCAAACTTTGAGAGGAAGTAATGGCAGTTAGGGAGAGATGTGAAGTGTGCTGGTAAACTTAGTTCAGTGCTTCAAGAGGGAACAGATTCATCACTACATTTTACTTGCTTCTTTTCCAGCTTCCACCTGTGCTTTCAGTATTGGGCTAGCTGAAGAGACAGGGAGACAGGTTTCTTCTTAGCTGCTATAATCATTTCAGAAATCCATAGAACCTGGTTTACATTGCTGCAGCTTTTGGTGTATTCCCCTCTGTATGATTCACTTCTGGAAGACTGGTGCATCCTGTGATTAAGAACAAACCTTTTCTTGTCAAATATGGTACACTACTGTCTCACTTCTATCTTCTCAAGACATCTTGAGTTTTAAATCTAAAGTCACTTTTGGAAATCCTAGTGTTTCGTGTGTCTTTAGATAACTTCCAAAGTCATTGCACATACTTCTTTCCGAACCACAGGCAGACTCTCATTGGCAGCATAAGACATTAGCATCACAGTCCCACCTGTGAGAGATTTCAGCTGTTTTCATCAAGCATTAGAGGAAGCAATGGTTCCAGCTGCTGAAGAGCAATGCTAGTTCTAAATGTTGGTGCTATGTAGAATTTTGAGGATGGATACTGAAGCTCTCCTGTTTCATTTTATTTGAGATTTGGAGGTGCTAAAGAAGTTTATATCTACTTCTGGTTTGGGTATGCATTAATACTGAAATTTGAACTACTACATAAACTTCATTATTATTTGTATAACTTATTTGTATGTGGAAGTGTCATTTCATTCTCTTACCAATGGGAATTTCTAAATTCTTTATGAATAAAGCTCTATTTACATAGGCATAAAAGCTGCTTTTGTAAAGATTAAAAAAGATAATTTTTTAGCAAATAGAGGCATTTTTTTTCTATTTTTTTCTCCTTGGATACTGGAAGATTCTTCAAGAGAATGATATTGATAATGGCATTGAAATACATGTTTATTTCAACTGGAAGGTCAAAATATACAAGTACTGGAACAATGTAGCTATTAAACATTAATTTCACTTGGAATTAATCAATGATGAGGAAATAAGCAAGACTCTTTTCTTCCTAGCCAGAAGGAAATGGCTGCCTTGATCTATAGCTCAGTCAATAGGCTAAAATTATGAATGACTGGGGAACAAGTTGGGAGTTAACCTCTTGATCTCAGCTTGAATGCAATAAATGTAATAAAAAACACAGGCCTAATAATATTATCAATATCACTCCCTGTAGGTGATGATTTGGTTTGACTGCATTACTTTTATAAAGGAAAAAGGCAGTCCATTGTATTCAATTTACAAATGATTCATTCATAAAAATTAAATTATATGGGAATTCATATTGTGTCTAGTAGGTATTAAAAATATTGGGAAATCGCTCTGCTTACTGCAAATTTTTATAAAGCAATGAGTATTCATAGTCTTTATTATTTTAATATTATTATTTGAAATTGCCTCAGAACTAACTGGTTTTATCAACAAACTGTTTCCCTGCCACGTTTAAGAATTGCTATGAATAACTGTCTAGTAAAGCCTGAACCTGTTTGTGCACATAACTATCTTGTGGTTTACTGTAGACAAAAATCTCTCAGAACCAGGAGTCTGTTTTGCTGTTTTATCCCTAGTTTGAGGAAGCAACTTTCATTAGCTGTTATTGGAATAATGTGTGTACATCAAGGCTCTTGCATGCTGATATCTCTTCATTTATGAATTTACTGTAATACATACCTATAACATTGTAATAGTAATTATAGATAGATAAGTTGAGGAATGTCATATAAAACATATTGCTTTTATTAGGATAAGGGTAAAGATTTTTGAAATGTGCAAAGGCTTAGGGAATTTTAAGACATCTTTAATTAAATAAACGCTTATGGTTTTCATTTACTTTCAGTGGGGCCAGAGTTTACCAGTGAGAATGGGCAAATCAATTGTTTACAACCCATGTGCTTTGGTCATTTCTACTCCATTCAGTGTGTAAATAAAGTATTGAGCTTTTGGTGATACAGCCTACCCTGTTGCTAAGTCCGATATAATGATTCCATTAAAGAGAACTAAGAAAATACACTGCAAAAGATATAGATTCTATGTAGTCCACCCCAAAATATGGTACACAGTGGCAATGCCTTTGCTCAAAACAAAGTTTTGAGGAATCAAGTGATCTTTAGCATTAGAAATAAAAGCATACAGAATCTCATATCTATGTGAAATGAACAGATGACATTCAGGTCTAAAAGAATTTGCAACCTGTATGTAATATTACCCATTTTATTTCAATCAGTCCAAAGATTAAGTGCATTTATGCTTATACCACTGGATTTTTAATATACTTCCCTGTCTGCTTTCTTTGCAGGTCTGACAACTGTGACCAAACTTATTTGTAAAGATTTGCTGCATCCATGCAAGGGAAAAGCAGAGTAGCTGGCCAACAGCTAGGAAAATCAGCAACAGTCAAAATAGAATCAAACAGAAGACTTCCTGAAGCAGACATAGAGCGTATTTCTCCCAGAATATAATAATAGGACTGCTCTGCCACTGTAAAAAAAAATAATAATAATAATAATAAAAAAAAAAAAATCATGAGGTAAGAATATAAGATGTCTCCAAGTAACATCTAGGAAATTCCTCTGCATTGTTGTTTATAATTGCAATTCATACCTATGTTTAACACCAATATTACGAGGGTTGCCTTGACGCCTATTTTATTATGTTGGACCACAACATCGGGGGAGGATGTTGGTGGTATGGTAGTAATTGTTGAACCTCCCTATCAGTCTAAAGGTGGGCTGTAAGAAAGAAGGAAACAGACATTTTAGCAGAGTCTGTTGTGATAAGAAAAGGGGAAATGGTTTCAAACTAAAGGAGAGGAGATTTAGATTGGATATAAGAACTAAGTTTTTACAATAAAGGTAGTGAAGCACTGGAACAGTTTGCCCAGATAGTGGTGGGTGGATGTCCCATCCCTGGAGAGGATGAAAATCAGGCTTCCCTCACATCTGGTCCGTATTAAGTTTTTTTTGGTGGTCTTGAAGGACAAAGTATTTTATCTTACTGATATAAATTCCAGATGTATTTCCAAACAGCATTGCAAGGCTCCCACAGAGGAGCTTGTGATGGGACAATTAATGAGAACAGCTGAAATGCATTAGCTCATGAGACTGAATAAGTAGAAGTTCATTTAATTGAACAAAACTTCCGATTTCTGTAACTGCCTTATTTGCGGCCTACGTGAATTCACAGACTGGGTTCTTTTGTTTCTTTTAATAAGCTGGATCATCAAGGAGGAAAACGGGAACCTGTCCTCTAGCCTTTGTAGTTCATAGTGGACTTTGCAGGCTGGTGCTCTGTAAATAGGATTGACAACTTCATCCTAATGGGTTCTTAGACCTTTCCAGTAAGAAACAGTGGGCAGATATAGTCAGAGGAGACAGTAGCTTAGTTTCTTGTGCAGTAAATGTTATTGTTGGATTGCTTATGCAAATAATTGATACCTAGATTCATTAGCCTCTTTTGCCAGTTTCCAAACTCATATCATTCAGACCAGCTTCTGCTAGAAGGAAGACGTAATATCTCAATCTTTCCTGCTGTTGCTTCAGGAGGTTTTTAAGGGAGCTGATTGTATTATTTTTGTTTGGAGAGGGAAAAGTTTAGGTTGTAGATGCTCAACTGAGGCAGAAGTGATGTGTTGCTAGGTTTGTCAAGAGAACCTGAGGTACCTTTGGAAATCTCAGCATTACAATGAGCCCTGGATGAGCGAATTGATTATTATAAAACTGATTAACAGTGACAATATCTGTAGAAGAAACTTCAGATATCAAGCCATGTTCTCACTGAATCTACAACAAGAATTAGGAGTTAATTTTGGTGTTGAGTAGTGCTGTCTTGTGTGCCTTTGAAAGAACTTTACAGGAAAGACTATCAGAGTCCATAACGAAATCAGTCCAACATTTACATTCTGATAATCTTCCCTTTACATAAAACTGCTGAATAATTCATGGTCAACTTTTGCACTTATTTGAGTGGTAATGCACTCAGAGATGCAGGTGCACTTGTGCCCATACAGTATTTTTTTTCCCATAGTTTACGAAAACACCTTGATTAGAATTCACATAATTCTACTGTTGATGTTCTGTTCTCCATTTCAGTGGAGGCAAAGCTGAACTATTCACTGGTGATAGCTCCTAAGTAAAACCCGAGGAATTACCTGTATTCAGGCATTCGTTCACAGTTTTCATGGATAAAATGCAACAAGTGACTCCATGAGCTAACATCTATCCTCTTTCACATAGTATCTGGGCCCAAGGTTGCTGCCAACTGATTCACGTGATATGAAGCGATCATGTCTCACTGCATCATTCTGTCTTTCAAACCCCAAGTGAAAGAATGGCTAGTAGCATTAATAAAAAGCTTTGTGCAAACACAAGTGCAAGAAAATTCCAATTTATTTATGTGACTGACAGCAAATAAGTGTGTCAGGCTGAGTGCTTGTGTTGATGCATGTTGGTTGCCAGGTTAGTGTCAGCTAGTTAAATTCTTCTACGCATTTCCATTTTCTATTTCTCAAAAGCTTTCTTGTATAACAAAGAGAGCTTTGTTCTAAGATGTCACTGAAACAGGAGACAGAAAATAAACTGACACACTTATGCTGTAAGATGTCTCAGTCACATTTGTGTGAGGTGTATAAATTTAATCACTTAAAATTATTTTAAAGGGCAGACTAAATTTAGAAAATCCTGAATGCTTTAAAATGGGTAGAATGGCAACTGGTGATATGTAATATATGTGTATATATACATATGTCTATGTAAGAAAACCTTATAGACCAAGAACTTCTTCTGACAAAGCAAACCTATTGTTGAGTTTATGATCTCACCCTCCACCAGAAATATATCCTCTGCAGGTAGAAAATAACAGTGGTTTGGTGGGACACAGCAGTGTACCCTAATTCAGTGGAAAAACTAATGGAAGTATTGAATGCAATTATATTGCAGGGGAAATGTTAGTAAAGCAGATTGGAATCTGACCAGAAAAACAAACAAACACACCCTGCCCCTCTAAAAAAAAATCCCAGTCATTTTAATATTTAAAAAGAAAATAATAATATCAGTTTCTTATCATTGGTTCCTAGAGGATTTTAGGTGAGTGAGTGGTTCTGTTTAGTTCAACATATTTGAAGTCAGACGTGTGATTTCAGTGATGCAGACCCGGATTGATGAGTGTTAACTGAGGCAGGACAGCACTTCCACTGCTGATGGCAGTACATGTGACATGTAGGAATCTTACATGTTGGACTCCAGTAGTTAGGTAGAAAGCAAAATACTTGTTTTATTGATGCAAAAAAAAAAAAAAAAAAAAAGTGGAGTTCTTCAAACAATCTAGTATGCTGTCACTGCAGCTTTTGAATTAGTGGTTTTCCTGATAATTGTGACTGTTGTCTAAATACCATTTCAGTTCAAATGATAGAATTTTCTATGATTTCCCCCAACATTTGATCAACTTTCCATTTTAATTACGCCTCTGGGCATGGATGTGGGCATAACCTGAAGCACAGAAGGTTCAGTTTAAACCTCAGGAAACACTTTGCAAGTGCCTGAGCACTTGTTGGTTACCTACAGAGGCTGTGGAGTCTCCCTCCTTGGAGGTACTCGAAAGACATCGGGACATGGGTCTGGGTACCTGGCTCTAGGTGTACGTGCTTGAGGAAGACAGTTGGACAAGATGACCCTGAGTGTTCCTATTCAACCACAGCTGTTTTGTGAAGAAACAGAACAGAGCCTCACTCAGGTCCTTTGGTTCAATCACATGTGTTTGTGTGGTAGAGAAACATGCCTGCAGGGGAGATGCTGTGGTATTTTCCTCTAAAGAGTCTATTAGCTAAGTGCAGTTCCTGCTCACGGCGTCTATTTAATGTAGGATTTTCCTGCCAAGTGGATTTACCTAGAGAAATGTAATGAAGTTGTGATGACCACTCTCTGTGAAATTGACATTGGAAAGATTAACAGTATAGTTCTTACACATCATTACAAACAGGCACATGGTATTAGGCAAATGAAAGTGAAGCCTCTGGTGTTTAAGGTTCCAGGAAGCACAGATGTACAGAGAACATTTCTTGCACTGGGGCAGCTTAAATGTCTCAATTATGCTTGTGTTTCTATTACAGCACCTCTTTGCCAAATGCAGTTCCCAGACATTTGCCTACACTTATGAGGACATCTTTATCTTGGCAGCTTGAAAACATCTAAAAAGTCCATTTTGACATTCTGAGTAGAGCACATTTTCCAATGGAATGCACTACTCATTCCATGAGGAAAAAAATTCCTGAGAGGTTTGATGTGACTTTTTGTATTTAGCATTAATCATGAAGGAAAGGGCTTTTTATTTTACGTTATTCTAAGTCCTTTGCAAGCACTTAACATGACTTGGGAACATTTTTTTTTGAAAGTTTCACAAAATTTCCAAGTGAATAGAGAGGCCACAGTTAATCACATAAGAAAATAACGTGCTTTTCCTCACTTCCTTTCACCACGCATTTACTTCTCAATTGCTTTTCCTTTTCACAACTTTTCACATTTGCCAAAACAACTATTAATTTTGACCCCTCTTTTTCTTTCTGTGTGCTGAATCTTCTTTTCATTCATTTGCCCAGGTTCACATTTATACTGAAGGTGAAATAGACCAAATCTGCTGGTTAAAACTTGGTACCTACTTAATTTGACTTTTAATTAAGCACCAGCTGTGACCCCATATTGGCCTATGTCTCAGCTCAGACCAGATGCAGGCTAAAATGGAACCCTGGGACAGGTTTATAATGATGATAGGGGCAGGCGGAGTGGTGGAGGCATCAAAATGTGTTTGTGCCTCCAGAGCCCTGACATGCACTGTGCAATTGCCCCACCACAGGAGTTGAACAGAAGTACATGAGCTGGAGGAAGTACAAAATACATGCTATGCACATAGGTGCATGCCTGACTTTTCTTGCAGGTTCTTCTACTCTTGCATCAAACCTAACACAGCCAAGGCCAATGATAACATAAATTATGAAACTACTGTTACATGCAATGAGAACTAAAAGAAAACTTTACTTTTTTTTTGATTTATTTTTTAAAATTTTGCTTAAGACTTTTTTTTATACAGCTTTTCAGCTAGAACTCCTTTCTGATGGTATTAGCCGTTGAGGGACTAGGTGTCAGTTTAACTTAGTTTTTAAGGTTACCTTTAGTCTTTATGAGCAGTGTGTTTCAGGACAAATTTTACTCTTGGCCTACGGACATCTGGTTTCTCAGAGACTAGAGAACTGTCCTGTGCAAAACTTTTAGATGCGAGAATTGCCTGTATGTTTGGATCTACAATTATTTTTTTTCCTTTCAGTTTTTCATTTGGATGCATTTTTGTTTCATTTTTCTGGCTGTAAGTCAATAGTTGAAGTTCACTGTTAGCAGCTTCTTGTCCCATGGTTGAGAAAGTCGTATTAATCAGTGGCCTGATTCTGCACTGTGTGAATCCAGTAGAAACTGCTCTGTGTGCAATCTTCATAAAAGTGAATTTCCTTGTTATATCAGTACTATATAGTCCTAACTTAAGTATAATCTACTATTCTTCATAAGCACTTGGTTTAAAATTAATAATGTATTTTAAATAAATGCTGGTTCCTATTGAAAATGTGATTGATTAGTCTCCCATACAAAGATGGATTGAGAGCACTCCTGAGGAGAAGGATTTTGATTGGTGAAAAACTCAACATCAAGAGAAGTGTGGCCAGCAGTCCAAAAGACATCAGCCCCTGTGAGCCACTCAGATTAAGTCTGAAAATATGCCCATTGAAGAATCTTCAAAAAGTAGGGTTTCTACCAAGACATTCAATAATGGCTTCTTCATAATGACATTAAGCATTATACTTCTGGACCGCAAGGTGGATGAAGTGAGTGGTAGGTTGCCAGAGCTGAGATTAAAATATGGTAGCTGAAAGCAGTCGTTCTAGACAATAATTCTGTTTGTAGAATAAGACCTGTTGGTTGACCTATACTGCCAGTTTTGCAGTAATCTCTATTCATTCTTTAATAAAGTAATGCATGGATATTAAGTAAAATTATATTAAAAAATCAAAATTTATTCCATACATGAATTTTGATATATCCATCCATAGTTCTAGTTGAGACTTACATGTATTGTGTTTTGGAACTGGTGTTGATTTAGATATTTAAATGATTCTCTAAGAATAGATCCACTACAGTGAGCATAAGTGAAGGTTTATTCTCTGTCTCAAAAATAAATAAGGTTTACTAATATTCTATTCAAAACGTGCTTGAGAACTGAAATGATTCATATTTATATACGTATTGTATATGTATTATATGAATATACATAAGTAAATATATATTTAAAGATAAGAAAGTCCCATAAGCTGCCTCCATTCAGAACAGTGAAACAGTATTTCTGCAATACAAATAATTTAATGTGTTTAATTAGATACAAAGATTTCAATTTAATAAATTTTGAATGTCTATGTTAATGAGGGATAATGACAAACTGAAAGAGAAAAGATGAGTACTCAGATTCTATCGCCTGGGTAATAAAAAAAAGCTCCTACATTTTTGCGAAGTGATGTCAAAGCACAGGGTTCTGTAGAACTTCTACATTATGTTTGCATATAGACATTATTTAAGATTGATTTTATTTAATATTTATTTAACTGTAAGAGCAGGGAGGGAAGCAGATTTCCTCTTTCTATGGAAACACTTATTTTCTTCTTGTGCAGTGAAAAGAAAACAAAGTGGGAAGAAAACATTTTGATATTCACTTTGAAATTAAAGTATTTAAATATTCAGATAGTTTCAAATGTTTTCTTTCAGTAGAGCAGAATTAATTAAATTTGATGTTGATGTTTAGAAAAGTATAGTATAAACAGAAAGAATCATATCACTATGGATGTTGGAAAGTTCTTTTTTCAGCATAATTTTTAGTGTGATGTCTTTGCAACTTTTCACACATGTCCTCCACCCAAGGAAATTATTCAAAACTGACACATTTCTGTTAACCTTTTCTTGTGAATGATTTTTATAATAAGCTTTTGGACTATTTGCATCTCAAAGGCATTTTTCTATGAAGTTTTAGAGAGACTGAAATGTCAAACAACTTCCCTCTCCCAGAAAAACAAAGGCAAGGCTCTTCTGCCATTCAAGATTTTATTTTTAGAGATCCGTATGAATAGCCTGATTTACACAAGTGTTGCACATTCAGCTTTATCTGTCTGTGGGAATTGTTGGGTACTTGATGCTTTTTAGAACTCATAAGAGGATCAGTTGAAAAGTAATCCTTAAGAGGAAGAAAACACAGGATATTTCTATGTGAACATCATGCCCTTGTGATAAGCTTTCTGCAAAATTGTCAGCTCTGCTATGCTACTTAAGACTTTTCTCCAAGCAAAAAAAAATATTCAATTAAGGGCACGTGAATCATTTTAAATAGTGTTAATTTGAACATCTGAGTCTAAAAAAGGAGTATTATTTTCTTTAGAAGTTGTTAGGTAAAATGACGTTCTGTTATCCTACTTTGTTTGAATCCAAAGACTGTGCCACAAATGAAATATGCCTTAACACTGGGAATTCCTATACTTCTCAATGATACAGGAATCTTTCTGAAGAGTGTCCTTCACGAACAGATGAAATAAATGCTGTTAGTTTACTCTTAATGTGAAATGACACTGCTGCTTGAGGTATGGTTCAGGTCAGCATTTTTACTTCAGAGCTTCTCTCCTTGTGCTTGGATCAAACTAGTTCACACCTGAAGATTTCTAGGTAGAATGCCTGTCATGGTTTTATGATTTTCGGTTATTGGTATTCCACATCATAACATCATGTAGTGGATGTACCTAGTTCTCAGAAGAGAAGGACTACTACAGTCCCCACGGTACTTTGCTCCTTTGTTACCATTTTCCAGCCGGAGGGAAAAGATAGAAGCTCGCAGTATAAAAACTTGCAGATCACGAGACCACGTCCCTTTTTCCGCCTTCTCTCGTCTTGGCAGCACCTCGCTCTCCAGCCGTCTTATCGTCGGTAGTAGAGTAAGGCCTACCTTGATTTTGGGACATTCTCTGTATTGGATTTATCAGCTTAAATTGTAATTATTGTGTGTTGTACTATAGTGTGTTGTTTTGCATTCCGATATCTTATTTAGTAAATTAGTTTGTTTCTCCTCAGCTTGTTGCCGCTGTTCTTTGCTCTCAGGGCCATCTCCCTACCCTTTTCCCCTTTCCCCTTTTCCCGGGATGTGGGCCCGTGGGTCCCCTGTCCCCTTCGTCACGGAATCGGGCCTAATGCCCGTAAACCGTTGACAATGCCTTAGTAAAGATGGTTGTTTTCTGCACCAGCTCATGACATTGCTGTATAGAGAGCTGTGTGGGATGGCTGTACAGTGCTCTCACTGAAAGCTGCTGGAGAGGGTTCTGGGAGACTCAAATCTTTTTCTCCCACTTTTGGGTTCCTTTGGATGGGAAGAGCATTAAAGTCTGTCATATTGATCCCAGCTTATCTCTTGAAATCTTCTGTCATATAGCACCAAAAAACCCACAAAGATCAGGGACTAAACTCTAACCCAATGTACATCACCATGAATTCTGAGCAAGTCCAAGGCAGCCAGTGGATTTCTGTCAGATTCTGTAAAAGAATAATGTATAGCCATGGAAGGGAATGTGGTTTAAGGTCTCTCAATAGACTGAGTCAGAATTCAAAGTTCAGCTATATTCTTTGAGGATTCATTTTTTGTTCAGGCTGTCCCTTCATCCTTTGTCATTTGCATTGCTGATTCCTACTCTGCTCCTCAGAGGATATGAAAATATGTAACTGATCATTTTTTGTTCAGTTTTTATAGATTACTTTGAGGTTCAGAATAAATCTGTGTATGCTACAGATCAAAGAGGACAATTCCTCTCACCAAAGTGGTACAATAGCTGAATTAGCATTTTTAATTTTTTTTTCGTTGTTAATTTTATGCAGAGAGCATCACACTAACTTATCTGCTGTGACTGGATAGGTCTTCAGTGAAATTACAAGCAGGAGAGCAGGAGATTCAGAATTTGATTTCATAGTTTCACCAGTATTTCAGCTAATCAAAACATTTAGACAGATGAATATCAGTGGCTTAATTAAGAAATTAATATTAAAAAAATGGAAGGGATGGAATAGTATGAAATGAAAAGTTTTCATTTCATAAGCTAAAAGGCTTAACATAAAAGCATAAATGTTCAAAAAGCTCTCAAATTTTGAGTAAATTTTTTGCTTTTTTCTTTTTTTTTAGTTTTCTCCTTTAAAATTAAAATGACATCAATTCTCACATATAATTTCAAAATTAATAATTGAACCATTGTGGTCTGAACATTTTGAAAGTAAACATCGAGCTTCACAATTATATTTATGAAGGAGGTCTGCAAAATGTTAACAAATTTCACCTAGATTCAACAGTCATTCTTTAGATTGTAATTGAACTAAGTTTTAGTTATGATTATTTTTTGTTGAATAATATCTTTATCTTTAACCTTTCTGTCCTGATATGTTGGTTCATGTGTTAATTAGATTTTTCAGGAAAAAAATTTAATTGCTGGT
Organism: Numida meleagris; assembly: GCF_002078875.1. NCBI lineage: Eukaryota > Metazoa > Chordata > Aves > Galliformes > Numididae > Numida > Numida meleagris. The sequence continues at coordinate 42,702,942 of NC_034414.1, forward strand.
ATTCATTTAAAATATTCTTTTTTTAATAAACCTGAATACATACATTGGATATAAATCTACAGCCCCAGGAAGTGAAAGAAATTACTCAAGACTTAATACAAGTCATACCTGAGTTGCTATTGCAGCTGTATATCTAAAGAAATGCTACCAGGTTGGCTATTCCATCCTAAAATAAAATGTGTTTCTTACTATATTGAAAAAGCGTAATTGTCAAAAAGAGATGACTATTGTGATTGTTACTGTTATCAGCTAAGCATGACCTCATGTATATGGCTTTTCAAAACCCAAATGTCCTATGTAGATCTCACAGAGAGCTGAGTAATAATCCAGCAACACTTCTGAGTTTATTTGTATTGGTTTTTTTTCTTAGATAATTTATCTCAAATTTTATCATGAAATTATTAACAATGCTTATTAATATATTTGTTTTAATTTGACTTTTAAACTCCTGGAATAAATATATCATGAAAACTATGTTTCAAAAATCAGCTATTTTCAGGTGTGAATTTGATTATCAAATGCTTACAGTGAGTTGCACAAGAACTGCGCTAAAGGTAGTGATTAAAGTAATTTGACATTTTTGTTTATTTTAATAAATGGTGTAGTTTTGCTTTCTTGGAGTTCTAAGTGAGTGTAGATGAGGGGTCAGCAACATCAGTATATCCGAACAGTAAAGGGAAGAATTTGCCCATGGTATGCAGATCCAAAAAAAGGAAATTTTTTGCTACATAATTCCTGCTTCAGGGAGAAAAAGATAGAGGCTGATAGAAAGAAAAGAGAAATTGAAAGAAAAGGCTGTTAGAACAGTTAAAATATAATCAGTCATTCTCCCATCCAGACTACAGGAGTGAATTTTACCTTGCCACCATTCTGCAGGCAGTAACTTCAACAGTAGCCTGGCTGAACATGTATGATTTTAAATTCAATCTTTTCCTGGAAGCACTCAAAAAAACTAGATTGTATAGATTGACTCAGGATAATAACCCTGTGGTTTTCATCCTGTTCTAATCCTTTATGCACTTTGATAGCACGTGCAGAATTGCACTTACGTTTCTGCAGGAAAAAAACAGTCTATAAAAGATGTTTCAATTTCCTAGCTAGCACCAAGACACTGAGGGACAAATGATATTAATCATGAGTGTGTGGGGAGCAGATGTTAATAGGAAAAAAAAGAAATGTTGACCTGAAGAGTGAGAGCCAAGAATCAAGTTTCTTTTAAATCTAGAGCAAGCTATCTCACTTTTTTTTCCCCCTTCTTTGTCCATTATTACAATTTTAATAATTGTTATATGTTAGGAGAATTCATGTCTTTTCCAAAGGAGAGTTCTTTGTCAACGGATATAATACCATCCTTCAATATACTTCCGGATATCTCAAATGCTTAATTTCATAACAGTAATAACAAATGCTGCATGTATGTGAAAACTTCCTTGTATCAGGATGAAGCAGGAAGGATTAATGAATAATATTTCAATGGTATCAGTACCTAGCCCACTTATTTATTCTGAGATAAGAGATTTGAAGACCATTTCAAGTGAGGCAACACAGGAATTCTCAAAAAGATGAAAATAACTCTCTTTTAAAAGTTGTGGAGAAAGGAAGGAAATTATGCCAAGTACTTACAGAATTTTAAAGAGCATGTACTGGATTGTTAATGTGTTAAAGTTTCTTTCATAAATGACTGGTTACGTAGCAACGTATAATTTGGTGGTTGTACAAGACCATTCAGTTAGCGTGTTAAAATCTTTGACTGACCATAGATGTAAGAAATCTATCAATTTATGTTGCTAATAAAGACATAATCTATACCAATGGCAAATATTTAATCTTTCTTGTCAACATGGAAGAAATGTGCTCCTTCAAGCAAATAACTTACTTATGGCTAAAAAGTTTTAACTTTGATTTGGAACTCAAACACTTCCAACTATCACAGATTTTCATGTGTCAGAAAGGAAACACATTCTCATTTTTGTTACTTTTAGAATGTTATCATGTTGAACGTTTTCCCTTTAGCTTTTCAGAAATTACTTTCCTTTTCTTTATTATTTCTTAAAAGCACTCTAATCCTTAAATACTTCTCCTTCTTGTTTATTAATCTTGTTTATTAAAGACTCTTGTTTATTAATCACATTGTACTTATTAATTTTTCACGTATCTCTAATAGAACATTATACTCCTTAGTCTTTTGTAATTCAGCAGAACCCAGACACCAAAGGTGCAAAGGCACATTTTGACTTCATATAAACTAGGATAGATACACTAAATTGTTATTAGAAGAATTACCCCAAGTTTAGTGTGTAGGAAATGTATACTAAGAATCTTAATTAGACCACTTTCAACATTCATAGCATTTAAAGTGTTTTCCTCAAAGTCATTGCACAAAGCCCCATCCAGCCTGGCCTTGAATACCTCCAGGGAGGGAGAATCCACAACCTCACTGGGCAACCTGTTCCAGTGTCTCACCACCCTCACAGTAAGGAATTTCTTCCTAATGTCATCTGAATCTACCCTCTAGTTTAAAGCTATTTTCCCTCATTCATACCCTTATAAAAAGTTCTTCTGCAGCAGAATATGGTGTTGTAGGTTCTCTATGTGAGATTAAACCAGAAAATATGGAAGTCAACAGAAAAGTTTTGAGAGGCTTGAATCAGATTTCAAAAGTTTGGGATAAGTCTTATATTGGTTATCTTCTTGTTTCAGGATAACACTATAGAATAGTGTAATTGACAGCAGAATTTTACTGTTGAATTAGGCAGTTCCTGCCAGTGTCTTATTTTCCTTTTTCTTTTTGAAAGGAGATTGCTGGAGCACTCAAGAGTGTTCAAAGTTATGATGCAGAAAATTATAAATGAGTTGGAATAAAGAAATGAATTCAAATTGACCATCTACAAATATTCTTTGCAATAATGCAAATTTCAATAATAATTACCAATAATACAAGTTACAAGATTTCACTGGAATGTGGAATTTACAAGCAAGCTTCCAAGAAGTGTGTGGCCTAAAAAAAAAAAATTGGAAGGACTTTATATTTTATTCCAATTAAAGAAATGGTTGCTACTTCGTATTCTGAGCTGTTACAGTAAGATGCATCATATAGAAAAAGAGTGGGGAAGTTGTCAGAGTAGTATTTTGTGTCCATGTACTTGCCTGCCTGGTACTGAGCAGTCCCTGAAGTAAAGAAGAGCTTAGGCCAATCAGTATTTTCTACGATACACTTTTTATCTTTTTCTCTGCTATGCACAGTGGCTTTTTTTTTCTCCTAGTCTCTCTGAATAGCTCTCATAACAGGATTAGGTGCATCTGTTTACATGCCCGATAAATAATCAGCAAGTGCTGAGTTGAGGATACATTGATACGTACAGAAAGTTTATATCTTTTCTCCTTGCATTTGATCTTTATAATGTGAACAGCCTGATATTATCCAATTTATCTTATGCAAGATACCTGGCACACAGAAGGTTTAGCTTTAATTTACTAGGTTATTAGTATCTGTAGTCTCTGCACTGTAGCGTTTTGTAGCCATAAATTACTTGGTAGCAATTATCCCTTAAAATGTAATGAATGTTTGTTTTCTGTGTCCTGAATTCAGAACAATTGTGAAACTGAGAATACTTGAGCAGGGTCTGTAGGCCTTTTCTCATAGGTAAATTGTATTTGTACATTTTGAATAAGTAATCACCACAATAAATATATATTTCATGTATAAAAGTGGTATAATTAAAGTAGATAAAAGATGAATATTTTCCCTTTCTAAGCTGCCTACAAACCCTAGTCAAGCTCCTTTAAGTAGATTGGAAGATTAGCATTGACACCAATATGATTTGGATTGCTACCTATATTATTACAATTATTATTAGGGTTCTTATTTGTTCATTTGTTGGCTCAATTGAAAGTTTTCCTGTTGATATGCTAAATAAGATAGGATTTGTTAAAAGTGAACCAGGCAGTGTCTTCTCTGTTGGGAACAGGACATGATTTTGGCAATTGATTTTAGGACATGATTTTAGTAGACCTTAAAATACATGCGCATTTTTTGGCGAAAATGAAGTGTTCATATTTTAGATGTATTTTGCTTTTTTTCATTACCTTTTGATATACCTCTAAGACATACAATGAAAATTCTGGGATAACAGGCTTGGAAAGAGCATGCTTTTTAAAAAGACTCACGAAGGAAAATGTCTTATCAGAATCTATGTAAATTGGATTTTTTTGGTCATATTTCAGTTTCAAAATGCCTCTCAGAGATCCAAACTGGACTCTGGGCAGAAGGTGCTATAGCCCCTGGTTTACATATTTGGTTTTCATCATGAAGCATGGGAGCTTAATGAGTGTAGGGGTGTTACTTTCAAAGGGAATAGGTCACATCAAGGGAACATACTTGACTTCTGGAGAGTGGAAGAGCTCTTAAATCCTGCTGCATAGGTACAGTCAGAAACAAATCCTTGAGGTATTAAATAAAGTACAACTTTAAACATAACTAGAAAAAACAAACAAACACATTTTAGCTCTTGAGTTACTTCTAGCCTCATGGATTCCAGATAACAATTATCTGAGAATTTGGACACGAAACCGAACTAGTCATTTTCAGATTTGCTCACTAAAACCCACATTATGGTGTACCGCTCCAGAAGCAATTATGGATCATTAGTTTTAATAAGGAAAAAATTAGTTGGCACTGTGAACAAATAGCATCACCTACACAAAAGGCTTTGTGGACCTGGAAAGCACTCTTTTTTCCATCTGTGCTTGAAGTACAAGCCTGGTCCTCTGCTGAAATTAATTCTAATTTTTCATTTTACTTCAATAGGACTAAGATGTTTTGCTTACTTCCTATGCTTTGCATGTATACCTTTGCTTCATATGCACTTCAATACCAGATGCCATTTTCTCAGACTGCCCTTATCCTTCCTGATCAGCCTATAATTATCCCCATCTCAAATCATTCCATTGTATTTGAGCTGATTATTATGACTGACGTCTAGCCTAAATTAAATGATCAGGATTGCATTTGCTAGGCTGTGCTTTGGAATGAATAAAGAAATTATTATATTTTCCCTACATAGTGTAACATACACTAAAATTTCCCCTAAACTGAATTAAAAATAAAAAGCAGAGTGGCCCTGGATCCAAGAGGTTGAATAAGAATATTAATGATCTTGAGTGAGTTGCCAACAACTTTTTCTGGAATGAGCATTCAACAACAGAGCAGTACTGTTGAAGAACGGTGAGAACATAAAGCACAGAGCATTCCAAGTCTCAAACCATTATTTTTTCTGGCATAATGAATCTCTGATAATGCAAACAAATTCTATCTGGCATGTTAATGATGTATCAAGAAATCAAATAATGTAACCACAAAACAGCAGCATTAATCTGCAGGATGCCAGGTGTGAATTATAGGAAAAATTTCAGGATGAACTATACAAGTGTGCTTGGGGAAGACTATTAAGCCACAAAGATTTCAAGTTTTTAAAAAATGCATCTGTGGGCTACTGCCATTTACATCCTACTCAACCTGGGGATTAGATCTCGATGATGTATGGTAGCTATTAAATTGTGGATAGTAGGGCTATGCTCTGATCCCTGCGGAGCCACTAATTGAGTTGTTCGTATATTAACGGACAAATGTTGAATATAGCTATGGAGACTAGAAAGATCTATAGTTCACTATATGTTGGGATAAGCACAAACTCAGAGCAAATTTAGCATTCATTCAGCCTCTTATGATTCCCATCCTCTGGTAACATTTCAACTACTTTACTAAATAATGACAAATGCTTGAAGCTAAGATGTCTGGAGAATGAAATTATTTTTTCAAAGTTAATTCCTCCAAAGAATCACCATCTTAAAGGTTGCTGTCAAAAGCAACTGGATTGAATTATGCTACATATACTGAGGGAAATGGAGGGAGGATGTGTGTAAGAGAAATATGTGATACATTCTAAATGTGCTTTTTTTTTTAAATGTTAGGTAAACTAAGTTTGATAATTTGTGACAGGCTGTTTTATGTTTTGACAGTGGGTCCATATTTATAATAATTATTTTAATTATCTGTGCTGCCAATATCACATTATTGTTACAGATAAAATTATTCTATCTGTAATTTTTTTTAGGAACCAGAGTTCAAATTTGATTTTATAGAATCATAAAAGATACTGTGTGGTAGTAACACTCAAGAGGTCATCTAATTCAGCTACCTGCTATAATCAAGACTGTCCTTGGCTTGCTAAGAGCTTTGATCTGGAAAGTCTACTCCAGTGACTGAGATTCCACAGACTCCTTGGGAGGCTGAAGTGTGGATGACTACAGTTTCAATACTGCAAACACAGTGAGTCTAAGTCCTGGAATCTTACTGCATTTCAATCAAGAAGTATAAAATATGAAATATTTATTTTAAATATAAATACAAAGGCAATATGAGGAGAATATTCCTTCATGTTATATTTGAAGGATATAATCTTTGTGCATATACGTAGGTTGCTCTTAGATACTTTGCAGATGTCACTTTCTGAGACAATTTTAAATCGCAGCCAGAGTTCAACCATAACTTTTAGCCCTGAGATGATTCCACATATGTTAATTAACCCTACTGCTGCTCATTATACCGAGTGGTGAACAAATCTCTAAAGGTTTCTGAGACTAAAAAAATTGATAATGCTAGAACATCTTAACCCTGGTCCTTTGAAATGAGGAAAACTCTGACACATGCAAAGTTTCCAGCTTTAGCCAGTGATGAAATGATCATGTGCTTATTCAAAATACTGTCACTTTGTGTAGTCACATTCCGAAAATTTGAAAAAATCTGAAAATTTGTAAACTTTCCATGCCCGTTAACAAAATACTTCAGCTGCATATTCAGAAAGTGTACAACAGACCTCTCTCACTGAAAGGGATTGGAAAAACTAGAAGAAAACTACCAGTGGAAATGACTTTTGGAGACATAAGCAGTAAATTTTCTGACTGTCATTCTCAGTGGGTTGGAGTCAAAATTGGAGACACAATCTCATTGCACCTTTCCAGTACTACCATTCGTAGTCTCATGGCTATAGACCATGATCCAATACTAGGCATCTGTGTGTACAGGAGTTTAAAGTTCTGCTATTTATGCAAAGTGACATGTAAATCTAGGACACATTAAACTACCATGAGTGCAACAGTATGGCACTCTTATCTTATGAATGGATCATGTTGGATCCACCAGAACTCAGGGATTTGCTACTATTCACAGACACAGTCTGTCCTTCCATTTGTAAGTTTATGAAGCAGACCAGCGATGTAGAGTGATTGAGAAGGGTTGCACAAGTTAATTCTGCCACTTCCCCATTTTCAAAACAGGTCTTTCAAAATGATTTGAAATTGGCCTCTCTGCATAGAAATGACAGGTGAACAGTCTCAAGACAAGAGACAAGAGGAGCTATGTTGCTCATTCTACCTAACAGAAATTAAATAAATAACAAACTTTTACTTCTATAGAGGCCAAACCACTCTCTAGTTGTCCTCTCGACTTTTCTCAGCAAATTCAACAGTTATCAGAGGCTTGTTAAAGTTGCAAGCATACTTTGAAAGAAATTATTTATGCTCAAATTAAGTGATTTTACTTTTGCCTCCTTGAAAGCCAATGTTTTTCTCAAATTCACTTAAATGCTACTTTTCAAAAAGTAGTTTTTTTATCTCTGTTTATCTGTCCGGCTTCTTGGAATATCTGTACTACCTGAATCTCAATCTTCTAGTAAGAAAACTGTATTTATGCAGAAAAAAAACCCACAGAAACGTAGGTTATTTTTATCAATATGGCATTCATGAGATTCTCATTTTATCCCTTTTCTCCAACAGAAACTGTCAAAAAAGTACTGATCTGTGGAAACTGTTGGAACTGTGGGATAGAAATTTATATTTATCTCTTTTTTTTTTTTGTACTGTTATGAGAACTGGGACAAAATGTGGCAAATGGTATTATGGGCTGCTTTGAGGGGAGTATTGGCAATGGATCAAGGAAGATGATTCTTCCCCTTATTCAGCACTGGCAAGGCCTCACCTGGAGAACTGGGTCCAGTTCTTGACTTTGCATTGTGGTAGATACGGAGACACTGTAGAGAATCCAGCAAAGAAGAATTATCCTTGAAGATAATTAAGGGACTTTCTTAGGGGGAAAGGCTAAGGGAGCTGAGACTGTTCAGCCTGGCTCCCCCTAAATCAGGGAGGATCTTATATATATATATAAATATCTTAAAGGAGAGAGCAAGGAAGGCAGACCCAGGCTCTTTCTAAAGAGCCCAGTGTCAGGACAAGAAACAAGGAGCGCAAACTAACATAGGCAGTTCTATCTGAACAAGAGAAAGAACTTTTCAGCACTGAGTGTGACCAGGGATAGGTTGCCCAGAGGCAGTGTGGAGTCTCCCTTCTTGGAGATAATTCAAAATCTGTCTGGATATGGTTCTGAGCAACCTGTGCCAGGTGTTACTTCTTGAGCAGAGGCATTGGAACATATGAACAAAGTCACTTCCAACCTCAACCGTTTTGTGAATCTGTGACATATGAAACTATAGGGAAGTTTCTAAGAGATTTCCACTAATAATCTAAAAGTTTGAAAGCCTGAAACATTCCCCATGATTCATATAAACATTTCCACTGAATTTTCACTCTGATATCTCTTTCAAATGTGAAAGTTGTTTTGGTCCAAGTAATTCTTTGAGATACTTTTAGATATTTATATTATTGTTGTTGTTGTTGATTAATGCAGATCTACAGAATTATGAGCATTCATTTAAATTGGAAAAAGAATCTAACCAAAGGAAAAAATTCAGGATACATTCCAGTATACTTAGTTAAGGTCTGTAGGATGAAGTACTACCAATGAACTCTCTGTGTGAAAGGCACTTTGGCAAATTCCAAATAACCTAGCCTTTCTAAATTTTTAATGCACAGATAATGGAGCTTTAAAACCCAGAATGAGAGCTTTCTGCAGAACTCATTTGTATCTGTAACGTTGTCTTTGATACTTTGGAGACAAACATTTGAGGTGAGGAAATTTAGACTCCATTTATCTGGTGGAAAAATTAAGATTTTTGCTGGAACATTTTGATCCCCTTTCCTAGTAGATCGCATTCTAAATCATGTTGCTTTGCTAATCCATGTGGATAATCAGACTTTCTCCTTACGTCAAGCCTCAAGAACAATCAGTACTGGCCTAGTTCTTTTACCTTCTTCATGTGTCTCTGCTTTAACTGCTCTGTTTTCATCCTTCAGAGCTAGCTGGCCATTTAAGATACATAACACAGAATAAAGGAGTGATAGTTTAAGTTGTCAGTTTTTAAGACCTTATAGATAAGCAGCCTTGAGATATCATCAGAACTAATAGAGTCAGCAACATATTTTAAAAAAGACCCTGAAATTGCGTCTGTGTTCAGCAAGATAGGAGTGAAATAATTGCAGGAGTTCTACAGTGAATCTATTACTTAAACCAAATGCTAGCCAAAGGGACAATATGATACACATATATAGGTCATGGTAATTTCTAAAATAAAATTTTTCGTAAAGAGAAGAAAAGCATGATGGGTAACACTACAAATTACCATGTCAGTAACACTAATTAAGTTTAGCTGAACTTAGAGTGTGAGATAGTGACTGAAGGAAAAAAAAAAATTATTTAACTCATCTTTTATAAAATACCTCAGAGCTCTTCTTTTCCTTGAATTCATTATTGGAGAGCTTGAGATGCCTTCCATGCTACTGGAAAATTATAACTGAGTAAAATCATTGGATTAGATCCTTTCAAACAAAAGACCAAAAAGCAACATAGTTTCTTCAGTTATACAATCTCTAGAGCTAGCTATGATCCGTACAAGTGCTATATCCAGAGAAAAAGGCGAGGCTGTATCTGGAATTTAAAGAAATCATTGCTAATTTTTAACTTTCGTAAAATGACTTTAAGCAGCTTAAATACAATTTAAGGCTTATTGAAACCAAGAGAGCTATGACATGATTTTGGTTGGCTTGGCTGTTGGGTATTTGCTTCAACAAGGAGCCCAATGAATGGGCTTTGTGTCTCATTAACGCAAGTAAGGAGTAGATAATGAGGCTTTATCAAGAAAACAAAAAAATCTGGGAGGGTGGATTTTCTTCATATTCCTCTTCTGAATGAGATCAACCTCCTCTCTTGTTTGATGGTTGTTTATCTACAATGTTGTTAAGTTGCCCTCTTGTATGTCCTGCGGGATTCTGCTTAGCCAGTGGATTCTTCTAACAGTTGTGTTATTAGGTATAGAGTATTTTTTCCAAACATATAGGCCTCTGTTTTATCTCAGAATTTTTTCACTGCTCCGTAATCATCTTGCCTTAGTTTGGCATCAACGGTCTACTGTTGTTCTGCATTCTTTTCTCACCCCAGTCATTCTTCTTTTCAGGTAGTGACTATGAGGTCTCCATTTAGAAAAAGATTACCTTCTGGGAAACGAGTCAAGTTTTTAGTCCTCATGGAGTAATGCCAATTTAAAGTCACACTGAGTTTGCTGTATGAATGTGCAGTGTGCATCACCCACACCTCATGGTGTGCACAAATGTGGACTGTCTGGAACAGACAATGGATGTTCTTGAAGTTACTTCCCAGACTGTATTTGTGTATATACCAGAATGCAGAGGAGTCTGATGTATCTTCACACATCATCCTTATAAAGAGGTCACCAAGGACTTCTCACGTGACCCGGAAATATTATTATGCTAAACTGAATATACTCATCTTTTACACATGAATCCAACAATCCAGAAACAGAATTACTAGTCTGTTCTATTATTTATAAGGGGAACAGTGAGAAGAAAGGAAAAATGTAATATGCTTTGAGCTTACATTTACAAAACAAAAATGCAGTTCCAACAGATTAGTAGTTTTCCTTTAAATTTCAACAAAACCACATTCTATACTAAAAATGATGTGGTTGGTTCTGTCCAAACTGCATACATTTCTGAAAATCTACTAAATTTTTGCAGGCTCAAACAAGCTTGAATTAGACATGGTAAATGTAATACAGACATGAGAGTTTCATCTTCATCACTATCACTAATGCTTCTAAATGGTATTCTTGTTGCTTATGCTTTGTGGTAAAAAAGCAAAACACCAAAAAAAAAGAAAAAGATAGGAAATGTTTTAAAAGTGTAAAACGGGGAGAAGCATCTCAGATGCAGGCTCAAGAATAATCATTAGAAAACTAAAGCTTCCTTTAACATAAAGACATCTATTTATCTTTTCATTCCACTCAGAAAAGAATTCTTTTTAACATGTCTTCAGTAAAGGGGAGTGGTTGTTGGGGAGGGAAGGAGAGGTTAAATCAAAGCAGCATCATCTGAAAACACATCACACTGAAAACAAGCACAAAACAATTGTAGAGTCCACAGTAAAAAAAGATTAAGACTGATGAATGCATCACTACCCAAGATATTCTAGAGAAATATCAAAATTCAAATTCCTGCTCTGCAAGATCCAAGGGAGATATTTAGTCTGTAATTTCTCCAGCTATATTCTTCATCTAGGTTAAAGAAAGGTATTCTGTAGAAACAATTTTCCTCATTGAAATCATGCATTCACTGGTTCAAACTAGCTTTCACTCTACAGTAAAGCGTTTAAGACTGTTGCCTCAGGATCTAATAAACTAATTATTAGTCTATGATTCAAGTCAGGTTATACAGACACCTGAATTTGTGGTAATGGTGTTGGTTGGTAGCAGTAATGGTAATGGAATTGACCTCAAGGCAGGTCACCTCTCACAATGGAGAAAGCAATTCAATGTCTGAAAATCATCTGAAGTCTGAAAAAAAACATCTGAAATCCTTTTCTGATTGCTTTTTTAAAGCAGTTTTCTGTTTTTAAAATGTTTCAGTTTCAATGAATCAGCATTCTTATATGAAGAAAAAGAACATCCTATTAAACATTTTCTAATCATCTCTATTTTAATGTATTTCAAGTTGCTGGAAATCAGAGCAAAATACATCTCTGGGAGACTGCGTAAAAGGAAGAAAAGAATCTAGTGACACTTTATAGAAAGAATAAATGTCAGTTCCTGCCTACATACCAGTTCCTATACTCCCTCCCTGGGGAAATAAATTCTAATACCTGCATAGTGGTGAAGGTGTTGTTCAACACATTTGTATTTGTCATTCATTGACCAGATAATATCAAAGCACTGTTTCATAGTGCTTGAACATGTTGGATCTAAATTAGCAAGGGACTCTACATAAATAGTGAATGATTTGGACAGGAAGCCTGTTGCAATTTGCTGGAAAAATGCCACATCTTCTGCAGTGGAAATGAGATATGTAAGGTGACAATGAACTGGAAAACACAGAGTATAATTAAAGGAAGCTGGATCAGTTGGGATGGTGAGTGGATTCAATAGCAGAGATTTTTACAGGTTTTTTTGTGTGCTTGTGGGGAAACTATTCTTCTGCATAAACAAGTTGAAGCAATCCCTTGCCAGAAGGATGTCCGCAACTGACACATGAACTTCAGTTTTTAGTGCGTTTACCTCAACTAACAGTCCCTCGACCCAGTCACAGACAGTTTCCTTCTCTTTATGCCTATCTTTACAATTCCCATCAAGTTCTGATGATTGTTTTGAAAGAAACTTTTCCACTTTTGATTTTCACAGAGAAAAATATGCATCATTCATTAATTTAAATTATTCCACATTACAGAAAAGCTTTTTATTGAATATGGCCATGGTCTCTTTCTTTGCCTTTCTCAGGGCTTCTTCACTCCACAGGTGTATATTAACTAGGGCACAGGGCACAGCTGACAACACTTTCTCACTGTACCTTTTCAGACATGAGAAACTGATCCCCAGACTCTTGCAATCTGAGAAACAACAGATTTGGCAGCTTCTTCACTTGACACGTAGCTCCCTTGTGTGAGGACATGTAGACATTTGTTGAGCCTTGATAAGAGTCTCAGAGTAGTTAAGCCAATGGTCTGAGAGTATGAGCTTGTTTCAGAGAATCCAGTTTACATGAAAATAATCTGGGACTGTGTGTTCAAAGGACATGCATTGTCTACATAGCCAAACACCTGCTCCAGTATTAAAACTTGAAAATATTTTGAAAGAAATGGCATGTTTTGTTAATACATGCATTACCCAGCCCACATAGCAATTCTCTTCAGTAACTCACAGATGCTGAAGATACTTCTTCTCCAGCAGGGACACCTTCTCAGGAAATTAGGTTACTTATCTTATTAAACACTAGGGAGCTCTAAAGTCCCTTCTCCTTCAGCTCTCCAGGTCACATTTCCTACTTTTTTTTGGAAATATTTATTTTTATAAAGGGATTTATTCAACTCTCTCTGCCTTAGTACTGAAGAATGATTATGAGTTTATATGCAGTCTGGTGTTATCTCCTTAGAAAAACATGTAACTCATATTAAGCCACTGTTGTTTGTAGGCTAAAAAGAAACAAAAAAAGAAAGACAAGCAAAGGAAAAAGAAAAAATGAGAAATGAATGTTTTTCTTAGAATAGTCCTATGAAACTAGATGAAATGATTCATAGTTTTGGAATTTTCAAACTCTCTCTTGGGATTTATTGGTGTAGAAGCAGCAGCCAGAAGCACTGGGCTGCTTGTAGATGTAGGAGCCATTCTTCAGTCTCACTCCTGAGAGTGGTTGCTGTCTCTGTAAATGAAACAGACTATGACAAAATAAGGAACAGAAGGAGTGAGTCAACTGTTATTGCATGTTATCTGAATGGTCTTCTGATTTAGCCCTGGTGGTGGTCTGTTGTAGATTGATTCTATCGGAGACTGTGAGCTGCAGTGTCCTAAGCTAAATTATCGAATGTCAAAGTGCCTGGGTGAACAATACAGTACTTGGCCTCACTTTTGGAGTTGGGATCTATCCTTCAACCCCACCCTGAAACTACAGCAATTCTATCCTCTTGTTTTTCTCTTTACAGAGAATTTCAAATGCCTTTATCATTAGATAGGGTTGATAAGTTATAACACAATTTCCTCTTTTGTGTTTTGAGTCATTGAGGATGAAAAGTGACTGACTCGTAGCTGTAAATCCCACAGCTCATAGCAACTTTCTGATGACATCAGGGATTTTTAAGCACCATTAAGAAAGAAGCTAAGTACTCCAAATCTTGTAAATAAAGAAACTCTTCATTTCAATCCTTTCTGTAGCTCTAAGCTCTCTAATAACAGGTATTGCTTCTTGTATTATTTTTCTCATCAGGATTCAGTTTCAATATTGTCTGTTTCTCTTGTGGCAGTTCATGATGCCATAAATACTTATATTACAAAGAGATTCATGTTTTCCCTGTGGTGATAGGAAAGATGAGGCAAGTTATTGCCATGGGGCTGATCTTTAAACCCAAGCCATACAATAACAGTAAACAGTTCTTTTGCAGCACCTTTTTAATGCTTGATATTGTATCATTATTATTAACAGTATTTATGGCCAGAAATGCACCTATTTATTTTGAAAAAACTCATTCTTGACATCCGCTTTTTAAAGGTAGGCAATATGCCTCCAACTTTCAGGTGGAAATTTGTTTATCTTGCTCTTCTCTACTAAGCAAAGCTTTTGTTGTTTGTTTGTTTTGTTTTTATTTTTATTTTTCTTCATGCAGTACTAAGGAAACTGTCTGTTTCCTACGCATAACAGAAAACACTGACTGAAATCATTACAGAGGGATTGTCACTAAAGTACAACAAGGTTGGAATTACTGGAGTATCATTGGTCTGTGTGCTCTACAAAGTCTTACCATGTCCATGAGAAACTAGTTCAAACAATGTGAAAGTTACAAATTCAAATTCTTGTGACAGTGCCTTAAAGTATTTGTTTTGTAGCCTTATTTGTGCATTCATCAGGTTTTCAGAAAATGAAAAGGAAAGAGATTTCTTCGGATTAACTAATGAACACTGATTCAAAAGTCCCCTCTTAAAGAATGGTCCTTCACCTCTGGCATGACAGTTTTGAAGCAGGTCTCTGTACAGCAATATCCTATGTTTCTACAGCAGTACCAGTGATTTCAACAGATTTTCAGTTCCATTGAACTATTCAATTTAAGCTGGATAAAACTTTGAGGAGTCAAATATTTCAGTTAGGAATTCCACCATTTATTTCCAGAACCGACCGTTCTTGGTTAGAGAATCTAATGGAAGAGTCCTCTATGTACTGCAGTTTTCATATTATTTTGTTAGTTTTATTGATTTAGCAAAAGCAGAATGTAAATATACTGCCCTCATGTACCTCCTATGTATATATTATAATTCTGTGGCAATTTCAATTCTGAGTGTTATTTTTTATTCTTCCTGATCTTCTGTACAATCACGCTTCTAGATTACTTTCCAAAGATGAATGAAACTCATCCCTCTCTTTTGCAGGTGGACATATTAGTACATGGAGAGAAGCAGTTATTCCTAAAGGTGTCAGTATTTCTACAGGATGTCAGTATCACAAATCTTTTAGATGCCAGTGATATTACTCTTCAATAAAAAAAGAACAGCTCAACATTGAATTTCATTTATTTTGAATTGCACACACAAAACATGAAGCTCATCTTAGAAAATGAACTTGCAATTCCAAAATGGTCAACAATATCTGCAACCATCAACTGAGATGTACATTATTGCGTATGCACATGCATTATGCATACGCAATAATGTGAGCAAATGATTTGGAATGTAATAGTTAGCACAAACACTACATATTTTGTTTCATATTTGAGCTTGAAAAAGAAATAACACTTTTTTCACATCTTTGTGTGAAGTAGAGTGGTGATTGATTACAAGAGTGTATATATAACGGAAAAATGACTACTGCTCAGACATCTGTTTTATGTATGTGGTATTATTCCAGTCCGCTGCTGATACTTAGTACATTTGATATCAGACACATGCAACATTCATTTTATGGTGATGTCATCAATTGAAACGTATGTCTCATTCCATATGTAACTACCTTTTGAAATTGCTAGTATGTTTCATACTTGGTCTGGATTTATAACCTTTAGTATCCCTTTATGACTCAGGACAGTATTAATTTATGCCATTCTTTGTTAGTACGTTTCCATTAATTTATGGAATTGTGCTTTCATAAGTGCCTTGAAATCGCTTGTTTAATGGAAAATCTAAGTCCCGAAATAAGAGCTTGCATAAATTTCTTTGCTTAAGAGTAGGTGGCTCACTTTTTATTATTTTTTTCCAATTTCATAGACATGTGAGTTACTTCTTTGTCTAAAGATCTTGGTAATAATGACTAGACTCAACAACAACAACTCAGTAGAATATTTTTAAACTTGCTGACTGCCTTTAAAATTGTGTTTAGTCCACATATAAAACTGCAAGAAGGTGAACTTCTTATGTTAGGAGTTACACAGAATCTTCAGAGCTTTTCTTAACTTCAGATGTTTCAAATCCTGAAGTGTCCCTTATCTTAGAATACTATTATAATTTAAGAGAATCACTGAGAAGGTTCAAACACAGAAAAATGTCCATACATTTTTTACTGATAACTTACATATTGCACAATGCCAGTGATTTGAAGTCCTGAGTTGAAGGGCTGAGAACAGAGAGAAAAGGAAAAAAATTATTTATGTGGCTTATTTTCAGATATTGAATAGATTTGAATTTCTATTCTCACTGGGTATCACTTATACTGTGGAAAGTGAGTCTTAAATATACCAAAAAATGCTTGTAATCTGATTTGGCTTCTCTGCAATATCTTTGAGAGATAATTAACGACTGATGCTAGTGAAGGGTAATGAAACAATTAGACACTTCTTTTTATGCAATTCATTTTACATTCTGAAAAAAAATGTTACCAACTTTATGAGCTGCATCTGAATCACTTGTTCCAACTCTTGTGCACTATTTTTTTCATTTTCCATTTTCACACTGGATGAAAGTTAAGAGACAACTGTGATTTTGTTCTTTGCATGGTAGAATACTGTAGTATAGCTGGCGTGAATAATGGGAGGTCTCCGTAGAGAGGGAGTGAGAAGAGAATAAGGGAAATTTGGAATGGAGAATGGCAATAGAAATAATCCATTTTTTTCTGGGAAAACAGATATTTCATTATACATCAGGACAGGAGAATAATTAATCATTCAAAACTAATAGGCTCTGCTATTTCATTACTTTAGAAATATCTAGCTATACTGAAATGAATAGAACTTAGCTTGAATGAATTTTCAATGATATCACAAATAGCAGTAACTAAGGAGATGCGTGCATTACGTGATTTGGGAATATTACTTGTAGGACTATTTTTCCAGATTCTTGACACTCCCATTTGAAAAGCAGCAATGTGAAACAGCAAATGGAGATTTCCTTTGACTATCTGCATAGAGAATATGCCTGGGAGATGTAAGGAAACTGAGGAGTGTGCATGGAATGTGCTGTGTAATCCTCAGCTGGCCCTTAGGAGACTGTGTATATTTGTGTGCATAGAAGCAGTTCTGATGTGTGTAAGGGTTGAATGGGGACTGAGAAATTGAAAGGATACATAAAAGAGGTTTAGAGATATCAGACTGCTGTCTTCCGTATGCTCTTTTTACCCCTCCAGATTTTACTGTTAGTTAAAGGAGTGCACTTTTCAGGCAGACAAGTACTTAAAACTCAGTCCTTTTTCTATCTTTGATTTATGACTTGAGAAGTCTAAACAATAAATGTTCCTGGCCCTTTGGATCCTGATTGCATCCACAGGTCAGCTGATGAGCGATGACTATGACTGCAAGTTGGGTAATGCTAACAGCTCTGGAAAGAACTGCTGAGTTTACCGTCACTGTCTTCTTGTTCTAGTACTGCTGCTTGTTATACTTTTATATGTCACAGTGACTTAAGAATGAAAACGCATATTTTAGTCCATTTCAGCCTTTAACATATTGATTGGGTAAAATGGAGCATTCTAGAAGGTTGAAAATTATTACAGTTGGGTTAACTATTCTTCATGTGTAATGGGGTAGCTTTGTTTGTTTATTTATATCTCCTTTCTTTCTTGTGAAATGCACAAGGGTATATTGTAAATCTATCCAGTTTCTGTTATTCAGGAGGATAACTGGACTAAGCAACTAGAATGAAGTCACTTTTATTAAGATGCTTACAGGAAACTTGTAAAGAATCTAACAGTTTAATAGAATTTAATGGTTATATTTTAATCTGGAAAGCAGTTGCTTCCTTTTAAACATATGTGTCAGGTTTGCTTCGTAATATGAGTTTTAGAAAATCTGGTGATCTATTACAAAATAAATGCTTTTTGATTCTCTTTTCTTTGACTGTCATTCTATAATATGATCACAGATCTTCCCTACATACGTGTAATAGCTTTAGCATTTTTGCCATCATACGGTCTACTCAGGGTATGAGTATTTGAATATAAACTAAGATTTGTATTCTGATATTAGTTATTTTTAGAATATATTATACCAATCAGTAGAATCTACTAAACCTGAGTAGAATCTGTTTGCTTGTTTTTTCTGAATGAAAAAAAAAATATTACTTAGGAATAGGAATTAGGAATCGTAGGATCATCAGGTGAATTTTAGCAAATTAATCTGGACTGTTAATACATCTAACAAAGGATCCACACTGGCACCTTCATCTTGTGTTATCAGTGTAATTGATAGCCTCTCACAGGGCTTTGTAAGGCAGATCTGGCTTTCCATGGAAGAAACTTTTGAGATAAATGGATGAGCTGCACAGAACAGACTAAAGGACTTAACTGTGTACTCTGATGAAGTCTGTATTTAAACACTGTAAGATCTCTCCACTCACACACAGACTCTCCACAAATTAATCCCTTGTGAGTGTGACTTAGGAGATTTAGTGAAGAGGTGATTTGAGATGTATTCAAAACTCTAAATAGATCCAAGGTTAAGGTTAAAAAGAATTGTATACATTCTCTTATTCAGTTCCCTAGTTTTCAGTATATTTAACCACGATGAGCGAACCTTCATGATTCATGCTATTTTGCCTACTTCGATTAAAATAATGTAATTATGGTAGCATGTATTAATATTACTGCTTCTGATTTTGTTATAATTAAAAAAATATATTGTCATTAAGAATAGTGGGTTCAACACTCGTTCTTTGCCCTTTGAACAGATCTAATCTCTTAACTAGTTTTCCTTTTCAACCTTATTTGGCTTCTAATTTAAATATTTTTTGCTCAAATTTTGGGTCACCTGGGAAAACAAATGATAATGACCAGGATACGTGCATTTGAATAGTTTATTTCCTAACTTTTATCATTTTTGATCATATGTTTGTCTTGTTGGTATTTTCTGAATTAGAGATGAGCTTGAATGATAAGTGTGAACACTGAAATATTAACATGTTTGGGATTTGGCCAAGTTTCTGCTCATCATTTAATGCCAGAAGTGGAGCTTCTTTTAATTTGCTGTATGGAAATTATTTTCATACATTTCTTCCCCCTTGTCTCTCTAGAGTTTACTGAACATAATTTGAATACGAGAAGGAAGCCAACTGAAAGAAAGCCATCCAGTTCCAAAGACATTTTCCATCACACTTCAGATTTAAGTGATTTAAACTGAGTTTTAATTTACATGTTGGATTTAATATCACACTAATTGCATATTAATTAAATAGCAACGGATCATTTACCAACCCATTTAATGCGGTGTAACAACAGCTGCATATGAAATATGCAGGCACTATTATTACATAGTCCTTAAGCCTCAGTAAATAAGCTTGAATAATTATTAGTACTTCAGCAGTATATGTTAGAGAATGCATCTCTGCATAAATTCATTGATGTAATTGATATGAACTTATACCAAATAATTATTTTGAGCCTATGCTCCTGTCCATCTACATAATCACTGGGAACATGACAAGGATTGTCCCTTCTATTACTTTTAAATCACTTTAAACTGTGTCAGAATCTAATAATAAATGAAAAGATCTTGAATCAAAATATGTATGCAGATATATTTAACTTGTTTGAAGTTCACCTCCAAGACTAATTAACAAATGTATCTACTGTGTGATTGATTGTGTCTCTACTTAAGATTATGGGCAAATTATTAGCAACAGTAAGTGCTACTGTTAACACTATGGTTTATGTCAGGGGTCATGAACTGACAATAACACTGGAAATACTGTATGAAACTGGCATGTGTTATTGCTTGAATAGAGGAACCAATAAATGACTTCTTGCTCCCTTTGATTTCCAATGAGTGAGATCTGAGCTGACAGCAACAGTGATTGATGGCTATCCAGTGGCTACCAGTGGCTGTCTCATGGCCATACTGTACATACTTTTTCAGCCAAGTGAAGAATGGATTTTAAAAAAAACAATCAGATATTTGTGGCTTGAATTTGGGAGCATTCACCTGTACATCACTTAAAAATAATGACCACTGTGATTACAAGATTACTTTATGTAAACCCCAATTCAAGAGCAGTTTCCTGGTGTGGTAGGATTCTTTTAGCAGTACCACTTCAATTTAATCACTCTAAGCTATGTAGAAATCTCATGTTTTAAGAGTTACTTCTCAGTCAGGGCTCAGACAGAGATTAAGTGCAGCCAACTCTCAAAAGTATAGAAGAAGCATAAACAGAAAGGAAGAATTTTCTTCACCTATATGTTCAAGATCTGTAGAGAGTATAGGATGAAACAGTCTGAAGGTGCTATCCTGCTAGTGTAATAGTTAAATAGCGCAGTTGTATGAATATTAGGGAATTTCAAGAAGTTAGCCTCATCTATTACTCTATTATGCGATTAAGGAACTGGGAAATGTTCTTTTGACTGTGGAAAATACAGCAAGCATTCTTTTGAGAGCGAAAGTTATGCTATTTATTATGCTCTTTTCAAACTCAATTTGGTGTTTCTAAAATTTGTGGCCTTCATTTTTTGGAAGGTTACTTAGTAGCAACACGAAGAAAGAAGTCATATCCTTATCTATATCCTCATTTTGTGAGGGATCCAAAATAAAAACAAAACTAAACAAACAACAAACAAATTTAGTTGGAATGGAACTATACATCTGATTACATCAGAAGTTTTACAATAAAACCGTTTCAACACTGATGCCTAATTCATTTCAATATACTTTATTTATTGCCATTTCACAGTTGAGAAACTGAGAGATGAAAGAAGAAGGATTGAAAATTTTCAGAGTACTGCCAGACATCAATCGATCACTTGTGGCTGAGCTTCTAAATACTTAATTATTGTTTAATTTCTCTTTGTGCTCGTAGTCATATACCATCATGTAACTTTGTTGTGCAGTCTAATTAATATCAACATACTTAAGTAAAATTTTGAGGCAAAAGAAAACAAGGGATTTCCTGCCAGCAGCAAATCAAAGGAGGAGAAAGAGGCCAGGAGGCCAAATTATTGTTTAATTTACATCCTGTCCAACATCACAGGGCTCAGTGTTGCTGTTTGATTAATGATTTTTATAGTTAATGGAGCTGTACTACTGTAATGAAGGGAAAAAATATAGTCTGTGACTTTCATGGACGACACTGATCATATATTAGCACAAGTCTAGGGCCTTATCTTTTGCAAGCTGACCAAGATTTTCAAGAGTATTGGTTGGTTTGTTATATTTCAGAATAAACCATAGCAAAACAAAAGGCTATTTAAACCAATGTCTTACCACCAACAGTAGCTAATGCCACGTATTCAGAGAATGAAGCAGATTTCAGAAAATCTAGCTAAATCTAAGTTATTATAATAGGCTAGAATGTAATTTGTCTTCATTCTTGGCTATATGATCAATTTTTATGCCTGGATCTATGTCTAGGTTTATATCTCATAGATTTTTATCCAAGCTTATGTTACAGTTCACATTCATACAATTCTTCATGTAAATATTCCTCATCCTTCTTCTTTTGCACAAAGTAGAAGGAAGCTCTCAGTGTGTGATTGAAGCACGCAAATCCCAGGTAATTTGGAAATAAGATATTCTAATTAGAGGCTGACCTTCTCTCTGTCCTTTTGTCCCACCAGGAATGACCTTTTAATTTACAACTTTCAGTTGGCCTTTTCAGTTTGGAAAGCTATTATACACGATCTGTTCTCAGCTTCACAGACAAATACTATATATATAAATTGTCTGACGGAAGCTGGTATTTTGTCACTTTTTGACAGGCATGGACTTGCTAACCATAGCATAACTTGTCATAACAAATAAGCTAGCTGTCTTAAAACAACAATCCCAAAGCCATGTTTTGATATGATAACACCCAAGACTCTTCTTACTCTTCTATCCCAAAATTTGATAGTCATTAAATTATAGGTAAACTGAAATATCTGTTGATGAGGCAGATGTTCTATGACAATTGAAATATACAATTTAACTATTTATTTTTTTTTAAGAGTTGTCTCCTGTGTGTCTCTTTTTTTCTGAAGCTTGTGATCTAGCTTATCTGCATGATCTTGGGAAGTTTCTTATGTCTTGGTTGAGGGAAAAACTTGGGTAACTTTTAGGACCTAAATACAAACACATGCTCAGAGATAGTCTTAACTGCATAGTCATACCAAATTTCCAGACTCCTCAGTTATTCCTTAGATAGAGAATATGCAGGCTAGATATTCCTGTGATTTACAGCAGTGAAACAGTGGAGGTATCTGGGTGGTATTTCAGGTTCTGGGGACTGGATGTGTTTTCTCATCATCCATGAGATTGGTATCTGCTCATGCATTTCATTTTCCATTTTGAGTCCTAGAGTGATTTTTTTAAACACTGTGTATGCACTGTACTTAGAAAATAGCTGTGATTCAGTAGCAGCAATTAAGCATCAAGACAGTTTTGGGGATCTGGATCCTAGGACCCCTGTGCCTTAGTTCCACCCTATAAAATGAAGGCAATTTTTTTAAACTCCAGAAATAAACACGTTCTTGAAATAAAACAGATCTGTTTGCGAAAACAAATTCATTCCTCCCTTGAAGCATCAGAAAATGATTTAAAAAAAAAGGCTTTTCTGTT
The DNA here is from genome assembly GCF_002078875.1 of Numida meleagris. Lineage (NCBI taxonomy): Eukaryota > Metazoa > Chordata > Aves > Galliformes > Numididae > Numida > Numida meleagris. The sequence goes on from NC_034414.1 coordinate 42,725,884, forward strand.
GGCTTTTGGGTACAAGAGAAAATAAAAATGTCAAGTAAGGCAGACTTTGCAGACAAACAGGAAATCTCATTGTTATATTAAATTATCAGCAAAACATGTATGTTACAGCTGTTCTAAAAGTTTCAGCTGATGGAGCTTTTTTACCATTTCCATTGGGAGAAACTTCCACAGACTAATAGAAATAGTTAGAAATACTCTGGAATGTCAGTAGGGAATATCAGAATTAACAAAGCAATCCCTCCAGTTAGGCTCTGAGACATTAATTGGAGAGGAATGCCTGAATTGCCACGTTACCCGCTGCATTCATTCTCTATTTAAGCAGACTTCAGCTTCCAGGCCTTGAAATTGGGAAGCTTTGCCAAGTAAATGAGCTGAATAAGATCAAGGATACACACGCTCACACACACTCATATATAAAATTCTCGTTGTAGTCTCACTCAGTATTCAGGGCTCTACAGTATGAATTACTGTGGGAGAAAAGACTGGATAAATTATTGCTAATTTCTGACAATGTTGTTCTGTTAGTTCTAAATTGAGATTATGGCATTTAAACTGGTGACACTAAGCATGGCAAAAATTAATAATGGTGCTAATTACTTTTCGATGAGTTAAGTTTATAGTCTTTTGAACAGCCTGGTACAAAGGCAGATGAAAATCAGTCCCACTATGTGTTGCATAACACCATAATAGATTAAAAAAAAAATCCCATAGAGAGATAAAGATGGGAAGATATCCATACAGTCTCAGTATATTGCAATGCTAGATGGAGTTGCATTAGATAGCCTTCTGGATCAGGAGCAAGCATGTGAGCTAGTGGGTGAATTAGTGGTTGTTTCAGACTGTCCATGGATAATGAAAGTTCACTGCTGTTCCTGAAATTCTAAAAATGTACATGATAAATTTGCTGCTGGAACAAAGAAGAAATGATTTAAATGTGCTGTTTTTTGATGTAAGCTGTACTTTGAAAATGATTTGGTGGAAGAATACAGTCAAGACATGGATAGTGCATGGGCATTAATATTTTGGTAGTTTGTATGCATTTTACAACACCTCCATTGAGTCTTGGATACTGAGATATTTCTCAGTGTTGAAGACCTCTGTTATTTATTTACCAAAGTTTAGTTAATGAAGAGTGGAAAAAAATCGGACTGTATATTGAAGGTCCATTAATTGTGTTGTTTTGGACTGTGACTTTATACAACTGGAGTGTGACTTCATTTAAGCCATGAAACTTATTTATTCCTGACATACACCCCAAAAGTTAGACAAAGGACAAGGCTTGCAAATCACAGACACAATGGACTGTACGAGGAAAGGACACTGACTTCAGAAAACATATAATTGCTATCAGTGACTCATGCTGTGTTCAGTTTTGGACACCTCGATACAGAAAGGACATTGAGGTGCTGGAGCAGGTCCAAAGAAGGGCAACAAGGCTTGTGAAGGGCTTGGAGAATATGCCCTATGAGGAGCGACTAAGGGAACTGGGGCTGTTTAGTCTGTGGAAGAGGAGGCTGAGGGGAGACCTTACTGCTGTCTTCAAATACCTGAAAGGTAATTGCAGTGAGAGCGGGGTTGGTCTCTTCTCAGTGGTGACAGGTGACAGGACAAGGGAAAATGGCCTCAAGGTTTAGGTTGGATATCAGGAAAAACTTCTTTCCAGAAAGGGTTGTTAAGCACTGGAATAGGCTCCCCAGGGAGGTGGTTGAGATTGTTTTAAACACATCCCTGAATGTGTTTAAAATCCATTTGGATGGATCAGGGGCATGATTTAGAGTTAGGGTAGCATGGTTAGGTTGCGGTTGGACTTGATGATCTTGAAGGTCTTTTCCAACCGGAGCAATTCTATGATTCTATGATTCTGTGCTTCTATTCTGTAATCCTTTGTGGAAGGTCCATGAACATCTGGATAAAGCAAAGAAGGCATTCACAACTGAAGCTGTGTCCAGTAGATGGATTTATATATTTGCTCCATTGTGATTCCACATCCCTTGCCATTTACCTGCAAACCACTATATGTCTTCTCAGTCACTTGTTTTTGTTTTTGTAAAATTGTGTAATGACTTATTCTTTGGGCTCTGAGCATAGATGTTGTTTGACAAATGCAATATGCAATAAGGTGTGAATTTAGAGAGGATGAAATTACCCTACAAATTCTGCTGCAGTATTGTCCCCTACCCCATCTGTTGTAGATGTAGTTGTAGCTTCGATGATCTTGATTGGCCATAATACAAATTGGTGTTGCTTCTGTTATTAATCATCCTTCAGTGACTTTAAGTAAAGGACATTTCATATTGACTGATGTGACATTAAAATTTAAGGGGACATAAGCTAATACAACTCTGATATTTAAACTGTATAAAAATGCAATTCAGTGGAAAGTAAGCTTCATTGCAGTATATCAGAACTGTTTCCCTATGTTTTGAAGGTATTTTGTTAGTTCACACATATTTCTTAGATGTTGACAGCACAAACTTTGCATAATTACACTAAAACGTACTGGGAATTGGATACTGAAGAAGACTACATGGGAACATAAATGTAAATATCAAGATATAGGTATAAAAAACATTGATTTTCCACAAAGTAAATTAAACAAGTAGTATAAGTAAAAATAATTGGATATAGCATTCATGGATGTATGCAATTACTGTTAACATTATCTTCACTTGATAACATCACTTTATCAATAATAAAAACTGAAGTAAGCTGGAGAGGCAGGATACCAAACTTTCAGACATAACTGGACAGGTAGAAGTGTAGCGAGTGCCTCACTTTACTAATCCAAGTTGTTGGTTTCTGGCTCTATACTTCTTTTTCATTTAAATTGAAAACTTCCTTAATATAGTCCATTTTGGGTTTGATGTCTCACTTTTGATGACCTATTGATCTCTGGTGGACAAAATCCCTTTTCATCTGAGAGTCTTTTTCATCCATTTGATTGGTGTAATTGTCAGCCTCACGAAGGTCAAAGGCCTGTCAATAGATAAAATCAGCATTTATATAGAATCCTTGGGAGGTCAATATCTTCATCTCTCAACAAAGGGGAAATAAGTCACAGAGTTTATTTATAGCCTTCCCCTCCCCCCCCCCCCATTTTTTTTCTTAGCCTGTAAATGGTCCAGATTCTTAAATGGATTTGGTAATAAAAAAAAGGACAATAGATGTCAACCACATAGCATTTTAAGGTCTGTAGATCTGCTGTGCAGTTTCAGATTACTATAAATATACGAACTACCCATACTCAGATTAGACCTGCCTTGTGTTCTATTCTGAGGTTTTGGTGTTTTTGTCCATTTTTAGTATCTGAAAGCTTTTAGTGTCTAAAGGGTATACTACAAAACATGATAAACTAATCTGGATGTGGAAATAATTTTTTGCTTTGGATTTAACTTGGTATTAATGTCATCATTTTCAGCTGCTTAAATGAAGAGTCCTGTATAATCATAAATTGTTTTATTTTAAGCCAGGGGCACCACTGTCTTTTCAAGCATATCTATTTACCTTTTCTACACAGAGGCAAGAACAGTTTAATTAACTCTGCATCATCCTTGCCGCATGACTATTTAGGGTAAGCCTTAAACATCTTCAACAGCCTTGTATTAACAGAGACAAAGCTACAATTGAAAAGTTGTAGAAAGTTGACAGTGAAGTGCTGACTAATGTGTTCTTGGGAAGGTTCCTCAAACAACAGGCATATTGCCAGTTGGGCAGACATTTAATTTTTTCTGCATACTTCTTGTGATCTACAGTGTATTTAAGGATATCATAGAATCATAGAATCATAGAATTGCTTAGGTTGGAAAGGACCTTCAGGATCATCAGGTCCAACCGCAACCTAACCATACTGCTCTAACTCTAACAACCCACCACTAAATCATGTCCCTGAGCACCACATCCAAACGGTTTTTAAACACATTCAGGGATGGTGACTCAACCACCTCCCTGGGGAGCCTGTTCCAGTGCTTAACAACCCTTTCTGTAAAGAAGTTTTTCCTGACCTAAACCTCCCCTGGCGCAACTTGAGGCCATTTCCCCTTGTCCTGTCACCCGTCACCACTGAGAAGAGACCAACCCCGCTCTCACTGCAATCACCTTTCAGGTATTCAGGTTAATATGAACATAAAAATTCTTCTCCATTTTAAAATCATTTTAACTATGTTGATCAGAAAAAAAAAAAAAGTTAAAACATGGTTTGCAAAAGCATTTAGAGCTTTGAGATGCATATATTGTACCCCTTGATGAAACTAGCCTTTAGACTTTTTAAGTCATATTTATGATAGGTTCTATCACTCATAGTAGGTCATACTTAACAGTACATTTTATCAGCCATGTCTTAACACATGACATTAAAGCTATCATTTGTTAAAAAATACAGCAAGGGAAATTTATTGCTGGTATATGTTTGCTGGTGAATGTAATGCAGAGGCTTAAAGTTTCAAATGAACCCATTACCCAAATAAGCAAATTAGGTACTGTAAGTTGTATATAAATATGTTGCAACTCTGAAGAATGAATCTGGTTTATACTAGCTTGAAGAGAATCCTTTTAGTCAGGATGTATTCTGGAGCAGTGGAAGAAGTAACAGGCATAATGAAAATTATCAAACTGAAAATGTTTTTGAAATACTTGGTGGTGGCTTCTCAGATGTTGTTATTTATTTATTTCTTACAATTTCTGCACAGTAAATTTCATTTACTAACTCTCTCATTTTTACATCTCCCTAATGATATCTGCCTACTATTGATAATTAATCCAGATAATGACACTACTGGATATGATGCCACATCTCTGGACATTGAAGTGTGTCCAACATGCCATTAAAATCCCATTAAAGCTTTATTCACCAGTCCCAAACTAAAAATAAACACTGATGGTACATATGAGAGAATACTTATTACATTGACCTTGCAATGCACCTTCCAAAACTGTATCAGAAAGGACTTTCCTGAGGCAATCTGAAACAATATTTTATTTATTTTTATTCCAGGGAAAACAAGAGTTCATTTTTATTTATCAGATTTTGTCTTCAGTTTTTAATCTGCTGCCCAACAAAAGCAGAGCATGCTCTTACACAGCAGAGGGGTCATGTCCTCTGGTACTTGGTGCAAACTCCTCTGTGGGCAATATTTATAAGAGTGCAGAATGTCCTTCCTTTCTGATCAGATTTCAACTTTCAGAACTACAGTTTACTTACATATGTTTCACTCTAATTCAGCTCCTTTACTTATTCCCTTAACCTCTTATCACAATCTCTTCTTCTTTCTCTTTTCCCACAATTTTTAACTGTAACTTTTCAAAATCTTCCTCATCATTTAGCCTCCTTCTTCCATAGTGTTGCTTTGAAGACATACCTGGTTTCTTATGCTCCATTCTTACAGACAGGCTTGTCATTTTCTTACAACCATTACCCTATTTTTTCAGTCTTTTTCTGTCCCACTCCTCCTAGTTCTTTGTACTGTTTAATGCTTTCTGGAATCATGATATCATTTACCCATCTGATAACTAATTTCTGATTGTTACCATTTTTTTTTTTATATTTCTTAGAAGCTGCAAAGAAAGGAATAGTGTTTTACCTCAGTAGCTTGCTAAGGGATCATCCTGATTTAGACAAACCTTTTAATCAGTGCAATAGTGCATTCTTAAATAGAAAGTGTATGTAGTTAGTTAGTTTTAAATTTGACCAGAAAAACTGAGTGAAGTAGACTGGATTACAATTCAAAGATGGTCAGTGCTATGAAACTTGGCAGAGATTTTGCTTTAATGGGAGAAACAGTACTGAATATCAAGTAATTAATCGCAAGGACAGTTACGTGCAAACATGTAATACAGTGCTAAACTTCCAAGGATGTAAAGAAATTCCCAAAGAGAGAAATATTTGAATAGATGTAATTATACAACTGACTTCCTTGCTTTTTAGGTACCTTTATTAAAAATATTTTTGTGTAAAAATAGATTATTAACTAAAAAAATTCCATCATCATTTTTTTCATGCATTCTGAAGCAAAAGTGCTGTAGGTCACATGGACAATTAATTTGTTTGCTTCGTATGTAGTGAGTGATAGTCTGCCTTTTAGTTCAGACTAGCTCAATGTGCAAAATGTGTCTTTAAATTTTGTTGTAGCATACTTATCTTTATTAAAAGCACCTCAGCTGTAGATGTGAAAATAAAGTAGAAGGAGTTAGGGGAGATTAGTCAGATTTTATTGAAATAAATTTGGGGGTTTTACTTGGAATAACAGCAGGCTGATAAACAGCATCATCTAGACCACGACTTGGTGTCGCACAGTGATGTACTTGTGCCATGAAATTCCTCTCTTCACTATTAAGTTCATGCCTGTACCACCTATTTAGCTCAGCAAATAAAGGCATTTAGCCAGTGCTTGTTCTCTTATTTCACTTACTACACTTGTTTCTGAAGTTCACAATCTGGATTGAGATTTGGAAGACTCCAAGGATGTGAAATTAGAAGACACTAGGTAGGGAAAGAATATTAATTTATCAGTTTTGTCTTTTTGTATAGATGTATAATCGAAACAAACATGTTGCTTAATTTTATAAATTTTATGCTTTAACAGGATTTTTTAAAATAAAAAATAGAGGAAAATTTGAATATTATTATGTCACGGTTTGGTTCGGTTCGGCCTAGTTCCATGACAGGGAACTAACAGCCCACGGACCTATGCCCTGGGAAAGGGGTTAGGGGGCAAGGGAAAAAGGTAGGGAGATGGGCCTAAATGAGGAAAACAGCAGCAGTGATCTAAGGGAAAAAAACTTAATTTACTAAATATAATAATGTAATGTGAGAGAATACAATATAATACAATGTAATTGGAATTGAAGCTAATAAATCAAATACAGTGAGAGAGAGAGAGAGAGCATTTCTGAAACTGGAGTCCTTACTCTAATGCTGTAGGCAAGACAGCCAGGGAGCAAAGAGAGCAAAGAGACAGTCTCATGACTCAGTCAGTTTTATTTTTCTCTCCAGATGGAAAATGGAAATGGAAAAATGAAGTCTTCTTGAAGTTGTAGTTCACTGTTTTCAGACCAAGAGACTGGAACTATTGACAATCCACAGAACTGCAACGTTAACTCTTTAACTCCCAGTGCACTGCATGATGTTATGATTTGGAATACCAATCAAAAATCATAAAACCATGACATATTGACACGTGAAGAGGCAATTAACTTTTTTCTAGCAGTGTTACAGATAAATGTTTTCACAGCCGCCTGCCTGTATCACAGCTACAATACTTCTGTACACATTGTGTGAGTATACAGCATAATTTTAAATAACTTCTAAGGGAGTAGGTAATTAATATAAGCATCCTTGTTTTAAAAAGTGCAGAGGTATAATTCAGTTTTGAAAACCTGAGCCATGTTATTTATTTATGTAATTGCTTAAAAATAATGTTATATTTATATAAATTTATAACAAGAAATATTGGTTCATGTACGCCATAAGAAGTGTTTGGTAACATCTCAAAAGCACAAATCAAATACTAATCTTTATTGCCAAGATACAATAATCAGAATGCATCATATAAGGATAAGATGTTCTACCTAATATATAGTGTCATTAAGTAAGACTTCAAAATGCTCAGAAAAACTTATAAATTAACCTAGTAATAGTTTTTGTAGATGAAATAAGGAGTATAGTTTTACCAAAAAAAACCCAAAATGTGAACAAGTCAGAAATACATAATAGATCTGCCGAACTTTAATCCCACAAGTTCACCAGCCTTCAAAAACGTAGTAGGGTGAAGTTGTGAAAACTCCAAATCCATTCTAAACACTAATTCAGCTTTTTTATTTTGTTGTTAATTACCCAAAGGAAAAAAAAGTCAAGAAAAAATAAAGCTTCTTAATAAATTCTTCTGATACCACCCTCTGAATAATTTATATTCATTCTCAGAATCTGTTGGGTCAGATTAGATTGCCAGAAGATATTTTTAATGCTTCACTGACCTCCAGTTGTGCAAATTACAGTAATACAAGGATCTGAGTGAAAGCCCTTGTGTACCTAATAAGGAATATTAAATTTTGGAATTCTAAAATACTGGGTTTGTTCTGTGTGGTGCAGATTGCTTGATTACATATAACTGCTTGACAAAGTGGTGATAAAGATACATCAGTGAATTATACAAACAATTTTGAATTTAGAGCCTTCCAATCAGGTGAGTTGAATCCTTATAGTAAGTCCATTTTTATTCTGCTTCACAGAGATTTGTATAGCAAGCTATCTTCCAAATGAAAAAAAATCTGCTAATCTTTCCACACAAAACTAAACAAAATCAAAGTGAAAAATAGGCTGCCATCCTGCATTCCTATAAGTGGACAAGAATGGATAAGACAGTAAAAGAAAGAAAAAACACAACTCATAAAGAGAGGTTATAAGAATTAACTTAGCTAGCTGAAGTTCTTATATTTTTTATAAAATATTTATCCTACTTTGCAGGTTTAATCAGCAGTGAAATCTGAAGTATCCCTACAAGAGTTTGGCTCTGTAATTGGAAAAAGAAAAAAGAAATCTCATAGTCTTCTGTAAGTACTCCCATAAAAATAATTTCAAAATAATAATCTATAACAATTCTTTTCTATTTTTTTCATACTATCTGTTCCAGTTATACGTATACAAAACCCATGTGAAACTTCTAGATAAAGCATACAATATTCTGCTCAAAATGCTAAAGCCATACCACAATTTAAAGTGAATTCTAATAAATTGTACCTCTATAATTCACCTTCTTATGAACCTCTCAAAATATATTAATTGTTGCATTAAATCTAGTAAGAGGGCAAAAAAATGCTCATATTCAATTCATATTTCTAAGTGCAGCATGGGCATGTGGGCATGGATAGAATTAATATTTAGGAATAAAATAGTTACTCATCTTTCATATTTCATAGATTCATTTCTCGCAAGGTAATGATTACTGTAAAACATTTCTATTAATGTCCACTCATATGTTTAAATGAAGTCATATGGTTTTTTTTCCACATTTTATTTCCATTAACTTGTCAGGCAGTTAACTGTTAGGGAGCATTTACAGAAGGAGCTTAAGCAGAAGTGAATATAGAAGAAAAGGAGCATTGAACTTCTAGACACTGTGACTGTATCCACATGCTAATCAAAAATATCCGGTGGTGAAAGATCTGTTGACCAAGAACTACATGAAGATTAATTTCAAATACACTGTTCATGTTTATCAGAGATAGCCTTTATATATTTAAGAAAATCAAATTCTTAAGGACAAACCTCAAATGGTAAGAAGTGATCTATGATATGAAAGGTTTGCTGTGAAATATGCACATGGAACTTGAGAACATTTTTCTGCTAGGGACGATATACCTCTGGAATACTTTTCTTTTTGCCTGTATGTGAGTTTTCAATAGCATTTGAGTTGAGATTCAAAGATGCAGGCTAGCCTAATGCAGAAGTAGTATTAAAAAAAAGGTACAAAACAGTATGTAGCTAGTGCCTTAAAGTCTAGCAGGATCTTTAAATTTGTCCTTCAACCTTGCTTCTGATACAAGAAATTGCTGCACCTAATATCTTTGCTTACCCTTTGGGCTTTACTCTGTTATTTGTGTTCCCAGCCAAAGAATTTATGCAGATACCAGCTTTTGTAGTTTCATCTTTTAGCAACTGTCTACCCCAGGCAATCTGTTTTAGAAATTAAAACAAAATGACTCTTTCCCATTTGTTTAAATAGATATTTGCAAGGTTATATGCATGGCTTTATATACAAGAACAGAGATTTAACAGAGAGGGAGATGGTTCTAGATAAAACATGAAACAGTAGAGCGTCAGTCCTTGTTTACCTATAGTTACATACTTGAAGTGGAGGAAAAAGGTGCCTGTGAGAACAAAAACAAGATCGAGTATTAGTCATGTGAAGCATAAGCTTCTCCATCTGGAAGGAAAATAACAGTTAGAAATGTTTTTATGAGATAAAGGACAGAAATGGCCACTGGATGAAAAAAATCAAAGAATAAAACTGTACTTCAGATAGATATTAGGAAAATAATGGAGAAAATAACATAGAAATAAGACTATGAATAGTTCTCTAAACATTATTTTGCTGCTGGATGCAGAAACAGCAGTACAGTGGGTTAAGAAGGTTAATCTACGTACTAGCAAAAACACTGAAAAGTAGAAGAAAGCCACCTGGGCACTTTCAAATGTTCCCTGACACACAGCTGTGCTAGCTTTAATTTTTTGGATAAGTATTCCTCTGGTTGAAAGAATGTATGGTTGTTTGGTATAGATTTTTCCTTTTTTTTTTTTTTTTGATTCATTAGAATATCTGAATACTTTGTTTCTAATAATATTCATCTATTAATCTTTATGATGTGATGAAAATCTGTGTATGCAGTATGAGGAAAGCTCAAGGCCATGATGTTTTCCTGACAAATTCATGTCAGCTCTTACTCATCTTTTAAAGTTTATTACAAATTATCTTTGATTATTTTTTCCAGTATCCTGAGAACCCAACTAATCTACACTACTTCAGTTTTCCATCTCAAATCTTTTTTTTTTTTTTTTTTTTTTTAATATAGCCTCTATGTCTAGGAATCACACTATGTAACTTTAGGCAACAAATCTAATATATAAGTGTTGCTGCCAGAGATTAGAATAATGCTGCCTCCATTTTAACTTGAATTTCTAACTTCTTGTCACTACCTTCAGTTATGTTAATAGTTTGATTTCTTTTGGTACTCCTAGTGAAGGCTGAAGCTAAAAAGACATTAGACACCTGCAGTTTGTATTGTCGTTTGCAAAACAACTTTCTGAAGAAAATCCTTGCCAGTGGAGCAAAACCCTATACTGTAGAGGACACATATAAGTTTACAAAAATGCATGAAATGTTCTTACAGAATGAATTTATTTTCATGTTGCTGGTTAGGGTTAAAAAACACATAGCTTCTTAATACTTTGTCAGGATCTGTATACTCATTGTGATATCAGGCAGGAAGCCTTTTACACATCGCTTAATCTGCCAGCTCTAGGTGTGCCTCTGTGGAAGTGAACAGTAACCATTAACTTACTGGGGAACCTGAGGAACTTGATTTCTTAAAAGAGTGGACCATTTGCCTCTGTCATATAATCTTTGAAATATTCTGTACCTTCCCTACGTTTGAAAAAAGCTCAGAAAAAAAAATAAAAGAAAATAAATTGTTCATCTCTTTTAAGGTCAAGCAAATTGCACAATGTTCAACTTGACCTGCCAGGGGCATTCTGTCAGGACTGTATGATCCCTCTCTGTACTAATAAGCATGTAATTGTCAGGTGCTTAAAATGACAGAAATAGAATGAAAGAAGATCTCAAACTCAATTAAAACCTTTTCTGCATGACCCACGTGAAAACATACTCACACACACACACAGACACACACACAATAGCAGCAAGAAAAGCTTTTTTTTATTCAAAGGTATAGCACTACTTTTATAATACTTGTTATCCACTATTGCCATCTAAAGCTTACTCCCTTAATGCTGATTGGATATTTTTGCTGAGGCATGTAGCAGTGAAGCATGAAGCAGTATTTTCCATCTACTGACATATCAAAAGGTAGCTTATCGGATCATCTTAGTTTGCCATTTTCCCTGCATCACGGGTACATTCTTTGGTCAACTTGTCCCTATTCCTTCGGGGAGGGGGGCCTTTCTCGTTACATCTCGTATCCTCGCAACCGCCTATTACAACACCCACGCTCTCTTCTGTTTTGCCATCATGCTTGCGAAATTGGAATAATTAGATGTCAATTGCAGTGTGTAGGAGTTTGACAGATGAAATATCTCACCTGAGAAGGTGAGTTTGTCCAAGACTAAGAGAAAAATTGTAACTAGAGTTTTACACACTGAAAAAAACACATAGCAATCAAAAGTTATGTGACAGTTTCCTGTCTTCCCTGCTCCAGTGCAAATCATAAGCAACTTCACTGAAATAGACTGAATGTCTTTCCTTTCCCTTCCCCCCCCCACCCCTAAGGTCAATCTCATACCAAACCGTTCTGATTTTGGTTAGGAAAGCTAGAATCAATCACTGCAGTAATAACCTTTAATTTACAATTTCCATCTCTCTGCTGGTCCATTTACTACTGACTTGACTGAACATTTGCTCCAGAGCAGTATTTAGTGAAGAAGAGACAGAGCACTGAGCCGTGGGCAAAGATTATCATGTTTGTTCTGTTTCTCTCTTTTTTTTTTTCTTGCTGCTCACATTGAACTAGCATTGGAAACATTATTTACATTCTCTCTTACATACGTGTATATTGGCATACAGGGATGCATATCCTCTTAATCATTTCTGAGTAGAGACAATTAGAAGTTACAATGAAATTCATCAAGGTGGAGATGATTAGCACAACTCTGGATTTATTGGAACGGCTAACAAAATTCCCCAGCAGGATTATAGAGTTTGCCAAGAGCTAATTTCCAGGGGAAAAAAAATAAATTCCGCTGTACCGATAAAGTAAATTTAATGTTTTAGTGAGAAATGGGGGAGCAAAAAACTTCTTCTATTATTAATTTAATTACCATACTATTATGCCAACATTTTAATTTAATGGGAAGGAAAATGTATAAGGATTTCAGGAACAATCATAAGTTACGGCCTTAAAACTTCTCACACATAAAGTCTGTGTTGTGGTCCACAAAGAAGCTCAGCTGAAATTAAGCAGGCATTGAAAGTGTGTATAGGGAAAGAAATCAGGAAGCAGCAGAGGGAACTTGATGCTCCTGTTAAAATCACTCCAGTGTTTGGAAGATCAGACTAACCCATAGAAAGTGTTTGTCTTTCCTAGATGCGTGGCCAGAAATCTCATTTAGGTAAAAGTTAAAGTTAAGTGCTTGAATTGGACAAAAGATGTTTCCCTTAGATTGGCTTTTTAATTCACAGAATAAAAAGCATTTCTTTAATTCAGTTTGGGTGGGTGGGAAATGGGAAACAAAAAATAAACAAACACAACAGCAACAACAAGGAAGAGTAACATGCAAAAAAGACTAGCCAAAATCTACAAACATTTTGTGAGCGTTTAGGTGTTGTGAATACATTCATAGTCAGTCCGATGAGGCCTCTAAATATTCCGGATGCTTTGAAGAAAAACTATATTGATGTCAGAACTATACTGAACTATGAAGCTTTATGTTTTAATTGGATTAAGAGAAATTTTCATCAGGTTTCCTAGCTGTGCTGAGGTTCCACTTCAGTGACATAACCTCTATCTGCTTTAAAGGACTTTAGCAGAGCTACAAGATGTGGATAGTCTGAATTTGATTTATATCAAATATAATTTTATAGTCTGATAGACTGAAGTTCTGAAATTAGCCAGAAAAAAGATCAAGACTGGATTTTTCCCTGTGATGGTGCGATGTACTGCCATTGCAAGCAGAGAGGAAAAATTGCTGCCCAAGATAATGAGAATAGTATCTAGATCTTGCATCAGGGACAGTCTTTCTGCTACTGGTTGTGCTACACAGAACCAGGAGGTGAAATCACATGAATGGGATATGGAACCAAGCATCCCTCTCACACAAGCAGTGTTCTATGAATGTGTCCCTTTTCTGACCACATTCCCTGTCCATTCTCATCCAACCTTTCTGAAAAGAAAGAGGAAGGCTTAAGAATGCCACGGAAGAAATATGGGGCATGTGGATGTTGACAATCTGGTGTGATTAGGGTCTGTATTTGTGAGCATGAAGTTGCAAGCACAGAGATCGTGAGATTTTAAACCTGAATTCTTTACCTCATCTGTCAAGCTGAGGAATTCATCCTGTGATAGCTGAGAGAAGCTACCTCAAAGAAGATTGCTCACATGTGAGATTATATATACGAGGCCTGCCATGAAAGTAATGCCTCCTATTTTATTATGTTGGCCCATGATGTCAGAGACAGATGTTGGTTGTATAGCAGTAAAGGCTGAACCTTCCCATCAGCATTCTGTTACATTTTGTTGCTGTGTGACAGATGACAGCAGAGGGGCTCCTTCAAGAGCTATTCTTTCCCTAACACCATTTACGTGGTTCCAGGCTGGATGTGGCTCTGGGCAGCCTGGTCTAGTGGTTGGCAACCCTGCCCACAGCAGGGGGTATGAAACTAGATGATCATTATGGTCCTTTTCAACCCAGGCCATTCTATGATTCTATTATTCTATGATTTCTTTCCCTCTGCTATTCACAAACTTCATTTTTCCATGCTCTTCATGTTCTGCAGGTGTTCATATTTGTACACATGCAAGCACATCTTCTGTATGTACTCTTGTATGTTTCAGAGTTGCATGGGAGACTAGAATAACAGCTTAAGCTCACGACTGTCTTGCTTATCCCACAGTGTGAGCTGCAGTCCTTCATCTGAAAAATAATGGCAAATGTGATAGTATTTATTGTGTAGTTTTATCTTTGAAGGAAAAAACTGTGAAATTCTGACAATGGGAGCTGCTGTAATTTCACCCCATGACAAGGTTCTTAGTGGTATTTTGTGTGGAGAATAGTTGATAATGTCACACCAATAGACCTTTAAAATGAAAAATACATTGTCGATACAGTAGTACACAAAATGTAATACTAGCATATTTTGTAGGTACAAAGGTACAAATGAATTTGTAAAACATTCTTCACTGTTACCTGCAGATTTTTTTTCACTTAAATATATTGCAAAGAGTTTTCTTTTACTTCTGTTACAAATAAAGGTATTTTCTCCACAAAAATTTATATGCTACTAGAGGAAATTGGTACTTAATTTAGTTTTATTAAATGTAATATGTATGTCCCTAAGTTTATTTATAAAACCACAAATGGTTAGCCAGAAACATAGAGCCTCTTACGGTAAGCAGTTAAAAACTAAGTGCTTTGTTTTTAACTATAGCCTCTCAAATGTTCATCTCTAGTGTGTTTTACAATAGCTTTCATTTTGGTATGCAAATGTTGTGCCGAATTTAACTCCATTCTGCATGTACCCAATTTTTTCTGTATGTTCATCTTTCTCTGTCTGCAGGAGGCACCTGACTTAAAAGTGCATGCAGACTAATAACTTTAGTCTTGAATATTTTTATTTGCCCTCACACTGTAAAGAATTTAGGCACATTCTGAAGTATGCATGATGTGCTTCAGGTGGGTTTGAAGGAATGACATTTCTGCAAATGCATTATTCTGAACATTATTTATTTTGTTTTGAAAAGACATGACCTGCATTTCTGTCAGCAACACAAATTAAATTGATGTTTCTCAAATTTGCCAGAAGGGATTCAGGGAGTCAAGAATTTAGTCATGTATTGCTAAAAAACTGTCTATAACATTTCTGTCAAAATTAAATGCAGCAAACCATCAAATGACATTAAAGATAATTATAGAGTGAAGAATTTCTCCCCTCCCCCCACAAAATAGTGTCATGTATTCATGTATGCACTAGAGGGCAATGTGACTATTACAATTTTGGTAGGGGATACTCCAACTTTTCTTTCTCTGTCCTCTTCTGCGAAATGTTTTGGTAAACTTTTGTAAGATATAGAAAACATATATTAAATTAAAATACACCTGAGCAGGATTGTTTTAGAAACATTTCAAATGTACCTGCTTGTTAACAGATCTGAATTGCTGGCGGCTCTTACTCTGCTTCATGGAGTGGCTTGTGTAATGAATATTTCAGATTAAAAAAAAAAAAAAAGAAAGAAAAACTTGGACTAAACTCTTTCATTTTCTTCAATATCTTAGGGGAAAAAGAGAAATAATTCAGAATCGTGAATAAGCTGGTAGATATATTACCTTACATTTAAATGAAACTACCTAGTGTGTGAGAAGTAAAAATGCTTTCAGATTGTGGTAGACATCTATCCTGAAATGTCAAGGAGAGGTATTTATGGTAATTAAGATAAACAGGTTGCTAGGCCAATTTGTTGATGCTATTCACTTTCACAGAGCTCTCAGCACTTAGGGGCTCTGAGTCTGCAGCACAGTGCTAATACCTAAGCTAGTTACTGTTGGCACATGAGCTCTTGAGGATGTATGTGACTGAAGGAAGCTAGATCCCTTCTGACTTTGGAGGGTTTTTTACAGAGATCAGGAGAATATGGAGAAGCATTAGAACTTGTCTTTTCTGCACCCTGCAGCTCTGCTCCCCACCCTCAGATATCTGCTTGAAAAGCTTAAAAGAATAAATTTATAAACATAAGGCACCAGAAATAAAAACATCCTTTCATTCTCTTTCCTGCAGTGACAAGAGATATATATTCTAGATTGTAGGCAGAGCTGCCTTGGAGATAAATCATCTGATTTCAACATCTCAGCAGTAGATAATAGATTCCCCTCAGAACCACATAATTAAAAAACGACATTTCTGCTAGTGTGCCAGCTCGGCGCTGCCATTGCCCCAGGATTCTGGGGACACAGAGGCCCTGCAGGGCAAAACAAAACAAATCTTAACATTAGTCAGGGGGAAATTGTAAGGTTGTTTCAACAAAGGTAAAGATCCTTTAGAGGAGTGGTGGGGACAAAGTATGTTCCTCTTTCCTACATTTTTGAAAGGGGGTAAAATTAAGGAAATTTATTAAAAATACGCTGAATGAGAGGAAGCATACACAGAATAGCAATAGAAATTAGGATTTTAATTTCCATTAGAGTTTAGATAGTAAGGATTTGGCATGAATCTGAAACACTCAAGTGAAGGACTTGTGATGGGATCTTCCCTATACAGCAGTCTTCTGTTTGTAGGTAGTGACTACCATTGCTGTCCTTTAATTATCAAGAAAGCAGTAATTTTCTTGCAGCTAAACTTAGTTGTTTTTAATACTCATAAGGAGTAAAGTTCACCATGAACATGATCCATTGTGCGTATATTAGTATTTCCTGAATATAACTGGCCTAGCAGCTTTCCCTAGTAATAGCAAAGGAGAAGTTCTGGACTTTCAGACTGGTTGGTGTTTGGTGTCCTCAGATTCACAATGCTCATGCAGGTTTCAGGAGTTAAAAAAAAATGGATTTTGTGATTCTAACTTAAACAACAAACTTAATAAGGAGATGTCCATGAAGTTTAAGAAGCTTGCTGTAGGGCAAGGTGGCACACTCAATGAGAGCTCTGAGAGAATGATTGCAATCTCATGTGTGCAGTGAGCTAAGAATCAAAGTAAATTTGAGACCCTTAAGTGTCATAAGGCAGTCTGCAGTTGTAAGGCAGAACACTCTGACTGCGGTGTTCTGCTCAAGCAAGTTTAGAGTGAATGAACAAGCAAAAAAAAACCTAGAATCTCCTTTGTATCTGCTATGTACACTTTAAACCTTTTCTCCTCTAACAAAGCCATTTCTACATCTCTTGCATGGCATTTAAAATGAAAGGAAACCAAGAAAACGAAATATCCTCAGTGATTTTGTCATTGCCATTCCAAATGCTGGTAACAATTGGCTTTCACTACTGAGTATATAGCTAGCATAAGCTGCTAAATTGTCATCAGTGTTATTATTCTTATTACTGACATCTGCCTAGAGCTTCTCATCTTGAGAAATTATACTGAGTAGATCTACACTATAGCCTAACAAAAGATCTGACTCTGCTCTCCATTCTACATCTGAGGAATGCTATTATGAGCAGCCTGCTAGGGGACTCCTTCCTGAGTAAAAGTGGGAGAAGGGTGACAATTACAATGTAACTAGTTTACAGAGTGATGAATGTGAGCAACAGTTCATTTTCCTCTGAAATAACAGCCTCTGCTGGGCCTGAATTTTTCCATTTCTGAGGCAAGTACAACAACAATAAAATGTTCCAGAATTTCAGTACTAAGTGAGTAGGTATTTTGTACAGATTAAGTCCAGTGCAAGGAAGGGATGAAGATTTGCTTTATCCACTGGGAATTAAAGTGGATAATTTTAAGTAAGCAAAAAGTGTTTGCTCCAACTTGAACAGAAACCAGGTTGTCTATCACTATGATATTTAGAAATTGGAATAGTGAGTCATAGAACACCAGAGATGTCCTTCTAACAATGAAGGGGGCTTCACTGTTATGGGACTAACATCATGATGCTAACTTCATGATATCTTGGGTGACTGGAGTACTACCAAACCATTGCCTTGAAACACAGTAGCTTATGCTGAGGTATCCAAGTATATATATACATATATATACACACACATACACATATACATACATGTATATACACATAAAACTTGTTTGTGCAGTATTTTAAGTGATAGGTAATGAAAAGGAATATAAGGCTTTCTGTGAGCTGTCACCTCTGTGACGCACCTCCCTTCTTCACCATCCCCTTTCTCCTTTTGCCTGACCATTACACACAATACCTCACTTATGCAGACAGTGAGATGCCCATGGCCTTGCTCAGGGCTAATAACATTCAAGGTCTGAAAGAGCACAGTAGTCTCAAATTGAGTGCTCAAAGTTCTGATAGCAGACACATGGTTCAACAGCTGAAGGTCAGTTTAGCATGCCTCAGAACTATATCCACGAGTCAACCATCTTACCTCATAAACAATGAGCGTTCCGCCAGCCTTTTGATTTCTCCTGAATGGAAGTTGGCTGTATGACAGGATATACTCTTTAGTAGGGATGCCTCTTGGGGTTATGCTTGCTACAGAGATCTCTTACATGTCAGTGTTGACTCTTAGCTGATATTGATCCTCAGTAAATAACTGATTGCAAGAGATTTCTTTAAGATTGTATCTTTGATTGCATGTGTATAATTCCCTACATGTAAACTGTTGCATGAGTCTGAGACTAGGGCTGGATTCTGCTGTGCCTAAACTTCTCTGAGAAGGAGTTTAGAAAGTAAGGGTCATCCGCTCTGAACCTTTTGACTCAATGGGAGCATGGCCTGTAGGAATGTGCTGAAATGTTGAATGGATGAAACCTATCCTCTACGTACTAAATAATCAATAGCACCTTGCTCTCTAGAATTTTAAGTTACTGTCTTATTTATGATTAGGGTCTGTTAAATAACTATATTCTGTAAGTAAATATATTTCTACATCTCTGTTATGAGTGATATGCATAGTTTCCATCTGAGACAGCCTCAGAGTTGCCACCTTTGTCTGACAAATTCTTTCTATTCCTGAAAACGGATGATCCAATGATAAAACTACATGGGCTTTACTGTCAAAGAAAACTGGATCGCATTACTGTGCATAGTCAATTTAGTTAGTCAAAACAGTGATTTATTTGAATTCACCTGTGTTATTGGCCAACAGCACCTCAAACTTCCTAACATTTCTGGTCATATTTTGGGATACTAATCTCTTTTGGTATACTAATGCTGACTTGTGTAAAATCTTTTAATGAGAGAATGCTGCTTCTGAGCCTATTTTGATGCTTAGTGCTTTTAGATTTGTCATTGCATGTATTTTAACTTTATTTTACATATGGTATCTTTAGCTCTCAGCTAAGAGGCATTCACCAGTTACTAATTCCAATTGCCTATTCTGTAGTAAAGGAAAACAGGAAGATCACTGGCAGCCAAGAAATAGTACACCCATTCATGGACAGAAGAGACCATTGCTACCAGCTTTCAGTGTGAGTAGAGGGAAGTGTTTGTATGTTACCTTAGCAACAGTTTGTTTTTTAAAAGTAGTCTGAGCAGTGTTCCTTGAAGTACATCGCTGACAAATGAGAATGCAACCTGACATAGCAGTCACTTTTCTTGAAAAGTTGCCTTTCTTACACAACAAACTGCTGATCATGATGCCCACTCAGACGCTTCTCTGTCTCATTAAATGAACAGCTTTTCCTCTAGAAACAGCAAAATTAAAAGTCTCTGGCATATTACACCTGATCTACACCTGGCTGAACCTTGCAACAAATCTTCACCTGTCCTTTCAGATAACTGTAGGGGGTCATGTTTCCTTACAGCCTCTGTAACAGGAAGAAAAAAAAGTCCATATATATAGCTCAGTTCAATTATATCAGTGTTGTTAACACCCTGTGTTTTTAGATGAGAAACTATCTAGTAATTGCAGATGTTCTGCCAAGAGCACATGCTGTACTTGATGACATAAACAGTTGATTGGAACAAGCAATAGCAACAGTAAGTGTGAGGCTGATAAAAGCTGTATCACAAAGCATATGAATTGAGCTGGAAAAAGAAACAGAGGAGAACAAAGTACTACGAGATGCAACTGACAGAGATGAAACAACTCTTCTCACCTGCATGGTCCCAGGAGAGAAAAAGAATGCGGAGCAAGAGGAAATGAGAAGGTTGATAAAGGAGTAGTGAGCTGGATAACAAAGAGTGCAAAGCATATTTTAGTAAAAAGGAGAAGAAAGGGGTGGGACAGTAACAAATTGAAATGCTTTATCAAAAGAGGCTAGTGAAGTTATGTAAGTTTTGCTCACAGTATGCTATACTGAAGAGACAAGAAGTTGGTATGTTATTCTTTCTGCATCATCCTGTTTTGAGAACAAATTGACTCATGTCATAGTGTTAAGAAGCTAAATTCACTTCTAGTTGTTCCAACTGCCATCATTATAATCCATAGCCACAACATAGATATCCTGTAATCTTAAATAATAGGATAATTGGTTTCTCAAAACATGTCTTGTACATCCCTGTCTTACATGTCTGTGTTTCCTAGAGTGGTTTAAAACCTGGTGGAGATAACAGGTATGTGGTGAAGGCAATGGATCTATCCAATAGGTGCATGTGGAGAATCATAATTTCTCAGAATGCTCCATCATGGAAGTGATAGAAAATGTTACTGATCATCATCACATATTAAGCTGCTATAAACCAAGGAACTGAATATGAAAATAAGCTCCCAGGGCCAGGCAGTGACCTATGGGCAAGGCTAGTATTTTTTCTTCTTAAAAAAAAAAATGAAGAAAGAAAATAAATAAAGCAAGTTCAGTTGTAGTGAGAAAAGAAAAATACCTTAAGCCCTAAGGCTAATTGCTAGTTGTAAAGTGCAGTCTGCTTCCTTCACCGTATTGAGAGACATTTCAAATTTATTACTTGCTGTGTTGCTTTAGGGGCAGATTGGTGAAAGGGGCGAGAGCTTGAAATAATTCACTTAATGGATCCTCAGTCATTTAACCAGCTAGTTCAGATGGAAGCAGTGCTCTGATTAAAGGGGAGCTGCTGATACAATGAATGACTTCCATGAAAGCCAAATCTAAATGACTTGGAGAAGTTGTGAGGAGGAAGAAGGAAGCTGAAGGTAGAAGGCAAGATCACTTCAATGTAGGCTAGAAAAGGTGACAGATCAATCTATTGTGGACTGCTAGAAGAGTAGGACTTCTAGAGGAGAGTGAGAATCAGTATAACATGATTGTAACTATTCCGGTATTTATTGATTGAATGATATCCACAGATAATGTTATGGATATCTCCCACAAGAGATAACAGGTCTTCTGTATCACTAATAATAATACAAGGGCTGCTTGAAAGTAATACCTGTTATTTTTTATGTTGGCCCATAACATCAGAGGCAGGTGTTGGTGGTATGGCAAAGGTTGAACCTTCTCACCGATATTCCATTACATGTTGTTGCTGTGTGGCAGATGGCAGCAGAAGGGCAGTCTTACAGTTTGCTGTCTGATATGGAAGTGCATATGAAGCAAAGATGCATGTCAGTGAATTCCTCCATGCAGAGAAAATGGTACCCATTGACATTCGTTGTCACTTGCTGAACGTTTATGGAGACCAAACAGTGGATATGAGCGCAGTGAGTTGGTGGGGGGTCTCTCTTTCACACCAGTGTCACCACTGCTGAAACACAAGCCAAGTTGTGGATGGCTATGCACAGCTATCACACCATGAAACAGTGTCTCAATCAGTTTATCTGTGCAAATCACCTAGTGGTGGTGATTTTCCTGAAAAATATTTTTTTATAGATGAGAATTTGGGCTATCAAACAGTGTTGCTGTGCTGTTCTTGCAGTTTCCATGGAAACAAATAGGAGGCATTACTTTTGGAGTAACCTATACATTCTCTGTGTTTGTGAAGTAAACAGTTTAAGCTGTCTTTTGTATGTGTATATTTTTAAAATATCTGGGACAGTATAGACGTGCTTTCTTTCGGCTTTTGTGCTCTATCATCTTTTTGTTCTCTATCATCTCTTCCACTGCATTTATGCAATTAAGTTGGTCACATACACTTCTGCCAATATTGTTGAAGTAACATATCAGTTCTATGCTTTGAGTTGTATGCTGCCAGAGGTGAACTTACTACTGCTTGTTGAAGAATGTAGCAGAAGACCTCACAAGGTATTATTTCCTAAAATAACAACCTTTGTATGCAATGAACAGAGTGACCTTTTTAAAGAAACATCATTTATGTAAATTGATATAAGCTGGTTTGTTTAGCAATAGGGATTAGTGCATTCATTTAAAAACCAATATACTAGTTTAGCGTAAAGAATCCATGAGTGATAGTTCTAAAACTTTCAACTTTAGTGGGTGAATAGTCTTGTTTTCCTGAATAATTTTGAACTGGGGACATCATAGAATACTTTTAACTTTTGCCTCAATGATTTGGCCTCACAAGAAGCACTGGAGTCATAGTAGAATAATTTTATGTTTTGCCTCAAAGGTGCAAGAACATTTTCCTCGGGTTCCACATATATTGTTTTAAAAAGTTGCTCACTATGGCCAAATAAGCAATGGAAATCCAAAGTGGATGAAAGTGAATCAAAGGCCTCAGTGATGAAGCTGATGGTGAAAACTGGGGAAGAACTAGGTGGCCACTTGACCACCCTCAATATCACTGAGAATGCCCTAAGAGACTTTAGCATATATTTATGAGTCCTTGAAGAGGAATGCCAGTGTACTGCATACACGTCTTAACTGTTCAAATGTAGAACCTGAACTCTGAGAGGGTATGCTTACTTGTCAAGTCATCCAGTACGTAACATTAGGAATAAAGGAATGCTGCTTTCTAACACCACGTTGGAGTTAAGAGAGTTTTCTTCCCAGATTTCAGATGACAAAATAATATATTTTGGAAAATGTGAAATTTGTCCTATGATTCTGGTTTTTTTTTTCCTTTTTTTTTTAATGAAATCAGAACATTTGATAATTTTGTGAAATTAATCCACCTGCAGATTATGACTTAGAACTCAGGTGGTCCTGTATTCACTGCTGCTAATAGCAAGCTGGAGTAAAAGATGGCAGCTAAATTGTTAACATCCTGTTTTTTCTCTGTATTTTATGAAACATGCACATTATTTTTAGTGCCTTATAAATCCTGTAAATTCAGCATTAAGCAAACTGAGATTGTGAATTGCCTGCATTCAGGTTATGCATAAATATAGCATAGACAGAACATGAGTGTGTTTCAGTATTGCATCTTGAAGGAAGGTGAGGGACAGAGCTGTCTGCTGTTGTCCAAGTTATAGTAAACCTCACCTGCCGAATTAAACAACTTTGAGCTTTCAGGATCATGTTATTGGTTGTGTAACTATGTGTAGCATGAAAATGAGCCTATTTATGGAGGAAAAAAAAAGCATAGAATCCAGCTAGAAGTTATTTGGTTGCTTTCATTTGTTTGTATCACACTAGAGGCAAGTTAAATCTTTCTGTGTATTTTTAGGTTGTGTTACAGCCCCTTTGTTTATTGTATCCTCAGTAGGAGGTGAAAAATATTGCTCCTATTCCCTTAGACACTTCTGTCCTTCATCCACAACCCATCTGCATTCAGGCTTGGCTAAATTTAGTAAGCAACTGCGTTTAGTTTTCTTCTTTACCTATATTTACTGCAGTAAATCATTTGACAGTTTCAGGCCTTCCTTTCTCAAGGCACCTGGCTGCTACTTCAAATGCAGCGACTGTGCTTGAATGGATCAGATAGGGCTTTTAAGAGCTTGATAAGGTTGTCATTCATCATGCAAATGAGAACTTCTCTATTACTGACATGCTACTTTTTGTCTATATTTGTAGAGAAAATGCTAGGGTGTTGAGGAGATGACTGGATTACAAATGAGGAGTGAAGCTAAGAAAAGTGATTCAGAGATAAAATAGCTTGGCAGTATAACAACTTTATTTTTACTGGCCACAAGGATAACTCTGATAGCTAAGGGTTTAGTTATCTTTTGACAAATCCATCCAAAGGAAAGATGGGAATTTCTATTACAGGACTCTTAATGGAGAACAAATTCATTGAACTTGGTAGTTGCATGCAGAGGCATAAAACCTGTCAGAATAGAAGGGATTAGGGTACTATTCTCTTTTTGAAACAGCATAACAGACTTCACTGGTGAATCATGGCTTACCATGAAATCAGTGAGAGGAGGAGCAGGCTTTGGATTTATTCAACATATTTGGAGGGGTATATTTTCTAAGGAGAAACTAGCATTCACAAAGCTGATCTTTTGCTTTAGCATGAGTAAATGTAGCTGTTTCTTTCTGTCTTTTCAGATACGCTTGCTCTCTCAAAATAATATATTTTTTGAGTATATAATGAGGCAGATATAGAACATGCAGCATGCTGGTGGCTTTTGGATTTTCTGAGTTTCGTTACTTTTTCCCATAGGAGTGACAATAGTAATATATTGCTTAAGAAGTGTGATGTGCCTTGGAGAGGATTTTTAAGGTGTTTAGAGGCCTCTTATGTTGGCAATGGGCAAAAAGATTGGTATTACATCAAAAGGCCAGTGACAACTGAGTCATGTTTCTGAGGCAGTTTTAAAGTCTTGAAATGAATTCAGATAATTTCGTATTGTTGCTGCTCTTGCTATTTCAGAATGTTTCTTTGCACTGCAACAGTGAAAGGACTTCAGTGTGAGCCCAATGCAGCCATTGTAAACTCTCATAGCACAGATATAGCTCCTCTCCTTGGGCTGAGTCTTGTCTTAAATGATTAACACACATGGACATACAATGACATCTTCAAAATCCTGGAAGTAGTCATACAAGACTGGAAATTTTAGAAGTAGATACAGAGAAATAAAGAGTTTGCAAAATCTCTCCTTGAAAAACTGCAGGATATTTTTCAACTGAACTCCTGCTGCTTGGTGGGAGTTACTTCCTGACCTTACCAACAGTCATTTAACCTGTAGAACACAAAGATAAACACAGCCATTTTTGTTTTCCTTAGTATTAATTTGAAGAATCCTGGCTGTAGCTGTCCAGCCCTCTGCCTAGCTAAAGAACCAACTAAAAGTTACAGTGTTCTGGTATGAAAATCATTCCTGCTGAGGAGAATTCATAGTGGACCACTGAGACAATAGAGGAGAAGAAAGGACAATCTGTTCTTTAAGACACCAAAATCTTTTTAGTTTATGCTTTAATTTCAAGTAATTTCATAGCTGTATGAACTGCTGCTATTGCTCAACTACCTTTCATCTAGCTCACTGATTACATTTTGTCTGGCGTTAAGAGTGTCTCATATTAAGTTTCTTACTCTTCAATTGACACAGTACATCCTGTCTCTTTTTTTCCTCCTCTCTCTGCTGAGATTAGTTCACACAATCATAACAAAAAAGTAATCAACACACTTAAGAGGGTGAAAGTATGTCAAGAAAGGTAAACAGAAGTACTGAATCAGGAGACAACAGAGGATGAAAACATGGAACCATACTTCAAGTGCTGAAAGCTGTAGGGAAGGAAACATTCCTGAAATTAACCTGCCATGCTGTGGGTGACCCTGAGTTTTACATCTTTGGTGTGTGTCTGCTCCACAGTTAGGGTAGGAAGGAGAAAGTTCGTTAAGAAAGCTTTAAATAAAACCAATAATTAAACTGTGCAGAATTTTCTTCTCATTATGAATTGAATATGCAAACACAAGCTTATCTCCTTCTCTCACACACATGTACCTGCACACCGCACACTTTTTTTTTTTTTTTTTTGCTTCTCTTGTTAAGACAGCATTAAAAGTCTTTTGTGCAGCATGGGGAAGTGGAGAACTTAATTATAGTGCTTCTGAAATGCTTTGAGATCCTGAAGTGAAAGATGTTATTGTACCATGACAAAAAAAAATGGCTTTATTAAATTATTTTTTACCCCTCTTCTCCTCACTGCTTTACCTAGTTTCCTCCTTTGTGTTCGGGACTTCATTTCACCACCTGCCTGAAAAGGAAATGGGCTCCCTGTCATACTAGCCTGGAAAGTAGAGAATATGATCTTCTACAAAAGATTAGCACTACAGATAGCTTTGCAACATATGGTCAGAATAAGAGCCCTATTTGATCTTGAATAATTTAACATTGTATTTAAGTTTTTCAGTATGAACTTCTGTGGCTTCTGGAATGTAAATAATCTGAAACATTTCTACTGAGCTGCTGAGGTATTTTACAGATATGAGATACTGACTTTAATCAAAGCCATTGGCTCTGTGTGATTGGGACTGGTGGCTCCAACCTCAGTCCTAGACTGGGAAGCTATGAGAGAGAAAACTACCTTTGGATCTTAATGTGATCTTTCACCTTTGAGATGGATATTTGAAGGATATGATCAGATATAAGGAAGGCCAGTGATATCATCTAAGATGAAAGCTTAGCTTCTCTCCACAAAACCACTAGTTTTTGGCTTTGTTACATTATTGGCTGTTAAAAGAATTTTTGCCATTGATAAAACTGGTGGTTTGGAGTTCAGGTAAAATTTGCACCTTCAGGGCAAGTTCTAGAAACACTTCTTTAGAAACTAAGGTGAATTATTAAGCTGAATTAAGCTGAGTGATTAAGCTGAGCAGAAGGAAGAGATACTCTCCAGATGGATCTTGATAAACTCAAAAGATGGGCCCTTGTGAAACTAATGAGGTTCAGTGAAGCAAAGTTAAAGGATTTGCACTTGGGTCAAGGTAATCCCAGATGCGTATACAAACTGGGAGAAGTTCTCCTTGAGAGCAGCCCTGCTGAGAAGGACTTAGGAGTTCTGGTTGATGAAAAATGGAACATGAGCCAGCAGTGTGTGCTTGCAGCCTGGAAGGCCAATGGTATCCTGGGTTCCGTCAGAAGAGGGGTGGCCAGCAGGGCAAGGGAGGTGATTGTCCCCCTCTATTCTGCCCTTGTAAGGCCCCAGCTGGAGTACTGCATCCAAGTCTGGGGCCCCCAACACAGGAAAGATGTGGAGCTTTTAGAGAGGATCCGGAAGAGGGCCATGAAAATGATCCATGGGCTGGAACACCTCTCCTGTAAAGACAGGCAGAAGGATCTGGAGTTATTCGGCCTGGAAAGGAGAAGGCTATGGGGAGACTTTATTGTGGCCTTCCAGCAGCAAGAACTTGATGGTTCTTGAGGTCCCTTCCAACCCAAGTCATTCTATGATCCTGTATGATTCTATTATTATTTTTCCTATAAAAGGGGTGTAACTGAACCCAAAACTTATACAATTCCTTCTGTCTTCTACCAGAAGTGGTAGATTATTTTTTCTAAAATAATCAGAACTCTATGTCTAGATATCTCCGCATTAAATACATGTATGGTCTTTGAATATTAGAGTCCTTCCTTTCCTCTTCAAAATGAAAGATATTTCACTAGCAAGTAATGACTTGAGAGATGCAGAGCTTATGTGAAAAGTTTCCATTATTAGTATGGTGACATTGTATGTGCAGGACAACATACCAGGTACAGTGGATATTTACAGAAAAATGCATGAGCCTTGCTAGTCAAAAGAAAACTGTGTGTGGTGTTAAAATACTCCTGTCCTCCTGTATCGTGAACAGTAAGAGGCTTGTAACACATCAAATTGCATTCAATCTCATCATTCAGAAGGGATAGGGAGAGAATAAAATAGTTTCTCTATGGCCTTACATCAGTCTGCCAGTAGTGGAAAATGTGTCTTCATTTATGTAACCATTTGCAGTAAAACTCCAAGCTTGAGCTGTACACAGTCAGCTCCTGCAATGTATCTCTTTTTTACATGGCTCCCTTCTGTCTTGCTAAATCACTAACTTTTTGGCAGTCCCTCAGCACATGAGAAGGTGGCAGTAGCAGCCACTCAGTCTTGCAGTGATTAGAGTTGTTGTTTTCGATTTTCACCTGTAGTCATTCTTACAGGTTTCAGTAGCCTGTAAATATCACACATGTGAAACTTGTGGCTGGTCAGAATATGTATAATAGGTTAGAATGTGTATAAACACAGA
Source organism: Numida meleagris (assembly GCF_002078875.1). Classification (NCBI taxonomy): domain Eukaryota; kingdom Metazoa; phylum Chordata; class Aves; order Galliformes; family Numididae; genus Numida; species Numida meleagris. The sequence continues at coordinate 42,753,899 of NC_034414.1, forward strand.
AATGATCACAGCAAGGCATATCTATCTGTATGAAGAATATGAAGTATGAAGAATCTGTATGAAGGAGCCTAGAAAAGCAGGATAGCTTGTTTTATGTGGATGTATCTGCATACACACAGGGATAACCAACACAATCTTGTGTGCTGAATGTCTAAATTAAAATCAATTTTCAATCACAGAACCTGGTCAAAATAAGAATGAGTTTTCTTGTTCTATTTGTACATGTTTATTTTATTCTCCATTCCCCAAAGAAATGGTGTGCTTAGGTATAATCGTACAGTGACAGAAGTTTTGTTGAGGGAGAACTGCTGTGCTGTACAGTCCTGCAGATCCTACTCCATGCTTTTTCAACAGAGCATCAGGGCATGATATGGCCAGTGACATATCCTTAAGACAGGGAGTAATGTTCATCTGCACAGAAAATGATTGCAAGTGGGGACATGTGTTATGTGATTTGACCTACTGGATAATTTGTGGATGATAGAGATCTCCAGAAAATAACTAAAACCTATGAGTCAGGATTCAAATCAACATACGGACCTTCATAAGAAATTACATTCTGTCATGGGCTGGTTTAAAAGCTCTTTAGACTCATTCAGTAATATTCTATTATACTTTCTGAACTCTTTTCATATATGATATTTTAAAGGAATATGTTTGTTATTTAGTTTTTTATAAATAAATTTATGTAAGCAGATTTACAACCTACTGAAAACAATGCAATCTGGTTTTGTTAATACTAAGAAATTATTTTAGCCCTGCTCTTTCCCAGCATCCCTTTCAGATTTTCCCTTGCAGATGAGAGTAGTGTTGCTAACCTCCAAAAGTAGAACTAGAATAGACCCCTCAGCCTATATCTATTCTTAAGCAAACATAATAGAAGTTCCAAGGAGAAGCCTTGAATCTGGACTGCCTCTGAGCCCCTGTATTGTACTTCATTGTCCTGACAGACATATCTCCTGACTGAAAATGAGTTGCCTGTATAACCTATTTGTACTACTGACATATAATGTAGTGGCTCTTCCAGGATATTACCAGGATATAAGTTGCCTGGAAGAGACGAGTCTAGCACAGCAGGTTTCCTGCAACAGTACAGCAGAAAAGCTAGCATTTGATTTCAGAGCTAATGTTTTTATCCTGAGCATTCTCTGTGAATTACATTATACTCAACTGCACCCCGAAGGTGTAACAATGCAGGATCATTCTCAAGCACTACATTTAAATGACCTAGAAGATGTAATCCAATGTTGTCCAAAATACATGTAACATACATATTGCATTTCTGTATATTTATGTTGAAAATGATGGGTTCTTTTTGTCTGGCTGCCTGTGAATCCTCACACTGTTACTCGCTCATCCTTCAAAGTATACAGAAAAAATAAATATTTACTCATCAACTAATGCAAAGCTGATTGTGATATACAACCATGGATACAATGAGCCATAGTTTAAGAAATGATCCTTATAAATACAGAGTTACTACAGAGTGATTTGAAAAGAGTAGGATTTACTTATTTTTCAAGCGGAGAAGACTTTGATGTCTAGTTTACAAAATAAGCATCCTGTTAGTTGAGAACCTATTCTAATTTACTGTTCTTAAAATCATAAACAACAGTTCAATCTACTGAAAATTAGATACAGATGGTTGCAGAATTGAGTTTGAATTTAGTAAATGTTAGCTGGTGTTTTTCCATTTCATCCACTGATACACTTCTTTTTGCTTCAGTTGCTACTGAACAGTTCTTGATTTTTCTGCTGTGTGCTGTGTCAATGTGAAGAAATCCATAGCAAAACAGTAGCTGACATACAGTGTTGAAGGTTGTTTTGTTTCAATGTACCTTAATCCAAAAGGTAATTCAGAAATCACTGACTTTAAAATTAACAGCTTGTTGTGTGTTTGTTTTGTTTTTATACCAAAGAACTTTGAATGTCAACTGGTGGAGAAGCTATTTTCTCAGATTTAATGACAGTACATTATATTTACATCTATTTGTTTGTGAAGCATTTAAAAGCTGTTCAGAAATAATTTCAACAGCAAAGGTCTTGAGAAGGTAAGAACAGGAGTGGTCCCTGATCTGGGAGGTGGCAATCCTGCCCACAGCAGAGGGGTTGGAACTAGATGATCTTTTGGGTCCATTCCCACCATTCTGTGATTCAGGCGGATTTTACTCTATTCACAACAACATTTGGGGCTCAGGCATGCAGCCAGCTTTTTACCCAGCAAGCAGTACATTTGTATATTTCATGAGTAGCCACTTTCTCCAAGAGAAGGCTGTAGGAAAAAGTATTGAATGCCTTGCTCTAGTCCAAGCTGACAACATCCACAGCTTTTCCCTCATCCACTAAGCAGGTAATCATGCTTGCTTGCTCTTTCTCTACTCCATACCCTAATACCAATTACTCTATCCCAAACATCAATTGTGGAAGGTTCAGCTGGATGAAATTTATTTCAGATTAAGGAAAATAATACTCTCTAAAAATAGTAAATAGCAAACTGTAAAGCTGCTAGCCAGTCTCAGTAGCATTTCATATGTGTCCTAGCATGACATGCGGAGTTTTTAATAATGCTGCTAGCCAACCTTACTGGTTGTTAGGAGAATAAAATATTCTTTTTTTCCAGGTTATGGATGCAGTTACAAGGATCATCCTAATGCCACAGAGAATCCACAATAGGCTGTAAGGCTATGAAGTCTAATGAGAGCAATACAGAATTATATTTTTTCAGTGCATATCAAGAACAACCTCTGAGCCCGGAGTCACTACCCTGTAGTGGTAGTGGCCTTTCCTTTCCATGAAGTCAACACTCGCAAATGTTTCAGTCAAAAGTACATGACAGTGTTTTCTTCTGAAGAACGGGTGTTGTGATCTGATTTAACAAGTCACATAGCATTTACATCTCACAGATTCTGTTCAGGAGTATCTAAATAAAGTTTCCAGCAGCCTTGAGTAAATACAATTTTAGTTTTGATGGGCTTTGTCAGAACAGGGAGCCTGGACACAGTTAAAACATATAGTACCCAGCAGTTTAATCATGCCAATCTCTGCACTGGTTATGCAGTCTCTACATCAGGGACTAGAATTTTTTTCCTGCAATATTAATTTTGTTTATGATTGAAGCCTGTTTCTCCAGAGAACCTTCCTCAACTTTAAGCTTTAAATAACTCTACAGTGTTTAAATTTCTGCCCTCTTCTCAACTCTCAGGTTGGGAAGAAAATCCAGTAGATTTGAGGGCAGCTTTCACAGCAACAACATAATATTAAAAAATATATGAAAAGATCAATAATGAGAACAGAATGTTTGTATATTCTTTGTTACTGTAAGCATGCAATTAAATGAGGTCTTTGAAAGAGCCAGAGGTTCACCAGACATTTGTGAGACTTCGGACACTATGATTTTCTGCTTCTGCTTCACTCTAGCGTGGCATCATCTGAAATGCAGTCTGATGTGCATAGCAGCTTAAGTCTTAGCAGTTCAGTTATCCACAGTGCAGGATTTAGCAGTCCCGGGTGATAGATAAAAGTGGGAAGAGTTTTGTAAGTAGTTAGCTCATAGTTCTCACTGTTGTAGGCCAGTGTTTTACAGTCAAGTGTACATATACAAAATCAGGTTCCATTTATTTAATTTATTGGAATTTGGTTAGTAAGAATATATTTTATATTCAAGTAGGTAAAATAATTACTTTGTTTGGCCCTGTCATAGCAAAGCTAACATTAAACTTGAACACAGGATCGTTACTACTCTTTGTTAAAAATTCTTGTGTCCAAGAGACAATACCTTCCATATATCCCTGAATACCACGCTAAAAAAGCGTGGTTTCTTGGTCTTGTGCTGACAGCTGTGTATGACAAAAAGCAATGGGACAACTCAAAGTTTTGCAAGGAGCCTACATAAACAAATTGGCTGTACAGGAGCTTACATCTCAACGCAGTTTACAGGCTCACATTTAGTTATTTGAAAATGCAATAATTGAGCTGATTAGCCAAGAAAATCTGCCCCAAGGTAAACAAATTATGTGTAAATAGTTCTATGAATATTCTTAATTTTTTTATTCTTACAGTGATGGTATTTCTAAGTAAAACCATCTTTTATCATAATGATTTATAAGATTATTTGAGTTTTTTCTCCCGTAACTATTCTTTATTCGGCAGTAAGATAAATGTACACTATTGTGTAACCATGGTCAGTTGCATTCATATATTGAATAGTTAAAGACAATGACAAGTAATGTAAGCACAAAATTTAGAAACAAGTCTGAAGCCCTTTTAGAAATTTTCACATAGATCAGTCTCTCTCTGGGGAAAAAAAAAAAAAAAACCTATCCATAAATGGATGAAGTAATTCCAGTGGCATTTCACGACACTCAATTGTAAGAAAGCCTTGCTTGTTATTTAGCAAAAACTTTCTTTTATTTCCAGTGACATGGAATGAAGCTACCAACACTATATTCCTTTGGGCTTTCATTAGGGTATCTAAGAGGAACTGAAATACTGAAAGTGTATGACCAAAAATTAAAGAGAAAATTAGAAATTATCAGAGAGCATCTTCATCTCAATTTCCTTCTACATTCAGTGCAGCTGAAAGCCAGCAGTGACTGTGTTGTGAGGTGCTCTTCTTCCTCAAAAGTGAATTGGAACATAAATTAAATGATTAGCATTATTTGGAAATCAAAGCAGTTCAACTCTGGTTTCTACCCATTTGATCTTTGTCATAAAAACCCCAGTACAACCAGTGCTATAACTTAGGCAATAAAAGCTACAAATGTGACAAGGAAGAATCTGTGGAAATATATTTTAAAATTGATCTGGAGAAATCAAGCTTTGTGAATGTAACTTATATTTGGAAGAAACTCCTAAAAATAGTGACAAAGTCAAATTTAAACATTTGAATGATAAAACATGCAATCAGTGTAGCTGTAAGTGTCTGTATTAGGTGGATGAAAAAGGATGCAAAATAAATGGATCTAAAGGCTAGCATGAATCTCTTCTGTAAATAAATAAATAAAAGAATCAGTGGCAACTTTTCTTTATGAAGGCAATGGTAAGTCTGGAATACTTATCCTAGCCTCAATGTGTGCAGTATTTTGTCTGTGTGTAGGCATGCAAATTAGGCAGCAGCACTGCCTATAAAAGCTTGATAATTAATTTCTCTCAAAAATATTTTTTACTTATGATTTTCTTCTCCAGGTTTTTGTAGTACCCCAGTGATGCTTACTGTATATGTTGCAGGAACATTGTGCCATTTGTTTGTATTCACATTGCACCAAGGAGTATTGACCAAACTAAGAAATCCAAAGAACCATATGTGTAATGTTGAGGATGATTTAAGTGGTAATTAAATGACCATCTTCAGGACAGTACAATTGCTGAGTAGTTATCTGTTGACAATAATGGGATCCAAGATACCTATAGCAAGTGTAAAAACTTGCATTCAGACATACTAGCTTTTGTGCTTTAGTCTTATCCTGAAGTCTGTCACAGAAGACTAAACCAAGCAGATGAGACTAACCAGATCAGTTTGTGGAAGTATCAAACAGAATAACCTTTTTATTGACATGGCAAGAGAAAGAGGAGTTTCTGACAAACTCCTCCTGACAAGTCAATCCTTTGTTTTATCAGATCCCTATAGTTTATTAAAGTCAATGAATGAGAGGCCTTTAGTCAACTCCTATGAGTTGATGGGGTAATTGACTTTACAGAGAGATTTCAACATCAGGACATGGAAGTGTCTTGAATGGATATCTTGCACAGAGGAGCCTAAAATAACATTTTTAAATTGAGGATATGTTTAAGGGATTTTAGTCATTTTTTCTTTTTTCTGTCTTTTTAAGTGTAATACCATTCTTTGTAATCATTCATTTTAATAATTGGACTTAATAAGAGAGGCAACAAGCCTTCTTTAAACTTTTCAGCAAGATTGCATATAGCATGAATTTAATTTATTACAGCTATCACTGTGCATAAGCAGACTGTGAGCCAAAGTACATCCCAGATATCCATCCATCAAAGGAATTAGTTATACCTGACATAACCTTTTCCACAGCTTTTTAGCAGGGGAAAAGTCTGGGATAGGATTAAGGGATGGAAGGAATCTGGAACTAATTTGTTGCAGACCAAATACAAAATCTGACACTTCTATCTAACATCTAAGCAAATGCCACCTGAGAGAGACTGTACAGAAGACATCCAGTAGAAATTTGGACCTGCAAATCTAATTGACTTAGGAAGCTCCTCTGACTGGAACTTCAGAATGTGCAAATTTTGCTGTAGTTAAATGTTATCAGTAACGTTATTTCTTTAATCAACAGCACTGTTAGCACATAGGGACTAACATGATCTCAGATTCATCAGGAGACAGACTAAACAGGAAATATTTGGAGGACTTTAGAAATTGGGAGAAAATGTATATAAATCTTATGTAGATTTTGTCTTAACTGATATCTTCTGAAAATGCTAATGTAAACATGCAGGATCTTTTGTTGCTTATGAGCAATAAGAACATCTTGGGAGGGATTGAAGCCTTCAGTTAGGAATAGAGTCTGTACCTCATTACTATTCAAAGTGCAAATCTCCTCACCTCTCTTAGTCACACAGAATGGCATTTTGGCTGCTTCATTTTAGCTGAGCTTTTGTTGACTCTTGGCAGAGGAAGCATAAAGAAAACAAAGATGCTCTCTCAGCTTTCAAAGAACTCTAACTTCTCCTGAGGCACAAGCCTGTGAGCAAACCTTACCATAAACTGAGTTCAATGGATGTGTTTAAAGCCCCCCTCTATTTCACAAAACTTATTAATCTGCTGCTTCTGAAGGATCTAATTGAGGATGTTAGCAAGCAACTGGCTCTGCTCAAATTCACCTCACTTTTGAGTTACAATACAGTCTGCTTTTCCTGTGTTTCAGACCCCACAGATATCTGTCAGTGCTCAATATAATGCCTCTGGCTGTTCCCCTTGCCCTTCTAGAGCTCTGCCAACACAGAAAGTCTGCAGTTCCAACTCCAGTAATTTCCTCTCCTTCCAGAACCTCCATCTGAATTTGCAGCCATAACATCTGTGAAAAACTCATAAGGTCCTTTTCTCAAATAAATAAATAAATGAATAAATAAAAACTACCAAAAAAATGAACACCAAAAAAAATCAGACCCCTTATCTTAGGCTGTACTCATGCTTCTCATTCTGATGTTTAAAATATAACTTCTTTAGTTACCTCTGCAGACAGGTTTTCTTCATGCAGGACCTTTAAGAAACTCTTTGTCATATAGACACCTGTTATTCAAGAGAGAAAAATATAAGAAGGAAAGAGCAGTGCAATAAAAATAAATGGGATAACTACTTATATATTTGTTTATCATAAATAAAATAGAATCAGATTTTAAGAGCGTTGGCTATCAGTGAAGACCAATCACAAAATATATGGCTTCCTAAGGTGTTAAGTGTTAGTCACAAATAGTCCCTCCTGAATTTAAAATCGTGCTCTACTAGTCAGGTAAATTAGAATATGCCTGCTCTAAATTAGAGAAACATAAAACACTTGGCATTGTTTCAGTGAGAAGAGATCTTTTCTGCTCTTGAGACATCACTTCAGTCAGATTATCCAGACCTATATGTGAAGACAAATTTGTCCTCTGTCTGGGCCTGTGTCAAGTGGGACTATGGGACTCACGTTGTAACTAGACCTGAAAATGTCTGTTAATGCAAAAACTTAATCTGAGTATGATCTGAATATTCCTCTCTTAGTCTCAGCCGGTGCCAAGTTCTCTTCCTCCAGGGAGGAAGCCAGAGGAAAACATGCCACTATTCAGTACTTCTGACCTGAAGTTTTTCAACCTGTCTCATTGAATTTAAGTATGACAAGTATATGCATCTTGCTACAGAGATACCGATACTCCATAGCATATACTGCACATCTTTCTTGCTTGTATCATTGCTACCAATCATTCAAACATGCAAGATATGCACAAATTCCTGCAAGTAGAAGAGGATTGCAGTATAGAATTATAGTTGTTGTAAATTTCACAAATGAGACTAGTTAGAGCTGACTTCTCTGTCTTGAATATAGTAGAAAACTTCATTCCCTTTAAGCTTTCTAAGACATTCATAGACCAAGTTAATTTTTGTATTTTCTGATTAACAGTTCCTGTTGAAGAATGTTTCTTGCTGCAGGAACCGGCGTTGGAATATCTCAGCACTGTTCCAGGACCATCTGTGGATTTGCTGAAGTTATTTTGAGGAGAAATGAAATTTCATATGAATTTTTAAAATTTTAGGCTTTAACCCAAGTTTACAGGAAAAAAAAGAAAAGAAAAAAAACAGTTGAATCAAAATGTTTCCAGAAAATGAAATAGGCCCTTTAGTTTCTGAATCTCTGTGTTAATGTGGCAACCACGTAGTATTGGAAAAAGTTAGCAGGATAAGAAAGGGGTACTTCTTTCTTGATATCTTCATTTGATGTCAGAACAAAATTTCCTTTTTACTAATAGTCTTTGAATTCAAAAACTCTATTAATCAAAACATTTGTTATTTTATATTCATTATGAGAAGTGAGGTTTAAAAATGAAGCAATAATTTGGCCTGCTGAGTAAATGAGCATAAAATCAGTCAAGACTGGAAAATATTTGCAAGAGCTCAAAAGATCTTTTGCTATTCCATATGTTTCTAACTTAATTTTGTTATCTTAATACTGCTAATAGCTCCTAATCTTGTGTTTGATGCATGCGACAATGAGGTCAATAAAACTGACTATTTTAAGATTAGAGACCTTGATATATTTTTAAATAGTATGAAATATGAACAGTTGATCTAGTGATTCACTCAGTAGTATTTAAACATAGTTACCTGCTAGTATACTTGAAGCCTGAAGTTGTAAATGTACTTATCTCCTGAGTTTTCTTTATAACTTTCTAAATAAGTACTTCTCTGTTGAGTCTTAGAAAATATTGAAATCCTCTGAGATAATGCATCCTAGGAAAATGAGATTTCAGGTAGAAGCAGAGGGACTAATGTTAGTCTGCTTCTATGTGTTCATGGGTTATTAGAGTATAATCTGTCTCTTCTCAGTAAAATCATGCATTTCCCTTAAAGGCTATCAATATTTTACATTTGTTTCTGAGAGTTAAATGCATCTGTATGGTTTGCCATGCATATCTTCCTTTTTATTTTCTTCTCATTTGTCATCCATAAAAAACGTCTCACAACTATGCTTGCATGCACAATTGCATGTTTCTGAAAAAAGATGAATATAATATAATTATCCCATATAAAAGACAATGATAGTGGTAGAGTCAGCATACACTATAAATGAAGACATACAAGTTTGTGTTAGAAGCCAGAAAAATGTTTGGGGACCATTAGACATTTCAGCAAAAGGCACCTTAAGAGTTAGTTATAACTTAAATTTCTTAGAAGTAATATTTCTTAAGAGAAGCAGTATACTCTGAATATACTTTGTAGTGGAAAATGAAATAGTATATGAAATCTTGTAGTTGACTGTGCTGTTACCCCCAAAGTCACTTATCAGTGTTCCTTACATCCTAGATTAAGAAGGAATATATACGTTACAAAAATAAGACACAGCTTATTTTTTTCTAACCTTCAGATTTCTCACTTCTGAGTGTGCACAAGTCACACTATATTCTTCATGTTTCATGTGAATAACTAATATCACTTTCATTTTAAAAGTTGCACTAAACATCTTCTAGCACGCTTGTGTGGTGCAGAAAATCCACTGAATGCTGGTGTGATTGTACTCTAGGTGCCTATGTCTCAGATGACATCAATATGATTTTTAGGTCTGCAAATTCTAAAGAAAGACACTTAAGTCCTAATGCAGAGTCCTTAACCAGTTATCCTCTGATTAGTATCTAACAGATCACTGTACAGTCTTAGCAATTTGAAAATTTGGACACTTCTAAGATTGTATTTACTCCCAAATTGTATAATCTTGTATAAACCAGTGACACAGTACCTGTCACTTTAAAGACTGCATGTAGTTAATGAGTCTATAATGATAAAGACATCATAAATCATATTGATGCTTCATGCATTGAAGTAATGTTATGAAAACTTTCAAATTTCTGCATTCTGCAGTGGAAGCCAGGATAACTAATGAAGTGTAGTTTGGGGGTCAGGCCTTCCTAATCAATAACATTAGCTGGATTCAGTTTTTCATCCTGCTCACTCACCCAGCCCTTATGCAAATTGATTTGATAGAGAAAATTGTGGTGATTAAACAAAATTCTTTCTGCATGTGAAATAGGTAATGAATGGGCACCCTGGTGACAGTTGAAACCAATGCTTTAAGTATCTATTGAATAAAGTTTGAGAGACAAATTAATAAGCATTCTTAATGGCTAGTTGAGAAATCATCCTCCACATAATTAATTTCAGACAGTTTAAACTGATGATCAGACGAATGAAAATAAGAATGAACTATGTTGTAAATGTTTGAGTGTCTAAGAGCATGTGAAGAGTTTATGGTCCTGCCTAGTGCAAAAAAATTATGGATTTCCAGTTGATGATTTTAGGGATAGCAAAACTCTTTGATCAATGTGTTTTTTAAGCTATTGTTCCTGAACCATACAAATCTTATGTGGAAAGCTGAAAGAAAATAGTAAATCCTCAAAAAGGTACAGAGGATTTATGACTGGTTGATTTTGTTGTTATTCCTTTAGAAAAAGAAAGATCTTTTTCACTTAGCTTTCTTCTTCCTCCTTTTTTTTTTTTTTTTTTTCTTTTGGAAGAATTTTTTTCTATTTCATTATAACAATAATTATGAAAGAGAGTTGTTCTAAGATACTCCCATTTTATGCCTTCCATTCAGCAGACATGAAAATGTTGTGTTTCATCTCTAGTAATATTCAACTTGAATATTCTATCAAGTGGAACTGGGTGCAAGTATGTTGTAGACAGAGGAAGGGAGGAAGTGTTCAGTGGTTTCCTGGTCATACAAGATAAACTGTGGATTCTACCACACATCTAATTTTGAGCCTTTCTAATCCTCTTTCCGCTATAAAACTGTTCAGAGAAATAGACGTCCTCCAGACAGTTAGAAACGTGTGTTTCCCTAATTCAAGTTTACTGTGTACACAGATGGGCAGCATGTGAAAGAGTGAATACATCAGTTACTTTTGCGCTACTGCACTTCTGTATACTTTAGCTTCTAAATAGTTTATTCTGATATCTTGAAGAAAATTCCAGAGCACAGTGACCCTTGTTTTAAAATTTTTACCATCTAAGAAATTCACTCTGGATTTTATCACACCTTCAGTAGCCGTGGAAATAAGGAAAGCTAAATCAAAAAGAAAAAGAAAATTATACCAAGTGAAGTGTAAGGTACTTTTGAACACTGTTTGTAAAGAACAGTGGCAGAATTTAGAAGATGAAGGAAGCCTGACAGAAAATGACTGGCATGAAAGATTTGCAGGGAAAATCAAGTGTGGTTGTGAAAGTTGAAAGAAAAGAGGTTTAGCAGGGAGACTTAGCAGAATTAGAAGAAGGAGGAGCATATGTCAGATAATATATTAAAGATGACACATAATTATGTAAATAAGATAATGCATGCTTTATACAATGCCAGTTAGGATACTGCGTTGTTTGTATCAGCACATTCACAAAGTCACTAACATTGACAGCATATTGGAATTTTTGACAGCACTAGAATGCTTCCAGGTCTAGTGGAGCTTAAGTTTTTATTGCAAACATTCTGAACAGCTCTGATTACAGATAATTGAAGCTGTTTTCTGATTACAGATAATCAAAGTAATCATGTTAAATGACAATTCTCAGAACTAGCATTGCCTGGCCTGGTTTGCTATGCTGCTTTTCTGTAAGTAGAGAATGACATTTATTTTTCTATAACAAAACCTTCCATTTTAAAGTATTACTGGCTTGGCCACTTATGAATAAAAATAGTCTCAGAAGAAATGATTGCAAGACTGTATATACAACACTGAAAACCACAATTAATGACTTTCATTCATACAGCATAAAATTTCCTCTGATACACAATTTTGATTGTGCTCAGTATAATAGGACCTGATTTTGAGTTCTGGGCAATATCAAAACATGGGCAATATCAAAACATGAACAAAGAGTAAAAATATTAATAAGACTTCTATCCCAATTTTCTTTCTGGCTACCCACAACAAGAAAGTCTCATAGGCTATTTCTTAAGACAGACCTCTTCAACAGGCACTGTTGAATGTCACTGTCAAAAATATTTATTTTCAGTATTTGCTGTCCTACTTTTGAATTTTGAAAGTGAAGAGCATTTCTGTACTATATAAAGATATTAAGGATAAGTAGATAGACATCTGTAAGTTACATAAACTACATAGGTATCTCTGTGAATTTAGGGCAGCTCTGAATGAAGTTGCTGCCAAGAATAGACTCATTGGCTTCAGCAACCATCAAGCTGTGTTCTGCTTGATGCTAACTCATATACTTGCAGATTTCTATGCCTAAGTCTTTGCAGAACATATGAAGTTCTTAGTTTCATTCCTAAAGAATTTTTAAACCCCAGGTATGTAGAAAAGAGAATGAAAGTGCTAATGCTATGATTCTAAAGGAACAAAATAATTTCAGCAAATCAGATTTTATGGAAACATGCACTACTCATGTTTCCAATTACAAAATTAGGAGACCTAATTACTCTGAGACATGAGGTAAGCAACTGTTTTCTTGAGAAGAAACTAGTATAATTTGTAATACTAGAATTACCTCTTGATGTGGTAAAAAAGATGTTGATTTTTAAAAATATTTCTCTAAATAATTGTGACCTCTCTCTGCTTTGTTCTAGCAAATATATATATATATTTGAAACTAGTCTCTTTATTAATTTGTTTGAATAGGGGAATCACAAATCTCTCATGAAGAACATTCCTGCGTTTAGAAATTATTTAATGGAACTTTTCAGCATGCTTACCACTTACAGCACACTATTTCTTAGAAGACTGCCATGTACTGTAGGGTTGTCTATATGCACACATATTCAGCTTCATGTAAATACTGATTTTAAGATGGCAAGTCTCTTAGTGCATATGCTTCCCATATTATGCACAAAATGTTAAAGTGCAATGCAACGCACACGTAGTCAATACTTTTAGCTGAATTAAAGTCCTAAAAACCTAATAAAAATATATCAATCAGCTATTACTAATCCAGTTGCAATAACAGAGTATTTATAGTCCAAATTAATGCTGAAGAACTTCCTTAATAACAATATTTTTTAAACAGTTATGAAAGAAAAGTTACCAGTATCTATCCTTTCTAAAATCCCTCTGTATTCTTAGGCTGACAATACTGGTATTAGTGATGCACAGAGCTGGTGGGGTGTCAGCATCCCAACTTGACTTCAAGGGCTATAGTTTATTATGTAAAGACTACATATATTTGTAAAAGCTGAAAAGCTGAACTCAGCTCAGGCCAAGGCAAGTTCAGACAAACCCAATGACCTTAGAATCTCAGATGATTCCAAAGCCTGTGGTTGTTATTATTAATGATAAAACACATGATGAACTAAAATAGTGCACAGCAGACATATCTCTTCCATACCACTATGTTCAATAAGATTTTTGGCACAGTGACATTAATAAAATTTACAACAAATGACTGCTCTGGTGAGTAACAAATATATTTGCAAATGGGTAATAGGCTGGATCTCCTTTGAAAATGTACATAACACAGGATAATTGAAGGTCTGCAACTGCTTGAGTTGTGTCTCAAAAAGTAACTGAAACTGGGGAGTGAATGCTCTTTTAAAATGGAAAAGATGCAGGCATCTAAATACATGGCTTCCTGCTATGCTTATTCTCTCTAATAGGGATTCCAGCAGTATGTACCTGCTAGACACAGTTAATGCTTATTAAATTATGATAATGGCTGATGGAAAAATCAGTTAATTAAGTATGTTTTCCTATTTGGCATAAGTACAGATGGAATAAGTGTTGTTTTGTGCACCTTTGTATCTTGTTGCTTTCAGTGAGTAGATTTATATCTTACCATCTAGAAAAAAAAGTCTATTTTATGCCTCCTTGCATAAGTAGTAAAACAAGAAGTAGCTGTAAAAGCAAATCTTTATTTAATGTAGTGCATCTTGCAGTTTAGAGATTTTATCTGTGACATAATCCATTTTGTTAGAAAAGAGTATAGCAGATATTCTGTACTAGGCACTATTTCTTGATTGTGGTGACCTCACACCCTTTGCAAGACTTTTAGATGAAGACTGGAGATGCATTAGCTCGAACCCCAAGAGAGATGAAGGGTGCTGGTATTGCATCTGCATGGAGGAGATGGTTCTGTTTGTTATATCAGTGTTTTCAATTATTTTCAATACTGGAAGTTCAAAAAACACAGCAGATATTTTCCAAGATCAGTTCAAATCAATTCAGAACTCGCTAAAATGGGCAATTAGCATTTCTTTTTACATTTTACATAAGAAATCTATCATGTTATATTCAGCCACTTACATATATTTTGTTCAGCAGTTCTTTTTTTCTCTCACATTCTTTCCAAAGTGTTTATCTTTTTATTTCTAACCCTAAATTTTATAGTCTTATGTTCTTTTCAGTAGAATAGAAAACTCAGCCAATAAACATCTGCTTGAAATATCTTTAAGTTTACTCATTTCTAATCTGAGATAATAAAAAGATGGCTTTGTTATGTAAAAAAATAATCCATGATGCATACAAGTGTCTCATGTTGTGAAGTTTCCCCCAAGATATCATAGGATATGGAAGCACTATTTGCACTGTTCTTGGTGCTTTTTTGAGAATTTTCTTTTGAGTCATCATTCAATGAGATCTGGGCAGGATGGAGATTTGGGCAGGTAGGAACATTATGAGGTTCAACGAGCAAGTTTGGAGTCCTGTACTGGGAGAGGAATAACCACGTGGACTGGTTAGGGGCTGACCTGCTGGAAATGAGCTCTGTGGAGCTGCATGTCCTGATAGACAACCGGTTAGCCATGAGGCAGCCATGTGTATTTGTGGCCAAGAAGTCCAATGGTATCCTGGGGTGCATTAAAAAGAGTGAAGCCAGCAGGATGAGGGAGGTGATCCTCCCCCATCTACTTTACCCTAGTGAGGCCACATCAGTAATACTTTGTTCAGTTCTGGGCTCTCCAGTTCAAAAAATTCAAGGAAATTCTAGAGAGAGTCCAGCTGAGAGCCACAAATTTGGTGAGTGGCCTGAAGCATCCCCCTGAAGCTCAGCTGAAATTAGCAGGCAATGAAAGTGTGCATAGGGAAAGAAATCAGGAAGCAGCAGAGGGAACTTGATGCTCCTGTTAAAATCACTCCAGTGTTTGGAAGATCAGACTAACCCATAGAAAGTGTTTGTCTTTCCTAGATGCGTGGCCAGAAATCTCATTTAGGTAAAAGTTAAAGTTAAGTGCTTGAATTGGACAAAAGATGTTTCCCTTAGATTGGCTTTTTAATTCACAGAATAAAAAGCATTTCTTTAATTCAGTTTGGGTGGGTGGGAAATGGGAAACAAAAAATAAACAAACACAACAGCAACAACAAGGAAGAGTAACATGCAAAAAAGACTAGCCAAAATCTACAAACATTTTGTGAGCGTTTAGGTGTTGTGAATACATTCATAGTCAGTCCGATGAGGCCTCTAAATATTCCGGATGCTTTGAAGAAAAACTATATTGATGTCAGAACTATACTGAACTATGAAGCTTTATGTTTTAATTGGATTAAGAGAAATTTTCATCAGGTTTCCTAGCTGTGCTGAGGTTCCACTTCAGTGACATAACCTCTATCTGCTTTAAAGGACTTTAGCAGAGCTACAAGATGTGGATAGTCTGAATTTGATTTATATCAAATATAATTTTATAGTCTGATAGACTGAAGTTCTGAAATTAGCCAGAAAAAAGATCAAGACTGGATTTTTCCCTGTGATGGTGCGATGTACTGCCATTGCAAGCAGAGAGGAAAAATTGCTGCCCAAGATAATGAGAATAGTATCTAGATCTTGCATCAGGGACAGTCTTTCTGCTACTGGTTGTGCTACACAGAACCAGGAGGTGAAATCACATGAATGGGATATGGAACCAAGCATCCCTCTCACACAAGCAGTGTTCTATGAATGTGTCCCTTTTCTGACCACATTCCCTGTCCATTCTCATCCAACCTTTCTGAAAAGAAAGAGGAAGGCTTAAGAATGCCACGGAAGAAATATGGGGCATGTGGATGTTGACAATCTGGTGTGATTAGGGTCTGTATTTGTGAGCATGAAGTTGCAAGCACAGAGATCGTGAGATTTTAAACCTGAATTCTTTACCTCATCTGTCAAGCTGAGGAATTCATCCTGTGATAGCTGAGAGAAGCTACCTCAAAGAAGATTGCTCACATGTGAGATTATATATATGAGCATATTATGGTTATAATCTTTTGCTGTACTTGCATACAGTGTATGTCCACTAGCAGAGATTTCTACTCGACTTAAATATTCAGTCATCTCGATGCCCTACAACAATAACTCATGTTGCAACAATAAGAGTCTGTAATCATATTTCCTGATCTTATTTCTCCCTAGGAAGCATAAGCTCTATTTCAGATTTCCTGTTATCAACAATGCCTCTGAAAAATGTCAGAATGAAGGGATGGCAGCTGACTTTGAACCGTGCTCTTCATTTCACTACTAGTCTTACGACTGGCAAAAATCTACACTTCTCTCTCTTTTTCCATGATGAATACTTTCACTCTGCTTTTGGAATATCTCTAACGGAACTGAATATTAGCACTGGAAAAAACTTATTAAATATTTTTGCCTTGATAGGAAGTTGTAAAGGGAATAAAAATTGCATTCTTAATTTCAATCATTTCAATAAAACTACCAGAAAAACAAGTCATTAGTCATTTCTTAGTGAATTGGTGTAGCCAACAGATTTTACATGTTTCTCCTTTCCTCCTTTTCTCCAGTGCCATGCTTTTAATATCTGTATTAGATTATGGTTTTTCAGGAGGCAAGGCCTACATCATACAATATCTGGAACAGTACATAATAAGAGAATTTCTGAGTTATGTTTAATTAACATAGATAATTATTAAGAGTAGCCAGTAGGCTCCATAATAGCATTGTTCACTTAGAAAACGTGTGTGCTGCCATTCATCCTCGTCAGGTGTTAGAGGAGGAAGAATGAACAGTCTTTGCAAATGCAGCCAGTAATGTAGATGAATAACGGATGCAGCTAGTGGCCTGAATGCATTTAGAGAATCCCAGCTGCTCCACTCAGTGTTTAATAGGCTGGAAGGTGCAATTTATTGTTACATAAATATTTGATATATTCCTGCAGCCCTGACACATAGGTGTAAACAACAATCAGCATAAAGAGGAACATAAATGTTTATTATAGGCTTCACTTTAGCAACAGATGTTCAGTGAAAAGACTGAAAGTTAAGGTAAAAAAGATGACTCTGGGAAACTTATCAATCACAAAAAATGCTATGAAAGCAGCTTCATATATACAGGGATTTTATCTTTAGGAGATTTTTTCAAGCTATGGCAAGATAGAGCCAGTTAGTAGTACACTTACATAAAAACAAATGTCTTGTGTTAGGTAGAGAAAGCTGAAGTCTGGGATGATAGAATTTTAATTCTCCCTGCATTGTAGTTAAACTTCTTCCTGAAATCTCCCCAAACTCTCCTGTATTATGCAGCTTCACAAGAATCTGTGCTTATGCTTAGCAGTCTAAGAAGTAATAATGATATTTCCACAAATCATTAATTTAGCACAGTGACAAATTTGTCTTGAGAGATGTATGTTCAAGTAATGGTGTGTTGTTCCCATTCAGCAATTCCCAATCCTGTTCAAGTGGGGAGAGAATGAACTACAGCTTTGATGCATACCCTTTTCTTTGATATCTGCATACTTCAGATGGCCTTTATTAATTCTGTTAGAAGCAGAGATAGGAAAGAGTAACCTATGCTAACTAAAGTGTTTTATCAGCCTCTCGTATTTATTAAGAATGGAAGTCTCATTTAAAAAGGAACTAATTTATTAAGATGTGTAAGATGTTGATATCATTAAAAATAAATATCTACACTATAAAGCAAATTATCAAAGTGCTAGCTTATGTTAACCTCCTCTTCCTCAATTTAACTTGATCTCTAAGAGCTGAGCACTTTTCCTGTTAAGTTTTATCAATCTCTTGTCTGAATGCCACTCAGTCTTTTTACACAAACTGCTCAATCAATCAGTAATTCTTCTTTCCACATGAAGAGCTACAACAGGGTTGTAAGGTGCAGAGGTGATGAATGAGAGTGTAAAAAATCGAGTGGTTTTTACGTTGAGCTGTGTGCAATTAGTATTCATTTTACTATTTTTGTTGTCACTAGCATTAGTATTATTTAATCAGTAGAAATCTAAAATCATTTCAATCAGGATTTTTCTGGACTTGTTTTTTTTTTTCCCATATACGAGGCATTTTAAAAATATCTGTGTGTAAAAACAGAAAAAGGAAGAAACCTACAAACTTTAAAATTTCCATGACTAACTTCCTAAAATTTGTTTAGCAAAGATATTGCTATGAACAGTATGGATTACAGTGGGATCGTGAAAAATGTTGATTTCTCTTGATGGTAAGCTCTGCATTTGTTGAAAGCAAACAAACAAAGAAAAAACTACATTGCTTTATTTCATTTCTTTTCCTTTCTTCCTTAGCACTTTTAGTCCAAATTCATTTTTTTCCCCACATTAGGTGTTGACATCCTGCTTGTCCAATATGTAGCCTTAGCATGGAACAATCATGCCTACTAGGGAAAGTTCCTATTTACTAATTCTAGAGAGAATAGACATATGTGAATGCTTCTACAAGCATGTAATTGAATTCCTCCATGCAGAAAAAATGGCACCCACTGACAGTCATCGAAGTTTGCTGAATGTTTATGGAGACCAAACAGGATGTGAGCATTGTGAGGTGGTGGGTGGTGCTTTTCAGCAGCAACACCATCCTAGCAGCTGTGAAACAGTGGGTCACTTTCACTGATGCAGATTTTTATGAGCTTGGCATGCAGACTCTTGTTCATCGCTGGTGAAAACACAGAGAAAATGGTGGTGACTAAGTTGAAAAGTAGAATTTTGTAGCTGAGAAATTGCTCTATCTAATAGTGTTATTGTGATCTTTGTATCTGCTGTAGTTTCCATGTAAATAAATTGGAGGCATTACTTTCTGAGAAACCTACATAAACACCTTTCCTTAATGTGTATTTGCATGTCAGATGACAATTTGTCAGACTACCTTTCTGCTGCCATCTGTCATACAGTAATAAAATGTAATGGAATATTGGCAAGAAAATTCAACTTCTACTGCCATACCACCAACATCCTGCTCTGACATCATGGACCAATATGGTAAAATAGGAGGCAGTACTTTTGGAGCAACCCTCATGCAAGCTAATTTGGAACTCTTACTGTTCAAATTGTTTGTAGCTGTGTGAAGGATCTATACTGTTCTGCAGTTCTTATTTGTTATGTACTTAGAGTCTTAAAAATACACAACTTGTTAAAAATGCTCTGAAAATCTTCATGTAAAGATGTTACATAATAATAACTTCTCATGAACCGTATCTGTATTTCAAATTGCCATGGATTAAGAATATTGTTATCAGAATAATTTGAAATATGCAGAGTTCCTCTCCTTGAATAATTACTGATTAATTCATTTTCATATTGCCCATTCATCTCATTTTGACAGTGAAATCTGACAGAGGCACTCAGCAGAGCACTCCTCACTTTACAGTGAAATTAAGTATCCACTCAACAGTAAATTGCTTGGCTGTTATTTGACTGTGTTCACTCTTAATGCTTTTAAAATCCATTAACTTTAATGCATCCTATCTCAGATTGACAATGTTGTTGTATAGAATAAGCAGTTACTATTAAGTCAACTGGAAAACAAAACAAAAAATAAATTTGGCTGTGAAATTCTGAGAGTTTATAGGCATTGATTAGGAAATGCCTGCAACAAACACTATGAAGTAAGTGCAAAACCACATCAAAATATGGGAACATCAATACATTTTCTGGGCTCAAATAATCAAGATTCATATCGAGTTGCTCTGAGTTCCTTAGTGTAACTTTATTTTTTTCACAGAGACTTGAAGGAAGAGACTGATGTCTGGTGTAATTGATTAGGTATTAACATTAGCTCCAGGTGACATGAGGGGTAATGATCATGTGTATGATTTATTATAGCTATATGTACTGCATAATGCTGCTACACCAACTAAACAATTATTAGTGGTTGCTTTAGCTCTCTGCACTGAAGTTGATCTCAGGCTTGATGTCCAGGAACTTCTACTTGCAAAAGCTCAACCAAGCAGACTAATCTATTTCTTGCAATTTAAGCAAGATAAGCATGTTTTATTAAAAATCCCAGCATTACATAGAAGAAATTGATGAATCACTGAACAAAAACCCTTTATCTAAGATACTATATTTTCTGTGTGGACAGACCTAAACTCATCAAAGCTCATTGATTTGATACACCTAATGGGTGCCATGTTGCATCCTTGTTTATTGGCAACAGTTGCTACAAATTCAGAATCTACATCAGTACAAATTGACTGTAATCTGTTCTATAGTTCTTGATCTCAAATTCCATCTCTTTCAGGAATGTATGTATAAAAATCTTGATATCATTTCCTGTGAAAAATGGGCTGTTACTGAAAAATTATTAAAATGTGGTATAGCAAGAAAGTGGTACAGAATTAATGCCTTGATTGTGGCTTCAAACATGATGGTCATGTTTACTGAAAAGGTGCAAGAAGGATGACTTTGTATTGAGGCATAATTTTACATTTTAGGAGAGTAAGGAAGGAGAGAACATGTGTAAAAAACTGTACAAGCACTGCCCAAAAAGTAATGCCTCCTATTTTACTATGTTGGTCCATGACATCAGAAGCAGATGTTGGTGGTGTGGCAGTAGAGGTTGAACCTTCCTACCAATATTCTGTTGCAATCTGTTGCTGTGCTGCAGATGGCAGCAGAGAGACAGTCTGACAAATTGTCACCTGACATAGAAGTGTGTATGAAACAAAGGTGTGCAGTTGAATTCCTCCAATGGGAAAAAATGGCACTCACTGACAGATCTTGATGGTTGCTGAATGTTTTTGGAGACCAAATAGTGTCCGTCAGTACAGTGAGGTAGTGAGGTAGTGGGTTGTGTGTTTTATCAATGATGCCATCATAGCAGCTGTGAAACAGTGACTAACATCTATTGGTGCAGATTTTTATGAGCACAGCATACAAGCTCTTGTTCATCACTGGCAAAAATGCGTAGCTAATGTGGTGATGACATTAAACTAGTGTTCTGTAGCTGATAATTCACTCTAATAGTGTTATTGTGAGTGACCTACCTAGTATAGGTTCTGTAAGGCAGTACTAGCAGCATTTCTACTTTCAGGAGAAGCTGTGTGTAGGTTTAGATGAAGCTACCTCTCAAATTGCATCCCAAGATCTTGCTTCTTTCTACTTCAAAAAAGAAATCACTCAATCAAATCACTACAGAAGAGATTACACACTGGATAAGTTTGTAAGAACTTACTATAATGCTGGTAAATGCAAGTGTACCCTACAGACAGGGTTATTCTTGTGTAATCCATTTTGTGTCAGGAACCACAGAGAAGCAATCAGTTCTCACTAGTCCTCTATATGTGGTCCCTCCATCTGGGTATCACCCTCCATATTTGGGTGAGCTCAGGGCTGCATAGCAGAGCTACGTGCTGATGGCAAACACCTCAACACCAGGTGGTATAGTCTGGCCATTCCACACCACATGCACTGCCTCAGTCATCTCTGTGGATCAAGGGGCAGACTAGGTAGCTATTCTTTATTTTCTATGACTGTGACTGACTAAATACTGGAGAAAGACAGAGCAACTTGTTCTGTGTCTGAAAACGCTTTTGTAATAGTTCCAAGATATAGTTTGCCTTTGTATCAGTGGAAGATCTTCTTCATCAAAGAAAACTTGATTGCAGAACAGCTAGATATAAAAAGAATGGTGCGACTGAAAATTTGCAGAGCTTTTGCTCTTCTGAATTGTTCACCATAAGTCTGACTTAGATCAGTTTTCCCGAGGAACAGATTGAGAGACAACTTGAAATATTCCAGCCTGAAGGGAGATGAAGATGGTATGCTCCTAAATTATTTTATGTTGAAATCTCCAAATAATAGCCCTAGAAATATCAGGCCAAACTTAAACCGTGGCTCAATTTCTACCTTTATGTCTTTCACAATATACAATCTTAGGACCTTAACTAAATATGATAAAATCTGGTATTCTTCTCAAGACCTTTATCCCAGGAGCTCATTTCAGATCCTCTTCTTGATCTAGCTTCAATAAAAAATTCAGCAACAGAAATATACAACTTCTTTTACCAGTGTAGTTCTCTTTCTACAGCAACAGAAGACTGGTTTATAGGTATAGTTAAGAGGATATCAAGAATTTTCTTTTTCCGCTACCAGTAGGAGAAAAAAAATGTAAGATAATAATATCAAGGTGTGTTATGAAGTTCTGACCTTCCAACTATTGTTCAAAAAAAAGCTAAATTCCCCCCTTAGTATTACTCAGTCCTCCCTGGCCCCAGAAATGAGCATAACAAAGTATTACTGCCGCAGCACCTGCCCGGTTTTCCTTTACCATTCTTTCTTTACTGCCTGTGATATTCACTCTGTGGTGTAAGTTGACAGCAATGCCCAAAGTAACCATTACAGCAACTTATAAAACATGCCATAATCAGGCATAGAAAGTATACTCTATGGAACTCAATAGATCCACTAAGGCTTAAGTGCTTCTGCTGCAAAGTGTAGCCTTTTTGGAGTGAAAAAAAGTTCCTGCTACAGTGGAAAGGCCACTGTAAGCACTCCAGTGATTAGAGTTGATGTATAGTTTTTTTCCATGCTTTCAGCTGCAATTCAGTGCTTCTTTGAAGCTCTTCAAGTCTATATATGTAAGTATGGGATATTTTTGAGCCACAGATATAAATAGAAAGGAAAAAAACACAAATTAAATATAATTTCTAGCTAAATATTTCCTTATTGCATAAAGAAATTGAAATTAGTGGGATAATAGGCTGTTTCAATCTCTGCCACTAATGTATTGTCAGAAAAGTAGTTTTGACAGCTTGATATGGCGATGATAGGAATGGAACTATCTTTTTCAAAGTCTTTACTGCCATTGCCAATTTTATCAGTGTTCTTGTTATGTGGAAATATGCACTGAAAAGTCTAGAACAACAATTCATTTGGTAATTGTCTTGCCTTGGCTGTGTGCAGATTAGCCTTTGAAGCTACATTTTTGTTCCCTATACTTTCCTTTTTTCCCCTCATTATGACCAGATACTCTCTCCCTTTCTAGACAGAATTCAGAAAGTAGCGCCAAAAGCTACCCAGCTGCCATCAAAAGTAGTATCTGCGCTCTTTCACTCCTCTGCATTTTGTTGATATTGTCTCTCCTGTGTTGGATCTGATGGCAGTGCTCCCACAGACTAAATCAGTTGA
Organism: Numida meleagris; assembly: GCF_002078875.1. NCBI lineage: Eukaryota > Metazoa > Chordata > Aves > Galliformes > Numididae > Numida > Numida meleagris. The sequence continues at coordinate 42,777,403 of NC_034414.1, forward strand.
ATTTCTGGTCTAATGGCAAGCTAATATTTTTAGTTGTTAGGGAATTATATTTTCTACTAGATTGGAAAGTGGAGATGACTTACCCTGCAGCCATGTAACTGTTGGAGGAGGCAGTGGGCAACTGAAGAGCAAGCATCTTTGGCCATAAACTTCATTTAGAATGAATTATGTAACATATATTTTCACATATTATGGATATTCATATAACCAGGAGGATTACTGATGCATGTGAAAGGTTGATATACCTCCATTGTTACTTGAAAGAACCGAGTTCAAGAACTCTGAGATATTTCATATTTGGAAGCTAGATAATAAACATAAAGCATGAAATATATAGCCTTTTAGTGTTATTATCTATTCTTGGGTCTGTGTATTATTCTTGCAAGGACAATACTCTTGTAAAATAAGTTATAACCTGTGAAGTTTGCCATATTTGAAAATGTGCATCCTTCCCTTTCCCCGCAGGTCTATTTATTTAAGCTAAATGTAAATGTTGACTTATACTGGTGATAGTATTTTTAGATATGATAAGCTATATTGACCTTATTGACAGCATGTTGATGGCCTAGCATCTTGCTAACAGACTGATTCTGGGGAAAAAAAATCACAACCAGAAATAGGCACACAAAAAATGTAAGCAGTTTGAACCAAGAATAAAATAATCTGGTAGAACTCCCCTTGACTCTTTTAATTCATGATCTCAATCACTTTACCTAAAATGAGCTGGCAGGAATTTTAGTTTTTTGCTTATCCAGTCTAGTGTCATGTAAAGTCTGAAGACATTTGATTTCTAGTCATTAGGTTGTTTACTTAGGCCAGACAATTTCATAATTCACAACTACTACCATTATATTTCTTTATTTACAGCATGGCTCTTTCTGGTTTACACAACTAAAGCTCAAGGTGATCAGCTGTCATGTTATAAGAATATACATATTTAAATGCACTTGACTGTTTCTCTTTGTGTTCTGGCAATCACAGTTGATTAAAAGTAGAGGCATCTGTAACACTTTTAGATCTATTTTGCTCACTGGCAAGCTACTTTTTAAATTAAAAGTTTGTATTCAACATTTGTACAAGAGATATACCTATTTTCAATATTTGCACAATACATAATCAGAAATTGTTTTCATTGAGAATTGTGTAAAACCATAGTGACAGAATTTTCCTAGTCAAAAGAAAACTATGCACAAAAAATACAATGTTAATATAAAATTTAGATTATAAGATGTGAGAAATGAGGATTTGTTTCAATTTAAAGAATTTTAAGCAGAGAAATAGCTACTGTAATTTCTTTTCTGAATGACAGCTTGTGTCATTCAGATTTTAGCTTCATGGAGAAGTTACTATATTGATGTTTACACATTAAACAGTATTTATCACACTACTTGAATTTTAAGGTTGTATCATAATATATGAAAGATCATTTGCAAAAAATGTTTTTTCCTCTGTAAAAATATTTTTAGTATTTTAATAAAGATATTACTTTTGTATCTTTATAACAGTTTTAGCATTTATGAAGCCATTTAAATATTTAATAAGGATTTAGAGAACAAAGTCACATGGAAAGCTTGCTCTAGCCAAGAAACATCTAACACTTCAGCGTCACTGAACTCAAATGAAGAAATCTTCCTACTGCATGGATCAGATCCAGTGCCAGTATTTTCTTCTGCCTATAGGAAACCCAGGTTTGTATTTAATATTCAACAGCCTACACCCTCAACAGAACAAGAAAAAGGGTTCAGAGCCACTGTTCGTGTTTTTCAGAAAAATTTTAGCTATATCTTATTGTTCTGATTTAAAAGTGTCCGTTCAGCTTCTTGCCACCAATAATGCCAATTTGAAAATCAAAATAGGTATTACATTATTTAATTTTTTTTGTTTCTCCTTTCAGGATCAAGCTCACTGGAAACACTGCACAAAAGGCATGTACAGAGGGAACTTCTGATGACAGAAGGTCTGTTCTATTATTGATAATTATTCAATTTTAGAGAGGAGATCATGCAACATCTTACACTGCATCATCCGATTTTGTTCTTAAATCCTCCTGAACAGATCCATTTTTTGTTCTTATTTGTTCTAAATTTGCTTGTGGATTTTCTTTCAAACACTATAATTAAATAATATAATATATTATATATATATATATAATATAATATATATATAATATAATAATATCTACTATAATATATATTATATAATATAATAAACACTGGCTTTTCTTTCAAACACTATAATTAATTGGGAGGTTGGTGCTTTTTTACTCTTCTGACACAGAGGATATTGAAAACATGGCACTTCAGATTTGGTGGCAAAACCAGACAAAAGATGAGATCACATTATTGTAACTAACAAGTCAGAAGCCATGTTGCATTTAAGGGTTGTGGAGAAATCTATTTGTATATCCTTCATTATGAAAGCTGACTGGACCTTTTTTCAACAAAATGAATAGCTTATTAACTTAGTATTACAGCAAAATGGCTTTTAGGAACAAATTACCAGTTATGAAACAAGGTACTGCTATTGCCAATTAAGTACTTGCCATTTGGCAGTCTAAGAGGCAGAACTTTAGTGGAAATTTTCTGCAAAGCTTTCTCCCACTAGGAGATTTTAACCAGTTTTCAAAATGTTTTGCTACATGATGGGAGAAGTTGAATATGTAGTACTCTGGCTGATTCTAACCTGTATGGTGACACAGAACTACAAGAGCAATTTACAGGTATTTGATAGTGTGAGAAAAGCCACCAAGCTATGTAACTTCCTGTCCACGAGGTTTTCTTTCCTAAATGCTGCCTGAATGGGGCTTATTTGTTAAGGAGTATTTTCTGCAGCTTCAACAACTTTTTTTTTTTTTTAATTAAAGCATTCATTATAAAAAAAAAGAAGGGCTTTTGATTGAAAAAATAAATCTTCAAAAATTATCCAGGTTAGCAAACAGCAAATTACTTTCATCCATATAAAAATATGGACAAAACTTGTACAGGAAGTACAGGAGCAAAGACATTTGCAGAAAATATGTTTTTTACATTTTTCCTTTTTTTCCAAATTGTTGCTTTCGCACTTAAATAAAATCAGTGTGTTCAAGATTAAACTGTTAGTATTGTGGGTATTATAGTAGTAAAAAAGACTTACTAGAGGTATCAGTTCAAAAAGTTAGTATGTGATTTTTACATATTAAAAGTTTGATTTTCCTTTTTTTTTTTTTTATCTGTTAAGTATTCACTGTCCAGTTGACTTCATCTGAATTCAAGGGATTTGAAAGAGAAAAGAATATGCTGGATTAAAGCACATGCTCCAGGTTTAAGAGGGAATGGCAGAAAGCTTAGATACAGAAATAAGAGAAGGAGGTGATAATTACTTTAGCAAACAAGCTTTGGTATAACTAGACAAGATTTCTGTTATATGTCAAGTACACTTCCATCACAAACACACGAGGTCCTCTGCTTACAGTTTCCTTTGCTTGAAATACAATTGCATTCACAGGTCGAAATGGAAATTTATAGCTACTTTGTCCTAAGTCTGCTTTAGTGCAGTTTTTAAGCACCATTTAGAAAGACTCAGTATTATGCCATGATATGATCAACACAACATAATATTTCTAACATGAACCTTTCAAACTTTTAAACTTTGGGACTTGGTACCATGCCTAAGCTGAATTCAAATTTGATGAGCTGATCATTTTTACTTCCAGAAAAGCTTTGGCCAAAACGCCACCTGAGCATCTCACATAAGGTCCTGTGTACTTCTGCTCCACTCCTTGCCTACCATCCTTAACTCTCAGGGTACATGGATGGAAAATGATAATCTATGCCAGAAGTCCATGTAATTCCTCTCATTACTGTGAGAACTCAAAATAAAATGTGAACCCTGTCTTTGCCTCAAACATTGAGTTTTGACCAGTATGATGTTTCTCGGCCTCAATAAGAAAACTGTGTTCATGAACCTGTATTAAAACCTGTAGAAGTAGCACTGAACTTCTCAAACTTGGGATCTGAGTCTCTCAATTTTGTGGAGCATTTGCTCTAATTAATCATTTCGTCAGCTCCTGTCCTTACTATCCTGCATTTAGTCAACTACACTTTATCAGAATGGCTCCTAAGAGTTTTTTAATTAGCACAGTTTGAGTGACTCCCTTACTAATGGTTTAAGAGACTCTGTAGACAATGTGAAATAGGTCTAATTTTTTTTGTATGACTTACTCAAGTACAGATTGTGAATGTGTCAAGTCTCTTACATCTGCTATCCTCATCTCTTGTAACAATTATTTGGGACAATCATGACAAAACCTTAGCTGTAATCACTTAGCAGAAATTAGGACCTTGGCTCAGAATGCCATCCGTTTCCAGGTTAAAACCCTTAGGGCAAAATACACCCTAAATTGAAAAAGAATTAGTAATGCATCTCTCCTCTCCAAACGTTTTTATTCACTGTGTCCTAGGAATCTTAACTCAGAGGTTACAATTGCAACTTCTTTGGACAGGATGTAAGATACTTAAAAATATTTTTGTTTGCTTAATCTGTTCCTAGGTCCTTAAATATATGTTTGCCAATTGTGACACAGTATGTAAGGTATTTAAAGTCTTTTGCAAAGAAAAAAAGTTATATAAACATAAGATACTATCATAAAATCTTTTTAACCTCTATTAATAGAAAAAATACATTCAGTATGGTCATAAGGTGATTACTTTCCCAGTCACTCTAGACATCTTTGCAACCCTTATCTGCTATGCTTATATACTGATCAGTTTATCAAAGTATATATGAGCAACTGGTAAACTTTTCTTCATTGATACATTATTTCCATCACATTCCATTCTTTCTTCTTCTTCTCCTTCTTTCTCCTTCCCTCTTTTTTTTTTTCTCTCTTTTTTCTTTCTAGTTAATATTGAAGGTCTGTTTGGGCTTGTTTTCCTTTCATCCATAGCTTTTTTGTTCTTCAGACAGTCATACTGATGTTGTCTCTTAGATCACCTGAGCAGTTATTTTTCCCCCAAGTATTTCTTCTATGCTTATCATCCAGTCTATCATCTGAAACTATGTTTCCTTACATCTGAAACTGTGTTTGCTTACAGTCTTAGTTAAACTAAAATGCTGGAGAAAAATTATCCCCAGTGCTTTCCTAACCAGTTGCCAAAAGTAAGACTAAATCCATGCTACCTTTTTTATGGGCATCCTAGGGAAAATTCAGAAAAGCCAAGAGAATTTGCTAAATCCTGTAGCACTGCTGATTGTGCACTTCTTCATTAAAAAACAAAAACAAAACAGAAGAAAACAAACAAACAACAGCAAACAAAAACCCTAGAAAATATTGAATCAAAGGAGATCAGCTTGTGATTGTATTTAAAACAAAACAACAAAACTGGATAAACAATCACAACTAAACAGAGAAAAGCAAGTTCACCTTAAGTTACAAATTACATGACTTCTCTTTATTTATTTACCATTTGTGTTTATTTTGCTTGGCTGTAAGAATTTTTATGTTGTTTTTGGGTTATTCTTCACTCTAAATATATTCTTCATTCTAAATATGTTTGGTAAGAAATAAGCTTGACAATTTTAGACTGGATGTACATTTCATATGTACATTATTTGCATAAATACTCCTAGATAACATATATTGTATAGTTTGAATGCAAAACTAATCTACATGAGCCTTAGGAGAAAGAATTGATGTAGTGGAATAAGTTTCTTAGTAGAAAGCAGAAGAAAGTGGTATTGCCTGACTTTTTTTCTGAGATGTTTCTTCCCCTTTTCTCTCTTAAAATTACCCTGGTGCTACCTATCGTAAATTCCAGTAGATAAAAACACTCCAGCTGATATTATTGTGGTTTGGAATCTCTATAGTTTCTAGATTTATCATCTGAATGAGGCAATTAAGAGTTAGTAGCTTGAATAGTGAAGTTGCTATTGTAAATCTTAATGTTCATAGAGCACTATGAGGTTGTTATGTATTAGGAGAAACACCCTCAAAGTGAAGTTTCTTCCTTCCTTCCTTCCTTCCTCCCTCCCTCCCTCCCTCCCTTCCGTTATGGTTTTGTGATTTTTGTTGTCGGTATTCCACATCATTACATTATGTAAGGTACGGGCAGTTAAAGAGTTAATTCCTTGGTTACTGCAAACTGCCTTTTTTGGTGTGGCCCTCTGAGGGGGAGGGGAGGAGGTGCACTCCCCAGGGGTCTTTGCCTTGGAGGGGGTGGTGAAGCTGCCTGGGAGACGCGGGGTCTGTTCCTTCCTGCCCGGCAGAGAAAGCACGTGGTCCTCCTGCAGTTTACTGTGTAAGATTTTCAGGCTGTAAACTCTCTGTTATAATTCTACTAGTCTCATTTTTGATATATTCAGTAAAATTAATTGTTCCTCCTCAGATTGGTGCCGCTGTTTTTTTGTGTTAGATCTGCCTACGAGTCCCCTGCCTTTCCCCTCTTCCCTTTGTTTCCCCAGGGTGCGGGTCTGCGGTTTCTCTGCGGCTTTAGCCGCGGACCGCCCGGGGCCGGCCCCTACCCGCAGACAATTTTTTTTTTTTTCTTTTCTCGTTTTTTTCTTTTGGGCCTGTCCCCCTTGTCATGGACGCAGACCCTTAGATAATACCGTGACACCTCCCTCCCTTCCTCCCTGCCTCCCTTCCCTCCTTCCCTCTTTCCTTCCCTCTTTCCTTCCTTCCCTCCTTCCTTCCTTCTTTCTCTCTCTCTTTCTTTCAATTCCAATCAAAAGGGAGCCATTTTGGTGGATAACTCAGAATTTTTTCTGTTTAAAAAATCATTGTCCTCTTCAACTCAAGTGGTAGTTTCAGATGATGATAGTATCATTTCAGGCAAAAGGTGGAATAAGAAGTTGAATTTCATGTTTTGTATTTAAGGGTCAAAATACAATATGTGATAAGAATGTTCTTTGCCTTTGTAGCTGCAGAGTTAGAAAATAGCCTTTCTTTTTAGCTTTTTAGGAAAATAAAACATGAAAATATTTAGATTAGAGAAACTGTGGTTATGAAACTGTGCAATAGGGTGGTCAACACACTTGGCAAATTCAGGACAGACTGTTTTGCACACATCTGATCCATACTTTCTGTTCTCCTTTCCAATGGGGGTGCCCATTTAGGGGAGGTGCACAAGACATCAATAGTTAATTAAGTTTTGGTCTCTTAAAATAAATACATAAGACTTGTTGTATTTTGATTGCTGTCGAGGAAAAAACTTTTCAGATAGAAATACTTTAGTACTTTCGTACTTAGTTTTGGTAAGTCCATTAGATGAGCATATGCACGTCTGTATTGCTTTTAAATACTCAAAATACCACACTTTCATTACTTTAATATTTTGTGTTTAAAAATTTTGTTAGGAAGTCAAGACAGAAATTAAAAACTAAGCTATAAGAAGCAAAAAAGATAGTAAACTAACCATTTATGAAAGTACATTTTATCAATTTTTAAAATTTGTTTCTTTCACCAAGATCAGAACCTGAGGTGTCTTATAGGACAAGAATTCTTTTTTTTTATCTCTGGTATTTTGGCATGCCACATTTTGTTTTTAACATTTTTTCCAAATGACGTAGTCTGATCATTTCTCTTTTCCTTTTCCTCCTCCATTTTTTTTTTTTACTTACTTATATAGCAATAATTTGTACTTAAATTTAAAATATGCATGAGAAATTTGATTATTTAAAGACACTCTTGTATGATATCTGAATATTATGTTTATTTTTTATCAGAATAAAAGCAAGTGTTTATTTAACTTAGGATTCATTTTACAGTCACTGATGTAGAGTCAAACACATTCAGTGTGAAATTTGCCTTACTCTCAATGTGTTACAAAGAATAACTTCTCAGCAGTATATACCTACCTCCACTGATTGCTTGAACTATTTTTTGTTTTATGCAAAATTATTTGTCCACCACTAAGAAATCTAATCTTTTTGAATCAATGGTAGATTCTAATAATGGATGACTGCAGCTTATTCTTTTTTTCCTCAAGCAACAAAATATTAATATTAGTTTCTTTTCCAAATCTCCTTGTCCTTCTCATACAAATAAGAAAAAAAATCAAGTCCAAAGTTTCAAATTTTTTTGTTATGGATAATATGCCAATATTTTCAGATTGGAAGAGCTTAGGAACCATGAGAAAAAGACATACTTTTATTTATAAATATATACAATTCTTAACTTTTAGATATCTGCTACCAATCAGAAGTCTTCTTCAGGATGAAAATGTGTAAAGCAGTAGCTTTAGGAGTGAAATTTATCCACAATTTTCTCGATTACACTGAAAATTTGTGTACTTACTTGCATTAAAAACTTTTGGAGACTCAACTAAAGACAGTAAGGAGGACATAATCATTGGCTCAAATGATTTAGAGCGAACTGTTTTATGAAAAGACATCTGTTCACATTCAAGAAGTCTGTAGACTCTTGGGATTATAATTAAATATGTGTTTATACCTTTATACTTTCTCCCAAGTAGAAGGAAGCACAGCTTCAGCCTTTGGCTTGGTGATCTGCTGTGTAAGTAAATATCAATCATAATAAAATGCTAGCCAAAACAATTTATATATGTAAGACTGAGGCTGAATTTCCACAGCTAAAGGCCTCTGGACTCAAGCCAGTCCAGTATTAAGGAGAAAAATGCCCCCAAAATAAACATTGTTCACTGAAGGAGAATAGTACTCCCTGCAGACAATACCAGATGGAGAATCATAGAATAATGGAATATTCTGAGTTGGAAGGGACCCACAAGGTTCATTGAGTCCAACTCCTGGCTTCACACAGGACCACCCAAAATTCAAACCATACTTCTAATAGCATTGTCCAAACAAATACTATAATTTTAGCAATGCTCCTCATCAGACAAGTAGATTATGGCCAAGGCAGGTTAGCTACATAAAAGAAGATCTCAAAGATTCCTGCTAATAGAAAAGAAGTCTGAAGCATTATTTTTCTCTGAAATAAGCCTAACAAATACCTCTGTATACAAATCTGTGTTTGTACAGCTATGTTCTGTGAGATAACTAGGAGGAAGTCTTCATGTGATCAAGCTGGAATTTGGCATCTGGTTCTAATGTGGAAGAAGAGCCAACCACTAATTCCTTCTGATCTAAACTTCTGGAGAGCTGAAATCTGATCCAACAACATTCTCATTGGTGTGTATATAGATCAATCCTAGTCACTGAACTGATAGTGGATACTACAGCCATTAGTCTGGTTGCTGGATTCTTCTGAAGTAGTCCAACCAAGGCACTTACAGGCTATGACCGGTGATTGTGAAACATAGACATAATATGATATTATGGATGCTACAATTGTTCTTCACTTAGCGTCTTTAATTAGAATATCACACATTAGTGTATTAGGTCCTATATGTGGTTGTTCATCTTGATTCTCTTTAGATCCCCAAATATATCTTATCCTCACTAGTACACCACCTATTAAGGGATTATTTATTCTTTCTGTGGAGTGTGGAAGTTACTTCTCTATGTATACATATACTGTTTTGTGTCTTTTTTTACCTTTGTGTTCTACTTACCAATTATCCCTGTTTTTATATGATGGATGCTTGGATTTTTTTGCCTGGCTTTCACCTGTCACACTTTCCTCAAGGCACGTATAAGCCCCTGAGTCAGTCACTATTAATAGATAGGAAAAAAAAATAAAATTAGCATATTGGCTATTGGCTAAAAAGCCATGGAACTACAACCTTTGTATCGACATAGTGAATCTTTGTGAAAGGGTTAGAAATGGTTTTCCATGGCATTGTACCTAAGACAGGCCATTCTGGATAACAAATAAGTAAGAGAGAGATACTTCAGCCAAGGATTTATTGAGTACTCGACCAACCAGTAAAGCAAAATCAAATTTAACAGATCAGCAGAAAGTACTCTGGTGATGTTGTTTTGCTCTGCAACTAGGCTGCCAAAGGGCAAGGAAAGGCAAAGGATACAATAAGATACCTTGCCAATAACCTTAAGACGAGCTGCTTCGTTTCCCCTGTTCCCCTAATCCCAAATCCTCAAGCACATGTCATCCACACTCCTGAACAAAAAAAGACCCTGAAATCCTTCCCAAGATTTCTGTTACAGCAGGGGAGCATTGATCAACCATGCCCACCACTGGCTCTGTCTGCTATAACTAAACTCTCTCTGGGCCAGGGGCTGTTCTTGTTGTGTCAAACTCATCAATTGTAAGATGAGTCTTAATGAAAAAATAACAGTGTCAGTAAACAGACATGTTCTGAGGACTGTTAATGCCTTGCTGATCAAAGATGATGGGGTATCTGAAAGTAAGCACTCACTCACTCTAAAAGGAAATGGTTTCTCTACTATAATTTTATGAATGAGATTATGAATGCTTCCAAAATTTCCCATTTGTCATAGGCCTGAGTTATGGTATTCTCCTTTCACACCTGAAAAGAAAGATCAAATAAGCAAAGTAATAACAGAGATTATAATTAAAAAATTAACAAGAAACACTTATCTGCATCTTGTTTTGAAAAGACAATTTCCTTCCAAACATGCTCCACTTATAAGAAACTTGTCCCTTTTTATCAGCAGAGAATTAAAACAATCTTCTGCATTTCTGTAAAGCTGACAATTTAATGTTATTGAATCCTTCAGATTAGTAGAAAAATTTTTCTCATAGGAAACAACTGAAACACAGTAGGTTTAAAATATGTTCATCAAACATTTTCCCAATTTTAATTCTCACATTAAATACTTGAGAAAATCTTTGAATGTGAACTGTTAGTGTAAATTGAAATATACATAATGAAAATGTATAAAATCTTTTCATTTTTCTTCATTTTGGAACTGCTTTATCTTTAAAAAATACTAAATCTAGAAACAAAATCTCCTGAACAGTCATGAAACAATGATGTGAAAGAACAGAAGAAAATCATCATTGGACATTCCAAACTTAACCAAACATTTGACTGTTTTTTATCCTGACACATACAGCGGCTGAAAACAATAAACCTTTAAAAATTAATTTGTTTATTCCTGGAGTGTTCCAAAAATAAATAAATAAATAAATAAATAAATAAATAAATAAATATCGGAGGTCTTCTGCCTTCTGTTATTGTGAGTCCACTATAGTCAAAGATGACAGTGCAGTGGCAGGAGTATGTAAATTGAGATCTCTACCCTTCAGGTGAGGTAGAATATGTGCTTACACATGAATGACTACACCCTTGCAAAATTTTCAGCGTCACTCAACTGTAACTTCGCTGCACATCATTCAATTCTCATATCCATATACTGTCTTGTACGCATATATATTTTATTCCTTTAAATATAAAAAGTAAAAATTTATAAATATATACCTTAATCTTAGTGAGATTCCATTGGCTTTATTCCTGCCTAATAAACTGAAAAAAGATATACTCATTTGCACCTATAATACTCTTTACTGTAAATACCCCAGTGGACATATTATTTTGCTAATTATTTTTCAGCTTTACATGGCAAAGACTGAACAGAAAGTACATAGCAGTGTGAAATGCTCCTCTTTCTTTATGGCCTCAGGTTGTGTACTAATGCCTTCATTTAGATGATATATAATAATTTTTGTAGTGGAATGAAACCGAGACTGCTAAAAACAATATGTTATCATTACTACATAATTTGGGATGAGGAAAGAAATCTATACCTTCTGTCAATTGAATAAACATTCGTGGTTTATGGAGGTGATAGGCTGTCATCTTTCTATTTGTAGCCAGAGTTCAATTTTTCCTTTGATAGAACACCCTGGTATATACCATACTGATTACACCAGTAGATCATTAAATTAATGTGCAGCAAATTCTTGCTGGCAGCTATTGATTTTAAAGGCTTATCATAGCAGCATATTCCAGCCAAAGCATTTCAGCCTGAGAGTAATCTGAGAGAACTAGACTACCTCTGCATACTAAAGTTTCAATTGGTGATTGTTAGGAAGCTAAGGTAAAAATGAAGATGAAATACTTTGACCAAAAAGAATCACTGTTCCTTTTTATTTATATTTTGCATTATTTTATCTCAAGCACAAACAGTAGGATTCTTTGAATGTGCAATTACCATCTATACATGCTTCCTTAATATAACAGCGTCAAAACGGAATCAGAGATTTGCTTGAAGTGATCACTTAGTAAACCGGAACAAACTACCCTACATGATGCATCATTCCCTGGGATTCATACAGCATATAAGTGTCTTGACTGCATATACTAAATCTGATACAGTGATTTCTATGTAATTCACCAGCACCAGTCCTGACTCTTACACAGGAAAACATCCAACAGAATTTAATCATGGTTTTATCTGAATCCTGTTCCTTTAAGTCAGGGCTCTGATGAAAAGCCATCCATGCTCTAGACTGCTTACTTACTTGTTACTATGAATGAAATTCCAAGTCATACATGTACATGTAAATATGGAGCTCATAATTGAGATCTCTTGACCTTTTATGAATTATGGGTTTTTTTTCCCCTTTCATATAACATGTGCTATGTGAGCCAGTGCTGAAAATGCACGTACAACTTAAGAGTAAGAGAGGAAATGCAGACATGTGGGTGTTCTGTTGTGGTATTTAAGCAGGCACTGATTTCTGAGATTACATAAAAATGGGCATTAAATTTGATCCTTTTAATTTTATTCTAAATATTTGAATCTCATGATTCTTCCTTTTTTTTTTAGCCATGGTGGCAGCACTATCTTTTTCATTTGGTAGCTCTGTTGAGAACAACAGAAGTCTTTGAAGAAATTTCTAGACCTTCATATAATGAGGCTGTCAGTTTCACTGCTTTTTTAACAGGAGGGCTGGACACAAGGGTGATCAGAGGGCTGGAAAACCTCTCCTGTGAAGAAAGATTGAGAGTTGTGATTGTTCTGCTTAGAGAAGAGTAGGCTTTGGGGAGACCTTGTTACAGCTTTCCATTACTTGAAGGGAGTTTATGAACAGGAGAGAGACTGACATTTTACTCAATCCGGTAGTGATAGGACAAGGGGGAATGATTTCCGTCTAAAAGAGGGGAGATTTAGATTAGATGTCAGGGGGAAATTTTTCACTCAGAGGGTGGTGAGAAACTGGCACAGACTGCCCAGAGACGTTGTCGATGCTCCATCAGCAGAGATGTTCAAGGCCATGAAGAATGGGGCCCTGGGCTGCTGATCTAGTGCCTGATTTAGTGATTGGTGACCCTGCCCACGGCACAAGATCCGGAATTAGATGATCTTTGAAGTCACTTCCAACCCAAGATATGATTCTATGAAAAATCAAGATTAGATTAATGCATCTGTAAAGTTTCTGACAGCAAGCAGATACTCAATCTTTTGTCAACAAACATTCCGATTTCAAGCCCCAGTTTGCCAGTAGTCATTACAGTTTGCCATAACTTAACTCCCTTTCTCCCTTTGTCTTTTGATTCAAATCAAATGAAATAAAGTCAATCATATTTTCAAAATTAATAGTCTAGTCATATGACTATAATGCAGATCAGTTGAGCCTCTATACATTTGAATTTCACATTATGCTAAAAGATAAGTGTTTAATCTCAGTGATTGTATTAGACAGTGAATTTGAGCTCACCTGTCAAAAAACTGAGGAATTTTTCAATTTCAGAAATTACGTGATTTCCTTCAATTATGTAACTCAGACTCAAGTAGTTCACACAAGAGATGGTTTTCAAAATACTTGCTCATATCTATGTCATTTGAATTTCACCAGCAGTTGCAATAAAGAACTGAGGAATTCTGGTTGTCTCAGAATACTTTGCATGCTAATCATTTATATAATCATGCTGTTGGCATTTTGAAACATTTGAGTCAAGAAATTAATACGACTGTCTAACAAAATTTGTAAAAGATATCCAAGAAATGAGACTGCAAGTGTCGTGTTACTAACATGGTCCATTCTTCCTCATCTGTAGACATTTATAGCATCTGCACTTTTGGAACAGCAGGAAATATTTTGAAAATTAGAGTTAGCATATTGCAAAGGGAAATATGGCAGTAAGTTCCCAGTTGAGACCTTAAATAAAACTTGCTGTTTCTAATGTGGTCCTAATGCTGTTCGGCCTTCCATTAGCAGAGACCTCTGCATAGCCGTGGGCAAGCATCAAATATGCAGTAGTTTATAACAGTTATACATAGAGTGGTAAAGCAAAAACATAATTATGCTAAGAGAAAAGATACAAACTGAAATTTGCCTTCAGGCAAAGCCTTGGTTTCTATAAGCAAATTAAATTGCAGCCTTTACTTCATATATAGAAAACTTATTTGTATATTTGTTCTTTACTTTCCTATATGACTTAGAATCAAATACTGGTTTATCTGGGGTATATAGGCAGGAATTTGAATTGAAGTATTAATGATATTTGCAGTGAAAGAAGTGTTTCTCATTTTCCAAAGGGAACAAGCTGATCTGAATGTACTGAATACACTGGGAAAGAGAAATCTATTATATTGTTTAGGCAAAAATTCTACCAATAATGGCCTATGTAAGGCCTCTATGCAGTAAAAGTGTTCCAATATTTAAATACTTTATGTTACATTCAAGAAAGCTAGTTAAATAGGTTTTTTTGGTTTTCTTTTTGTTTTCTGACCATACTAATGCAAAGTGTTTGGAAGTTTTGCTTGTTTTTTGAATGTCTTCTAATTTTTTTTTTTTTTTTTTTACATTTTTAAATCAAGACACCTAAATCTTATCCATCAGTTCTCAGTCACCTTTTTGTAATGCCAACATTTGGCATAATTGTTAACAATGCAAGCCTTGTAACAACTCTGAGACATGAATAGGTGATGCAGAAAAGACACCCATTTAGTTTGCTGCCAATTAAATTTCAGGACCACTCACTGAAATTGCAAACAGTCATGTCATTTTGAAGTGAAAGTGAACTAAATTTGCTTAAATCAAGCAATCTTAGGCCAGGGAACCACCAAATAGCTACATTATAGCATTTACCACATTGTGGAAGCTTGAGTTTGACAGTCATGATGTTAGAGCTTCAATAATTCAATACACTTTCAAGTTACTCAGTTATAAAGCATGAAGTTTAAAAGCCTTTTGCCTGTATTCGTAGTTAACTCTTCCATCTTCTTATTCATATTTAATGCGTTGTGAAATTTAATTAGTCTTGTTCTAGAAATGCACTTGTGGTCTAACATATAGCTGTTTGTGAAAAGGTAAATATTACTTTTTGTTATTAAATCTCAACTATTTTTCATTCTTTGCATTCAGGATCCACTGTCTGAAAGTCTTTTGAATGAACAGCTTACTGTGACCCTCCTGAATTAATAGTGTCTTTTCTTTATCTGACTTATTTATTGAGTCATAGAAGAGACCTTCTCTGCAAGTGCTGATAATGTGTTTTTTTTCTTTTTTTTTTCCTGAAGGCTTCCTCTGTGCACAAACTACGCAAATATTTAAGTCAGATTCCTTCACAGATGAACTTTAATGGAGAATATGTAATAGACCAATTTGCAGAGATGTGCTACCACTGAAACAGGAAATAGTGATGACGTGACTTTGTCTGAATAACTTAATAAATACAATTATAAATATGTTAATAGAGGATAAAAATTTACCTGCACTGTAATTTACCTGGTGTACCTCCAGAACCCATCTCTGGAAGTCATCTAGTTGTCATGGTTTTGTGATTTTCGGTTATTGGTACTCCACATCATAACATCATGTAGTGGATGTACCTAGTTCTCAGAAGAGAAAGACTACTACAGTCCCCACGGTACTTTTCTCCTCTGTTACCATTTTTCCAGCTGGAGGGAAAAGATAAAAGCTCGCAGTATAAAAACTTGCAGATCACGAGACCTCGTCCCTTTTTCCGCCGTCTCTCGTCCTGGCAGCATCTCGCTCTCCAGCCGTCTTATCGTCAGTAGTAGAGTAAGGCCTACCTTGATTTTGGGACATTCTCTGTATTGGATTTATCAGCTTAAATTGTAATTATATTGTACTATAGTGTGTTGTTTTGCATTCCGATATCTTATTTAGTAAATTAGTTTGTTTCTCCTCAGCTTGTTGCCGCTGTTCTTTGCTCTCAGGGCCATCTCCCTACGCTTTTCCCCTTTTCCCTTTTCCCGGGACGTGGACCCGTGGATCCCCCGTCCCCTTCGTCATGGAACTGGGCCGAACGCCCGTAAACTGTTGACACTAGTATTTAGCTTAGTTAGGGAACATGGCCAACAAGTGGAAGGAGTCAAAATTCACACATGCTTCAAAATTAATAAAATACATTCTCAGTAAGCAGACAATGACATTTCCAACTGGTTTCACTTACAGAAGTCTTGCTTTGAACAAATGCACATATACAAATTTTTTTTGTAGGTTTGGGATTTGTCAAATTTCTGTTTATTATCTGCAGGTTTATGGCTGAATCTTCTAGCAAACTGATGAACTTTACTTCAGCAACTATTTTGTAAAATTTGATCTTCCGTGGTTAAAGATCAAAGAAAAGAAGGTTGCAACTGTCAGGAAAAAAGGATGCACTGACATGCATTAAAGCTGACTTTTATGAGATGAATGAGAATGTATAATGAGTTCTCTTTGATATAGTCATGGTTGTGCTCGTTCAGTGTCTTTTAAGCCTGTATCCTGTTCTGTTACAGTCCTTAAACTTCTTGTGTGGACAATCTCATCTGTTTGACCATGTGCTTCTACTGGGACAGTAGTAGAGCTCATAATATGAAAATTTATGGGATTTACTAAGGAGTAATGTAATTTCATGTCCAACTCCTTGACCACAGCTTCAGTAATCTAATCCTAATGGCCAGTAAAGATACAGGATGGATGTGCATGAGAGGCTTCAAATTTAATTGATAAAAACTGTTTCTTGACATAGTACTTGAGACTGAAGTATTTCAGGACATGATACTGAAAGAAGGTGTTACTCTGAGTGCTGGTAGGTTCTGAGCCTTTGAATCAGAAAATAATACACAGAAAAATATATTGTAAAGACTTCTGTGTTCCTTAAGTGGGAGTGACATTTTTTTTCAATAAAACATCATGTAAATAAGTGTTTTATGAAGCTATTTGTACAAACAGAGAATGACTATTAGTTTTAAAGGAACTGAGATTTCACTGAGATAATGAATCCTTCTCCTGTAAAGACATAACTTTGTGCCTTCTGAGCACTGTTAGGACAACACTTATCTGAGATCACCATTTCAATGCTCTCTGATGCAGTCTTCTTTGCTTCTCTAGTATAATCCATTTCAGCAACATTCACTGAATTATTCTATAAATACCTTTCATTTATATATGAATCATAGTTTACCTAAATTTAAATATATTAGCAGCAATTAGTGAACAAGAATTGTTTCTACCTGCATGAGGTTTAGGCCCCTGCATTCCCCAATAGAATTATAGAATTATAGAATCACCAAGGTTGGAAAAGAACTCCAAGATCATCCAGTCCAACCATCCACCTATCACCAGTATTTCCCACTAAACCATTTCCCTCAGTAAAACATCTAAATGTTTCTTGAACACCTCCAGGGACAGTGACTCCACCACCTCCCTGGGCAGTCTGTTCCAGTGCCTGACCACTCTTTCAGAGAAAAAGTTTTCCCTAATGTCCAACTTGAATCTCCCCTGGCGCAACTTGAGGCCATTCTCTCTAGTCCTATTGCTAGTTACCTGGGAGAAGAGGGCAACCCCTGCCTTGCCACCGCTTCCCTTCCAGCAGCTGTAAAGAGCAATAAGGTCACCCCTGAGCCTCTTCTCCAGACTAAGCAGTCTCAGTTCCCTCAGCTGCTCCTCATAAGACTTCTGCTCCAGATCCCTCACCAGCTTTGCTGCCCTTCACTGAGCATGCTTCAGGGCCTCGATGTCTTTTCTCTTGTGAGGGGTCCAAAACTAAATACAGTAGGCAAGATGCAGCCTCACCAGTACTGAGTACAGAGGAATGATCGCTTCCCTGCTTCTGCTAGCAACACTACTTCTGATACAAGGCAGGATGCTGTTGGTCTTCTTGTTTACCTGGGCACACTGCTGGCTCATGTTCAGCTGAGCGTTGACCAATACCCCCAGATCCGTTTCCCCTATACAGTCTTCCAGCCACGCTATCCCAATCTTATAGCATTGACTGGGGTTGTTGTGGCCAAAGTGCAGGACTTGGATCTTGTTCTTGTTGAACTTCATCCCATTGGTGTCAGTGCTGCTATCCAGCCTGTCTAGATCACTCTGTAGATCCTTCCTACAGAGGATTTGACACTTCCTGCCGAATTTGTGTTATTTGCAAACTTACTGAGGGTGCACTCAATCCCCTCATCCAGGTCATCAATAAAGATATTGAACAGGAGAGGCCCCGATACTGACCCCTGGGGAACACCGTTAGTAACCTGTTGCCAGCTGCATTTAACTCCATTCTCTGGGCCCGGCCAGCCAGCCTATTCTTTACCCAGCAAAGAGTGTACCTGTCCAAGTCATGGGCTACTAACTTCTCCAGGAGAATACTGTGGGTGATAGTGTCAAAGGCTTTGCTGAAGTCTAGGTAGACTATGTCAATAGCCTTTCACTTGTCCACCAGGCTGGTGACTCAATCATAGAAGCAGATCAGGTTGGTCAAGCAGAACCTGCCTTTCATGAACCCATGCTGGCTAGGCCTGATCCCTCAGCTGTCTCACACATACCATGTGATCTCCCTCAAGATAATCTGCTCCATAACCTTTCCTGGCACTGAGGTCATGCAGACTGACCTGTGGTTCCCAGAATAATCATTAACCATGAGCAGACATCAGGCCAAGCACCAAGTAAACAGCCCCATGGTAAAAATAAAAACAAAACCAAAATAATTACAATTGCACCAGCCTCTCAGACATGTGTTTATGAGATGAGTTTTCCTTAGTATCCCTCTCTGCCACTGAAGGGATTGAATAAAATACAACCTTATACGCTCACCCTGTCCACTAACAGTCCCAGTCCCCTGAGGTCCTTTTTGACAATCCTCAGGCTTCCCTCAGCAACTTCATTGCTGTCAGTCTGAACTATCAATAAAAGATAATAATCAGAGGGGAGAATCAGACTGGGAAGTTTCCTAGAAATGTCCCTGACCCAGACCCCAGTGAGGCAGCAGACTTCTTTATGGCTAGGGTTGGGCTGACATATGGGGCCCTCTGTTCCCTAAGAAGGTAGTCACCTATGATAATCACTCTTTCCTTTTTGGTGGAGGCAGTCTTGAGGTGTGGAGTTGGCTGCCTCACCCTAGCAGTGCTTATTACTCCACCATAACTGTGTTTTTCCCAAGTAACATTTTTCAGGTACTGTGGACCAAAGAAATGAGGATTATTAAAATCCACATGTATAATGAAATTTTGGTAGAAATAAGTCTTCCAAGAAAATTATGTTCTGAATTAATTAATCAGAGTGTTTTCATGGAGCCGTTGGAGTGGGTCCAGAAGAGGGTCACGAGGATTATCTGGGGGCTGGAGCACTTCTGCAAGGAGAATGGTTGAAGGAGCTGGGATTGTTCTGCTTGAAGAAGAGAAGGCTCCAGGAGACCTCATTCAGCCTTCTAGTACTTGACGGGAGCTTATAAACAAGAGGGAGACTGACTTTTTACATGATCCAATAGAGATAGGACAAGGGAGAATTGTTTTAAACTAGAAGGAGATTTAGATTAGATATTAGAAGTAAATTCTTTACTCAGAGGCTGTGATGTGATGTTAAGACATTGGAACAGGTTGCTCAGGGAAGTTGTGGGTGCCACATCTCCAGAGGCCTTCAATGCCAGGTTGGATGGGGCCCTGGGCAGCCTGATTAAGGGGGTTGCAACTCTGCCCTCTACAAGGGGACTGGAACAATATGACCTTTAAGATCCTTTCCAACCCAAGCTATTCTATAATTCATATATTTATATATATGTGTAGTCAGAAACCAGGATATTTAAAGAAGATGAAACAGAGGCATATAATTTTCTATTTGTCTATTAATTCAGATCAGAATGTGGACCTACATATGGAATTAATCGAACAGCCTTTAGTGGCACTTGCACACTTCCCCATTCTGTTACTATTCCATATTAAGTGTGAAAGGAGCAGAGGATGATTTTTTTTTCCAAGTTATGGCATTGTCTATTTACAACAGTTGTAAAAATACTGTATAATACTTTTCTCAGCATATTTGCAAAGACATTTTACTGCTGTGTTATGTGGATAGTTCAGTCTTGGCAGAAATGCTATAGTTTGTTGACAGTTTCCAGGTTTGTTCATTTGTGTAGATTACTGTTTTTCTGAGTAATTTTGGCCACTGATGACCTGTTCAATCTCTATAGTTGTGTGCCAGTTGGACTTTTATCATGAGTGTGGTTTTTTTTTCTGTGCTTCGGAGTTGTTCTCATTGTAATGTTGATTGTCTTCTGCTGTCATAGTTCTTTTGTTCTATTAGTGTGAATGTCTTATTTTTATTGAATGACCTTTACTTAATCTATTCCCATATCTCCAGTGAAATTTAATAGAATCTGTGAATATTTTTGTGTTTGAAATATAGACTAGAAATGCATGCCGAGGAGCATAGAATTGCCTTCTTGTTTTACATTTATTCATAAAGAACTTTGCAAATATAGCTCAGAATAAAATATATGAAGTAGCACTATAGCTTGTTTTTCCTAAAACAACATATTTCAGTGAAAATATGTATATTTAAAAAAGTATATATTCCAGCAAGTTCAAAACAAATGTCAGTGTCTGAAACTGAAACTGACATGAAAAACCTATACTTCAGACTATCTTCTGTATATGCAGATATAGTCTTTATTATTTACTTGTCCATTTGAGCCACAGAAATGATTTCTGTTGCTTGGAATCAATAATTTATGATCGTCCTAAATATGTAAGAGTTAACCATTTCAGGGTGAGGATCAGGGTTTGAAAGAATTGGAATTTACATACTTATCGGGGCAGATCATTTCTGGAGATTAGACCATAGGATCATTACAGTAGAGCAGACAGTAGGTTTATATGAAGTATCAGAGCAGAATAACCTTCCTTCATGAATGTTACTTCATTCCTATCTGAGATGTACTGTCTTAGCATGAAATGCTTGAACATGGATTATTAGCAGATTTTTCCTGTGTATGTATTTGAGAATTGCATGGATGAAAAGTCCCTCCTTTCTAGTAGTTCTTGTAAATTAGATTGAAAAAGGTTAGTGGTTCTAATTCAAACTTTTTAAGACACACTCCATCCACAACAATCTGTATAGTAACAAAAAGAAAAACGAATCTGTGTAGATGCCTGAGGCAGGTAAAAGCGGTAGGGGGATGCGTGCTGATCAGCACGGTGAACAAAAGGAAGGGTGTCCGGTTGAGCAATCACAGTAAGGTGCGTGCTTGCTGATATGTAATGCCGTAATGCCTCGTGCTAGGCGGACTAAAGGGGGGGTGGGGGGGTGAGGGGGTGGGCGCTTGAGCGCGTGACTCGGGTGTGATTGGGCATGCACAGCAGCTGTACTGGTATAAAAGACAGTGTGAAAGTTCCAGTAAATGGGAGTTGAATCTACAACGAGTTGAATCTCTACGTTTGTGATTGTGTCTCTCCCTGGGGTGGGATCCCAGTTCTTTAGGGTCTATTAATTGTCGTGCCATGACAGGTGCCAAAGAACTAATTCATCAGCCAGAATCATGACTAAAAATTTTCCCTAATTGTACGTTGGTCACCGTTGCTCATTGGTACCATATTTAGAAGCGTGCTTGTTTGTTCTTTATGTATACTGTCACCCTTTGAGAGGTAGAGTTAAAAGATGAAGTCTGAAGAGGAGTGTAACACCAACATTTCGCAGAAGAAATGTCTCTAGCCCTGAGTGGAATCTCTAATAGTACTCTGTGCTCATTTATCAGAAAAAAAACAGAAATTTCTTGAAACTTCAAAATGAGTAATTACAGCAATTCCCTCTTGTATGGGAACTGCTGAGTCATGGCCTGAACCACTGATTGAGCACCTGGAGGAAAGACCCAGTCAGCCCTGGGAGCACAGGTGAAGGCAATTCACCTGTGCAACCAGGCTCCACCCCTCTTAGGCCTCATTTAAGGGCTGACTGCCCCTGAGGAAGGATCTCTGCCTGGAGATCCTTCGTTGGTGGGAGCCTTTTCCTGCGAGCCCCAAATCTTCCGATCCGGGTGAGCGCTGTATTTTCCTTCCACCTTTTGTAATGCTGTTTCCATTGCGTTAGTCCTGCTTATCGCTACACCTCTTAACACCTGTCAAAAAGTATTTTGGTTATGAGAAAAACTGTTAGAATATGTATCTTTTCCTGCTTTTTTACTATATGTTATTTTTAAAAATTTGAATGTTCTCATTATCCCCAACAATATCTATTCTTTATTCAAATTCTTGGTTTCAATATTGTCAATAGCTTGATCTCATTCCCGAAGATTATTAATCACACAGTGTTTAAAAGAAATATTTTCTGGCTTTTAGAATTAGTTTAATGTTCCTTATGTGTATGTGCTAGCAGAAAGCGTAGATGTACCCTATCCCGTCTCTAATAATTCAAATTACTAAGGTAAACCCAGCAGAATGTAATAAAAAATGATTTTCAAGGCATCCACTTAGAAATCAGTAAAATAATTATAAATTTTATTAATCTGAAGAAAAAGAGAGGATATTTCTGGGGACAGTAAGAAATTTGGTTTTAAGAAAATAATAATAGTAAAAATAATAAAGTAAAAAAGGAGTTTGAGTCTTTCCCATCAAACCAAAATTAAAACAAATGATTGTGTGACTGGAAAGCACACTGAATTTGATACAAATGCTCATTTGTAATCTTGCTGGTTTTTTGTTCAGACATCAATTCTGCTGAGTGTTTACATACAGGATGTAAAGTAATTGATGGCACTTCTCATTACTTAACATGCTGTTAATCATCTTCCATACTGTGAAATACTCTGAAGTACTATAAAATAAAGTCTGTCTCTGGTTTGGAACATTCTTGATTCATTGTTCATACTTTTCCTGTACTGTATACAGAAGATTTACATGTTTTCTGTATTTTAATTGTTTTGGGGGCCTTTTTTTCCCTTCAGTAAGATAACCGCTGTAACAAATGGAGAGACAAAGATTTTACTCCTTCTGCTAAAGAAGAGGTTGAATAGTTTTTTTAAAAAAGACAGCATAGAATTTAGTGGTAGACAATGAAAAGCATGCTGCACCACTTTTATAGGAGAATAGGAGAATACTCTATTGAAAATCCTCACTGCTGGGGGCTTATGGGCTTATGTCCCTTGAAGTTTTACTGACTATGAGGGTTGTTCATTCTGCCTTTATTTTCCTCCAGTCTGTTTCTCCTCTGCCGATTTTCTCATATTTAGTGTTTGGAGAAATTAACTTATCTAAGTGATTTTTCAAGATGGATTTATCTCTTCTGAGAGAAGATAGTTCTGCAAACTCAAATTCTTTAACTGCAGAGCACACATGGAACAGCCAGCAGAAGAACAGCTTTTCCACCTGCTTTTAGTAAGCTTCAGCTGAGAAGAGTGCACTCTTGAACTATTCAGTATGGCTAGATACACTATTGTCATGGTTTTATGATTTTCGGTTATTGGTACTCCACATCATAACATCATGTAGTGAATGTACCTGGTTCTCAGAAGAGAAGGACTACTACAGTCCCCACGGTACTTTGCTCCTCTGTTACCATTTTCCAGCCGGAGGGAAAAGATAAAAGCTCGCAGTATAAAAACTTGCAGATCACGAGACCTCGTCCCTTTTTCCGCCGTCTCTCGTCCTGGCAGCATCTCGCTCTCCAGCCGCCTTATCGTCGGTAGTAGAGTAAGGCCTACCTTGATTTTGGGACATTCTCTCTCTCTGTATTGGATTTATCAGCTTAAATTGTAATTATATTGTACTATAGTGTGTTGTTTTGCATTCCGATATCTTATTTAGTAAATTAGTTTGTTTCTCCTCAGCTTGTTGCCGCTGTTCTTTGCTCTCAGGGCCGTCTCCCTATGCTTTTCCCCTTTTCCCGGGACACGGGCCCGTGGATCCCCCGTCCCCTTCGTCATGGATTTGGGCCTAACGCCTGTAAACCGTTGACAACTATTTTAGTCAACTATCTCTTTGGTCTTTACTGTGACTGTAATTGCATTCATATTTCAGTCTTGATATTTTTATACTTGTATACAGAGTTCAGACTTCTGATTCTGAGGAACTAAACATATGAGTAGAATCTAATTCAATGAAGATCTATGATTTAAGATGTCGTATATTATTAATATTTATTTTATTACCAATAATATTTTAGTGTTGTTAGTGGATTCAAAGATATCACAGAAGCACAGAATTGTAGTGGTTTGAAGGGACCTCTGGAGTTGGAATTTCCTGTATTCCAGCTTGTGCTCATTGCCCCTTGTCCTGTTGCTTGGCACCACTGAAAACAGTCTGGCCCATTTCACTTGACTCACAATCACCTTTTAGGTATTTATAAGCATTGATAAGATTCTCCCTCAGTCTTCTCCAAGATGAACAGTCCCAGGTCTCTCACAGCTTTTCAACACAAGGGAGATGCTCCAGACTCCTCATCACCTTTGTCACCGTCTTCTGGAGTCTCTCTTGGAGAACCCTGTCTTTCTTGAACAGAGGAGCCCAGAACTGGACACAGTATTCCAGATGTGGCCTCACCACGGCAGAGTAGAGAGAGAGGATCACCTCCCTTGACCTTCTGGCCATGCTCTTCTTAATGCACCTCAGCATACCACTGGCCATCTTGGCCACAAAAACATTATACTGGCTCATGGCCAACTAATTGCTCTCCAGGACATCCAGGTCCTTCTCTGCAGAGCTCCTCTCCAGTAGGTCAGCCCCTAACCTGTACTGAGATGTGCAGTTATTCCTCTCCAGGTATAGGGCTCTACACTTGCCCTTATTGAACCGCATAATGTTCCTCTCTCCCCAACTCTCCAGCTTGCCTAGGTCTCGTTGAATGGCAGCACAGCTTACTGGTGTGTTAGCTGCTCCTCCCAGCTTTGTATCATCAACAGACTTTCTTAGTGTGGATTCTATCCATTCATGCATGTCACCAATCAAAAAGTTAAAACAGGCTTAGACCCAGTACCAACCACTGGGAAACAAATATATACTTTTGTATGTTTATGTATACATGTTTAGTATGTAAGTACTGATCTGATCCACTTCACACTGATGATGTAGATGTCTGCTTCCACTGTTTACAAGCATCCTAATTAACAACCACATACATTGTTAGCTGTAAATGGTAGTGTAATTCCATTAAAATTGTAGATTGTGATTAAGCCGTTTCTAGCAAGCTGAAATTTTGAGATCCGATCATGCAAAATGTAATATTTGGCCACTGGGATGAGAAGAGGGAAAGCAGAGAAAGATGCAAAAAGCTCTTATCACAGGCAAACACACAAAAGGAGCCAAGTAAACCTTTTAGATTTAAATGTATCTTACAGTATTTATGTGTCAATAAACATTACAGGTCAATTTGTGACAGAGTGTGAAATGTTTGTAACATTTTTCCAACATTTACAGCTTGTGTCAATTTGCTCTGCTTACATTATTTTTCCTATTTTTCAGCTAGAAACTGTAATACAGTAGTATATCTGCCATATGATACAACTATACACCCTAAGGTTAAGTGTCTATCATTAATAAATTAATTAATTATCTTTTATAGGTTTCTTCTAGCCCTGTAAAAATCTCATTTGAGATTTTTAGTCATCAAAGGATAATGAATTATTTTTTCAGATAGTGTAAATCTTATACAGTTGCTTTGACTAAAATTAAATCCTCAATAAAAAAATGATACTGAGTAACTAGCTCAGTTTAGTAATCTTAGGATAAAATTCTAAATGACATAGAAGATAGGTATTTTGCTGCCTAGTGCTACTGCTTTGTTTCTGTTCTGTTAAGTTACGTATCTCAAAATAAAGAAAATCAAAACACATTTCTGTTTTTGCTTTGAAATAGTAAGATGAGTACCTGGTTTGTTTACACCAGAAAAGCAACTGATCTTGCTTTTCCTAAGTACAGGGGCTGCAAAGAGGATTGAAAGTATCAAAGTATTAACTAGCTACTATGATTTTAGAAAAAGATTAAGTCCTAGTCCTTTAAGTTTACCACCTGTTAAAAGATGAGGTTTTCTAGAAGTGGACTACCCCTAGCAAACTTAATTCAACAACTACAGACACTGAGATATTAACAAATCCATCTTCTACCTGTTAAGTTAAATGTGACCTAATGCACTCTGAGAAGTAAGATTTATTTGGAAAAAAAAGTATATGTCATATTATACAATAATTTAATTATCAATATTGATCTCATCTGGCTTCAGTTTTGTTATTCGCTTTTCAAATGGTTATATCAAATCAGATATAACCAGTTTCTCAGTAAACAGAGCTATCATTCTTGGAAGGAAGATGAATAAACTGAACTGAACCAAAAAGTCACAATATATAATCCCTTCTCCAGTTGTATGAGCACATGGACACTACCATACAAAAATAAATAAATAGCTGGAGCCTTATAACTTGCATCTTCTAGTAATTTTGTGTTCATTACATGTTATGGGATAGGAGGGGGAAAAAATGTAACTGGGAAAAAAATTAAAAAAGCACTGGAAGGATTCCCCATGGTTTTGTAATTGTCCTCTAACTGTGTGGTAAACATGCTTTGTTCATGCTCTTACCGCAACATATATATATTCAGATATACTGAATAATTTTTTTTTAAATAGTTCTTCCACTACTTACACCTTGTTATTTACAAAGAAAGAGAGTCTACAAGGACATCATTTATCAGTATGCTTCTTGTGCCAGTGTCTGGATTACCATTGCATTTGGGTCAATAGCTTGTTTACAGCCACCTTGAGAAGGTATATTTCTTTTTGGCCCAACTCTGTATGGTTTGTGTTATCATTCCAGAGCATTGTATTATAGTACATAATGCATATATCATGCCTTTCATAAAATACCTGCATAATGATGACATTCCTTTGGAATTACTACTAAATTTATTTAACAGATGCTTACATTCTATTACATCCATTTTACAAGGGCTTTTATAACACATGCAGATTTTAACAGTCTTAGAATTCTATATTAACTTTTGGTATGAATTCCTAAAGTGTTTTCCAAACATATATTTTTATTTTATTTGAGTTTCCTTGCTCTTCTAGGCACCACTCATGGCAAAAAAACCACTAAAAGTTCCCCTTGGGAGCCTCACTTATAATTTTTATTTTTGAGGAATTCTGTCTGTAATGATCTAAACTAGACCCTCACCAATTCTGAAGTTGTAGCCATTCAAATTCATTATATTTTTTGTAATCTTAGTGACTCTATGCAAATCTTTTAAAATATTTAAGTCACTTACTCTTTTGTTTCATTATCAGGTTATGAATTTTAAATAATAATGCTATTAAATTAATTATTATTAATTAATAATAAATAAAATTTAATATATGTTTGTGTTTGTTTGTTTTACAGGGAAACTTAGAAGATCATCTAGACTATTTTCTTATTCAACAATGACTTAAGGTCATTCGAGACACGTACTTGTCAATAAGCAATTGAAAATATCATAAAGGAAATTCTTCAACTTTCCTCATTAACTCACTTCCATATTTATTTCTCCTTTTAAGTAGAAGGAATTTTTTGTATCTTAAGTTCTTTTTGAAGAAAAAAGATCAATATTGTCTTAAATTATAGGGCAGAGAATATAGAAAATTTTTCTTTTTTTATGATAGTTCTTTAAATTTTTTTAAGTTCTCATGGTCTTCTTCAGTCTTTTCTTCTGAAGATTAAGCAGTTATTTTAGCTTTTCATTGTCATTTTCCAAACCTTCTTACTTGCAATGTTTAAGATAATCAAGGATGCAAATTTGCTTGTGCTTTCTGTCCAGATGAAAGCAACATAGAGATCTCTGATAAAAGATAACGGAGAGCAAGTGCTTTGTTTAAAAACCGCAAGGGACATTCTGTATGTTTGTGGTGAAATAATTCATAATAGTCTCTGCTATACAGGGCTGCAGGGCTTCACTGAGGCCTTCAAATGACAGAAGAGTAGGATGATGGTTCCATGTCCTTTATCATTCTAATGCATTCCAGAAACATTGGTCTACTGTTTCTGACCCTTATCAACTCAAATATTCATATTTTTATGTGGAAAACCCTGACTCTCTGGTTATTCTCTTTTGTATTTATGCATCTGATTTTGCACTTCTCTTTATTAAAGAGGTTTTTCTTCTTTTTTCCTCTAGATTTTGAATCATTTTTTTATCAGAATCAGTTTGAATTCTAATCCTGTTACTTGGCATGATTACAAATGTTTTTGTTGTCATGTGAAAATTATGTACAATAATTTTCACTTTCATGTTGCAAATTAACAGAATACCTCATTTAATATTAATTAAGGATCTCCTGTTAATCAAGACCATATGTTCCCTGGCACAGTTTGTCCATTTTTGTTTTTTAAAGAAAAATAGGATGTAATGTGTATTTATCCAAACACCCTGTTAGTTACCACATGCAACAGCAAAGTTTGAAAAGCGTACATGCTAATTTACAGGTATGTTCATTGTAAATAATCCTGCTTTATTTTCTTGTTACTCAGTGGCAGAAAAATAGCCACAAATCGTTTAGTCCAATGCCAATTGTTCTTCATAAGCCAGCAGCAATATTTCTTTACACACAGTCTTTATCTGCTCAACTCTCAAAGCCTTTGCTGTTGTATTGTATCACAAAATGATACTAATATAGAAAATCAGGCATTAAGTTCCTACCCCAAGGTCTTATGTGAAGCAATTTCATTTGCCTTTCATAACTGATTGGTACTGTGAAGCTCCACCTCACAGTTAAAGGCCAGTGATTTCCTTCAAGTTTCCTTACGTAGGGTTTTCAGCACTAAGAGCCTGCGTTTGGCCTAGGATAGGAAGCTTAAATGGTGGTCTGCTGCTGTCTTATTCTGGCTGAAGTAGGATGGGGAAGAGCAAGAGCATCAGAGCCCAGGCAGACCTAAGGACACAGTAACCTTTGGCAGGAGGCAGGAGCAAGCAGCTGGGAGTGGGTGAGGTGGTAATGTCTTCAGCTCATACAGCTGCCTCTGAAAAATGATGTGTGAACAAGCCATAAATCATTCTTGTTGCAGAGGAATATTTAGTAAATACATTTGAAAGCCTTTATTGCTTCCTGTCTCTAAGAACTACATGAGTAAATTGCTTAAACAGAACTTAGTGTGAGAAAAATCCTGTTGAAGTATTTGGAAACATTTAAACTATTTTTCAGCCAAGCAGTCCTTTTCTTTGGAGGGACTGTATTTTAAAGAAATGCCTACTACTCTTTACATTCAGTTATCCACACAGTTTTATCATTTTCTGCAACATTTTTATTGCAGCCATAAGAAACTTGTAGCATAATTTAGTAAACTAGAATGTTTCAGTGACCAAAGGTGTGTGAATGGTTTGGATGTGCAGCTGGCTTTGCCATAAAATCTATTAAACAAGAATGGAGGGAAATATTCCCCTGTTTGAAAGGCTACATCAAATAAGAGGTAACTTGCTTTCTACCTCCACATCACTCTTGAGAGAATCCAAAGAGCTACAGGTATGTTTCTCTTAATTTGCCCAATTAAATGGTAAAACCATACATTTTATTTATGTATGTAAATGATATATTTATAATATATATTACACAAACATATATGTTATAAAATAATATTAATAATAATATTTTTAGGTATTTGCAAGTAATAAAATTTCAGCATGTGTGTCAGAGCCATTGGACAGATTAATTATTATCCTGATCATTACTACTAATTAAATAACATCAGCAGATGTGTATACAAACAGAGGTATTAGAGACTAGTGTTACCTTTTGTTAAACCTCAAGTCTGTGTCAAATAAACTAAGTATATTAATTTGGAATTCTGTTCTTGACTCACTTTCAGGGTCTGCTGTCTTTAAGGCATTTCATTTTTATATGGAATTCATGACATCTCGTTTAGATGTTGTGTTAAGAGACATGGTTTTGTGGGTTTATTGGTCGTAGGTGGATGGTTGGACTGGATGATCTTGTAGGTCTTTTCCAACCTAGCTAATTATGTGATTCTGTGATTCTATATTTGTCTGTCTCATTGACATTGTGCTCCCATTTACAGTTACTTTTTTTTTTTAAAGGGAGAACACAACAAGTTTTCTTAACAGAAATGAGAAATTTGTGTCAAGCAGAAAAATAATAACTGCAATCTTCCTAGTAAGGAAAATTAAAATCTGTAAGTTTGACCACCTAACTGCAGTTAACAACTTCATAACCTAGCTGGACTCCAAACGGCAACAAGCCAGATACAAAAATGTGCATCTGAAAAAGGTAATGATGTGTTATGCATACACAGTGTAACCTCTCTACAGTAAAATTCAGTATGCTGTAGTTATTTTTATTACTGAATTTAGAAATAAGCTACAGGACAACTGAATGACTTGCAAGAAACAATAGCTGCAGTGAAAGAGGAATAAAAATTATACATTTCTGAAGCATAAAGAGAAATTGGAAAGGGAACGGGGTTTTGTGAGGTATAGTTGCTGACTAGAACTCATACTCCTGCTATTTCCAAGATTTTTGTTCTATTTCCTGATTAGCTTGCTTAAATTATGGGGAAAAAAGTGTTATATCAGTAGTCTGAATTTGTATCGACATATATCAAATGAGGTAATTCATATCACCTCCTGGTATATGTTCTGATATATCAAGATATTCCATAACAGCTGTTTTGAATATCAAACTTACTGTGTTCTCAGTAAGAAAGACTGACGGCCTTTACACCAAATACCAGTAGGTTCATAATTATATGTACGTACCCTTACACCTCCAAGTTACTCTCAGAGCCCTGGAATATCTGTATTATTATTATAAGTATTTTATAAAAGATGTGGCCAAAACCTTGGACTGGGAGAGATCATTTCTTCTGCAAACACCATTGGAGTGGAATGCACATACAATGAAATAATTTGATTGCTTCTGTACACATACCTGCAGAAGGAAAACAGAACACTCTTCTCTGAACATGTAAATAGTTTCACTTCTAAGTAGCACACTAGCAAAACCTAACAGGGTTGCAGAAGACCCAGGAAATGCGCTAGAAATCTCCCATTGTAAAAAAAAACAAAACAACAACCACAAAAAAAAACACAAAAAAAACCCCAGCCTTTATAGTACTTCCTGTTTTTCTAATTTCATGTAGTTCACAAAGGTTGATGAATTTAAGAGGTTTTTAATGATGATCTTAGTGGTTTTTCCGGTTCAAAAGCCTTACTTTCACACTAGTGGATAACTTAGTACAATATATCATTGTATATTACATAACTGAATATAAACTAAAAATAAGGTCCTTGATGAAAGGTGCAGTTAGACACCGGGGAAGTGCAAGCTGCTTCACGATGAGATGTATACGTAACTTAGCAGCCAGAATTGTCAGGAGTGTGCATGCACAGCATGTGTTCTACAATTGCTAGCTACATGCAGACATCTACAGTTTGAAGACACGAGAGGGTAGTGACAATGGAACAGGAGTAATTATGATGAAAGCTAGGAAGGTATTTAACCCTAAAAGAGCTTTAGACACCTAGTGACAGAAATATCCCTGTCATTTTCCTTTCGTCACTGCACTGCAATGACCTGGTCTGCAGGTAGTTTCATTTTCTGTGAGATGTTTCTTTAAAATACAAGATATCTAGACAGCTCATGTACGCAATTTGAGGAAGGAAAGGGTGCTGTTCTCAACATATAAATAATGTGGAAGATGTGTGATCTTCCTACAATACAAGGCATTGCCTTTAAAATATGGATCTCTTATGAGAGACTTGGTTCTGTATTTCAGCTGCTATCACATAATAGATGATGAATACTGTTTATCAACAAGCCCAATGCACTTACTTTTTCTGTACACATTTGCAATGCTGAAGAAGTACAGTCACAGCAAAGACCTCAGAAAAAAAATAAATACACATAAGATGTTTGGACTATCTAAAAGGAGTGGGTAAGGCTTAATATAATGAACTGTTGAAAAAAATAAGTGGTTTAGGAATATGGGTATCGTAGATATCTCTGTAAAGTCCTAAACTCCAGCCTTTTCTATATGTACATGGGTCACTCTGAAAGTAATGCCTCCTATTTATTTCCATGGAAATTACAATAAATACAAAGAGCACAATAACTGTCTTTGATAGAGCAAATTTGCAGCTACAAAAAGCTTGTTTTCTACATAGTCACCATGATTAGCTATGCTTTTTTTTTTTTTTTTTTTTTTTTACCAGCAATGAACAAGAGCCTGCATACTGCCCTCATAAATATTTGCACCAGTGGAGGTGACACAAAATTTCTGTTGCCACTGCTGAAACACATCACATACCACCTCACTGTTCTCACATCCACTGTTTGGTCTCCAGAAACATTGTGCAAGTGTCAATGAATATCACTGGGTACCCTCACGGAGGAATCCAGTGAAATCTTTGCTTCACATGTACTTTAATGTCAGATGTCAATTTATCAGACTGCCGCTCTACTGCCATCTGTGACATGGCAACAACATGCTGGAAAGGTTCAACCTCTACTGCCATACCAGTAACATCTACCTCTGACTTTGTGGGCCAGTATTAACTAGGAGGCATTACTTTTGAAGTTGCCCCTGTAGATAATGTTTGCGTAAAAACTGAATATGTAGCGCGACAGTTCTGTCAGATTAAGAATTCAGATGATCCTGTATTTATAATAAATACTAACTCTGAACAATGATCAAGTGTTCTGCTGAGCTTTTGCTTCAGGATTGCTGGTTTTTTTAACATAATATTTCTGTGGGTTTTTTCATCCCAAATTTTAATCTTTAAATACATTTTCTCTAGAATTTCTACTGAACAGTTGTCTAGAAGAATTTCCAATGAAGAGATGATTTTTCAGACAGTGTTTGTACATTAACAAGGAAGTCTGTGCAAGGTTTAGTGTAATTCCAATACCCAAAATTGATGCGATGCTACACATCTAACTTTTAAATCATATTTATATGACTATATAAATTTATTTCCAGGAAATGTATGACATGTCAATTTAGATGTGTGAAAAAGTGTCTTTATGTTTGTGTGGAGAAGGTTCTTCATGCAGGAGTGTGGTGGGGATCTTGCAAGAAATACCATGAGAGCAAATTGAGGTAAAAAATATAAGGGATTCAGAAGCCTATAGTAAAGATCACAGCAAGATTTCTCCAGATAGATTTAATCTACAACTTAGTGCCAGTAAAATTATTATAGAAATACTGAATTAACAGAATTTTATTAGGGAATTCGGTGAACTATGCAAATGTGCGTCTAATTAACTGTAGAACATAAGTAGATTTGGAAACACAACAAATCTGAAGATCTGGAATGAAATATTATCTGGTAATTTAAAAGCTATATCTGGCAAAAAAAACTCAGTTTCAAGGTATAATGAAGAGTTAGCTCCAGGTCAGATTCCCATATGGAAATCTACTTAATCCAGTTAGAATTATCCTTGACTATTAATAAAATGATGTATCAGCACAAAAGAGAGAAGGATGCAATTCAAACGTAAAAATGTGTAAGTTTCATACAATTTCAAAGGATGATGTCTGTATCAAAAGCCATCTTTGGAAGTATTTATAAAACTGCTTAGAATACTGACTGCAAAATATAAAGAAGAAGAATCACAATCGTAATTATTATTATGATGTTATTCCTGGTGGAAAAAAAAAACATACTGATGTTTACAGGATTTTATCTAAATTCCTGATTCTCCTCCATTCGTACCTCCAGTGATTTTGTTTATTCTCACTGTCTCTTTCCTGTATTTTGAGCTTTCAATATTCTGGCTTTCTGTCTTTCACTGTAAAAAAAGATTTATGATCTACATATATCAATCACCTTTGTTCTCCTTTCACATTCAGCCTGAAGTTCTACCTCTGTTACTTCCTTTGCCACACAATTAAATCCAAAGGAGCTACTTTCTCTAGTTTAGCATAGGGATTTCTGTTAATGTATTGTAGAGGACCATGTGTACTTCTGTGGATGTACTGATTTCATTTGAAATACAGATTTATGCCAGCTCAAGGAGTGGGCATTTTGTGCCTGTGATATCCTGGGTTTATTAAGTTGAGCCTACACATGGAAAGGAATGGATCTTGCAATGAGAAGAACTGCTCCAATGTTTGTGAGTATTTGAAACTGCATATCTGTTGATCGCATTACAGAATTCACAAACCATATATATTTTATAGAAATACGGTAATTTCTATACTAACTTCTAAGGAATGTGTTGGTTTTCTTTCCCCCTAATATAACATTGCCCTTTCAGAGAGAAAAAAAGAACAGTCTTTCTTTTCATCTTACATACACTGTTTCATATCCGTAGGCAACAGTCTACCATTGTTATTTAAAATCTTAGCATTAAGTGTAGCTAACTGATCCCAGTCAGTGTTTTCAACTGCCAGATATTGTCTCTTATCATCAGATCATGGTCTTGATTGAAAGATACACTAAATCATCTCATACGTATTCAGTAGAAAGATATATTTCATTCAAACAATGCTGAATGGGATAGATTCATAAACATCTAATTTTCTGACAAGATATTTGCACAAAATATTTTTATTAAGAGATCTTTCCTGTATTTTCTTTCATAACCTTTCCTTGGTGCAGGAATAAATCCTTTCCTCAATGTCGGTGATCGTTATCAGATGCAAAAACAGCAATTACAGTACATAATCTTTTTTTTTTTTTCAAGCAGGAGAGATAAATACACAGCATCTTAGGCTGACTTTTCCAGTGCCACAGTAACAGTATTTGTGGAGGAATGTAGCAAAGTGTTTTTCAAGCTTGCTGCTCATCCCACATGTAGTTTATACAGCTGCAGAATACAGATTTTTAAAGAAATATACATAGTGGCCAAGATGAGAACAAGATATAAAGAGGCAGCTAATAAAACAAGAGACAAAGCCCCTGTCAGATTCCAAATGAATAGGAGCATGGTGACACATCTGAATCCGACACTGACACAACTGTAAGAGCAGAAAAATCCTAGCCATGCTAGTGAGCTGCACTTGAGAATGGCTAAAGGTGAAGCTCTGTAAGTAGAGCAATGTCTGCAGAATAAGAAATGATGTTCAAAGGTGTGGGCTCTTTTGAGAGGCAAAGAAACTGCAGAGAAGGTATGTCAGGAAATATATTTAGTAGGAATAGGCCCAAATATGGAAGCAGACTTTGAATTTCAGCTTATCACACTTAAAAATGATAGAGTATTGTATATATAATACTTTGCGGGTGGGTTTTGAGTAAGACAAGCAAAAGAAAACTCCATGGAAAATTATATATTTTCTTGCAGATCCTCTTACTTAACTAATTGTGTCAGAGTTAAAATATGAAGAACTACGATGTTGTCAAACATATTAAACAGCCAAACAGAAATCACATTCAATATGCAAGTTTTCAATGTCAGGAGTAACTTTGAAGTAGAATTTCTTTGTTCTTGCAGGTACAAGTCTAATATTTCAAATAAATTAAGTATTAATCTCCAGTTTACTGTTGAGTGTCTAGCAACTGCTTACCAGTCTAGCAGCTTGGAACCTGTGCACCTAAGAGTATCTGGTAGCTATGAAAATTAAAAAAGAAACTTGTTTCAATCAGGATTTATGATTGATTTTCCCACATAATCTAGGCTATCCTAGAGACACACTGAATCATGATATTATGGGAACTACAGTGATTTGGACTCCCATTCCCTTTTTTCTGTGATTTGCATGACTAGACAACAGTAGTAATTAAATGTGGAAAAACCCTGAAATTAGATGGCACAAAAATAAATTATCACTGAGTATTATAGTACAGGATATTAAATATTTTGTGAGTGACACAATCTTTTCACCACATGCAACGGTAAGTCATTTCATTTCACAGTAGTTTTCCTTTCATTTTAAATACTTGGGAAAAAAAAAAAAAAGAGAAACAGTCCTGAAAAATTCTGTGACAGAATGGAAAGGTGAGTTGGTTCCTATGCCTCTGAATATCAAGGAAAGAAAAAACAGGTTTAAAGCTTTTGTGCTTCTTATACTGTTTTTTATGCTGTTGATTTTACATTTTACAAAATCATGTACTCATCAGTATACCCGCACAGAGTAATGTGCTATTATTTTCCCATACGTACATTTAAATAGCACCCAGTCAGAATTTTCAAGATCAAGGAATGCTGTTTCTTATCTCTCTACTGGTACTGGGACAAGTGTATAAATTTTCTGGTTTAGTGAGCGATAGTGTCAAAGTAGAGAATTCAGAAAAGAAATGTTAGCTTTCATGTTGCTCTCTTTCTAAACTTCTTGTAAAATTAAAAAATAAGTAAATTTCAGTGTTGGAATGCTCTGCTCATTTAGTATATGCAGCCTGTTTCCTTGTTTTGTTATCATAATGAAATAGAATATTACACCCAACAGAAGCAAATTTGTTTTTTAAAATGTCCTTTCAAAGAGAAAGAGTAGCTTAGCACCATCCTTAGAACCAAACCCAATTTAAGCTTTGTTTCGGCTTAGATATCTATTTTATTATTATTTTATTATTTTATTTTCATAATATTTTTCTACCATGTTGTCCTCATTTCAGCTGGTACAGAGGTCTTTTTTCCCTTCGTAATATCTGGTATGATGTTATCTACCTTTTCCATTTGGGAGAAAAACTATGTTAATAACACAGTGATGTTTTGGTTGTTGCTGAGTGGTACTGTACAGAACCAAGGGCGTTTCAACTTCTTGTACTGTCCTGCTGGTGAGGGAGATTGAGGGGGCACAAAGAGCTGGGAGAGCATAGAACCAGTACAACAGACCTAAACTGACCAAGGGGAAATGTCATATCATATGACATGCAAAAAGATTTAAAAACTCTGAGGAGTTGGCTGAGGGGCAGCTGCTGCTCAAGGGCTGGCTGGGCATTGGTCGGAGGGTGGTGAGCAATTGTTTGGTGCATCATTTGTTTTCTAAATGTAGATTATATTATTATCATTTCTATTGCTATTTTCCTTTTCTTTCTTCTGTCTTAGTAAATAGTTTTATCTCAACCCAGAAGTTCTACTTTGTTGTTTTTTTTCAATTATCTCCCCATCCCTCTGAGAGGGAAGTGAGCAAATGTCTGTGTGGTGCTGAGCTGCTTGCCAGGTTAAACCATAATACTAGTAATGCTAGTAGATTTATAAAAACCGAGTTAAATTTTGAAAGGAGTAAAATATCTTTTCTGGTTGTTTCTCAATAGGTTTAGCTTTGTAGAAATCTATTCAACACCATTAATTTATTATTGCAATGAATTTCTAATTTTAGTAATATATTTAGATGAATTTTCAAAGCAGTCAGAGACACAGTAGCTCATATGTTATGGGTATGTAAATGACAAACCACCACTGTTTCTTGTTACAATAGTACATGTACATGGATTGTTCAGGTACCTGTGAGGAAAGAGCATAAGAACTCTTTTTTTGCAGTAATAGATCTTTAGACCTCCTCCACTCTATGTAACTAATGTCACTACCACCGTTATCTAGCTTTGGGTGAATATCAAACCTGGTATTATCTCTGTGTTAAGAATTTGTATCTTCAATTTACTACTTGATATTATGGACATTAATAAAGACGTTCCTTTAATCAGCAGAGAAAAGTTCATGAGTTTAGTCTTCTTGAGGATCATGATGCCTGCAGGGAAAAGTAGTTGTCACATACTTAACAAACATGCCAGTCTCTCTTTATTCCCACAATTTCTAGCTTAGGCGTTGGTCTGAGAGAGAAAAAGATGTGGGGGAAGAGAGAGAGCTGTATGCTGAATTATTAACGAGAGAATAAGGAAAAAAAGAAAAAAATCACTGTAAGCATTATTTGGGTGATTACTAGTAAGTCATTGTGAGGACAGTGAGTGAAAACTGATATGCAGCAGCTTTTTTAATGAATTTTCTTATTTCTGAGATTCTGCACTGGGACAGAGATGTTACCAGAAACTAATCTTAGACCCAAGTGATCCCCATTGACACAGGTTACCCTCTTTGGGAAGTAGTTTAGAACATCTTTTTTATTGTTGATCTGTGTAGAGTTGCTCCTAAGATTTAAAAGAATCCGGAAAGATCAAAGAATCTCAACAGAGCTTTCATCCTGTTTTAGATAAAAAAAAATTTTTCAGGATTTTTAAAAATGTAAGCATGTAGAAAGGTCCGTCATCACTGAAGATTAGATAGGTGTTCAGAAAATTTATTGAACTCTTGGACTCTCTTGTTAAACAGAGAAGGACAGATTTAGAGAGTTACAGTTCAGAATGAACATTCTGTCTGACTATTTGAGAGCTGCTCCAGTAAGCAGTACAGCAGGCTAGTCTTGTTCTTCTAACTGATCTGATTCTACCTTCACTCTTCAGATATTTTCTCTATCCCTGTTCTTCTGATACTGGACTGTGTGGAGAAAAGAAATGGAAAAGGCACATGGAAGGGGACTATCGGGGACATATTTGAAACATACACTTGGACAAAGGCATTCGCTGCCTAAAGTGGTACCATGTCTCAAAAGCAACCCACACTGAAGCTGTGGGGGAACCAATGCTAGAGCAGAAACACTCCCAAAGGGACTGTAGCTCTTGAATAACCTATGCTGGATCACAGAAAATAAGAAGGAAGGGGGAAGAGGAGAAAAAAGATTAAGAAAGAGAAATAAACTGCTGCATACTGACCATGACCTCCTGCACTGCCTTTTGCCTCACCAAAGGACTAGAAGGGACTGAATGTAAAGTGCTGAAAAAGCAAGAGGAGTTGAGGCTAGGAAGGAGAAAGGAGATGTGCTTTGACCTGATGAAAGGAGAGGAAAACTTTTTATCTAGCTGTTTCTAGCTTGTCCTCTTTGGGTTTTGGTACCTGAATCCATAGCTAAAAATTTGCATTAGTTGGCCATGAATGAAGTGTAGTGAACTTCCTGGAATCAGGTTTTTCGTTCATGATGTCTGATATGCTAATTCATCATAATATTTGAATCAAAATAATTTTTATTTTAGAGTTGGCTGAAGTGAATATCGTTCAAGTACCAGTTGGTTCCTCATGTAATTCCACTTGCCATGCTTAGTTCGTTCCCACTCAGTACACCAATAACTTAACGTACTGCTGAGTGTCTTTTGTTCATATGATGCAAGTGAACAAATATGGAATATAAAGATGTCCATTATTATGATGTGTTTCTTAAACAATGTACGAAGAGGTGGATATTTGAGAGAGAAAGAGAATATAAGGCCAGTAAAATCAGTGATCTCTAATCAATTTAGTTTGCAGTATGACCACCAGCTGTTACAGCTTCAAATCAAAAGCCAAAGCAGACATACAGAAATGCAACAGAGTTTCCATGAGAACTGCAGTGAAGTCCATGATAGCACAACTTTCTGTAAGCAAAAGATATGTGGAATTTGTAATAAAAAATGGATTATCTTTTCTACAGCCAGGAACTAAATTCTTCACTTAGGTATATCTTGATCTCCAAGCCATTTTTACACGGCAGGTAGTTTTCAGAATTCATATTGCTGAATACTTGCCAAGAAAGGGCTGTATATTCATAATTAAGAAACACTACAGAAATACAACTAGAATGAAAATCTATATCAACCTTTACAAAGAATCTTAAACAGCACTGATATAATCCTCTTCCAAATCCTAATCTCGAGCAATTAAAAGCAAAAATTTGGTTTAAAATTTACCTGAATAATTTTAAAAACATAGAACAGACATATGAAAGGTCTTAAACTTAATTCCTTTTTATATTGCTCTTTATAACAAGGAGCTATCAGAAATTGCAAATAGTATTTTTTTTCTCAGTGCTGTTATACTTTAAATGACTTCCCTCCCTCTTTTTCCCTCCCTTCCTCCTCCCTTTCCTCCCTCCCTCCCTTTACTTCCTTCCTTCCTTCCACTATTTATTTATTTATTTATTTATTTCAAGTAGCTAAGATGACTTGATTAATGGCCTGCCATTCCAGTTCATTTGAAAAAGAGGAACATAGCTGCAACAGAAGTTTCATGTACTGGTCAAATTGTAATCCTCACTAGTGGCAGAATATATCCCTTATTGTATTCTTGTATGTGAACTGATTCAGTCTCACTAATCAATCTCATTGAGCAAATTACTTCTACTTGCTGGCATACTATGGTGCAGCTAAATACTGTCCAAAAAACTTATGTTTTAGGTAGGCTTAAAATTTATTTTGTATTCAAGTGACAACTTTTGAAAGTGTCTGCATCAAATATATTACCTATCCCCTCTTTGATAACAGGAACTTGAAGGAGATTAATACTTACCTAATACCTCATTGTTGATATCTTACTTCATACTTAACTGCAGGAGGTGGAAATTCTTGAAACTTGATGAACTCTTGACCTCAGAAATTTTGTTTTCTTGGATGGTCATCTTGCAGTATTCTACTTTAATCCATTTAAAGGACTAATGCAGATAATCTAGACATAGAGAGGTTTTGTTATCAATACTCCAGAGCTAAAAAAAAAAAAAAAAGATATGTCAAATCTATCATTGCTTTCCAGATTACAGAAAATAGATGAGAAATACTGAGACACTGCAAAAATCTCAAAAGATCACTCTTTATTATGAATGAAAACACTGGGGAAAAAGATGTCCCTTGCGAGCAAAACCAAAATGATATTAGAAATATAGGGAAAAAAATATCCTGGATATGTAATGAGGATTTTTTTCTAACTGTAGAATCTTTCTACATCTCCTGTCGCCCTTTCTTTCATACTTCCAGTGAGATAGAAGTTCTCAAGGCAAGAAGTAATACACTTTCAGAAGAACCTATTGATCTTCAGGAAACTGGTTCTTGTATACATTGCAGCCTTTTGTCTCAGCCCACTGGCTTTGTTTTCTTGTGATTAAGAAAATTCTCATTCTGAGCCTTGGAGCAATTTAGGTTAAAATCTTCCTTTTTTTTTTTTTTTCTACTTTTTCTTTATGATAATTAAATTTTCCCTTTAGAAGGGAACAACATGAATACTTATCTTTTTTATTTTTATTTTTTTGTCATTTTTGCTGTTTGTATTTAACACTTGAATGCAATGTTATAGGCATTTTTAAAATAAATGAATACTACTAATGTCTTTTTTGTACTAGAAGAATCTCCTTGACATTTTTACTGCAAATGAGTTACCTACAGACAAATATCATTGTCTTAATTTCCTGGATACTGTTATAAGAGTTGCAAGAACCCTTCAGTATTTTCTGACTGACAGCACTTCATAGTATTCCATATGAGGCTTTTCCCTTCTATGTGTTCTATGTGTTGCAGGGTATGTAATGCTTACCATACTACCAGTTGGACATCTCCTACATTAATATAAAACTTGAAGTGTCAAACTGAGAGTAAACTGATTGTAGTTAGGAAAGCGAAGCAAATGGCTTGAGGATAAGGTGATTAACAAAACAGGTTTTGCTATTGAAAAGAAGCTGCAGAAGGCCTACTGAAGTAGATTATTGTTTAGAAAAAATGTGTACGCAGTGCTGTTGACAAAGAATAAGGCATTGCTCATGGTAGAAAAATAAATGCTAGCAATAGCTTAACAATGCTAAGATAGGTCCAATCATAGGTGGCATATTAGAGCAAAGGCAGAAAATCTTGTCTCCATGAAATCTACACATTTTGGTCAACAAAAATCATTTAGTTCCTATCTTAACTGTTTGGTACCAAAATCTTCCTGCTAAGAGTTGCTAGATATTTGAATTATTGAGAGTGTCTCAAGAGGAAAAAAGGCTTTTCCTCAGTTTTCCTGATGCTAACTGTAGAAGGAAATATTCAATACATTGAGAAACTGAAAATGTATTGAAAGCCTTTATATAAATACAGTCAACAACTTGATGCAATAAAGGGGGCAAGGAAATTAGTCAGAGGGGAATAGAGTAGGATGAACTACAAGGCGTTGATTCAGAAGTTAATCGTATCTACAAGTCTTTTGCTATTTATCTCTTCTTTTAATCAATGTAATGTTACCCAATGGCTTCTTACTGCTCTTCTTCTTTCTTACAGCATCACAAATAAATACTAATCTTGCTTGCTGATTAGTTTGCCTCTGATAAACTGCATCAATTATATATCTAGCTCCATCGTAGGTGTCTGCAAGAATAACCTGCACATTTAAAGAAACAGAATCACAAATTTACAATTTACTGACTTTATAACTTTTATATTACTAACTTATTATTACTAACATATTATATTCTTCTAGAATATTATATATATAACTGAATTGTCTACTATAAAGCTAGCTGAGGTTCAGAGAAGAACGTTCTTTTTGTTACAAAGTGAAAGGGAGTAAGATTAGGGTCTATGCTTCACTAGGCCTAATAAGAAGTGATTGCAGTTGCAAACAATTTATAACATAGACAGGCCAAACACTGAAAGGTAAAGTGAAACAGTTCATTAAATGAGGCTAGGAAAATCAACTTTTCCGGATGCTTCAAGCCGCTGCCACACTGTAGGCGACTGTGATACCATTCTTGCAATTCCAAACAAATATCAATAGGTTCATTCATTGAGGAGATATTAGGTTTCATTTCTGACTGTAATGATTGTAGTCACAAAATGAGTAATTGTATTTCAATTCCTTAAATTCTTCAAAAGTATATATATATAAAAGGACACAATAGCTGACTGCTGAATTTGACTTGACTTTATTTTCAAATCCCCTCTCCAGAAAATTGAAGTTTAACATGATGAAATGTCTCACTCTGATTAAAAATTTATCTTTTGTGAAGAACAGCTACTAGTAAAATACAGGTTTAAGACATGACACACAGTATTATATGGCATTTTAAAATCTCCTCTTTAAGCAATTGCTATTTTACCTCTCAAAATTGTGAAAGATCTTAAACTCTGGTTACAATCAGACCTACAGACTAGTTGTGTGTTAAGCACGAACATATTTTATTTTCATTAGTTTTCAATGTTCAGTTTTCCTTTCAAGTTACAGACTTATAGTTCTTTCACAACACAGGGAAAACTATCTATTTTTTCCTATATTTTTTCCTATATTTATTTCTCCTATATTTATGCTACCTGCTTTTAGCATGTCACATTCCTTTCTTTATAAGTAATCACCTATCTTCAAGACAGAAGAATTTTTTCAAGATCCTACTTAGTCTCATTTTAGTCTCTGAACTGCAGCAATGTTTTTTAATAAATCAGTCAGTAATATTTATAACATTATAGAATAATATAGTCTAGAAAAATTTGCCACTGGTTTATTTAGTCCTTTATGCATCCTACTTGATTTTTTGTCTTAAAAGTTATTGTAAGAAATCTTCATTGATTCATGAATTATGATACTAATATTATTTTCATGAATTTCTATAGTTATTTTATGTCCTGTAATGACGTGACTATTAAAATTTCACATATTAATTTTAATAACATTGCTGTTATTAAACATAATCATAATTTGTTATAGAACTGATCATTTGCTTAATTTGTTTGAATTCCTCTGTCCTTCATAAATACTTTTTTTCTGGACTTCACAATCTATTTTACATCATGGCATTGCTCACAGATACAGATGTTTCATTATTATTTTCTAGTAAATTAACATGTCAAGCCTATATTTTACTTTGGAATTTAGCATTGTTTTTCAGATTGGTTTTTTGACTTATAATTTTATGTAAATGTCTAGTTATTAATGTTAGTAGTTACTACACTACTGTTTTAACAGATTTTCTTCTCATTTTTTTTCCAGTAATTTGTCCATTATAATATTTCAATTAGTAGAGGTTTCATCCATGAACATCAGTTTAGATTGGTAATCAAATGATGGTCATGAGTAACAGAGTCTGATTATTTAATTAAGGTCGATCTTTCTCATGCGTTGGTTTAGCTTCCATCCTTGAGTTCCTTTCATTTGAGGCTGAGCAATACTGTTTGTAAAAGAGAAGAATGAAATAATGAAAGGCTATGTACAAATAGGAGATGGTACACACTTGTAGTGAAAGCAGTTTTTGAAATCATATATATCTTATTGTTAACAGGTTACAGTCATGAGTACTATTGCCTAGTACACAATAACTGTAAAATGAAATAACAGAAAGGCCCAGAACCTGAAACAAAAAGGCTAAAAGGGAAATTTAAAAAAATGTAATAGGGTATTAAAGAATAAGACCACAGTAAACTATTTTGAATTTTGTTGGAGGAGACTAGTAGCTTTTTGCACCAAAATTAGCCTTAAAAAAAAAAAAAAAAACTTCTGGACTTAAAAAGAAAACAAACAAAAAACCCCACCTAAAACTCATATATTTGTTGAATTTTAATGGAAATTATATTAAACTTAATTCTTATTCTATGTATTATAAAATAATTTCAGATAGTGAGGGGTATGTGGTTTCCAGAGCAGCATACAGAACTATTTCATAACTTCCCATGTTTGTATATGATGTCTGAATTTTGTGCCTCATAACAACCCTGCAATCTTGTATGTGGTCATTGAAATAACACCCGAAAGAACTCTTCTGACCCTAATCTGTTTCCTGGAGACTCACAGTTCTACTTACTGTAAAATAACCTTCACAAACTCTGTCTTTGCCTGCTCTTGGTAGTAAATGCACAGGGGACACATGAGAGCCAAGTTGTGAAACAGCATATAGGGGTATATGACAGAAAAACTGGATGAATTTGAAAAACAAAGAGAGAACTGTGGTGAGAACTAACAGATGGAAAGTATCAAATTAGGCTGCACCAGCTGCTATCTATGAAAACAGTCTAGAGTT
Organism: Numida meleagris; assembly: GCF_002078875.1. Lineage (NCBI taxonomy): Eukaryota > Metazoa > Chordata > Aves > Galliformes > Numididae > Numida > Numida meleagris. Next base: position 42,822,132 of record NC_034414.1, read on the forward strand.
CTTACAATTACTGGTTTTGCTATGCTTTTCTTTATTGATTTTACAACCTGTATCTCAAGATTGTTTCAGTGATGGGAAACATTTAGATGTTGTACTAAGGGACGTGGTTTCACGAGAAAATACTGGTGGTAGGTGGATGGTTGGACTAGATTGTCTTGGAAGTCTTTTCCAATCTTAGTGATTCTATGATTCGATGTTCTCTGATAACCTAAAGCAGATATCTTTCTTTCTTTCACAATTTTTTTACTGCGATTTGAATACTTCTGTATTTATATCCTGTGAATTTGCATGTCATATATTAAATCTTTCTATCTTTTTATTGGTAAGACAAAACAAACTGAAGAGAACAAAAAGATCTTCAGAAATGAAGTATTTATAAAAGTGAAAGTATGTATGTAATATGGGATTATTCTTGTCTTTCTAATGAATATATTCTACCAAATGTGGAATCCCAGAATTTTAATGAAACTTGTTTGTTTCTATTATTATTATTTTTTACTTAGATGACATCAGTCTAATAAGGGCATGAACCTATCATGAGGATTCAAGTCTCAACTGCACGATTTGGAGATGTCTGGACTTAGGGCTTTTGGTATGAACTGGATCTCTTCTATCACTCAGGAGTAGCAAGGCATATCTATTTCATCTAAAGAAACGTTTAGTGTTAAGCTTAATCTATAAAAAAAGTATTTTGATATTTCAACCCGAGAGTTTTACCTTTTTCTGATTCTCTCCCCCATCCCACTGGCAGATGTACTGAGTGAATGGCAGTGTGGTGCTTAGCTGCCTGCTGGTTTAAACCACAGTAACCACAACAACACTATTATTCAGTGTTGTTATTATAAGGAAGGTTTGGTGCAAAAAACTGCTTTGAAGGTAGACCAAATTACCTCTTCCAAAATAGCTCATAGAAAAAATAATCCACATTTTGTTTAAATGAGTTGTTCATTTCTAAAGAAGACCATGTATTGCAATGCATATTTTACTGTGTCCAGAGAGAACAGCATAGAGGAAAATTATTATCATTAGTTAAATTCTATATATGTGCACCATATGAACTTCTCAAAAAATTCACTGCTTACAGAAGGTAGTTTTATTATTCAAGAACATAAATAAGCACGAGGTGTTTCTTAAATATAATTAAAGATGAATAATGATGAGACACAACTGCAGATACATTCTTCAAGAAGACTTGAGATAAGATTTTGGCATCATTATATAAAAGGCAACTCCAAGATTTTAACACACTTCTTTCTTAACATAGAATGGATTGTCCCACGGAAAATTCCACTGACTGCAGAGGAAAGTTATAGTACTAGAGACACTAGATACCTTGCTTAACGAGGTACTAGGTAACTCACTTTTAGATAGCAAGAAGTAAATAAGGTGGATCTCACTTTCACCTAACTCTTGTTCTAATAGCCTGTAAAAAAAAATGGCATTTCCTTCTCTGGTTCTCAAAGAGCTACTTGCTGAGGAAGAGAAAACAAAGAATATGAAACCATTTAGAGTTTCTTACAAGGGTTCTGCTAAAAGTCTGAAAATCTTCATCTGAATTATGAAACCCTAACTAGTTTATTGGCTGAAAGGCTAGTTTTGGTTGCATAGCAGTAAGATTACAGAAACTGAATATTAAGTTAAAGTGCCTGTTATCTAAACCTTTTTTTTATATATTAATCTGTATTCTTTTGTGTGTGGAATGACTTTTCAATGTGCCCTAGAGAACCACGTTTAAAGATATTAAGTGATTTTTCTTCAAAAGAAAAAAAAAAAGTCAGCCTTATAGTAAAATTACGCCAGCTTGTTTCTTACACAATATTGAATAAAAGTAGAAACCACCATTATACCGTTGTCAGTAAAGAATCTAAAAGGTTCACTCAGGAGGATGAAAACCCCATTTAGAAAGACATGAAGAGGGTTGGATATAGCCATGATGTTCGTTGCAATGCTCCACATGTTTATATTTTATTATGTGACTCAAAGTAGTGTATTATTTTGGGGTTGCATTAAAGCTATCTGCCATTGTCTGCCCTCTGATCTGACATATAAAATTTCTACCAAAAAAGAAAAAAAAAAAGAATGTCAGAGACTAAAATCAAAGATTTTTTTTGCAGAAATCAGAAAGTGAGTAAAGATTACTGAGAATACTTATTCAAATGCATTGTCAGTGTTCTGGATGCATATAAGCTTGTTTAATGAGAAGGTAGATGACTTCTGCAGTATAGTACTAAGAAAGATGAAGTAAAACAAAATATGCATCATCGTGATTTCAGAACTAAATGAGACTTAAAAGTTCATCATATGCAAATGACAGAAATCTGTATGTTCCGTTCCTGATCACTGCATACCTGTAATTTATCAGCATTATGAAGTGATGGGCAAGGAATGGGTGTCTTTAGTCTATATTTACTGTGCTGGCTTACTCACTTCTAGCTTTGATGTCTCTGAGAAAATCTTCACCCAAAGTAGTGATGATATTCTCTTCTATTGACAGAATCTTCCTTTCTTTCTCTTGTTACTTAAACAAAAATGATTTAAATTACTGATGAAGGGAGCTCTGTTTCTCCCTTCTGGTTTATTGCAGGAAAAATATGTCCAACATAAAGGAACAGAGTGTAAAGTATTTAACTACCCCATTTAACTACTTACTTCTAGCAAACTAGGAGACAAAAATTACCTTTAAAAATACAGTGATTTCCACAATGGGCAGTGGAGGGTGAGGAAGAACAAAAATATGCAACTGGCTGGCAGATTTTCCATTTGTCTGTAATTTAATGAACACATGTTGTCACTGAACAGGTGAAGATATTGGGTGCCGCTCATCTTTGAAAAATTTTGTCTAAATATCCAATGTCAACCCTATTTCAGGGAATCTTCATTTACATAGGCATAGAAAAATCTTCCATTACAGTGTTTGGCAGAGGCAATGAAAATGTCCTGGAAAAAAAAAATTACTTGTTTTGTCCCTGTTCTATTTAATACAGTTATTTAATAAAGTAGTAATTATGGTGGATAGCATGACAAAATCATTAAATTACTTTTATATTACTGCCTTGAGAATAAGAATTAATAACGCATGTTATTTTAAGATGAATACACTAAATGTCTATATATTTCTTACACAGCATATTGAAGAAAGTGATGTTAAATCTCTCTGTACTGTTCTGTGATATAATTATTAAATTGTTCTTCCACATTTATCGAGGAAATTCTCATAGTGACATTACCAAGGATGCAGTGTAATCCTCATGTACATAAGGAATCCTAAGAATATTTTTATACATTCATGTACTGGTTCAACACTGTGGTCAAGTGAGTATTTCTTGTTCTCAGACACCTATTCTTTACCTTTCATATATCTGGCTAGTTATCTCTGTGCTTCTGAGTCACGTGTCTCATCTGCAATGAGATAAGATCAGCAATTTGTTTAAGGTAGTTAGAATCAAAGATAGTTGCAGGGTTTTAAAAAACTGGGTATTGTCCAGAATGACATAGTAAATTATAAGTTAAGGTCTGGGAAAAATGGTTTGGAATAAAACTACTTAAAAAGATGTTTTGGTTTTGCACTTTGAAAAAATCTTATTTACAAAATGTTCCATCAGCTTTTTTCCCCCCACATATTTTACAATTATATCTAGCCTGAACTTACCGTAGATACATATTTTAGTCAATTTTTCATCACTGGTTTTGCACTGTACAGTCCATTTTGCATTGCAATCAGCTCTGAGTTGGAGCACTCTGTTGAGTTGAATTAATACCTGTGGGGTCATTCCAGTTACCTGACTGACCATCTGATTTTACAGCAGGCTCAACTTGTTGTTCAGATCTCCATTAGAGATTCATTTTTTTTATCTTTTATAGTGTAGTTTAGTCAAATTGCATATGATTTATCTCCTGGTTATCATAGCCTAGCAAACACTATTAACTTCTCACACGAGGGTAATATTGGTATAGGTATATTTTTGTAATTAGAAAATAGTCAAAATGCAATATTTTATGCAGTGAGAAAATAAATCAATTGTCTCAGAGTATGTCTTAAACTTCAAAGGAATATTATTTATATTTAAAAGCACTTATGTCTTTCAAATGTTTTAGATAGTAGAAATATACAGAATTAATACGTATTTTATTGGACATGTTGGTAAGATTTCAGGTGCAAATACTTTTCATTCCCTGAAATTTAAGAAAATATAAAAAAAAAACCCTAAATCTCAGGATACAAAGAAAATTAAAGATCCAAACAAAGCAAACACCAAAGCTAGAGCATCCAAAGTAAAATTTAAAATTCCAACTTTCTCCAGTTTTCACTGAGCCAGCATTGCCAAGTCTCACTTGTTGAGGAATCATTTGAAGTCTCTCAGTATTTCATTTAAAAGGTTTTACAATATGTTTCCTTTAGACATGTAAAATATTTCTTAGTGTCTACAAATCTCACTCATATAAACAGAGTTGAAGGTCCCTGGGGGCATCAGTGTTGCATTACTTTTGCCTCGGAAAGCCTTTGGAAGGGATCATGACTTAAATGTATACAATGTTTTTCATACAGAAAGAACCCTGAGTGACACAACAGCATAGCAAAACTGCACAGTCTTTCAGAACAGAAACTGAAGAATGAATTTCCTTGGTTCTTTTGAATGTTCTAAACTTGTCTCCCTTTCAGCTCTGGTCCTGATTCCCTATTTTCTGAAAATCTACTTGTGCCTTTGGGCATTTCTGTACTGCAAAACGCAGGGCAGACATTATTCAGGTAGTTCTGAAGGAGTTGCAATGCTTTCCAGGCAATAAAGCATCAGAGAAAATTACAGTAGAAGAATATTGGTGATTCTTTAGGCATCACTAATTAGCAGCACACTGAGAGAGCTTTATAACTCTTAATTTTGGCATTAGATTGCTTCGTTCAGAGAAATTTCTACAATGCCACTTGGCTTATACGGGCTTATACTGAAATGTCCTGTTATTTTTCCAAGTGAGTGAAAAGAAGATGAGATGAGAGAAAAACACATTGAATGCAAAAAGAAAACTTAATATTTGATGCAAGTGCAATCCCATTGGAAATAACTGCTCTAGCATCTTTATCTCATTCTAGATTGTTTTGAGAAGTAGCATACTCATTGTAAACAGGAAGAAGACTATATGGGAAGTATAATTATTTTTTAAAATCAAGGTGTAAATTGCTTTTGTGTATAGAATGTGCAGACAGATTCAATGCAGTAAGTATCTTTCGAAAGAAATTTTGACAGAAATAATGGAAAAGAGAAGGTTTAACTTTACCTAGCTTTAACTATTGAAAGTTAAAACATCTCATCTAAGCTTTTTTTTTTTTCCTTTTCTTTTTCCTTTATAATGATTGGAGAGGCATGAATACCTACATCATGACATGAATTGTTATCTTACCCTACCTGTTATTAAGGAATATAGGATGTTCAGTAAGGTATTCTAAGCAAGATGCCTGACTTTTAAATGAATAATGTCAGTATGTAATGAGCTCCAGCTTGTAAGTGTTTTGGTTGACATTTTAATGATAACTGCCAGAGCTAGCTGGCTGTTTTTTAGATGTAGAACTTTCAATATATAATGAAAGCTTGTAACTTGTTTGGGGCACTATCTCGAAGTCTCATTTTTTGTATACACTATGGCTGAGAAATACTGAATATCAGATTGTTCATTTACTATTGTTTTTCTCTGTTTAATGTAAGAAATGGATTTTTCTGGTCTGCCACTGTGATGATAGATAAAATATGAAAATGATAAATTAACTACAAAGATTAAGACACTAATTAAGCAAATAATTTGAGAAAAAAAAGTACTCTTATTCATGATGCTAAATTGAAAAAGACAAAAGTTAGTCAGGTGTAAATAATTTATTCATTGGAAGCACCCTTATCTATAGAGTTAGTGCCTGATACATATTTTCCTTTGAGTGATTGTCTTATGTTAAAAAAGTTGCAACTCAAAATGACAGAAAATATAGGTAGTTTCATGGTTCACAAGTTCAAAACTCAAGTAACTAAGATTTCTGAAAAAAAAAAAGAATGTACTACTGTATTGTAACTGTTGAGTCACAGCCTGACCCACTGATTGAGCACCTGGGGAAAGGACCCTGTCAGCCCTGGGAGCACAGGTGAAGGCAGTTCACCTGTGTGACCTGAAGGGGTGGAGCCTGGCTCCACCTCTCTTAGACCCCCCCCATTTAAGGGCTGATGGCAACATGGGAAGGGTCTGTTTCTGGAAATCTCTTCTTTGGGGAGTTTTTCCTCTGTGAGCCTCAGTCTTCTGAAACAGGTGAGCAGTCCTATTTTTCTTCCTTATAATGCCTTTCTTTTGTGTTAGTACCTCTGTCATTACACCTCTTGTATTAATTTTCCATTGTGTTGATTTTTTTGATTGTTACAATTACCAACATAGTTTTGATGATGAGCAATGTTATGTGAACGCTTATCTTCTAGTTTTCCAGTCATGAAACCTTCAACTGTTATGTGGGAGCTTTTATTTTCAGACAAGAAGCAGCACAATGCCAGAGCAGAAAATTTCTGGAGAGGGTGTTTTCAGATTTTAGACTTTTTCTGAAATCAAGTAGAAAAAGAAAGTAGATACATAACATAAACTCACTCTGATCAAATATAAATTAAAAAAAGAGATAAAATCTACCTGTATTTGATGAAAGAAACTATTTGCTTCACTCTTACTGAATTAAGTTCTTCTAAATAGCACATAAAATGCTTGTCGAACAGATAGATTGCATATGATGTTGTGAATGGAACTCTTTGAAAGTTTAAATAGAAAGAAGGGAACACTTCAAAACTAGAAGTCAGAGAGTTACACTCCACTCTATGATAACATGAAGTTCTTAGTGATGAAGACCATGGAGCTCATATTATTATTTTTCTAAGGCCCACAAATATGCTTTTACGTGAAAAGATGTTCTGAAAACTACACTTATATAGCATTACTGATGGTAGATATGGGAATGAGGAATTGAACAGAAGGGGGTTTTTTTGTTAGCTTTTTTTTAGTTGATGTTTAAAAAAAGCTTGCTATTTTGGGGGACTTCAGTATTCTGCACCCTAGAAACATAGGTGAGAAGGAAGCATAGGTATTTGGAAACTACCAGCACAGCTTGATAAGGAATAAGAGCACTGGCAACTACTTTTAATATCTGTTTGGCACAAGGAGGAAGAGATAAATGCACACTAGGTCTTTAGAGTTCTGTGTAATTAAATATATTCAACTCACCTTTGTTTTCACTGTGCATTGATACATACACATTGCCATAAGTATTTTCATTTCTTTAGAAGAATTGTAACTGAAAACATCACTGCTACATTTCTGAATGTAAAGACAAGTTATTTAAGCAACAAATTTTGACAGAATGAAAATGATCTAAGATAAATATATATAAAAAGCATTACAATGTTTCTGATAAATACAGTTCTAGATTGGGACCCAAATGCAAATTTCCATCATATCCTACAGTATTGATTTCTGGAGTTTCAGGTCAATACTTAAGTAAGCTTATTTTTTCTTATAACTATATTACATTTAAAATAAACACTCCTAAATTCTTTGCGTATCTTTTAATTCTTTTTTTCCTGTATAGTAAAAAGAATGGGACAGGTGTGTCTTTGCCTGTTTGACACACATTTGACTGAAGCAGTGACAGATCCCTATGATAAAATTTCTGCTGAATATGCTTTATAAGAACATGGAGGGAAAGGAATGCTTTATCTACCATAATACCTTGCCTCTGTTACTTGGTTGCAGCAGATAAGCTACACAATGAGGGAAAAAGTAATGTATCTACCTAGAAAATAAACATTCAAACTGTGGAATGATGCTTGCTGCCATCTGACACATCCTACTCTGAACAATGGTGGATAGTGGCAGGCACTTGTGTTACAGTTTATATTCATAATGTGTTGGAGCCTGAGGTGGATGTGTGTATGTCACCAATATGTCACTTAGCGTAAGTAACTTATCCTATACAATGTACTATGCACTAATTACATTTGTAAATAGTGTAAATTGAAGTACAGAACTAGCAGGGGTTCTCATTTACATTCATAGAGAATTTCCTCCCCAAAGCCAGCGAAAACTTCCTGAAATCACTATCTAGAAGTTTCACTTCTATAGCAAAACCTAGAAGACATCAAAAACATTTTCCTTGTTCTTCAGTATTACAGATTCCTGAAAGATCCATAAAAGATCCCTAAAAGTAGAGCACATTCCATAATGTAAAGAAAGGCAAGTCACAAAATAAAAGCACAGATAATTTTATTGACTATTTGAACTGGATCAGTTTTGCTTCTTATTACATTTTTGTTATCTCATTTAAAGCTGAATAAGCAAAGCGTGTTTGATAGAGAACCTGAGAACTGCAGCACCACTATGATAACTAACATAGCTTCTCTTAGTGATGTCTATAGCTATACTCAACTTTTCGAAAAAAACAATTTCTCTTTTTATTTTCACCACAGAAACCATATATGAAGGAAAAAAAATACATACTTACTTTCCCTCACAGGCAGCTAGTTGAAGTCCTGAAGCATAGGATAATAGAAAGAAATATAATATAAAAACACGATAAACAAAAATCACATAACTCCTTCTTTTATTCTTCTCTCAGAGTTAAGAAATGTTTGATTTTTTTGTTACATGTTGACAATGTTAACAACAATATCACTCCTGTGTTGACCATGAATACTTCTGATAATTTTGGTGGGAATAATCATAAAAGCTTTTAGTTCCTTGTCCTAACCAGGTTTTTTAGAAAACTGTTATGGATTTGAATGTTAACAGCTTGAAATGTTCTCCCAGTTTCCAGTTTAATTTTATTCCTGAGCCATTTATGTGTCAATATTATCCATAAACTTCAAGGAGGCAGTTCAAGTTGAATATTGGTTGTATTTTAAATGTCATTGTACCTTAATTACGGTGGAGGGAGTGGGTGAGTGTGAGGAGGAGGTGGAAAACAAACATTCTAAAATGTGAACTTACTATTTTCAGGCGCTTTACCATGTAATAATCATATGCTCAGAATCTTGCGGGAAAAAAAAACCAACAGCTTTAACATGCAACTAAGGAGTTATTGTTAGTCTAATTAAAATTTTAACAGACTAATCAAAACAATCTTTTAATTGTAGTCATGCTCTTCTTTCCACTATTCTTTTGATACAAAGATAATTTTAAATCAACCTCAGGAGTAGGAAAGGTGTTTATGAAAAATTGTTAGTGTCCTGAGGTCTCTTCTTGGGATGAATGGTGGAGATTTTTCATTCTCATATTTGAGTCAGATTGGGGTTAGTTTAAATTTCTTTTCTTAATCTTTTGCTTACTTTGTCTTTATTTTCATTGGTTTCCTATTTACCTATGTTAGATAGTATTTAAATTTACGCAGTAGGCTACTTTGACTCCAATCAGAACAAAAACTTTAACACACCTGCTTGTATTTTGATGTTTTCATAGGTAGATCAATTTCTTTTATGCTCATTGGAGTGTATGCAAGTTTATTTGTTAAATGGCTTGTTCTTAGTGGTTTTTAACAGGATGTGGTTTTTTTTTTGACGGAAGACATAAATTAGCCCAAGAATTGCGTCTCCTCCTCTAAAGAAAATAGCATGTACAGGCAAAACTGTGATGGTAAGGGGCATATAATGTTCACAGTGACTTGATTTATGTTGAATAATGCATAAGGAAAGATTAGATATAGCTATTCACTAAGAGACAGAGTTTAAGGCTTCATTTTGTTTTTCCTAGGACAACAAAACTTATCTGAATGAGATACTGCATTTTGCACAAAATAACCTAATTGTGCCTTAGATCAGAGAAAGAATAAATAATTAATGATGTGCATCTTCTTGATTGAGCACCAATGGATCATTCCTTATTTATTGGCTTAGCTCCCATTCTAACATGAATAATGCATCTGTGGTTCATGGAATTTTACCTCTAGGCTCACTATTTGTTTTTGTATTTTTACTTTTTTTGGAAACTATGTGCTCGATTTCCTGGGATAATGATTGAAAATGTGTGTTTTTGTTTTTTTTTTTTTAGAATATCTTAATGTCTTTATGCACTGACTCTCCTTTCTTCCAGGATTCCATTTCAAAAGATGTTATTTTAATAACAAGTAATTTGCCATTCAGGGAGAGATATTATTAGACTTAGCATTGAATGCGTGAGATTCCTACAAGGATTTAACCGTTTAACCTGCCAAGGGTAGAGATTGAGTGAGCCAGAGAGAAAGATTCTTAAATGCTTTCCTTCCTTAAAGTGTCCCCTAACAAATTTGGTTAGACCTTCTCCCTCTGTTTGCAGATAATCACTTCTAACTTGTGAAAATACGGCATGTACATAGGCCACTCCAGAACTAATGGCTTTTATTTATTTCCATGGAAATAGCAACAGCTATGAAAAGCACAATAACTCTATTTGATAGAGCAAATCCTCAGCTACAGAAGATTATTTTTCAATGCAGTCATCACCATTAGCTATGTATTTTAGCCAGCAATGAACAAGAGCCTGCATGCTGCACTCATAACAATCTGCACCTGTGGAGGTGAACTTCTGTCACTGTCATCACAGCTGAAATGCACCACCCACCCACCTCACTGTGAGAACAACCAGTGGATGTGAGCAATAAACATTTAGCAAGCGTCACTGAATATCAATCATAATTTTTTTTCCCTTATGGAGGAATTTGATTACATGCCTTTGCTTCATACACCCGTCCAGGTCAGATGCCATTTTGTCAGTCTGCCCCTCTACTGCTGTCCATTGAATGGCATCAAAATCTAACAGAATGTTAGTGGGAACATCTTTGTGTTTTTAGGGAAGGTTTGGGGAAAAATTCAGTGAGAAGGATATGTTGCGTACTTTGTGTCTCTCAGAACCAGTTCTTCAATTGCAGTTTAGGAAACTTGATCAAGTAAAACATTTGTGACATCCTTTTTCCAATAGGCAAGCAAAAGTCTTTCCATTCCCCTTTGTCAGTCATGGTCCATGAAATACTATGGTCCACTTTTACCTCTCTGTTGCTTAACTTAAAATCAATACATCTTAAGATCAGTGTTATAATTAAGAAGGAAATCAGATAGTAAAAGTTACCACAAATCTGAAAGATTTGCTTTTTTCGCAGCTGTCTTAGCCATGTAGATACTTTACAGGCATTCACTGAGTGACAAATTTCTGTGATTCAAAATCATTAAAGTGCTCATAAGGAACAAACTAACCATTTTGTTCAACCAGTTCTTTGCATTTTGATAGGATACAAACATCCTTGAAAACTATAGAAATCCTATAGAAAGCAACTACCATTACTGGAGTGAGTAAAGTGTTTTAGACTTCTAACTCTGTGATGCAGGAACAAAATAAATCTGAGGAAAATAAGGGAAGCAGTAATTTAATCAAATGAAAATACATATTTTAGATGTCTAAGTAGCAGAATAATCCTTTTCATTTGAGCTGTGGCATTTTACAAATATTTCTGTTTTACATATTACCCTTTTTTGCTATTTCTGGGACAGGCCTTGTCTAGTCAACAGTCACTTAACATAAACCATGGAGTTTTACCTTAGTTTTTGAAATAGAATTAAAGGAGACCTCTGTAATCTTTTAAACTAAACTGACCATTCAACTTGGATATTCACTTCCATATTTGTCATGGTTTTATGATTTTCGGTTATTGGTATTCCACATCATAACACGTGTAGTGTATGTACCTGGTTCTCAGAAGAGAGGGACTACTACATTTCCCAGGGGACTTTGCTCCTCTGTTACTGTTTTCTGGTCAGAGGGAAAGATATAAACTTGCAGATCACAAGACCTTGCTCTCTTTCCACCTGTCTCTCATCTCGGCAGCATCTCGCTCTTCAGCCGTCTCACCGTTGGTATCAGTGTAAGGCCTGGCCTACCTTAACTTCGGACACTCTCTCTCATCGTATTGGATTTATCAGCTTAAATTATAATTAGATTGTATTACAGTGTGTGATTTTTGCATTCTGATACCTTATTTGGTAAATTAGTTTGTTTATCCTCAGATTGTTGCCGCTGTTTTGCTCTCAGGCTCATCTCCTTGCCCTTTTTTCCCTTTTCCCTTTCCTGGGGTGTGGGTCTGTGGGTTCCCTGTCCCATTCGTCATGGAACCGGGCCAAACGCCCTTAAACTGTTTGACAATATTGCTGTTCTGAGTTCATTTTAGAGGGTGAGTGAGGAAAGATAATCATTAATAATTCAGCTATATTGGATTAAGAGAGAAAAGGCTAGATTAAAAAAAAAAAGAAAAAAGGTATAAAAAATATTTTAAGTGGCAGAAAAGATTAGAAAGTAATAGGAAACATAATACCTTTAGCTATGGATAAGTAAGTCAAAAAATGCATTTACTGAGAAACTATATAAGAATGTTGTCAAGGCCTGTTTGGATCTTGCAGTATTTTACAAGAAGTTATAATAGTCATACCATATTAGACCAAAAACCTATTCAGTTTGTTATCTAGCCTTTCTGAGTGGCCTGACCCAGCAACAGGCTCCCTTCCTAGATCTTGGTAATGAGTTAGAGAGGACAGTCGAAGGGTTAACTATTGCATGGGGCTGGGGTAAGTAGAATGTAAGGCAAGATAAGAAAAGGAACTCGGCGAAACTCCATTATCAGCAGGGACCAGTACAAGGAACCGACTGAAGGCAGAGTGACTCTGCAAAGCAGCAGTGGGGTGAAAAGGGCAGAGTGATGAAGATGTCGAACCTTCATCCAACGACCACCAGGAGGAGGGAGGAAGACCTCGAGCCTTCATCCAACGACCACCAGGAGGAACTACAACGCATGCGCTGGAGGGA